>NC_092335.1:558224500-558853000 GCF_046630445.1 Rutidosis leptorrhynchoides
TGATATTTATTAAATTTTAGAATCCAACGATAAACCAAATTTCGGTTAGGTGACCTTTATCCCGTCATTTGATTTAGCTAGGTAGTCATTGCATGACAATTGCAATCCTTTTACAACTTCTAAGTTATGGGATCATGCAATCCTTTTGCATGGCATATTTATCCCATCAACGCCTATTTGTTTCTCATGCTTCGGTGACCCTAAGTTCATGATTCCCAAATCAAGTCGTCCTACTTGTGTAAACGTGTAAATTTAACATACAAGTGGTTAGGTGACCTTTATCCCACAAGTGTGCGAAATTCACCTTAATCATATTAGTTTACTCATAACGGTTAGGTGACCTTTATCCCATTATGAGTTCCCTAATATTTTTAAGTGTTGCACAAAAGGATGGCGTTTAACTTGTTTACCTTGTTAATAAGGGATTTTAAGTTTTCATTAATTCTAGTTTGAGAAAACTATCATGCCATACACCAACATGCATTTAGTGTATGGTTCATTTAAAATCCATTTTCAAGTCTTGTAATTTTAGCCAATTACTTGATATAAATCATTTTATATATATGATCCTTATCATGTTTTTAATAACCGTTTATTAATGTCCTTTTAGCCGTTTTTAATTTAACCATTTAAATTGACGTTTTGCATGTCGTTAATGATGTTTAATTTAACTAATTAAATTGTCATTTTTCTTGTTGTTAACTTGTGTGATTAACTTGTAGCATACAAACATACAATCCACAATCATACAAAACAACCATGCATGCAAAACAAATATGTTCACAATCAAGCCAATTAGGTAGACATTCGTTTAGCCGAAAACAAATGCCACCGGTAAGGGTTATAACACAAAGTATGAGATTTTAAATCTCCCACTTAATCTTGCATCCAAATTCTTCTTCTTGTGTTCTTCAAGTCTTCATTATCTTCATCATTTTACAAAATATATCCTAATACATTTTTCTAAAAATGAAAATACAACCTAATCTATTTTACATACCAAATATAAAATAAATTACATAACCAAATGAATAAATAAATCAACCAAACATGCATGCATTCAAACATAAGATCAAGGCTTGATTGTGAACTTTAACATACAACAAAATATGAAAAAATGGAAGCACCCAAAACCCATTTTGGGTCTCCAAAATTTTGGCCAAATATAGAACCCACCCAAACCCGACAATTTTTGTATTCCATTTTCATGCATGTACTTAGAATGCAAATATAGTGGGTTTAAAGACAATATAAGAAGCATAATCCATAGACCTCGGCTCTAGATACCATTGATGGAATTCAACATTTCAACAAGCTCTTAATTTTAACTTATTCATGAAACCAATTCATTTAGAGTTATTACAAGCGGAAGCATAATATTAAGAAAGCATGTTTATATGTTTAACCATTTAATTGAATTCCATGTAATATCAAGTCATGAACTTATGCTTACAAACTAAAAGTGGGTTTAGAGTTTTTACCTCCTCAAGCTAGTTGAGGGTTGTTTTCAAGTGAGCAAGATGATGATGAAGATGATGAAGAATAGAGCTTCTAACTTGAAGCCTCAAGCAAGTAATACCCCAAGCCTTTAACACCAAACCTTTGTACTTTAGTTAGGATTTATTAACACTTGAAATGAGCTTCAAAATCAAACTTTAGAATCCCTTTAGACCTTCCAAAAGGCCACGGCCAAGCTTCTGCAGAATGGACTCTTTTGTGCAGTTTTTTTGAAGTGTATTTGATGTATTTGAATGTGTGTTTTTCTCCAAGAAGTCTTGGTACATATGCCCATGGAATATATGGAAGTAACCACTTAAAGCCTAGTCAAATGCATGCTAGTTAAGACTCCAATGCCACTTCCAATTTTGTTTTATATTATTAGTTTTATAAAAGTTAGATTTTATAAAAACTAATTTATAAAACTTCTATACAATTTTAATTATATAAAACCCATTTATATAAAATGTAACATAAATTATTAATTATTTAATCTATAAATAATTAAATCCAAATTATATAGATTATTCCATAATATATATATATATATATATATATATATATATATATATATATATATATATATATATATATATATATATATATATACACATCAAGTAATATTTAAGAAAACCATTTTTCTTAAAGTTCAAGTATCGCGTATTTAATCAATGATCCAATCGTTAAGATCAAATACAAATAAGGTGTCGGTAAGCTTGTTATTGGGTATGACCCGACTTGGATCAAAACATAATAGCCACATTAATTTAATATGTCTCTCGGGCATACGAAAAACCTTCAATTTGGAACTTTATACTCTATGTCCTGAGATGTTTCCTACCGAAGCTAGAAGAATTGAGCGGTATATAGAAGGTCTTCCCGAGGATGTTCAAGGGAATGTTATAGCTGTCGAGAAGGTTACTCTGGATACTGTGATTCTTATGGTACAAAATCTGATGTCGGCCAATAAGCAGGTTGAGACCAAGGGTAATGATGGTAAGAGGAAGTTTGAGCCATCTCAAGGTTCGGCTCAGAATGATAGTAAGAAGCCTGCGGATAACACAAGGTCGAATTATAAAGGTACTTATCCTTTCTGTATTCGTTGTGAGAGGCATCACCCGGGGAAGTGTACTGCGGTTTGTGCGTTGTGTAAGAAAGTGGGACACGTTGCCAGGACGTGTAAGACTCCTCCAAAGGATAAGGCTATTGTTCCAGCCAAAGCTCCTCCAACCTACTATACTTGTGGAGAAAAGAGACACATTAGTCCTAATTGCCCTAAGAAGAAGGATAATCCGGCTACTGGAACTAATGCTACTACTGTGAAGGGTCGTGCGTTTGTTATTACGGCTGCTGAAGCCCGAGATTAAGATGAAGTTAACACGGATACGTATCTCGTCAATAATTGTTATGCAACTATTTTATTCGATACTGGTGCCGACCGAAGTTATGTGTCTAGTGATTTTTGTACCCTATTTACTGAAAAGCCTCAACCCTTAGAAACTAAACGATCAGTAGAAGTAGCCAATGGAAAGATCATGCAAGTCGATAAAATCTATAAAAACTGCAACTTAATCTTAGCCGATAAGGAATTTAAGATAGACCTTTTGCCGGTCGAACTCGGAAGTTTTGACGTTGTAGTCGGAATGGATTGGTTACGTCCATCACGTACTGCCATCATGTGTTACGATAAAAATGTTCATGTTCCATTGGGAAATGGAGAGACTCTCATCATCCAAGGTGAAAAGAGTGGTTCCGACCTCAACATCATCTCCTGCATTAAAACTCGCAAATACCTTATGAAAGGTTATCCAGCTATTCTAGCTCACGTTAAGATGATTGAATCGAAAGAGAAGCGTATTGAAGATGTACCAGTGGTTAAAGACTTTCCCGATGTGTTTCCCGAAGATCTTCCTAGTCTTCCACCTCCTCGACAAGTTGAATTTCAAATTGATTTAACTCCTAGTGCTGCTCCTATTGCTAAAGCGCCATATCATTTAGCACCCTCCGAGATGAAGGAATTATCCAACCAGCTCCAAGAATTATTGGATGAAGGTTTCATTCGTCCTAGCTCGTCCCCATGGGGAGCTCCTATTCTGTTTGTTAAGAAGAAAGATGGTACGTTAAGTATGTGTATAGATTATCGTGAACTTAACAAGCTTACTATCAAGAACTGTTATCCGTTGCCACGTATTGATGATCTATTCGACCAACTTCAAGGGTCAAGCGTCTATTCAAAGATTGATTTGAGATCTGGTTATCACCAACTCCAAGTCAAGGAATCCGATATTCCTAAGACTGCTTTTCGTACCCGATATGGACATTATGAATTCTGTGTCATGCCTTTTGGTTTGACCAATGCTCCTGCTGTATTCATGGATCTTATAAATCGTGTCTGCAAGCCTTATCTCGATAAATTCGTCATTGTTTTCATTGACGATATTTTGATCTATTCCAAGAGTGAGAAAGAACATGAGCAACATTTGCGTATGATTCTTGAACTCTTAAGAAAGGAACAACTCTATGCTAAATTTTCTAAGTGCGAGTTTTGGCTCAAAACCGTACAATTCCTTGGACATGTTGTTGATAGAGAAGGAACACATGTCGATCCAGCTAAGATCACTGCTATTCGGAACTGGGAGATACCAAAGACTGCGAAACATATTCGCCAGTTTTTGGGACTTGCCGGTTACTATCGAAGGTTTATAAAAGATTTTTCTCTCATTGCTAAACCTCTTACAAAGCTAACTCAAAAAGGGAAGAAATTTGAGTGGTCCGAAGAACAGGAATCTGCTTTCAAGATTCTGAAGGAGAAATTGACCACAGCCCCGATTCTATCTTTACCTGAAGGTACTGACGACTTTGTTGTTTACTGCGATGCTTTGAAGCAAGGCTTTGGTTGTGTTTTAATGCAACGTGAAAAATTTATTGCGTACGCATCTAGGCAGTTGAAGAAACATGAAGAGAACTATACCACACATGATCTTGAGTTAGGTGCCGTGGTATTTGCATTAAAGATATGGAGACATTATTTGTATGGTACCCATTTTACGGTGTACACTGATCATAAAAGTCTTCAACACATCTTTGATCAAAAACAGCTGAACATGAGGTAAAGCCGATGGCTCGAGTTATTGAACGATTATCACTGTGAGCTGAAGTATCATCCTGGCAAGGCAAATGCAGTTGTCGATGCCCTTAGTCGAAAAGACGATGTTAAACGTGTTTGTGCTCTAAACCTGAAAATCAAATCAAATCTTATCTCACGAATCTGTGAAGCTCAATTGGAAGCCATTAAACCGACACATATCGAAGGTGAAGGACCCATAGGTTTTGAGAACCAACTTCTAGTGAAAGCTAATGGTACATGGTACTTTGGCAACAGAATTTGGGTTCCTCGTTTTGGTAATCTCCATGAACTAGTCTTGGATGAAGCTCATAAGACTAGATATTCTATTCATCCCGGTTCCAGTAAGATGTATCACGATGTGAAGCAATTCTACTGGTGGCCTAATATGAAAGCCGACATTGCTACTTATGTTAGTAAGTGTCTTACTTGTTTGAAGGTCAAGGCTGAGCATCAAAAGCCTTCTGGTCTGTTGACACAACCTGATATTCTGCAGTGGAAGTGGGAGTGCATCACTATGGATTTCGTTACTAAGTTACCTAAGACTGCGAACGGTAACGATACTATTTGGGTCATAGTTGATCGTCTTAGTAAATCTGTACATTTCATACCGATCAAGGAAACTGACAAGATGGAGAGATTAGCACAGCTTTATATTAAAGAAATCGTCTCACGTCATGGTGTTCCAATTTCGATTATTTCTGATCGCGACAGTCGATTCGTTTCCAGATTCTGGAAAACTTTACAATCTGCTCTTGGAACTCAACTCGACATGAGTACAGCTTATCATCCTCAAACTGATGGTCAAAGTGAACGAACTATTCAAACTATGGAAGATATGCTACGTGCTTGTGCAATCGATTTCGGCAAAGGTTGGGATAGACACCTACCTTTGATTGAATTTTCCTACAATAACAGTTATCACTCTAGCATTAAAGCTGCACCTTTTGAAGCTTTATATGGAAGAAAGTGTAGATCCCCTCTGTGTTGGGATGAACTCGAAGATAGACATTTAACTGGTCCTGAAATTATCCACGAAACTACCGAAAAGATCGTTCAGATTAAGCAACGTTTAGAAACTGCCCGTAGCCGACAGAAGAGCTATGCCGATAAGAAACGAAAAGAAATCGAATACCAAGTTGGAGATAAAGTCATGTTGAAAGTATCCCCTTGGAAAGGTGTTGTTTGCTTTGGTAAGCGAAGTAAACTCAGTCCACGATATGTAGGACCTTTCACAATCACTGAAAGGGTCGGTCCTGTGGCATATCGATTAGAACTACCAACCGAACTCAGTCAAGTACATGATGTGTTTCATGTCTCAAATCTTAAACGGTGTCTTGCTGATGACACACTCGTTATTCCTCTGGATGATGTTCGCATTAATGAGCAAATGCACTTCATTGAAGAAACTATAAAAATCTTGGAAGGAGAAGTCAAACAAACGCGTAAAAGCAACATACCTATTGTTAAAGTCCAGTGGAATTCGCGTAGAGGCCCCGAATATACCTGGGAACGCAAAGACCACATGAAACGGAAATATCCCCATCTCTTCTCAACTGCTGATGCAAACGAGGAAACTACCTAAAAACTTCGGGACGAAGTTTTCAATAACGGGGAGGTACTATAACGACTCTCATTTTTCCATTATATATTTCTCATTTTTCCATTCAATACTTTTCCTTATTAAATGCCCAATAAAATAATTAAACTTAATAAGTAAACTTTAATCGATAAAGGTTAAGCGTTAAGAATTATAAAATACGATAATTAACTTTGTACGTTAATTAGTTAATAAAAATAATAAGTTAATAAACTTTTGTGAGTAAGTAAATAAATAAAAAGACTTGTGTAATTAAAATGAATAAACTTGAATAATTAAGGGTTATTAAGCTAAATTAAAATACAAGGACTTAAGTGAAAATATTAAAACCCTAGCTCATAAAACCCTAGCCGATTTTGAAGGGTAAAATACCCCTTTTACCCCTCTAATTTTTGGCCCTAATAAGCCCTCCTAACCCCTTTCTCCAAGCCTACTTGTTCCCTAAGTAATTCCTTATTAAAACCTAATTCTAGAATCCTCCTATCCTCCCTATAAATAGAGACCTAGGCTAAACCATTCCATGTACCAAATCACAATTAAATCCCTCACTCCAAAATCTCTCCCCTCTCTCTCTAGATTTTGGCCAAAAACTGAAATCCCCACCACCCATCGAAATCCTCAAGGGTTTCCAAGAATCTTCGAGTGTTCTTCGCGTTCTTCGTGTTCTTCAAGAATCTTCAAGGTGTTCTTCAAGATATTCAAGGCTTTGATCTTCCATCTTCAACAAGTTCTTCTTTTCTTTGTTAATCTTCTTGGATCTTCAAAGGTATAACATAAAACCCTAATTTATTTTCTTAAATCTTTGATCTTTGTTTTAATCTATACTCACATAAAATCATAAATACATAAATATAAGAACAAACCTAGATCTATACATGTAAATATATATATATATATATATATATATATATATATATATATATATATATATATATATATATATATATATATATATATATATATATATATATATATATATATATATATATATATATATATATACATGTATGTATAATGTCGACTAGGAAAAAAAAGGGGGAAACTTTGATCTTAAAACCCTAGGTTATTACATGGAAGATTTGTTTGTGGTTAATTAAGGAAACAAAATAACTATATGTACATATACATATATATCGACACATATACATATATACTTGTAAAAAATAAATTTTTATATACATATATACATATACACGACATTATATATGTATACATACTAAAACCCTAAATCCTAATTTAACTTATACTACTTTAATTAAAACCCTAGTTTTATTAAAAACCTAATTAATTATTAAACCCTAATTCATTAAACCTAATCCTAATTATTTAATACCACTTTAATTATTAAACCCTAATCATTACCTAATCATTACTACATTAAATAAAACCCTAATTTACTAAACCCTAATTTATGAAACCCTAGGACATTAATTACTAAACCCTAGTTAATTAATTACTACTTTAAATAACTAACTCTAATTAATGAAACCCTAATACCACTTATACTATTAATTAACATGTATACACTATTACTGTTACTAGCACCTATAACCTGCTACTTATATTATAACACTTAAGAACGTTTTGGGATATGTATTAGAGATGTATTGATCTTCGAACTTTCTTGATGAATGGTTCTACGAGACTCTAGGCAGAGGGTTTGGACTTCCAATTTAAAGTGTCATATGGCTCAAGCCCCTAGATCTCAAATGGCCATTTGAAGGGAAAGGGGCGATTGGAAGCTGATCTAATACGACAAGTATCCTAAAATGGAAAACACTCTTTAAGTAGAAACTTTCTAAGTATAAAAACTTACTAGGAATAGAAATTTAGTGAAACAAACTATACATAAACACGTACTTAAACTCAAACATGGGCAAAACACTTAACTACTCTTAAATGTCAATAGGTTGACTTTCCTGCTCACTCGTTCAACTCTCTATTCCGAGGACTAACTCTCTCTCTACTTACTAAGGTGAATTCATAGCCCCTCTTTACTGCTAGCAAACTTATTTATTTTACTTGGGGCGAGACACATGCTGCTTTTACTTTTTACACTTTAGACACAAGTACCAAACTGTTAAACTATGCTATACCCGGCTATGTCCGACTAAGTCCCTACAGTGATATTTTTAGTTGCTGCGGCATGCTTAATTATTGGGGGTAGGCCTATCGGGAGTAACGTCCCCGATACATTTGACTCAGTCTTTGTATTACTTGATAATGAAATTAAAACCGACAAGGACAGACACAACTTGTCATGGGGCAAACTTAAACGTTTAGTCTAAATATCACGCTTTGCATTAACTTTAGATCCTGCGGGAGATCAACTTTCCAAACTAAATCTTGTGGTCTAAAACAATGGTCAAACTTTTGTTAAACCTATGAACTTCACTCAACCTTTTTGGTTGACACTTTAGCATGTTTTGTCTCAGGTGCTGTTTGATTCAAGCTTACTTATCTACTGCTTATGTAATGCTACTTGGACATAGGATCAAGAGATTATCGCATATTTTACTATTGCATTTAAAACATTTACTTTATTCCGTTGTAACGACATTTCATTTTCCGCTGCGTACTCATTAAAGTTAATTTTCTCATTTAGTATTGTTCTCGTTATTATAATATGTTGGTATATTTTGATATTAAGTCACATTTCGCCCAGGCCCTAACTGGGGGTGTGATATACGGGAAAACAAACATTCTACATACGAGTTTGAACAAAAATCCTCAATTCGATTATCATTAGTTACACTTGCTGAGTGTAAGCGAGAACTTATGTTATATGGCCATATGGGTTTGACAAACCCTCATTCGGATGGTTCGCTACCGTTATTCGGATGAAATGTATTTTTGAGAAACAGTGTATGTTCTAACACTATTGTGATGGGGTTCTATGGATGGAAAGTTAAGCCTTTATAATTGGGTGCTCGTGATAACAATTTTAGAATGGATTACTATTATTTCAATGATATAAATCTTGTGGTTCATTTGTACTTACTTACTTAAACCTATGATTTCACCAACGTTTTCGTTGACAGATTTCTATGTTTTTCTTAGGTCCTTGAACGTTTTGTGATACATGCTTCCGCTCATTACTTTTGATACTTGCTTGGATGTCGAGTATACATTCATACGTGGAGCGTCTTTTGACTTAACTTAATTTGTGTCGCATAGGTTTCAATTGTACTTATAACATTGTAACATGTTTGGTCGTCGAACCTACTTTGTAAACTTTAAAACATCTTTATAATTGAAATGAATGCGACATATTTTGGTCAAACGTTGTTTTAAAGACTTATGACCACGTGACGGGACCTAAGTAGACGGCGCCGTCAATGTCGATTTTGTCGGGTCGCTACATAACACACCATTAATTCTAAATAATTTGTTTATTTGATTTATTTACTTAGAAGATTAGCCATATCAAATAGGTGATTAAATTAACTTTTTGCATGAAATTTAATTCAAGATTATTAGAAGTAAATAACAAAGTAATCATGAATACACTTATATAGTGATAATTAATTTATTAGGCTTTTTCAAAAGAACCATAGTTTTTGTGAGTCTATATGTCAATTGCATGAGAATCTTATTTGATTGAATATTAGCACATAACTAAATTTGATCTGATTGGGTTTATTAGCTTATCTACTTGTCAGTCTAATTGAATATTGTCAGAGTTCTCATCACAAAACTTAGATGATATTTATTATGCAATTATATGAATTCCATAAAATCGGGATATTAGCTTTGTATGTCCACTTAGCTGATAGGTTTAACTCATCACAATTAAATCAGATTCATAATGATTGATTGTTACGTGATAATAAATTTTACTATTCTTAATATGAATAACAATCGGTCTACAATTGTTATTTTATTAATTATCAATTTAAGTGGTGAACCAAAAAAATCAATCTTCTATGACTCTAAAATTCGAATAATCACTCCATTAATTATCATTGAATTTATTAAAATAATTAAAATTCTATATTTCGTGAGAGAGTCTTATAAAAGCTCCTAATATACTATTGCATCTTATATTTTCTTTCTTAAGAGATAATAATATAAAAATAATTAAAATATAACATATTACAAATCTAATTCTTCCCTAAGAGTTAGATATAAAAATACAACTCTTATATGCTTCCATAGTCTTTTGGGACAATACCTAACTTACTAATTATTATATTACCTTGATCGGGTTTTGTTGCTCGCAAGGGCGTTAAAAATGATAAGTGAATTAGATAATATAAATTTGAGCTTTTAAATGAAAATTTTTCAAGAATCGAGTTAGGTCTAAGTTCATACAGTCTGTTGGTCTAGTTCGCACACTTCATGTGTACGAGTACACTTTAAAAATGTTTTAGTGTTTAGTTTGAACTTAAGTTTTTGAATACCTGTACGAATGACTTACACTTCAAGTGTACGAATTAGAATCACAACTCAGGTGTAAGAATTAGAATCTTGATTGCTCATAACTGTTATTACATGTACGAAGATGATAAGGATAACCTTTGTTCACTTTAGTGTACGAATTAGTTTCTGTGTACGAATGAACTTAACTGTACGAATACTATTAAGTGAACAAAAAATGAACAGTGCACGAATTAGTTCTACTGTACGAATTCAAACATGTGTGCGAATTAGAACAGTGTGCGAATTGGTACATGTACGAATAAGGTTTATAACTGTCATTTATCCGAACATGATTACATTTTGATGTGTACGAATGTGAAGGAATGTAAGTGTCAGAATGTGATTTAATGAATAATCCGAATTAGATTCAAAGTGATAACTTTTGATAAGTATAGAAACTCGATTACACTTCATACATTTTGTTGATGTCCGAATTAGAAATGACACATGATAAAACTTAAGTGTTCGAATATACTTCACATGCTTTGAATGATTTGAATGCTTTATATGTGGACCAACTTGTTTTGAATTGTGTGTATATATGTTTTCCAAGACATAAAGTATTTATACATTTAGAAAAATCATAAAAATTTGTAAAATTTTGAAAAACATAAAAATGATTTAGAAGGACTTAAAAGAAAACAAGAATAAATACTAACATTGTTTTATCATAACATCTCGGGTTGTCTTATATTCTTATCACACAGTAAATGGCGAACAATCACTTCATCACATCAGTAACAAACTTTTCTTGCAACTACTGGTTATCTATTCTCCAACTTCATGAGATCTGGGGAGCTTTAAACTACACACTCAGTGTACCTTATGCTGATCTGGAGATTCTTCACAATTCAATCAGATTTTTTGAAGAGACTTTACCATCTCCATCTTTACCTGAGGGATTACCTACCTATTTTTCATTCAACCTCAGAGGAATTCAAGGGAGATGGAGTATAACCAAAGCTGAATTCCGAAGGATATTAAATCTTTCGGAAGTTGAGAATGCACAAGATTTTATGAGTGATGCAGTCATGCTTTGATCAATCTATGACCTTGGTTATGATGGTCAAAGATCTACTGCAATCAGTTACTTTAAGAAGAAGAACTTACATCTTCGTTAGTGTGTCATTTATTCAATAATACTGGTGTTTACTTCTGACTTCCAAAGGAATCGATGGGATGAAAATTTCTATGCTCAGAGTTTTTTATGCCTTTGTGCGATGTCAACATGTTGACGACTGAAGAAGAAGAAGAGGTACATACCTGAAGAGAGGATTCAGACCCCACTCACCATGGTAACTAAGTCAGTGACTCCGAAGCCTAACCCGTTAAGCCTAGCTTACAACATATCAGATACGAATTCTGACCAAGAGCCATCTAGGACTCCATCACCCATACCCGTATCTATTCCAATAACAACAGTAAGCCCAAAACTAAATGAGATGAAAGCTAAATGAGATGAAAGTATCGGTAGGCAAGAGAGCTGAAAGCATGAACAGTAAAAAGACCAATCAACTCATCCACTTAATACATGATTTAAGAATAAGCTCCAACGTACAAGATGTATCTACATCTTCAAAGGAAGTAAAGTCTTCCACGGAAGTAAAGTTTTCCACGGAAGTAAAGTCTTCAATGACTCACTCCATTGAGGAAAATCAATCATTGAAGTCTAGAATAGCTGAAGGGGAGCCGAAAAACCTTGAAAAGGCACCCTGCGTATCTACTGGAAATCCTCTTGATAAAATTCATAAACAAGATGTTGTTGAGCCTCAAGAATAGGGCCTGAAGGTCCGACATATCTTGATGAGGGAGATCTGTCACGTCCCACGAGATGGCAATATGAAATTCCTTCGGGAAATTTATCAGACCTCCGGTAGGCTGTTCCTTTGGATCAAACCACTTCTCACCTGGATCTTGAAATGCAAGATCAGTGTGTTAAGTCTTCAGCTGAAATAGGTGTGTCACCTCATGATACATTGGTGAGTTCAGGAGTCAGGATAACTGCAAGAAATGAGACTAATAGTAATATCATGTCAGAGTCCCATGAAACTAAAATCATGGAGGTGGACAACCCGCAAAAGTCACCAACGACTACAACTTCGGTTGAGAGTCAACCTTCATCAGAAGGGTTCAATCTTACTAGCATTACGTATCAATCTACATGTGTACAAATTCCCACTTCTTCTGAACATGCCTTCACGGCAAATCAAACACTTTCATCGACATCACCGTCAGTTCAAAGGGTTACACGTCCATTATTGTCTATTCTTCCACCACCATCATCATCCAACGTACTGTTACATCACCATAAAGTTCACCATCTCCATCTATGCGACCATAAAGATTTGATTATCTTTCTTTCGAGGAGCTAGAGGTTCTATATATTGCTGAAAGTTACAGATATCCAAATCTTTATGAGATTCGTGAGACAAGAACAATATTCATTGAACAAGCAAGAGTAGTATTTCCTAATCTACATGCTAGATCGTGACGATTTATATCCCGACAATCATCATGAGGGGGAGAATTAGTATAGGTCTAGTACTTACATAACATATTCCACATATGAACCTGGTTCCTCGTGTCAACAAAACAATGATGTTATATATATATATATATATATATATATATATATATATATATATATATATATATATATATATATATATATATATATATATATATATATATATATATATATATTTTTTTTTTTTTGATAGCTCTGAGAGTGAAAAGGATGAAAACATAAATCGAGATGACATCAGTCATTATTTGGATGATATCTTACCAGACAGAGATGGTGAACTTGAGATTCTAAGGATTACTAGTGTAGATCATGAAGAAATGTTCGATGTTCAACCTCAACAAGAGAAAAGTTTAGTTCGAGAAGAAGAAGAAATGCTGGAGGATATTAAGAATATAGTCAAGAGAAGTTAACAAGAGGAATTTGCAAGAATGAGGGTTGTGAGTGAGTTCAATTATCAACAATTTGTGAATCTACAAACTCCGACAATAGAATTCTGAGAACAACTTGGAGAATGACATCTTCTCAAATGGCTTAGACTCAACAGATCCACAAAATCCTAACATTTATTTTCAGACCTCTAAGATTGAAATGATAAGAGATGTATTGAAAGTGATGAGGAAAGATGTATACTTCATGCACCGTTTCAACAAGATTAGAGAAGTCGTGGAATCAAACATATCAAAAAGATTATTCTCGATCGAACCGAAGTCAAAATGCTTTTGTTCTTCTAAACAAGAATGGATGATAATGAGTATCAATTCTCTGACACAGACTTCGACAAGTTGAAGATGACGAACATAATCTAATTATACAACTACTTGGTTGATCTTGAAGATTCAAAGATTCATCATGTTGTTGCTATAAGAGCGATACAAAGATTTATAAATGAATCAATGAAATGGATGGGAGTACATGATTTGGTCTTGAGTCCAGAAAGACCAAAGTTGGACTTAGGATTACAACACATGTCTCTACTTCAAGTTTGGAACTATCCGAGAGAATTTGTCTTTGTAAATTCAATATACACAAAGATTTTCATAAGATCTTCAGATTTCATGAGGTATTCCGATGGAACTTTGGGATATGCTCACAAATACTTAAAGCTCAGATTGGACTATTGGAGAATGGTGCTACTCTACTTCTAATGCTGAAATTGTTAAAGCACTCACTGCAAAACTTTGAAGCCGTCTCAACGTAAGAAGAAACATGAGAAGATATGAGACGCTGAAGAACTTCGGGCCAAAAACTCACTTCAGAGGGACGAAGTACTAGACGAATAATTAGGACTAATTTTAGATTCACAATAAACACTAAGGGGAAGATTGTTAGGATCCCAAAGTGTAATAGCGTTAATGTGAAAGTTACTCATTTAGAAGGATGTATAGAGGAGGGCAATACATACATCCTAAGTAATCCTAACACATAGTCATTGTATTGTAAAGAGTTCTAGAAGCTATAGAAATAAAATCTTTTCATTTTGCTCTCTGTCCAAACTAGTTCATCACTGTTCGAACTACACCTTTTACTCATTCTTCTATTTGATCCTCATGATCTACATCATGAACTGGCCTATCATTTCGCACTAGATTCAAACAATACATAGGAAGGTATTGAGTGGATCAAAAACATACCGGTGATCACATCGTCAGTTGTAGTAGCTGCATCACCCGACATTTGGAAATCTCTGGCCTCTGTAGTTGGAGGGTTCTTCCTTTCCTGTCTACTGAAAGCTGTGCACCATCAGCTGACACAGTTTTAGCCCCTGAACCTGCCCCAGAACTCACACTTTTTGATGGACACTGAGCTGATCAGTGACCTTTCTGATCACAACTCCAACAAACATTTACAGAAAAGGAAGAAGCTTGTGATTCGTTTCCTACTGTACCACACCTCAAACATCGTCCCGTTGCATTTAAACAGAGTCCACTATGAGAAGACTTACATTCCCGACACCATCTTTTCTTACCCGAACCAACCCTACTTTGACTGGTCTTTCCTTTATGATGTTTTCTAAATGAATTTTTGGATTTTGAACTTTGACTGACTAGTAGCCTGACTAGACTGCGGTACAACATATCCTGATGTTATGTTCTTTATAGCCTTTAAATCACCTTCCACCATCTTAGCCATTTAAAATGCTTGTGGCAGTGAGGTCACCATCCTTACCATAGTTCTGTACTCAGAAAGTATCACACCCACAAAATGTTGAACTCATTGTTGCACAAACATAAGCTTATCCATAACATGCTCAATTACTCATCAATTGTCATTTGTTCAGTCATTTTCATTTCCATAAATTTTTGTCTTGATCCGATTACTTTCATATGATGAGCAATACTATTCACATACTTTCTCATAACATTGCTCCCAAGTGATCTGACTGACTTGATCCTTCGGAATACTAGAAATGAGTGAATCCCACCATACCATGGCTCTTTTCTTTAGTAACCTACTCGTATATGTAGCCCTCAATTCCGATTCGCATTGACACACATCCAATGATTTATCTACTTCCCTCAACCAGTTCAAAGTTTCAGTCGGATTGGGCTTCCTAGATACTCTAGGTTTGCAATCAAGGAATTGCTTGTAAGTACATCTTTTCTTAGTTCCAATAAATGGATGCTGAAACATTGGAATTTGATAAGGATATTCCTAATTAAACTGAGGTGGCATGAAATACTGTTGTGGTATCTTATACTGATTTGGAAACTGATATGATTGTTGCGAGGCATTTCCACTGACATTGTCGGAAACTGTGTTGTTGGAAAATCGAGAGGTGGAGCCTCAACATTATCGATCGAATCACACATGGATTGAACCAATTCACTTAGTTCATCAACTCTATCATGTGCCTCTTTTAGCTTGCTTTCTAGTTTTAGAATGTATTCCTGGGGATCTTCCTTCGACTCTTAAGATTTCGTAGGTGCTCTGAATGTTCAGGGGTTCGAGGGGCCAGTAGCATTTGGATCTCTGTCAGTTATACGTGTGCTACACAACAGCTCACAAGAAAGCTTAATGGATAACTGGTTAGTATACCTTAATTAACGGAGATAAATCCTACATTCACATAACCTCATCCCCCAAAGATATGTTTGACATTACTCAAAGTTTAGGAACAAGACGCTCACATGTGCATGCTGCCAAAATTATGCTCTGATACCAACTTGTAACACCGACCAATAGCGGAAGGAAATCAATAAACAAACATAGGATTAATTACATCGAAAGCATTGTCATTACACGTAATTAAGCTAACAGTTTACTAAACAAGTTTTACGTGAAAACTACAGTTGTATTATTACAAAACGACATCAGTTTTTTGCCTAGTTAAACATATATTCACCATCAAGACTCCCTTCAAACTAGTACCAAAGTTCTAAAACCTGAAAGGGAGGATGTGGGGAGTTTGCATAATGCTAAGTGAATGAAACTATACACAACAAGGTATAAAGTACCACATCACTAACTGTTAAGAAGTCTAACACATGACGATCACACACAAGAAGAGGTCCGGCGGCTTGTACGGGCCTGCAACTACTAGTCGACCGGGCTAGAGGTTACTGATAGTTCCTATTACTAGCTCCTTTGTATAGTAATTCGGATGCAGGGGGTGTGTCATTCAAAATATAATACATGAATAGTAATACTTGAACTCAACCTTTCTGACCTAGTTGACCTCTTCTGGATACAACCTTTCTGACTCAGTTGGTCTCTTACAAATTTTTAGACTCAGTTGGGAACATCACAATGTGCACATAAAACATACAAGCAGTCAGCCAGTCACAATCTAACTCCAGGTAATCACAAGTTAACATAATAACAATAGCATCATTTGCTACTTTATACTTAACTACGAATAGTTCCACTCACTAATTACTAGAAACAGAAGGCTGTCAGAGGTGTAATCCTTCTAAGCCTTCTATTTATCTTTTCCTCCTGAGAAAGATATAACCAAGTCAGTAATCATGTCTAGCTTAATTCTCAATCACAACCAACTAAGACAAAGCAACACAAAACAACAAACTGTCAGGTCACTCGTGCGAGTGACAGCTCACTCGTGCAAGTGACCATGCGAGCGACAACTCACTCGTGCGAGTCAGCTTAACCCAAACCACCCCATAAACATCAACTCATCTGTACGGTTCACCATACGACCGACCCATCACTCGTGCGAGTGAGAGCTCATTCGCACGAGTGACATCTCACTCGTGCGAGTGACAACGAAGTCGTGCGAGTGACAGCTAAGTCGTGTGAGTGAGAGCTCACTCGTGCGAGTGAGAGCTCACTCGTGCGAGTGAGAGCTCACTCGTGCAAGTGAGGAAGAACAGTAGCAAAAAAAGCTGTTGCGAGCTTTAATGCTCATATCCTCAGATTTTGAACAATTTTTGGTTAATTGATGGTTCGTGAAGGTCACATAACACTTACGCAACATATATCTAACATCAAACAAGTTTAAAACACATCAATTAACAAGGTTCAAGCATCAAGAGCACTAAAACCCATAAACACACAAACCCTAGATAAAGCATGGATTTAAATATGAAAATCAAAGCACAAACCTGATTTATAGTTGAAGATGATGCAAGGATTCAGTTGTAAGCCTAAATTTTGACCAAGAACACCACAAGATCAAATTAGGGGTTTGCTAGAGTGAAAGTAGATACGGGCGTGTGAGATGAACAAGTTAGGGAAAAATGAGAAGAACACTTCAGACTATTTCCTTCAATTGGGTAATAACTATACCCCATAACACACGGGTGTTTATCAGTTATATTTAACGTAGTTCATTAGGCAGTTTTAATAGAGTTCAAATTTAATAAATAAATATGTTTTGTGATCCTTATCACAGCATAAATCTAATCAAACCATCAATTAATTAACATCTACGGGCAATTTAGCCAACTTACGTTTAGGCCCAAAATCAATATGTTATAGATGAGGTACAATATATCACTAGAAGATGTTCGATGCTATGTCATATGCTGAAGACACGTAATCAAGTTGGTTGCAGGTGAGATAATTTATAAAAGTTCATTTGTGGCTTCTATTTAGTGATTAAACATCGTTTTAATATTATAATTACAATAGTTATAATAATTGTAAATAATAAATAGTGATAATAAAATATATTAAAAAGAGGACTCTGACTGACTCAAATTAGACTTTTACTAATTTAAAATTAAAGTGGACTTGAAATAAAAAAGTCACTAGTATGGACGGACTTACTAATATAAAATTGCAAGCATTAGTATAGATTTATTTAGAAAAAGAAAATTTATATATCTTGAATCAAACTGTTGTTTTATTCTCCGGATGTGTTTGAATGAAACTAACTAGAGCTGGAGCTTGTAGTTAGAATCGAAGTTTATTTTTGAAGCTAAAACTTATTGTTTTTTTTATAACCGTAAAGCGTTTCTGAAATGCTTTTAGTTAAATGTTTGGCCTACACAGAGTGAAAGATATCATAGACACAACCTTTGGAGAAAACTCCCTCCCCCCTATCGGATTTGAACCTGCACTTATTTTTTCAAGGATACGAGCCCAGAACCAACTGAGATTTTTTACCACTCAATCAATAGTTCGGTAGTCATAAGCTCTACATTTTTAAAAAACTACTTTTAAGACTTTTTCTAGAGCTTTTTTTATAAGCTCTACTTTTTGATATAAGGCAAAAAAAACTTATGTTTTAGAGCTTATAAAAATTATTTACGGCATCGTTGGCCCCAAACTTTTTAGAGTTTTTAGGGGCTTATAGGTTACTTTTTAAGAAAAAACTCATATCAAGTAAAAAAAACTCCGTTTGATTACAAGAGCTAAAAGTTTGTTGAATGTAAGAAAAAGTTAAAAGCTAATTGAACTTACTTCCTCCGTCTCAAAATAATTGTCCTGTTGGACTTTTCAAAGTCAATTTATTAAGTTTTGACTTTAAATATTTGTTGGTGTATGCTATAGAATATTTGATGAAATTTATATCAATAGATTCATTTTCAAATGTGTTTTCATTTTATATAACTTTCATTCGATATTATATAACACAAAGAAAGATATTTAAAGTCAAAGTTGAAGAAAAAAGACTCAAAAAGTCAAAACAGGACTATTATTTTGAGAGAGAGGGAGTAACATTTAAGAAAATCTTTCTAGCTTTTTATTATTTTAATCTTTATTTTAATATTTTCATCTACCATGTCAAATACATAAATGCATATAAAAAGTTACAGCTATCAACTACCAAGGTCAAACATACTCTTAAACTAGAGATGAAATACTAGAGATGAAAGTATATTTCATACGGAACAAATATTATATTGATCGTTTACGTGTTTCAATAGTAGCCGTTGTATGACGTGGTGAGGACTAGGACACATCACATTAGATAGGACTACGTATTGTTTTTTTCTTTAAAAACAAAAGCAAACTGTATCCGAAGATGAAAGAACTCATACAAGACTATACAAAGATTTATATAGAACCAACTTACAAGACAATACAATAAAAACACAGAAATGCAATATACCTACAACTAAACGGCACAACATCGAAACACGCAAAGCTGTCTAGCCATCCGAATCCACAAAACAGCCGAGTTTTTTTCCGGACAATGCTGCTTTTAATCATAGTCAAACACCAAAATGCATTTGAACGAAGAAACAAGAGAATTGTTTTATCTTTAAACTGAATACTATTAAAAAAATTTCTCTAAATAGAGAGAGAAGAAATTACGAGTCCCCCAAAACTACAAACTACATATCTTAAGGATGATTCTAAGCAAAATGTATACTCTATTCTTTCTAAAACTCATCATACAAGATTATATCAATATTCACCTCTAGACTTGAACTTCCAACCTCTTGATTGAAGAGGTCATCTTAATGGCACATGAAACTTTCAATCACGTAAGGTAACAAGGCTGACAAAACGGGATGTCTGTCAGATCGAGGGTAAGTGAGCATCAACATGTCTCTTCGTGTGAGAATCGTATTACTTCGTTTATGTTTTTTAACTTTCCGGAAAACTGGGTTCGAGATGATTTGTGGAGACTATTCGGTCCATTCGAGTTAGTTAGGGATGTGTATCTTGCTAGAAAACGGTTATCAGGTGGCAAAAGATTCGGTTTCGTGAGGTTCGAAGGGATTCGAGAAGTTGAAAGCTTCATTAAAACATTAAACTCAATTCAAACAAAGGAAGGAAGGCTTCGAGCATACAAAGCAATGGAGAGGAATAAGATCATGGATCGTCTTGTTTCTGAAGATGCTGGAAATCATGGGAGGAATTCGAGAGATGCATTATGGGACGGGAGGAGCTTCACGAAAGTGGTTGCAGGTGATAAAAGTGATACCAATCTTCATGCGAATCACTGTTCGAGGATAGATGGCAGGACGTTCAAATCAAATTCAAATCACGAGATTAACAAGGGCAGTAAACCCATTGAAATCAAGGTGGGCGACAACGTTTTCGTGTTCGATCTACCCCCATCAGTAAGCGATCACAAACTCGTTTTCAGCTTCAATTCGAATCGTTTCTGTTGGACATTGATAAAAGATGTAGGTGACGTCTTACATGTCGATAAGGATCTCGGTTGTGCTGATTTCTTAGATTCGAAGATACAATCTGATGATCATTTGAAGGAGGATGAGATCATCAGACATAGTGATTCACCTGATGTACCTTCATCCGACTTTGTCGATACTTCTGTTTGCAGTAATAACTTCCTCAATGTTGCCGGAAATGGGTCCGCCGGTGTGAAAGTGAATTTGAAAAATCTGGGTGAGGCAAAAAGTCACGGAGATATCTCGATTGATGTACCCTCTTCGTGTTCCAAGAATAATCTTGCTTCTTTCCATATGCATGAGGCTACCCATTCAGGTCCTTTGGATTTTGTTGAAGACTCGTCTTTTTCCAAGAAATCTGGTGCGGCGATTGATTCAAACCTAGATGCAAATGTCGGGTCTGATTATATTCATGTTTTAAATGTTGGGTCTGATGGGGGCTATAGGTGTAGCAACTAATTGTTCAAGTGGGCCAGCTTGTAATTTTAGCCCAAATGATTCAGGGGCTTCTTCGAAGAAAATTGAGTTGAATCCATCCATACCAGAGGTTTCTCCGGCCTTTGATGATGGTGCCAAGGCTGAGGAAAATCAACAGGCCTTTGACATTGATCCATGTGAGAAGTTGTCGAGTTCCAATGGTGTACGTAATCTCCCCGAGGGGGACGATGAGATTTCCAATATTTGCACGCGTGACTCTCTAGCTCACCAGTTTTTCGAAAAGACAAAAAGTAGGGCAGAGAACAATTATTTTGTCGATGAGCCTTCTCTTTATTGTGAGCTCAAAACATCCGGTGTTAATAACATATCACATGAGCCTAGTGGATCATTTACTTGTGATGATGATTCTATTAATGTTGGGCCACCTACAGAAGACAAGAAATATAATCTAGACCCTTCTTGTTTATCATCTAGTGGGTTCAAAGAATTAAAGATCGATTCTTTGGAAGATAACAATTTGAGAGATTATAACAATGTCTTCTCGAGTTGTACTAATGGTTGTGAGATATCCAAGGATGAGGATATCAGTTTTAAAAAAGATTGTGTCGTGGCTTATAATTTATCTCATACCGCGGTTGCTCGTTTTCGTGCTAAAGAAAAACAAGTCCATCCTCTGATTAAAAGTCACTTCATTAAGCATGTTTGGGGACGGAGAAATATGAAACGTAGCCGACGTCGGGATAATTTTCGATGGCACGAAAGATATTTTATCGAGAATGTGATGAAAGACTCGGAAGAGGACGATGTTTGTTGCTCATGTTGCTCCTCCTGCGCGCCATCGGATTCGGAAACATAGTTTTATTTAGATAGTCGCGATGCGTTGATTTTAGTGTCCTTGTGCTAGTGTGTTTCCATTAGTTCGAGTCTCTAGTTTTGTTCGTACGTATAATTGTGCGGATGCGTGTGGTCTTGTGTCCTTTCTAGCTTCTTGCTAGTATGTTTCGTGTGCTTTTTATAATTTTAATAAAACTTACTTGTCTTTCAAAAAAAAAAAAAATACTCTATTCTTTCTAAAATTTATCCATTTTCAAATTTACTATTATTATTTAATATAAATTATATATTTTGAAATAATGATTATTTACTTAGAAAGGATAAGCATTATGTAACGTTAAATTCTTCATTTTACTCTTATTTATTACTCTTATTCATTTATTATTTAATCAAATTTAGTCGAATTTATTTTCAATAAAATTCTAAATTTGAAATATAATAATTAAGATAAGAATTTTACTAAAAACAACCCCAACGCGTAAAATACTTGTACAATCAGATAATCGCAACCAAAAAAGTCAATATCCAATCGCTATATACGTACAAGTGTTGTGTTTTAAGTATGTTAACGACGACTCGTCTTTCGCAAAATCGTTATTTAAATAAAAGATTCATTACTGCTCCTAGTCACTTTAAATTAATTTTGTTTCTTAAAGTTTAATTTGGTATATTCATTTTGGAGTTATAGGTGTATTTAATTTAGTGATTTCAATTTAGTGTATCCAATTTAGTGTAAGTGCTTGAAATTGATTTATTTGAAGAAGATGAATTGGGCAAATGAGTGAAGGATATGAACACGTAAAAAGAAGACCGAATAGACGAGAATACAGTCACATAGACTGCACATGTCATGACTTAACGAAATTAATTGACGGTCATTAGTGATGAGGACCCTTGCGTAACTATTGCATAGTACGGTGACCTTCACGTAAAAAAACACATTAATTTGCTGGGACGCGACATAAAATATGGGGTAAACCACATGAGCATTCCACTTGATTTTTTCTATTATATATGTTTAAGGCTAATGTGTGAATATTTTTACTAGGGAAATTCTTAATTATAACCACTATAACACTTTAATAAAGATCTCACAAAGAAAATTAAAATCATATGGGTGAAGAAGCCGTTTTCGGTTGCAATGGGCGATGTTAAGTGTTAGAACTTAGAAGTGTCTTTATTATACCATAACCACCATATAACACTTTAAAGATCACTAAAGGAAAATTCAAATTATATGGATGAAGAGGCCAAGAATGCATCTAAGCAATTTTCAGTTAATAGTCCTCTATTCCAAAACTTGTCATAGTATTCGCCATATGTGAACGATCTATACACAGCCGGCTTATCATCGGTTACTAGTTCAGGTGCCGGACTTAGGACTGCATCTTGAGAAGGACAGTAAAACGTCGGTATCGATATCCGTTCTTTGTCACAATTCACCACAGCTCTATGCAAAATGCTCTTGTACTTATCATTACTTATTACCTGCAGTTTATACAAAACACACCATATAATTAGCATTTCCTAAAAGTAAGATCAAGGTCGTCTTAATAATTTAGAAGTATCTATTAGATATATAAAAAATGTATTCTTATAAACATTAAATTTTTAAATACAAAAACAAATATATGTAAGCTAATAATCTGTAAACTAGTCAAATTCCAATTTAAGATGTCTTAATGATATTTGGTCACAGTATATAATCAAACGTGGAAGCTATACAGACATTTCAAAATTTTGGGCCCTTTATAAAATTTTGAGTCATGTTCGATTACACACTTCGCACAAGTATCGAATACACCTTTAAGATAATAATAATAAATTTTTTTAATACCTGAATTTGGTCACCAATATTGATGATAAATGTGTTTGGAACCGGATCAATCGCGACCCAATCCCCGTTTTGCAGGACTTGGAGACCAGGGACTTCATCTTGAAGAAGAATGGTGATGAGATTCTGATCAGTGTGTCCGGGCAGCCCATAAGTCAAATCTGGCTGCGGGCATGGTGGGTAGTAATTCAAAGCCATATGTTGTGCGTGCGTACCCAATTGTTTACTTATATAATCTTTATCAAGACCTAAACTTTCAGAAATGGCCTCAACTAATTGTAGTGCTAACTCTCTTGCACTAGTACAATATTGTGCCACGTGGTCCCTGAAGGACTCCGGGTTTGTGTGCCATTCGTGAATGTAATCTTGAATTGGGTAACAATGAAGCCTCAAATAGTCTCTCCAATTGGCAACTTTTTCGGTACGAATGTTAAAGCTAGTGGATAGCCTCATCGTTTTCTTAGGGTCGTCTGAATAAGTCTTGAGCCTTTCTTTTTTGGGTAAACTAAAAAAATCCTTAGCGATTTGCATCATGTTTGATACGATTGATTCGGGTACAGGTTCTTAACTTGAAAAAAGCCGTGGTCTTGACACGCTTGACCAATTTGTTGGACAACATGGGCCCGATTGGGCCCGTGGAGATCGATGAGATCAATTATTGGGATCGAATTGTTATGGGAAACGTTTTTGAGATTGGGGCGTTCGGAGACAGGACGGATGTAGTTTGAAGGGACATGATCGATTTTATCGGTTGAAACGAGGTCGCCAACTAGTAATGATCTTTTGGAAGTAGAAGAGGTCATTGTATTGTTAAAGTTGTAGTAGAGATGTGACATTCAAAGGAGAATGTGTTGGTTTATATAAAGAGAGTGAACAATTTGATTGGTTCACGTTGTGTGACACTACTTGTATGCTTGGTGACATTTGGTGGATATGCATGCGATTACATAAGAAATGTGACGTAATGATTGGTGATATAAGCATGATGACGTGTGTACCCACATCATCAATCATGTAAATATCCTACTTAATTAAATTTATTTATTTTTATAAAAAATACGTGATTTATAAATGTAAGTTGTACTCCGTATGTTATCATGGCTTGTTCGTTTGGCAGAATTGGAGATATCATAACGCCGTCTTGTTCGCTTCTTGTTCGTTGAAGAATGATATATTGTTTGATTTCATTCGTCATTTTTCATTTTTTTGATTTTGTAATAGAGTCAAATTAAAAGTCCGTTGAAACGAAATAAAGTCTTTGTAATTGTATGTTTGCCTCACTAATATCTTGCTAGTGAGGTTTTGTAAATAAAACATTTCTTTTAGAACAACAACAACAATACTCAATCCGCATACGCGAGGTATGGGGAGGTGAGATGTAGATAATCATTTCTCTACCCTAGAATAAAAGATTAGTCGTGTCTCTAACCACGAGTCGAGAAAAATTCTCCACCCACAGGTAGAGAAAGTCATCCCTCTCTATTCCAGGGTAGAGAGATTGCTTCCGTGAGGACCTCCGACCAAAAAAAAAAAAAAAAAAAAAAAAAGATGAGAAGATATGAAATTGGTAGAATCAAATTTCTATGGGTATTAAAGTCATCCTGAAAATTAATTTACGCTCTACGAGGTAGTCAAGTCGTTAATTAGTCAACGCTTGTTGTTGCCTCAGTTAATAGAACCGAAAGACATTGAAAACAGAACTCGAAAAACATTTCTTTTGCTGATAAAAAAAATGTCTAAATGTAACGCCTACATACAACCATCAAACGCAGTATGCTATGTTCCCCAAATCCATGGCCCATGGCAACAGACAGTGGCGGATCTTGAAAATATTTAATGGGAGTGCGAAAAGTTTTAATACATAAAATTTAGTTTAACATGGTCATATTCAACGATTTTATAATCTAACATTTAAATTAAAAAAAAATATGAGTCATGCTAACGACGGTCGTTAAATTGTCATTAATGTATGAAAGTATACCACAATTTAATAACCATCACTATAAAGTCAACGTGTAACCACCATCTATAATTATTTTATGCATGTTGACGACATCCCTACATTAACAAATTCGTTAAAAGTATTAATATATTTAACTTCAAATTAGATTAATTCATCAATTTTTTTTTCATCAAAACTATAATATAATACAAAAAAATTATATATATATATATATATATATATATATATATATATATATATATATATATATATATATATATATATATATATAGAAGTTTAGAATATAATTTAAAACCCTGATGTTACTTTTTAGTAAATCTGTAAATTTTGAATTTCTATATAAATATACATGTTGACCACGATTTATTTTGTGCAAAAAACGACAAAATATTAAAAATTGATGGGTAAAAATTGTTCTATTGTAAATATTAAAAGGTTTTGATGCCAAAAGTTAAAATTAGATCATATTCATCCATCTATCTTTGCAAAAAAACTTCAACCACCATTAAAATTGAAACAATTTTGTTTCTTTCCACGCACCATATGAATTCCAGGCATGATTTAAAACTCACGGAAATTTGATTCTACCATTTTTATGGTGTCTCAACTTTATTTTTAATTCTATTTTACAATTTTTTTAAAAAAATTTCTTACTTACTGGCCGAAGGTTCACTCGGAAGCAATCTCTTTATCCGTCGAATAGAGAGAGGGATGACTTTCTCTACTTTTGAGAGTGTTTCACTCTGGGTAGAGAAATGACTTGTTTTTATTCTCGGATAGGAAAAGATTGTCTACATCACACCTCCCCCGTACACCACTCATATGGTATTAAATTTTGTTGTTGTTGCAGCAAATGAAAAAAAATCCATTACTTGCTTAAAATTTTGGGGAGACTAGCACCCTTTCATGCCTCCCCAAAAGATCCGCCTATGGCAACAGATGGGTATTTGACACATTATATACATGGTTGGCACTAGTGTTGCAAAAAATATGATTACTCGCCGATTAATCTCCGATTAATCATTTTTTAAGAGTAATCCGTTTCGGTTTCCAAAAAATCATTTAATTAAACGGTCAGCGTCAATTGATGAGTCAAAATCGAATTTGGTAATCAAAATCAGTCAAAGTTAAAAATGGTTAACATTTAACATGAATTTAAACTAGAAATTTATAGTTTTTGAGCATAATAAATAATTTCAGACAATTATGTTAAAGTTTATGTTTATATTTATGGTTTTTTTTTTCTACATTTACACATATAATTTTTAAAAATAAAATTTAAATGTATAAAGTACAATCTGATTAATCGTACAATCCGATTAATCTCCGGTTAATCCCCGAATTACAGATTAATCTTTTTAAAGTCCCGAACAATTAATCACCTATAGCGAATTTTACAACCTTGGTTGGCATTATTTTTCAAGACAGAATCATGCGTAAGGGCTTAGCTCAATAGAAGTCACGCACCTCATAAAGTTAGAATAAGTAGTGAGATTCTTTGAATTACGAGTATTTGTACTTTTAAATTAATTAAATCAAAATATTTATAAAAATATCATTTTTTCCGGTATTATCAACAAGACAAATTTTGCACGAAAATAACTTTTTACCTCAAAAAAATTATTCAAACTCTGTCATTTTTGAATTAATTAAATCAAAACACCTATAAAAATACCATATCTTTCAAGCAGTATGAACAAGAAAAACTTTCCACGAAAATAACTTTTTCCGTCAAAAATTTTGTTCAAACTTGATAGTGTACACAATATCTCAGTCACAAAATTGATATTACAGAGGTATTTTACGAAGGTATTGGACCACGAAGACATCATGATTACCAAATCCGAAAACCTGGAAGTAGTCACAAGATTACATAAGCTAAAGAGATATGGAAGATATTCCCTCCAAACAGTGGGCGGTGCCTCCTATATAATAGAGGAAAACATCTACCTTGCTTTCTTTAGCCACTGTAGCTCCGCCACCCCATTAAGGGAAAGTCCACCAACACTTTCATAATCATCTTGGAACTTGCTCAAGGCATTGAGACTAGGGATATGTTTCTTAGTCAGGCTATAAAACAGGAAACACAATCCCTGAATGAAGCATGCTCTCAACAATCACTAACACACACACACACACGCATTGAACATACTTCAATGATCATTCACATCTTGGTGACGTAAAGTGAGATACTTTCCCACTACCTTCGAGGAATTGCCAACAAACCTTTAAACACCATCTAAATCACTCAAATCACTCAAACTTTATGACCAGATCGACCTAATTTTATACTATCTTAAGTTTATCCGAAAAAATGTACAAACAATTGGCGTCATCCTTGGGACAACACATACAAATTTACACTTTGTTTAGCACGACATCACCATGGTTGATCCTGATTCACCCTCATGGTTTCCCCTGCCACAATGTAACACACAGGCTGAAGGGAGTGCTCGAACCTGAGTCACTTCCACCATGCCTATAACCACAAATCGTAATAACTCAGATCCACCAACATTGTTGGATAAAATCTTCATCTTCAAAAACTATTATAACATCAGAGAAGTTATTAAGAAATTACGTGCTGAAGGTCATCTTCAAAGCAAATGAGTTCTCACTTACGATAGTGAAGAGTATGACGAATAAGATGATCGACAGCTTGTACGGGCCTGCAACTACTCACTGATCGGGCCAGAGTTTACCGATAGTACATGTTACCGGCTCCCTCGTATAGTAATTCGGACGCATGGGGTTCATTATTCAAACTATACTACACGAATAGTAACACTTGAACTCAACTTGTTTGACCTAGTTGACCTCTTCTGTACAAAACCTTTCTGACTCAGTTGGTCCCTTCCAACCTTTTAGACTCAGTTGGAACATCATAATGTGCACATAATACATACAAGCAGTCATAGTCTAACTCAAGGTAATCACAAGGAAACATAATAATAGTAGCATAATCTACTACTTCATACTTAACCACGAATAGTTCTACTCACCGATTACCAGCAACAGAAGGTTGTCAGATGTCTAACCTTTTTGAGCTTTTCCTTTATCTTTTTCACCTGAGAAAGATATAACCAAGTCAGTAATCACGTCTTGTCTAATTCTCAATCATAAGCAAATCAGACAAAGCAACACAAAACAACAAACTATCAAGTCATTCGTGCGAGTGATATCTCACGCGTGCGAGTGACAGCTCACTCCTGCGACTGACAGCTCGCTCGTGCGAATGACCATGCGAGTGACAGCTCACTCGTGCGAGTCAGCTTAACCTAAAACAACACAGAAACATCAACTCATCCGTACGGTTCAATATGCGACCGACCATCACTCGTGCGAGTGAGAGTTCATTCGCACGGGTGGCGTCTCACTCGTGCGAGTAACAACTCATTCGTACGAGTGACGGCTCACTTGTGCGAGTGAGAGCTTACTCGAACGAGTGAGGAAGAACAACGACAATGCTGTTACGAGTTTTAATGCTCAAATCCTCGGATTTTGAACTGTTTATGTTCGATTGATGGTTCACGAATGTCACACAACACTTATACAACATATATCTAACATCAAACAAGCATAAAACACATCAGTTATCAAGATTCAAGCTTTAAGAGCATCAAAACCCATAAACACACAAACCCTAGATAAAACAAGGATTTAAATATAATAATCAAAGCACAAACATGATTTATAGTTAAAGATGATGCATGAATTCAGTTGTAAGCTTCAATTTAGACCAAGAACACCTCAAGATTAAATTAGGGTTTGGCTAGAGTGAAAGTAGATATGAGAGTGTGAGAAGAACAAGTTAGGGGAAAATGAAAAGAACTCTCTAGGCTATTTCCCTTAAGTGGGTAATAACTATACCCTATAACATACGTGTTTTTACCAATTATCTAATATTTAACGGACTTATTAGACAGCTCTAATGGAGTCCAAATTTAATAAATAGATATGTTTTATGACCCTTGTCACAAAACAAATCTAATCATACCATCAATTAATTGCTAACACACAATTAAAAATAATGCATATATTAAAACATATAACATCCAAGGATAATTCAGTCAACTTATGTTAAGGCTCATAATCAGTATGTTACAGGTGAAGTACAATATATCACTAGAAGCTATTTGATGCTATGTCATGCGTTGAAGACACATAATCAAGTTCGTTGGAGGTGAGAGAATTTATAAAAGTTTATTTGTGGCTTCTATTTAGTGATTAAACACTGTTTTAATATTAAAATTAAAATAGTGATAATAATTGTAAATAATAAATAGTGATAATAAAATATATTAAAAAGAGGATTCTGACGTACTCAAATTAGACTTACTAATTTATTTAAGATTAAAGTGGACTTGAATTTAAAAAGTCACTAGTGTGTGTGGAGGGACTTACTAATATAAAAATGCATGCATTAGTATAGATTTATTTAGAAATTTTTTTTTTATGAATCATACTGTTGTTTTATATTTCGGTGTGTTTCAATAAAACTAGTGAGAGTTGGAGCTTCTAGTTAGAACCGAAGTATTCTTTTGAAGTTGAAACTTATTATTTTTTATAATTTTTGATAAAGTAGCTAAAGATAAAGTTTATGAATGTAAATTGACTTAAAAGTACTCATGTATAAAGTATAAAAAAATATAATAATGGTACTTTAGTTATTTTATTATCTCTTTACATTTTTTAAAAACTACTATTAAGACTGTTTTTAGAGCTTTTTATAGTATAAGACAAAAAAAAATGGAGTATGTTTTAGAGTTTATTAAAATAATTTAGGACATGTTTGACAGCAAGTTTTTAGGAGCTTTTAAATTCTACCTTTTTAGTGAAAAAACTTATATCAAGTAAAAAAATTCTATTTGGTTACAAGAGCTAAAAAAATTTTGAGAGAGAGAAAAAACTAAAAGCTAATTTTAAGAGTTTGAGAAAACGTTTCTAGTTTTTTGTCGTTTTAGTCTTTATTTTAAAAGTTTCAGATACAATATCAAACAACTAAAAACATACAAAAATCTAACAACTAGCAGCTACTAACTAGTTTTGTCAAACATATCGTTAAACTCTATGCGCTTTTAACAAACACACCCTCCTTATATAAACTAATAACAACATTTGCATCTAATGGAATAGTAGAAGATGAAAGTATATTTCATACGAAAAAATATTATATTGATCGTTTACGTGTTGCAATAGAAGACGTTGTATGACGTGGTGAGGACTAGGACACATTACCTTAGATAGTACAGTACTGCGTATTGTTTTTTTCTTTAAAAACAACAGAAAACTGTATCCTAAGATGAAAGAACTCATATAAGATGATACAAAGATTTAAATACAACCATCCAGGCATAGCCTGAGTGGCCACCAGGACTTCCAATGAAGCAAGAGGTCACGGGTTCGATTCCCTTCAAGGCAAAATACCTTGGGGCGAGCTCCATTTAGTGACTAATTGACTAGAAGATGCTTTGCCTGGTAGCGGTGGAGGCCTGGCTTGCCGTTTACCCGGGGTTTACCAATTAGAGGGGAGCCATTATGGCTCGTCGCTAGGGGGTTCCTCGCAAAAAAAAAAAAAAAAAAAGATTTAAATACAACCAACTCCCAAAACAATACAATAAAAACACAGAAATGCAACATACCTATCAACTAAACGGCACAGCATCGAAACACGCAAAGCTGTCTAGCCATCCGAATCCACAAAACACCCAAGTTTTTTGTGGACTAGGCTGCTTTAAATCATAGTTAAAAACCAAAATGCATTTGAACGAAGAAACAAGAGAATTGTTTTATCTTTTCAACTGATCACTATAAAAAGATTTTCTCTAAATGAAGAAAAGAAACTACGAGTCCCACATACCTTAAGGATGATTCTAAGAAAAATGTATACTCTCTTCTTTCTAAAAGTTTACCATTTTCAAATTTACTATTAATATACACTAGCTTAAGACCCGCAAGATTTGCGGGTTTCGGCAACAAAAATTACAAATATGATATATTATATATGAGCACATCAATGAAATCGACAAAAATTGTATAAGATACAAATCAAGGCAAAGCATGAAGTTGAATAATATTGTAGATATAATTTAAGTATTATAAAAAGACTGAATATAAATAAAGAAACATTAAATTTGCAGGTTTCGTCAATAAAAATTAGAAATATAATATATTATTTATGAGCACATCAATGTAATCGACAAAATTGGCCTCATATAGTTTTCGTTACTTTTGCCCAAAAAAAAAAAAATAATTGGCCTCATATAATAGCATATATAGGTTTGTCACATACAATAAAATTGGCTGCATGCGATTCTTGCATGTGACAAAAAGTGTGCTTACAATATTTACAAAGTGTGGTTGTAATATTTACAAAGTGTGGTTGTAATTTTTACTAAGGTGAAGGCTCCTAATCATCTTTTCCTTCTTGATATGCTTGTCTTTGTCATCTGCATGTCATTGTCAACGGCAGGGAAAAAAACTATTAGTAATGGAGCCGTAAACATAACTTTGCTAAGGACTTTAATAAATAACAATGCACATGAAGACAATTATTGAACGTCATAGCACAATTCAAGCCATCATCAGTATTTCAGAAAAAACACAGTCAACATATATTTATGCATATATTTTTGCATATATACTAAAGCATACATCCATGTTAATTAAACCACATCCCACCATCATTGTATGATGCAATGAACTCTAGCAGCGAGCAAGTAGACATCGGTACAGTTCAAAGCACTATCAGTTGTTAAGCATATGCTTGGGACGTAACGTATTGACAATCACAAAGAGATATATGTGAACACATTAAAGCAATTATACACCTTCTGATGACTAATTGGACCTTCAAAGGGTGACTCAACAACATCTTCTATAATAGTTAGCAAATCTTCAACAGTACTATGCAATTGAGCACCCAAACTACTTTTTAATGTGACTGAACAACATTGTCATATCTGTGCGCACTCTAAGAAGAAGCATTTGATTTGCAACATTCGACAATGGAATTGTTGGTGTTGGTAGTATAACACCCATGAGTTTGCACAAACACATTATTTGCTACCTTTATTCTGGCTTTTAATTAAATTCAGTTGTTGATGTAAGATACATTATATTGATACTAATAGAAGTTTACAGGTTCGATGTAAATTTAGTTGGTATATATATAGGAATAGCAGTTAATGGCACTATTAATAAATCAATTACATTCACTATAGAGGCGTTAAAAGAAACTTGGTTGAGCTTTATATCATACAAGTCTGCTTCATTAGTAGATGTGATAGGATGATCAAGGACTAAGAAGTAAATATATTCAGTTTATATTTACATAATTAGCTATAGTTATTAGTTGCGGCCATACGTTACAATTTGTTAAGTGCTTCATTGTCAAAGCTGACTTGAATGTCCAAAAACATACTATTTCTGTTGTTCAGAAATTAATTGGATTGTGATGTTGTACTCATCTATGTAAAAGAGTGAGACCCATCTATAATACAATTAGTTGGTTTCTAGACATTAGTGTAAGTGTAGCCCATATCATGCTTCAACAACACATAATTAAAAAGGCCGAGTCATCTATCAAAACAGTTTGGTAAGTCGGTCAACTTGGTAAACCTGCGTTTGGGTCAGTTGACCGATCTAAAAGTGTGAGTTTGCGTCAGTTTTGACAAAAGGTAAACACTAAATAACTTGGCAGATTTACGGTTGCAAATTATAAATCAAACTAAGTGCTTCTAGATTGTCACATCCATGTCAATGTGTACTGAAGTTGATCCTAAACCAACATAACAAATACACCTACTAACATCCAGAGTAGAGTACTCTTTTGGGTGTAAATAAGAAGAGCAAATATAGTAGCACACACCACCAAAACTTTAAATTAAACCAAAACTATAGTTTACGTCTTTAAACAAAGAACAATAGTAAAAGACAAAATTTCACTTCTCGTCCCTGAACTTTACATCAATTTTGACTGCTCGTCCTTTTTTTGTGTGCATCCCTCGTCCCTAATGTATCACAATTCTACATCCCTCGTCCTCCCGTCTATTTTCTGTCTATTTTTCCGTTAAATGAAGTCATGTGCTAAGCATGTGAGGGTAGTTTCGTCATTTTACATATTTCTTTTGACTTTTCCTCAAATTTTTTTTTTTTTTTTTTTCAAAATAACGAAAACTTTATATCAAATGTATTTGCACCTCTACCTCAAACTACATTTATTCAGATCACATATTCGATTCCCTCATTTACATCACTTCTTCTTCTCCTCTTCACAATCACCAAACTATCATCGGAAAATATCTACCTCCATCATCACCGTCCTTTTTTCTATCCTTATTCTTACTGATATCGCTCTCCGATTTCACAGATCCGACTCCTCCTAGATCCGAATTATCATATATTATATCTTCATCTGTATCGAGATTTATTAATCTATCCCTCTCTTCGGCGAGCATTGTATATTTACGATTTTATGTGTCTTAATTCAATTAGTTCAATTGCTGCTCAGTTATTGTAATTTGTTTGTAATTAAAAGTTAGGGTTTCTATAGGCTCCGCAGGTCTGATTATAGTTTTGATACAGGAACTACTCTCTGCCTTTATATATGTATTAAATTGACTCGACAGGAGTGCAGATGGAAAAATTTATATTAATTTTGATGATAACTAAAAATTTGAATAGTAGTATATGCCTTTAACTGAGAGGATAAGGATTTATGTTTGGATGATAGCTTCGGATTCCGTTGTGAGGATTACGTAGCTGGAATATGAATATATAAATTGTAGCTCGAATACGTGATCACGATTTAGTGTGAGTTTGATTTGTTGATTTTATAAAAGTATAAAATTAGGGTTTTTAATTTGGGAATGATGAAATAATAAAGAAAAGAAATAAAATATAAAGACTAAAGTACCCTCACATGCTTTGCACATGTCTGAACAAACGGCAAACGGCTGGTTTTTGACAGAAAGTAGACGAGAGGACGAGGGATGTAGATTTTTGATACATTAGGGACGAGGAATGCACAAAAAAAAAGAAAAAGGACATGGAGTCAAATTTGATGTAAAGATCAGGGACGAGGAATGAAATTTTGTCACAGTAAAACAACTTAATAACTTCCAGAATATTTACTTTCCGAATATTTACATGAGGCAAAAAAAAAAACACATTAAACTTCGGTAAGAACTGAAATAATATACCTCCGGATTTAGCGGTTGAAGTTGTATTCGTTGACCGATCACATTGCCACACTTGAAATCCAGAGACAATTAACAATATAAAAATTGTGCATTAATTAAAAGATGTAAACAATAAAACAAAAGATACTATCCCACAAAAATAACACAAACAACAAATCATACCAAAGGAGACAGATACAAGATTATCCATACGTTGTTCACTGGTAGGGAATGTACGCACAAGCTGACCTGCAGATAAAGCAGCAACTTCTTGACATTTCTTTAAACAGTATTCACAGCCATATAACATCAGTGATATTGGTGGAGCTATAACCTGCTGCAGCAACAATCGATCTACTTGAAGTAACAAAAGTCAAATCCCTGAAAAACACAAAATATTTGTAACCATCGACGGAGAGTAATTACAATAAGTGTTCCGAAGTGACAATTCAACCTATTAGCTTATAAATTGGTTGATCCGAATATCATCAGATCAATTGGTTTGACTCCCTTGATCATCAATTCTGTCAGAAGCCAATATCATCAGATCTATTGCTTATATAATATAAATGTTTGAAATTCAAATTACACCTCAGATTACCTTGTCTGTAACTCAAATCCGAAGTCTATATAATTCAAATCAAAAATTTCGGCTAGTTATGGACAACTGTCTATATTGTAACTTGTCTATATTATAACTTGCACACAGAACTCCAATAATTTTACCTGTTGGTGCTGGTGTTGAATAGTTGAATTTTTTTCTGGTGTAGACCATAAACTCTGACCTGGATTACAGATCAGTATCACAGAGGTCATAACTATGATATCGAGGCTGCACATTAATCCAATACATATGATATTGAGAATTATGTAGTATACATTCTAAATATTTATAGTCATAGTTGTTTTTGTTATAGCTTTCAAAACAGGAAAGACAAACAACATAAATCATGCCAGAGAAACAAAAAAACATACCTCACGAGATTCTTCAGAGAGTGTGGGGTAATCAGATCTTAGTCTGTGACTTGGGGAGTCAAATCATTTAGCATTTAATTTGTATCACCGGTTACCTTGTCAAACTTAGGTCTTTGAGTATCTACCCAAATTATTTTTTTTATTTAAGAAATCAAATTCTCATTCACACAACCAAAATGGAGAGAAAACACTCATATTTTATATTTTTATTGATATATAACAATAAAAATGATGAAACACCACTTAACAGCATATATGATCATTTCCTTTATGATACAATGGCCGAACTGCTTATAGAAACGGTCTCTCCTCAACTTCTCACGGTTAGCCTTTTGAAGCTTCCTGTCTTTTGGTTCTGATCCAGGTCGCCTTTCAGCAACAATAAACAGATGTCAAGGACAAGAAGCTATGTAAAGCTAAATAGTATATAGTTGGATCAAACTTCTTCCCAATCTATTAACTTATAGTAGCACTATCCTCTTTAAAAAGCCCATGAAAGCTAAAACATTGTCTTTTATGGGAAGTTTTCATGGTATCAGCCAATCATCATAGTCTTGGAAGGATGAATAAGATACTCGAATGTCCTTTTCTTTTTGGATAAGATTTAATTGATTATAAAATGAAGTTAACTCAAGTCCCAATAATCCAATTCAAACTAAACATTCATACACACTATATCTAAACTTCATCTCCTATGTCCTAATTAAACTGAGCATAACTTACACATTAATCACCTATTGAAATATTAATCTCCTCAACTAATTGTAGCAGGAAAAGATTGAGTATCCAAAGGGAATTCAAACCCACTATCTGTGTATAGTAAAATGGGATCAACAGGTCAGAAAGGGAAAACAGACTTTACAAATCACATCTAATCAACAAAATAAAAGCTATTATCATAAACATATATATACTTGAAACTATTTATAATTTTCAATGATGATGAATATAGGTGATTACCTGATATGAATCCATGTAACATTTGGATTATAACAAATACTAACCTGACGCTTCTACGAAAATTTGGAGCGGCGAATGCCAAATAATTTCGATTTTGACGCTTCCAATTTTGGGTTTGATATCAACCATACTTTGGAGCGGCGTTTGTAGATTTGCTGATTCAATCGATTTGTTGATGATTTGCTGATTCAATCGATTTGTTGATTCAATCGATTTGTTGATTCAATCGATTTCAATTTTAGTCGAAGATTTGGGATAGAAATTAGGGGGGTTTTTTTTCCTGAATGTCGCAAGTGAATGTGGTTTTCTGGAACCCTAAATTTGGTTTTGCTCTCCGTGTGTTTTAAGAGCGTGTTTTGTCAAGGGTACAAAGGTCAGAAAAATAGTTGGGATTGAGTTATTGAGCAATAATTATTTTGAAGTGGAATCAATGGTTAGATTAGAGGGGTAAGGTAGGTCTTTTTTGTAATCTAACGGTTGTAATGAAAAATGATATCTCAATTAAGCTTTTCTTTTAATATATAGTGTAGAAGTGTAGATGTAGATGTAGATTATAATATTATATGTTGAAATAATAATTATCCATATAGAAAGGATAAGTATTATCTATAGTTAATATTAAATCTCTAAAATGATAATGTTATAAATAAACGTTTTCTAAGCATAAAAATAATTCAAAATAAAAAAAAAAATTAAAACATCTTTGATAATGTCATTATTTTATATTAAATTTAATTAAAAAATAATATGAAATCTTTTATAGAAGGAAATACTACTCTTTAAGCATAACACCAACAAATTTACAAATTTTAAAGCATATTGTACAACCTTTATATAATAATTATATTTTAATTTTTTTAAAAAAATTTAAAAGGCATTTATTATTACTAATAATTATTATTAAAAATATAAATACTCAACTTTGAGCAAACTTTATTATTATTATTATGTATTTTTATCATAATAATTATAATTATTATATTATTAATATTTAAATGTGGATTCTCTTTACGATATTAATTACGTTACATATGTAAGCGAAAATACATGTCTCTATATATTTGTAAAAATAACGACAAGTTTCTTAGTCGAACGGGTCATTAAAATAATTGACTTTAGCATTTACATTCAGTTAATACCTAAAACATGTCATTAAATTGTTTTGTTTAAACAAACCCGTGATTTCACTAGTATAACATCAAACACCCATTTCCACCAACAAACACTTTTAACTACCACTTTCGGCTCCCTTTCTTTTGAGTTGTCACCATTCACCTTCTTGCTTTAACCACCACCGGTTTGTAGTCTCACCGTCCTCCCCTTCTCCGACCACCAGCATCTCGCCGGTAGTTCTGTCTTTACTGCTTTTGTGTGATAAATAAAGGTCTACCGGTTTCCTCCTCTTTCCGGTGACGTGATTAGCTCGATTAGCCTTCTCCGGTCACCCTTCCTTTTTCCAGGCGACGATTTCGTTTGGGGTAACCACGGGATATGGGATGTGTAAAGGTTTGGGGTTGGTTGTCTGTGTATTTTTCCGTTGACCAGTAGGGGCTGGAGGGGCTGGAGGGCTACTCCTCCGTCATCTTTCACCATAGCTGCTGTTTTCTTACTTTTAGGTAGTGTAGGCGACGAGTTCCCCCGGAACTCTACATCCTCCTTGGTAAGATTTCGATGTTGTTTTGGGGTTGGGTGTGCGTTTGGCTTGGCTTGTAATTGTCGTGTTGTGTGTGTTGAAATCCGATGGTTCCGGTGGTCTGACCGCTGCCTACGGCTACTGCGGGCTGACGGCGACAGCCGGCGGCCAGTGGTTGCTAGCGGTCCGGAGTGGATGTGGGTGGTTACAACCGGTGACTGCTGGTGGCTGCTAATTTTACCGGCGGCTACCGACGAACGCCGGTTGTTGTTTTGATTATCGGAACTCGCGGGTTTGTTATTGTCCTCATAAAATTCGGTGATGATAGCCTGGGTTCTATTAGTTTGGCGTTGTGATTTGCACTGTTTGGTTGCTGCTCCGCTGTTGTGTTCATACATTTCCCGTAGTCGAGTCTATTCGGGTGAACTCGATGTCGTTGCCGGCGTGTGTCGACTTAGTTGACCTCGGAAAATTGATGTTTGTTGAAGTGTCTCTCTCGGGGTCCATTTTTTTTCGCTCGAACGGGGATTTGATCTTACTCGACGGTCTTGTGGTTCTCTAGTTTAGGAGTTGTCACGTGGTTTTCGGGTACGAGAGTTTACTTTGATTTGCAGGCATCGGGTTAGGTACTACTGGAGTGCCCGGTGTTCTTGATAGTTGAGCGGATTTCGAGTTTAAGGCATTTGCAGCGTTAGATACGTGTCCGGTTTTATATATTTTTAGATTTAGGTTTGGTGGATAATCAATTGTAATGTCTTTTACACTTTCAATGTGCTCGCTCTCTTTCAATGTTATCGTCCATTTTGTAGGACGATCAGAGCGCGACCTTTCAATTATTATTGTTCGTATGTACCACCGGATCTTTACGATCTTTATATATATATATATATATATATATATATTAATATTTTCGTCGTAAAAAAAGTATTATATAACATTAAATTCTTCATTTTACTCTTATTTATTATATTTATTCATTTATTATTAAATCAAATTTAGACGAATTTACTTTATATAAAATTATAAATTTGACATATTCTACTAATTAAGATAAAATTTTTACTAAAAAAAGCCCTACAGATGTCTTTAAATCGCGTAAAATACTTGTACAATCAGATAATCGCAACCAAAAAAGATAATATCAAATTGCTATATACGTACAAGTGTTTTAAGTACGTTAACGATGACTCTTGTCTTTCTCTAAGTCTTTTTTTAAATAAAAGATTCAAAACGGCTCCTAGTCACTCTAAATTAATTTTGGTTCTCAAAGTTAAATTTGGTATATTCATTTTGGAGTTGTAAGTGTATTTGATTTAATGATTCCAATCTGGTGTATCCAATTAAGTGTAAGTACTTGAAATTGATTTATTTGAAGAAGTTGAATTGGGTAAATGAGTGTAAGATATGAACAGGTAAAATGAATACCGAATAGACGACAACACTGCTCACATGGACTGCACATCTCATGACTTAACGGAAGTAATTGATGGTCGTTAGTGATGAGGACCTCTCATGTAACCATTTCATATAACGGTGACCTTCACGTAAAAAATACATTAATGTGCTGGGACGCTACATAAAATATGGGGTAAACCACGAGCGTTCCACTTGATTTTTTTCTATTTTAAAGGTTTAACGCTAATGTGTGAATATTTTTATTAGTGAAATTCTTAAATTTGGGTGGTGTTATGTGTAATGTGTCTATATTATATATTATAACCGCTATATAACACTTTAATAAAGATCTCATAAAGAAAATTAAAATCATATTGGTGATGAGGCCATGAATGTATCTAAGCCGTTTTCGGTTGCAATGGGCGATGTTAAGTGTTAGAACTTAGAAGTGTCTTTATTATACCATAACCACCATATATCATGCGTTAGTCTCAATTGTTAGAAGTATACACGACTTTCCTACAAAACTCTCTTGCACTAGTACAATATTGTGCCACGTGGTCCCTAAAGGACTCCGGGTTTGTGGGCCATTCGTGGATGTAATCTTGAATTGGGTAACAATGAAGCCTCAAATAGTCTCTCCAATTGGCAACTTTTTCGGTACGAATGTTAAAACTAGTGGATAGCCTTGTCGTTTTCTTAGGGTCGTCCAAATAAGTTTTGAGCCTTTCTTCTTTGGGTAAACTAAAAAAATCTTTAGCGATTTGCTTCATGTTTGATACGATTGATTTGGGTACACCATGGTTCTTAACTTGAAAAAAGCCGTGATCTTGACACGCTTGACCAATTTGTTTTACCACATGGGCCCAATTGGGCATGTGGAGATCGGTGAGATCAATTATTGGGATCGAATCGTTATGGGAAACGTTTTTGAGGTTAGGGCGTTCGGAAACAGCACGGATGTAGTTTGAAGGGACATGATCGATTTTATCGGTTGAAACGAGGTCGCCAACTAGTAATGATATTTTGGAAGTAGTAGAAAAGGACAACATTGTATTGTTAAATTGTAGTTGAGAATTTGAGATGTGACATTCAAAGGAGAATGTGTTTGGTTTATATAAAGAGAAAGTGAACAATTTGATCGGTTTACGTTGTGTGACATTACGACTTGTATGCTTGCTGATATTTGGTGAGGTGCATGTGATTACAAATGAGATGTAATGCTTGGTGATATAAGCATGATGACGTCCACATCTTCAATCATGGAAATATTCTATTTAAATATATTTTGTTCTTCAAATATATTTATAATAAAAATAAGTGATTTGTCTAAATGTAACACCACCTCCATACAACCATCAAGCGCAGTATGCTATGTACCCCATGATGACCCATGGCAAGAGATGGGTCGTTAGACACATTATATATATGAATGTCAAACCCGTATAAAAATATAAGAATCACTATTCTTTTCTTAGTTATCCCCCCCAAAAAAAATTTATTTATTTATCTATTTACTACTTTACACTTAAATACTTAATGGGTTTAAAAAAAATTTGTTCAACTTTACCACTGTTTTGCGTAAATGATATCGTGTATATATATATATATATATATATATATATATATATATATATATATATATATAGTAGAGGGATCAAATGAGAACTTTTTTTTTGTGTGAAAACCCTGAGAACTTAAAAATACATTGAAATTCGAGCAAAAACGGGAAATTCGAGCAAAAATGGGACACGGGCGGAAAAAAGAGCAATTCGAGCAAAAAATGGGACAAGGGCGAACAAAAAACGAGCAATTCGAACAAAAAAACGTAATATTCGAACTAAAAAAAGGCGGGCGAACAAATTTGTGTTCTACATTTTTGATAGTCGAACAAAACAATGTAGAACACAGGGTAGTCGAACAAAAATACTGATATTCGAACAAAAATGTGTTCTACATTTTGAAATTCGAAAAATAAAAAATTTTTGCTCGACTAAGAATTTTTTGTTTGTCCGTGTTTTTTTATTTTTGCTCGAATTTCTTTTTTTTTACTCGCTCGTGAACCTTTTTTGCTCAAATTTCAGTGTACTTGAAGTGTTTTTGGAGTTCCTAGAGTTCTCACACAAAAAAAGTTCTCACCGAATCCTCTCCATATATATATATATATATATATATATATATATATATATATATATATATATATATATATATATATATATATATAATACTCCCTCCATCATAAATCTATTGTCAATTATTGTATTTTAGGATGTCCCAAATTAATTGTCCAGATTCCTTTTCAACCAATCAAAAGAGGTTAATATGAAGAGAGAAGATATATTATTGGTAGAGAATGAAGTTAGTGGGTTTTTCTAAAACTGCGTGTTTTTTGTCTGGGGACAATAGATTTGGGACGGAGGGAGTATCATTTTCGGTTTGAGTGCACTATATGCCACTTGAAACTTATGGAATGTAATATGATTTCCTGGCATGAGTTATTGCACAAGTTATGTCAAATGTATAAGATTGTTTGAGAAAGTTTTATCCCACGATGATTTAGGCGTTTTCACGAGTACTAAACTACTCGTTATCCTGATTGTGACATGAAAATATTTTTGTGTTTTTGGGGTTGTTAGGGTTGGATGGCTATGACATGACATGGTCATTTTTTATGATGTGTTATGATAGGGGTTATTTTGGAGGTTTTAGTTGATGTGGCAAAATATGAATGGTAACTAAGTGAAAAGTGGGTAAATAATAGTTAAACAATGTTTGACGATATAGGAAGATAATTCCTTGAATGTATATTGATCACCAAATGCGAGTATATATACATCATATTACAGCCTGTAGTCTAGCTACTGTCTAACTAACATTGCACAATATATTGTAAATATATCACACGAGATAATATACAAATATACATCAAATCTATGCTTAGAATAGGTTGCAAGGTTGTTAGGATCGGTTGACTAATAGAAGACCGTGATTTTTACTGTTATACTACTGCCTGACGCCTCCAAGAATCAAAGCCATAAGAATCGTTGTTTTGATATCATTTGTGCCACATAGTTAAAATAATGTAAAATACGCAATGGGAGTAGCACGTTATTCTAAAAAGATAATTGGCTGCATATTACAAGCATGTGTCTTAATAAGAACACACAACTAACGAGCACTTAGAACCCGGTTATTATAGCACTTTAATATAAGTATTCTTATCAAGTTCATCCCAAGAGAGCGGTGTAAGTCGAATATTTGCAACTATCGATTGTCCTAGAGTTTGTTTGATTGGGGGGTGGGGGGTGGTGGGGGGGGGGGGTGGTTTGATTGATATTAACTAACAACTAAAACTTGCACAATTAAACAAACTTAAACTTAACAAGTAAACTAGTAGCAAGAAACAAGTAACAAAGTATTAATACTTAAATCAAATTAACTAAGAAGTGTTCACTTATCTAATCCTCTCTATGCTTGGCTTGTCCCGTTTTGCCTATTTTGCTATCTCATTAGTTGTTGAACTATTAAACGTTTAGCATCACTACTAAACCTCAAATCAAATAACACTCCGCGAATTCACATAAGCATTGTATTCTAAGATCGAGTTAAGCATGATTTGGTCATTGAGATTGAGCGTGGGTTAAAATCACTTAAAACCCCCAACTATCGAAATCACTTAAGATAATCGGCACTACTATATTGACTAAAAAATCAACCTATATCAAGAAGACAATCACTTGCAATTCCTAAGCTAGTTGTCTAGATCACCTAAGGTGTTGAAGCACACATTGATTCACTTCTCAAATTACTAAGAGAGCTACTCAATATATGTAATCAAAGTCAAGTCTAAAACAAACTCATAGCAATGGATCTTTAGCTAACTCAACAACACATGATCATGTAATTCATTCAAACAACATTATTCAATTGATTTTGGGGCAAACACTAGCATTAGAGATTCATAGATAAGCAAACACAAGAGATTTTGCCAATCATGGATAAGATCAAACTAATAATAAGCATAGAAACATAAATAATCATCATCTTAAAGTTATTACAAGAAATAGATTCAAAATATCTAAAGTAAAGTGGAGCTATAACCCAAAACGTAAAGAAGATGAAGATCTAAGCTAAACACTGATGGATCTTGAGCTAGCTTCCTTCAATCCACCCTTAAAAATCAATGGATGATGAAATTAGGGTTTTGTATGTGAAATTCGAACCTAAGACAGCTGCTCTCTAAAGATGCATATGAGAAATGACCTAATGTCGTCCCTTTTATAGTGCTGAGAATCTGAGCTGAAACAGCGACAGGAGCGCCGCTTTTGACTTAGGAGCGGCGTTTTTGGCTTTAATGAAGAGCGGCACTTTTGATAAGGAACGCCGCTTTTAGCTCAAATCAGGGGCGACACTTTTGTTGTAGGATCGATTCTTTTGGCTGGATAGGAGCGGCGCCTCTGGCTTTAGGAACAGCGTTTTTGCTCACCGATGAAAAATGGAGCTGAAATGTGAATAAGAACGTCGCTTTTTCAGTTGGTGTGGCGCTTTTGCTCCACAGGAGCGGCGCTCTTAGTTGAGGAGAGGCACTTTTTGAGCTGATTCTGCACTTTCCAATTCCTTAGCCACTTTTGCCCAAGATTTGGTCAATTTTACACCAAATCAAGTCTTTAGCCCTTAAATTACCATTTAGCTCAATAGCACACAAAATAGGCTCCAAGATCGTCAGAAACTGAACAAAGTGAGGAAGATATTGCAAGATAAAACATATATAAATGGTGCGATATCAAAAGGCTCTGTCAAAACTCATCAAATAATAAAGTTCTTTAGTGAATATATCGGCGATTTGAAACCGTGTTGGAACGTGTAATATTCGTACACGTCTACGAGCTACCTTTTCTAGAACAAACTGAATGTCCAACTCGATGTGCTTCGTCCGTTGATGCTGAATAGGGTTACCCTACAAGTAAATAGCATTTACATTATCACAAATTACGAGAGTTGCCTTTGATATAGGGTGGTGAAGTTCAAGCAATAAGTTACGTAATCAACAACTCTCGGTGACCACATTTGCAACACCCCTATATTCCGCCTCAGTACTTGATCTAGAAATAGTAGCTTGGTGTTTGGAGGACCAGGATATCAAGTTATCGCCTAAGTAAATGCAATACCCGGAAGTTGATAGTCGGGTGTCTGGGCAACCAGCCCAATCTGCATCGGTATATGAGATGAGAGAAGTTGTCGTAGACTTAGAGATGTGTAAACCAAGTGACAATGTGCCTTTAAGGTATCGAATGATGCGTCTTAATGCGAGCATGTGTGAATCATTAGGCGCATGCATGTGTAGGCAAACCTGTTGCACGACATAAGAAATGTCTGGTCGTGTAAAGGTGAGGTATTGTAATGCACCAGCCAAACGATGATAGAACTGCGGATCAGAGTAAGGTTTACCATCAGCATGACTTTGTTTACCATTAGTGTCAACCGGAGTACTAACAGGATTACAATGAACAAGATCTGCACGTTGGATGATATCACGTGCGTAGGCATGTTGGTCAAGAAACAAACCATTCAAGCTACGTGACCGAGATACCTAATGTAGTGACCCGAACTTTTCCATGTTTATAAATATATTAAATGAAATTGTTATTTACATGATTAAGTGTTTCCAACATGTTAAGCAATCAAACTTGTTAAGACTTGATTAATTGAAATAGGTTTCATTTAGACAATTGACCACCCAAGTTGACCGGTGATTCACGAACGTTAAAACTTGTAAAAACTATACGATGACATATATATGGTTATATATATAGTTAACATGATTTTATTATAAGTATGTATCTCATTAGGTATTTTAACAATGAGTTATATACATAAAAATGAGACTATTAATTTAAGAAACTCGAAAACGATATATATAACGATTATCGTTATAACAACGTCTTACTAGGTACATATGAATCATATTAAGATATTGATACACTTGGTTAATTATGTTAAATGATAAGTAAATATATTATTAAGTGTATTAACAATGAAATACATATGTAAAAATAAGACTACTAACTTAATGATTTCGAAACGAGACATATATGTAACGATTATCGTTGTAACGAAATTTAACTGTATATATATCATACTAAGATATATTATATATCATAATATCATGATAATATAACAATTTAACATCTCATTTGTTATAATAAACAATGGGTTAACAACATTCAACAAGATCGTTAACCTAAAGGTTTCAAAACAACATTTACATGTAACGACTAACGATGACTTAACGACTCAGTTAAAATGTATATACATGTAGTATTTTAATATGTATTCATACACTTTTGAAAGACTTCAAGACACTTATCAAAATACTTCTACTTAACAAAAATGCTTACAATTACATCCTCGTTCAGTTTCATCAACAATTCTACTCGTATGCACCCGTATTCGTACTCGTACAATACACAGCTTTTAGATGTATGTACTATTGGTATATACACTCCAATGATCAGTTCTTAGCAGCCCATGTGAGTCACCTAACACATGTGGGAACCATCATTTGGCAACTAGCATGAAATATCTCATAAAATTATAAAAATATGAGTAATCATTCATGACTTATTTACATGAAAACAAAATTACATATCCTTTATATCTAATCCATACACCAACGACCAAAAACACCTAAAAATACTTTCATTCTTCAATTTTCTTCATCTAATTTAACTCTCTCAAGTTCTATCTTCAAGTTCTAAGTGTTCTTCATAAATTCCAAAAGTTCTAGTTTCATAAAATCAAGAATACTTCCAAGATTGCAAGTTTACTTCCAAGTTTTCTAAATCCATTCCAAGTAATCATCCAAGATCAAGAAACCTTTGTTACTTACAGTAGGTTATATTTCAAATACAAGGTAATAATCATATTCAAACTTTAATTCAATTTCTATAACTATAACAATCTTATTTCGAGTGGAAATCTTACTTAAAATTATTTTCGTGTCATGATTCTGCTTCAAGAACTTTCAAGCCATCCAAGGATCCTTTGAAGCTAGATCTATTTTTCTCATTTCCAGTAGGTTTATCCAAGGAACTTGAGGTAGTAATGATGTTCATAACATCATTCGATTCATACATATAAAGCTATCTTATTCAAAGGTTTAAACTTGTAATCACTAGAACATAGTTTAGTTAATTCTAAACTTGTTCGCAAATAAAAGTTAATCCTTCTAACTTGACTTTTAAAATCAACTAAACAAATGTTCTATATCTATATGATATGCTAACTTAATGATTTAAAACCTGGAAACACGAAAAACACCGTAAAATCGGATTTACGCCGTCGTAGTAACACCGCGGGCTGTTTTGGGTTAGTTAATTAAAAACTATGATAAACTTTGATTTAAAAGTTATTATTCTGGGAAAATGATTTTTATTATGAACATGAAACTATATCCAAAAATTATGGTTAAACTCAAAGTGGAAGTATGTTTTCTAAAATGGTCATCTAGACGTCGTTCTTTCGACTGAAATGACTACCTTTACAAAAACGACTTGTAACTTATTTTTCCGACTATAAACCTATACTTTTTCTGTTTAGATTCATAAAATATAGTTCAATATGAAACCATAGCAATTTGATTCACTCAAAACGGATTTAAAATGAAGAAGTTATGGGTAAAACAAGATTGGATAATTTTTCTCATTTTAGCTACGTGAAAATTGGTAACAAATCTATTCCAACCATAACTTAATCAACTTGTATTGTATATTATGTAATCTTGAGATACCATAGACACGTATACAATGTTTCGACCTATCATGTCGACACATCTATATATATTTCGGAACAACCATAGACACTCTATATGTGAATGTTGGAGTTAGCTATACAGGGTTGAGGTTGATTCCAAAATATATATAGTTTGAGTTGTGATCAATACTGAGATACATATACACTGGGTCGTGGATTGATTCAAGATAATATTTATCGATTTATTTCTGTACATCTAACTGTGGACAACTAGTTGTAGGTTACTAACGAGGACAGCTGACTTAATAAACTTAAAACATCAAAATATATTAAAAGTGTTGTAAATATATTTTGAACATACTTTGATATATATGTATATATTGTTATAGGTTCGTGAATCAACCAGTGGCCAAGTCTTACTTCCCGACGAAATAAAAATCTGTGAAAGTGAGTTATAGTCCCACTTTTAAAATCTAATATTTTTGGGATGAGAATACATGCAGGTTTTATAAATGATTTACAAAATAGACACAAGTATGTGAAACTACATACTATGGTTGAATTATCGAAATCGAATATGCCCCTTTTTATTAAGTCTGGTAATCTAAGAATTAGGGAACAGATACCCTAATTGACGCGAATCCTAAAGATAGATCTATTGGGCCTAACAAACCCCATCCAAAGTACCAGATGCTTTAGTACTTCGAAATTTATATCATATCCGAAGGGTGTCCCGGAATGATGGGGATATTCTTATATATACATCTTGTTAATGTCGATTACCAGGTGTTCACCATATGAATGATTTTTATCTCTATGTATGGGATGTGTATTGAAATATGAAATCTTGTGGTCTATTGTTACGATTTGATATATATAGGTTAAACCTATAACTCACCAACATTTTTGTTGACGTTTAAAGCATGTTTATTCTCAGGTGAATACTAAGAGCTTCCGCTGTTGCATACTAAAATAAGGACAAGATTTGGAGTCCATGTTTGTATGATATTGTGTAAAAACTGCATTCAAGAAACTGATTTCGATGTAACATATTTGTATGGTAAACCATTATGTAATGGTCGTGTGTAAACAGGATATTTTAGATTATCATTATTTGATAATCTACGTAAAGCTTTTTAAACCTTTATTTATGAAATAAAGGTTATGGTTTGTTTTAAAAATGAATGCAGTCTTTGAAAAACGTCTCATATAGAGGTCAAAACCTCGCAACGAAATCAATTAATATGGAACGTTTTTAATCAATAAGAACGGGACATTTCAGTTGGTATCCGAGCGTTGGTCTTAGAGAACCAGAAAATTTGCATTAGTGTGTCTTATCGAGTTTGTTAGGATGCATTAGTGAGTCTGGACTTCGATCGTGTTTTCTTTAAAAATGATTGCTTAACATTTTTGTTAGAAACTATATATTATTAACATGTATATATTATGTGATATATTAATCTCTTAACATGTTTGATATTGTGTGATAGATGTCTACCTCTAGCACAAATCCCATTGACTCACCTAATAATAACGAAGAGTCGAATATATATTGGACTGATTCACAAGTTCCCGAAGAAGAACCGGAAGAAGAATCAGAACCGGAAGAAGAATCAGAACCGGAGGAGGAAATAGAACCGGTGGGGGAAATAATAAAACGGTTAAGTAAAAGAAAATTCTCAACCAACCGACCAAGGTTAATTATGGTCAATGGTGTTTCCGCCAAGGAAGCAAAATATTGGGAGGATTACCAATTCTCCGATGAATCGGATTCCGACGAGAATTCAGATGATGTTATAGAAATTACCCCAACTGAATTTAAAAAGGCAAAAGAAAATAATAAGGGAAAGGGCATAAAAATAGAGAAATCTAATTCCAACCCCGATGAACTTTATATGTATCGTCAACCCCCGAAGCCCTTAAGTTGTAACAATGACCCGGGAACCTCTAAACCACCAGGTTTTTCTAAACCGTTGTGGAAAACGACAGCTCGTATTAGGGGAACATCATATATCCCTAGAAACTTGGCAAAACGAACCAAAACCGAAGAAGAAGAAACGAGCGAGTCAGAATAAGATAGTTGTATTCGTGTGGTGTAATATATGTAATATAGTGTGCTTATGCTTTATGATATATATAAAAATTGCTTGTATTAATAAGTATTTTTTTTATGAATCTAACTCTTGTCTATTTCACAGTATAAAAACACAAAATGGATAGACAACCCAATATTTTAAGAGACCTACCCGGAGACATGATTGATGAAATCTTGTCTAGAGTCGGTCAGAATTCTTCGGCACAACTATTTACGGCGAAATCAGTTTGTAAGACATTCGGAGAATGTTTCAAGAATGTCTTGGTTTATAAGAGACTTTCGTTTGAAAGATGGGGGATATCACATTGGGAAACCCATAAGTTACGATGTGTTTACTTTGACGCATATATTGCGGGGAACCCAAATGCTATTTTACGCAACGGGTTAAGAAATTATTTTGACTCAATGTATCCGAATATAGGACTTCATGATTTAGAAAAAGCGGCTAACATGCAACATAAAGAAGCATGCTATGCTTACGGGTTAGTAATGTTCGCTTCTCACCAAAGTGAGAAAAAGAACATCGGGCTACAACTATTAAACAAAACGTTCCCACAAGTGACGGAGTCGGTAATTGGGGTAAGAAATGAGGTTTTTAGGTTATTACTAGACTGTTGGTCATTACGTAACCCTCGTCCCTTTGACGACGTTACAACACGCTGTCTTATCAACGGCCATAACGGTTATGTTCCACAAGACCAAGGATGGGAAGTAGTCCTAGTAAAACCAGAATGCATGACTTGTTTCTGGACGTATGAATTACGTGTCTTTATTGCCTTTACTGAACGACTTGTGTACTAGCTAGAATTATCTTGACAACTATCTTGTATCAAAGTTATTGTGTGCTTTATTTCATGCTTTATGTAAAATAAGCGGTATTGTAAGTTTGTATAAAAGTTTGAACGCGAAATATTATTATAATCAGTTTTTCATATAGAATTGTAGTAGTTGAATTGTATATTAGCTACTAAGTATGAACTTAACGGGTAGGTACTACCCGAACTTAAACTTATAAAACGCTAATATGAAGAAAAAGCTTTTATAAATGAGTTCATATTATGCTACGAAATACTATTAACTACTCTTAATATTCTGTATGATTAACTTGTTCCATTTGACTATTTTGAAGGAAATGGCACTGACTACTCGACACACCGTGAATATGAATGAAGAGGAATTCCGTACTTTTCTAGCTTCAAACATAGCCGCAGTACAGGCTGCGCTACATACCAACAATAACCTTGGATCTAGCAGTACAGGAAATCGTGTAGGATGCACCTACAAAGAATTCACTGCCTGCAAACCTTTGGAATTTGATGGAACCGAAGGACCGATCGGATTGAAACGGTGGACCGAGAAGGTCAAATCGGTGTTTGCCATAAGTAAGTGTACTGAAGAGGAAAAAGTGAAGTACGCTACGCATACCTTCACAGGTTCTGCGTTAACATGGTGGAATACCTATCTAGAGTAAGTGGGACAAGATGATGCGTACGCACTACCGTGGTTAGCATTCAAGCACTTGATGAACGAGAAGTACCGTCCCAGAATCGAGGTCAATAAGCTCAAGACAGAACTTAGAGGGTTACGAACCCAAGGATTTGATATTACCACGTACGAAAGACGATTCACAGAATTGTGCCTATTGTGTCCGGGAGCGTTCAAAGATGAGGAAGAGAAGATCGACGTGTTTGTGAAAGGATTACCGGAAAGAATCCAAGAAGATATAAGTTCACACGAGCCCGCCTCCATACAACAGGCATGTAGAATGGCTCACAAACTAGTGAACCAGATTGAGGAAACAATTAAAGAACAGATGGCTGAAGAGGCCAATGTGAAGCAAGTCAAAAGAAAGTGGGAGGAAAACGGTGATAAGAATCACCAATACAACAACAACAGCAATTACAATAATAATCGCAACAATTATCCCAACAATCGCAATATCAATCGCAACTACAACAAACGGCCCAACAATAACAACAACAACAACAACAACAACAATAACAACAACAACAACAACAACTACAACTACAACAATCATCCCAACAACAATAACAACTGCAACAACAACAAAAATCAGAAGCAGCTATGCCAAAGGTGTGAAAAGTATCACTCGGGGTTCTGCACCAAATTTTGCAACAAGTGTAAAAGAAATGGTCATAGCGCGGCGAAGTGTGAGGTCTACGGACCAGGAGTTAACAGAACGAAAGGAACAAATGGTGTCAGAATGAGTAATTGTGGAGCAAGTAGTGTCGGAGCAAGTTATGCCAATGTAGTTTGTTATAAATGTGGAAAATTGGGCCACATTATTAGAAATTGCCCGAACCAGGAGAACACAAATGAACAAGGCCGCGGAAGAGTTTTCAATATTAATGCGGCAGAGGCACAGGAAGACCCGGAGCTTGTTACGGGTACGTTTCTTATTGACAATAAATCTGCTTATGTTTTATTTGATTCGGGTGCGGATAGAAGCTATATGAGTAGAGATTTTTGTGCTTAATTAAGTTGTCCATTTACGCCGTTGGATAGTAAATTTTTACTCGAATTAGCAAACGGTAAATTAATTTCAGCAGATAATATAAGCCGGAATCGAGAAATTAAACTGGGTAGCGAAATATTTAAGATTGATTTGATACCAGTAGAGTTAGGGAGTTTTGATGTAATAGTTGGCATGGACTGGCTGAAGAAGGTGAAAGCAGAGATCGTATGTTATAAAAATGCAATTCGCATTGTACGAGAAGAAGGAGAACCCTTAATGGTGTACGGAGAAAAGAGCAACATGAAGCTACATCTTATTAGTAATTTGAAGGCACAAAAACTAATACGAAAAGGTTGCTATGCTGTTCTAGCACACGTCGAGAAAGTACAAACTGAAGAAAAGAGCATCAATGATGTTCCCGTCGCAAAAGAATTTCCCGATGTATTTTCGAAAGAATTACCGGGGCTACCTCCACATCGATCTGTTGAATTTCAAATAGATCTTGTACCAGGAGCTGCACCAATAGCTCGTGCTCCTTATAGACTTGCACCCAGCGAGATGAAAGAACTGCAAAGCCAACTGCAAGAACTATTAGAACGTGGTTTCATTCGACCAAGCACATCACCATGGGGAGCTCCTGTTTTGTTTGTCAAGAAGAAGGATGGTACATTTAGGTTGTGTATTGACTACAGAGAGTTGAACAAACTTACCATCAAAAACCGTTATCCACTGCCGAGAATTGATGACTTATTTGAGCAACTACAAGGCTCGTCGGTTTATTCGAAGATCGATTTACATTCTGGATATCATCAAATGCGAGTAATGGAGGATGATATTCCAAAACTGCTTTTAGGACGCGTTATGGTCATTACGAGTTTATGGTTATGCCGTTTGGATTGACTAACGCACCAGCTGTGTTCACGGACCTTATGAACCGAGTGTGTGGGCTATATCTTGACAAGTTTGTCATTGTTTTCATCGATGACATACTTATTTACTCAAAGAATGATCAAGAGCACGAAGAACATTTGAGAAAAGTGCTAGAAGTATTGAGGAAAGAAAAATTGTACGCTAAGTTTTCAAAGTGTACATTTTGGTTGGAAGAAGTTCAATTCCTCGGTTACATACTGAACAAAGAAGGTATCCAGGTGGACCCGGTAAAGATCGAAACCGTTAAAAAGTGGGAAACCCCAAAAACTCCGAAGCATATACGTCAATTTTTAGGATTGGCTGGTTACTACAGAAGATTCATCCAAGATTTTTCCAAAATTGCAAAACCCTTGACTGCATTAACGCATAAAGGGAAGAAATTTGAATAGAAGGATGAACAAGAGGAGGCGTTTCAATTATTGAAGAAAAAGCTAACTACAGCACCTATATTGTCATTGCCTGAAGGGAATGATGATTTTGTGATTTATTGTTACGCATCAAAGCACGGTCTCGGTTGTGTATTAATGCAACGAACGAAGGTGATTGCTTATGCGTCTAGACAATTGAAGATTCATGAGAAAAATTATACGATGCATGATTTGGAATTAGGCGCGGTTGTTTTTGCATTAAAGACTTGGAGGCACTACTTATATGGGGTCAAAAGTATTATATATACCGACCACAAAAGTCTTCAACACATATTTAATCAGAAACAACTGAATATGAGGCAGCGTAGGTGGATTGAATTGTTGAATGATTACGACTTTGAGATTCATTACCACCCGTGGAAGGCAAATGTGGTAGCCGACGCCTTGAGCAGAAAGGACAGAGAACCCATTCGAGTAAAATCTATGAATATAATGATTCACACTAACCTTACTACTCAAATAAAGGAGGCGCAATAAGGATTTTTAAAAGAGGGAAATTTAAAGGATGAAATACCCAAAGGATCGGAGAAGCATCTTAATATTCGAGAAGACGGAACCCGGTATAGGGCTGAAAGAATTTGGGTACCAAAATTTGGAGATATGAGAGAAATGGTACTTAGAGAAGCTCATAAAACCAGATACTCAATACATCCTGGAACGGGGAAGATGTACAAGGATCTTAAGAAACATTTTTGGTGGCCAGGTATGAAAGTCGATATTGCTAAATATGCAGGAAAATGTTTGACGTGTTCTAAGGTCAAAGCTGAACATCAGAAACCATCAAGTCTACTACAACAACCTGAAATCCCAGAATGGAAATGGGAAAACATTACCATGAATTTCATTACTAAATTGCCAAGGACTGCAAGTGGTTATGATACTATTTGGGTAATAGTTGATTGTCTCACCAAGTCAGCACACTTCCTGCCAATAAGAGAAGATGACAAGATGGAGAAGTTAGCACGACTGTATTTGAAGGAAGTCGTCTCCAAACATGGAATACCAATCTCTATTATCTCTGATAGGGATGGCATATTTATTTCAAGATTCTGGCAGACATTACAGCAAGCATTGGGAACTCGTCTAGACATGAGTACTGCCTATCATCCACAAACTGATGTGCAGAGCGAAAGGACGATACAAACTCTTGAAGACATGCTACGAGCTTGTGTTATTGATTTCGGAAACAGTTGGGATCGACATCTACCGTTAGCAGAATTTTCCTACAACAACAGCTACCATTCAAGCATTGAGATGGCGCCGTTTGAAGCACTTTATGGTAGAAAGTGCAGGTCTCCGATTTGTTGGAGTGAAGTGGGGGATAGACAGATTACGGGTCCGGAGATAATACAAGAAACTACCGAGAAAATCATCCAAATTCAACAAAGATTGAAAACCGCCCAGAGTCGACAAAAGAGCTACGCGGACAGTAAAAGAAAAGATATAGAGTTTGAAATTGGAGAAATGGTCATGCTTAAGGTTTCACCTTGGAAAGGCGTTGTTCGATTTGGTAAACGGGGGAAACTAAATCCAAGGTACATTGGACCATTCAAGATTATAGATCGTGTCGGACCAGTAGCTTACCAACTGGAGCTACCTCAACAACTCGCGGCTGTACAAAACACTTTCTACGTCTCAAATTTGAAGAAATGTTTTGCTAAAGAAGATCTCACTATTCCGTTGGACGAAATCCAAATCAATGAAAAACTTCAATTCATTGAAGAACCCGTCGAAATAATGGATCGTGAGGTTAAGAGACTTAAACAAAACAAGATACTGATTGTTAAGGTTCGATGGAATGCTCGTAGAGGACTCGAGTTCACCTGGGAGCATGAAGATCAAATGAAGAAGAAATACCCGCATTTATTTCCAGAAGATACGTCAACACCTCCAACTGCTTAAAATTTCGGGACGAAATTTATTTAACGGGTAGGTACTGTAGTGACCCGAACTTTTCCATGTTTATATATATATTAAATGAAATTGTTATTTACATGATTAAGTGTTTCCAACATGTTAAGCAATCAAACTTGTTAAGACTTGATTAATTGAAATAGGTTTCATATAGACAATTGACCACCCAAGTTGACCGGTGATTCACGAACGTTAAAACTAGTAAAAACTATACGATGACATATATATGGTTATATATATAGTTAACATGATTTTATTATAAGTATGTATCTCATTAGGTATTTTAACAATGAGTTATATACATAAAAATGAGACTATTAATTTAAGAAACTCGAAAACGATATATATAACGATTATCGTTATAACAACGTCTTACTAGGTACATATGAATCATATTAAGATATTGATACACTTGGTTAATTATGTTAAATGATAAGTAAATATATTATTAAGTGTATTAACAATGAAATACATATGTAAAAATAAGACTACTAACTTAATGATTTCGAAACGAGACATATATGTAACGATTATCGTTGTAACGACATTTAACTGTATATATATAATACTAAGTAAAAATATGTGAAAGTGAGTTATAGTCACACTTTTAAAATGTAATATTTTTGGGATGAGAACACATGCAGGTTTTATAAATGATTTACAAAATAGACACAAGTACGTGAAACTACATTCTATGGTTGAATTATCAAAATCGAATATGCCCCTTTTTATTAAGTCTGATAATCTAAGAATTAGGGAACAGACACCCTAATTGACGCGAATCCTAAAGATAGATCTATTGGGCCTAACAAACCCCATCCAAAGTACCGGATGCTTTAGTACTTCGAAATTTATATCATATCCGAAGGGTGTCCCGGAATGATTGGGATATTCTTATATATGCATCTTGTTAATGTCGATTACCAGGTGTTCACCATATGAATGATTTTTATCTCTATGTATGGGATGTGTATTGAAATATGAAATCTTGTGGTCTATTGTTACGATTTGATATATATAGGTTAAACCTATAACTCACCAATATTTTTGTTGACGTTTAAAGCATGTTTATTCTCAGGTGAATACTAAGAGCTTCCGCTGTTGCATACTAAAATAAGGACAAGATTTGGAGTCCATGTTTGTATGATATTGTGTAAAAACTGCATTCAAGAAACTGATTTCGATGTAACATATTTGTATTGTAAACCATTATGTAATGGTCGTGTGTAAACAGGATATTTTAGATTATCATTATTTGATAATCTACGTAAATCTTTTTAAACCTTTATTTATGAAATAAAGGTTATGATTTGTTTTAAAAATGAATGCAGTCTTTGAAAAACGTCTCATATAGAGGTCAAAACCTCGCAACGAAATCAATTAATATGGAATGTTTTTAATCAATAAGAACGGGACATTTCACCTAAGAACGAACTAAGTGGACCCAAATCTTTCATGGAAAATTCTTTAGCCAATAACTCTATGAGTAAATCAGGGAGAGTAGTAGTAGAAGTTGTTAAGATGATGTCATCAACGTAAAGAAGTAGGTAGGCAATGTCAGTTCCTTTGTGATAAACGAAAAGCGAGTGGTCACATTCGCTATGTACGAAGCCTATGGTGGATACAAAATCGGTGAACCGTTGGTACCACGCTCTGGGAGCTTGCTTTAATCCATAGAGAGATTTCTTTAATAGACATACATGATCGGGATGTTTAGGATCCCGAAACCCCATAGGTTGATACGTATAAGCAGTTTCATTGAGATTTCCATGAAGAAAAGCATTTTTAACGTCAAGTTGATGTATAGACCACGATTTTGGAACTGCAATACTTAGAACCGTGCAAATGGTAGTCGATTTAACAATCAGACTAAAAGTGTCATGACAATCAACTCCTACTTGTTGTGATCGACCATCGCCAACCAACCTTGCTTTATATCTTTCGAAACTGCCATCAGACCTTGTTTTCTGTCGAAAAATCCACATGGATCGAATTACATGCATATGCGGTTGACGAGGGACAAGAATCCATGTTTTATTATCAACTAGTGCCCTGTATTCATCGGTCATAGCACGGTGCCAATTAGGGTCGGCCAAGGCGTGTTTGGGATTAGAAGGTAACGAAGAAATAGAAGTGGAGACATAAAGATTAAATGGAACTCGAGGTTTAAAAATACCATGCATTCCTCTTGTAGTCATGGTGTGAATAGGTGGATCATTGGGTGTGGAAGTAGGAGAATTGGGTTGGTGCATTTTGTGATGCAATGGCTGTGGGTGACGAATCTGAGGGGAGAGGTTGAGGCCCAACAGAAACTGGTGATCCAATGGACCGAGTAGATTTTATAGAAGAAGGAGAAGTGGTAGGCGAGTGAGAAATAGGAGTATTGGGTTGGGCAGTTGTCGGCCCATTAGAATGGATTGTATAGAATATAGGATTAAAGGAGTCTGTGAGAAATTCATATGAATTGGAGGGTGTTGGACTAGTGGTTGCATAAGGAAAGGATGTTTCATGAAATAAGACGTGTCGGGAAATTATTATCTTTTTATTAGAGAGGTCATAACACTTGTAACCCCGATGGTTGGTGGGATAACCGAGAAATATGCAAGGTGTAGAACGTGGTTGAAGTTTGTGTATTTTGGTGGATGGAATGAGAGGATAGCAGAGACATCCGAAAACTCGTAGGTGATCGTATTTTGGAGTGCGATGATATAAGAGTTGAGTGGGGGATAAATTTTGAATGAGTTTGTTAGGTAGGATATTTAGTAGATAAGTAGCATGTTCAAGAGCATGATGCCAAAATTGTGGTGGGACACAAGAATGAGATAAGAGAGTGTGAATTATATTATTAATTGCACGAATTTTTCTCTCGACTTTACCATTTCGGGATGAAGTGTAGGGACAAGAAAAATGGAACATCAGACCATTTTTGGTGCAGAATTGGTGGAAGGAATTGTTATTATATTCGGTTCCGTTGTCACATTGAATCGTTTTAATATTTGTACCAAATTGAGTTTGTACGAATTTATGAAAATTCACAATGTTGGATCCCTTGCATCAGTTGCTAGGATCTTTAGATCAAGGAACAAGCATCGATTAGCAATTTGAGCTTAAACAAGTGATAAGATGATGAACAAAGATGAACATGAACAAACAATGAATAAAGCAATGATAATCTGCTAATTATAACGAAGATTACATGTAATGATCAAGATAAATGATTACAATAACAATTACAAGAATCTAAGTTAATCACTTTGCCATTTCCATGGTGGTTGGATATCAATCCACCATGGATCCTCCCCACTATGAAGGTGAAGAGGAGGAGCACACACCTCACACACACTCAAGTGTTCTTGGTGGAAACCTCAACTCACAATGAACAAGGAAAACTCTATTAATAGTGCCTGTCCACTATCAGCTCACACGCACGGTTGAGCTTTCAACCGTACGGATGACAGTTATCACCCGTACGAGTGACTTCAGTCACTCGTATGACAGACCTATATTACACGTTTGGTCACATATGCTCCTGCGACATGAGTTTTCTAGTTCAATACTATCCTAGGTGTACAACATAGACCTAAACCATTTTCTAGTTCCATTTAGTGCACTAACTTCTCCCCCTTGGACATTGCTAACGAATCTTGCTGTCGATAATGAAAACACCTATTGCAATCTTTAGTCAGTCTCTGCAGTGGTACCGGGTCTACTTAGGTCTCGTTGCGTGGTCATAAGTCTTTAAAACAACGTTTAACCAAAATATGTCGCATTCATTTCAAATGTAAGGATGTTTCAAGGTTTACAAAAGTAGTTCAACGACTAGTTACATTACAACGTGTAATGTACAAATGAAACCTATGCGACACAATTTTAAAAGTAAGTCAAAAGATGCTCCAAATATGCATGTATACACGACATCCAAGCAAGTATCAAAAATAGAGTGCGGAAGCATGTATCACTTAGCGTTCATGGACCTGAGAAAAACATATAGAAAACTGTCAACTAAAAACGTTGGTGAAATCATAGGTTTAGTAAGTGAGTACGTAAGTAAGTAAGTAAGTTGAACCACAAGATATATAACGTTGGAGTAATAGTATGATCATTAAAAAAATGGTTATCACGAGCACCCAATTATCAAGGCTTAACTAACGTTACCCCATCACATAGTGTTAGAACATACACTTATTCTCGAAAATATATTTTATCTGCATAACGGTAGCGAACCGTCCAAATGAGGGTTTGTCAAACCCATATGGCCATACAACATAAGTTCTCGCTTACACCCGGTAAGTGTAACTAATGATAATCGAATTGAGGATTTTTGTTCTAATTCGTACATAGAATGTTTGTTTCCGTACTTGTGTTCACTTTGTAAAACGAAACGTTTATGTTTTCTCATCCCAAATGTATGTTTTAAAGAGTAAAAGTGGGACTATGATCTCACCTTGAGTGAACGAATGTAAAAGTACTTCACAAGTAAACGTGTGCAATAAATAATGCTAGTCTCGACCTAAACAATAGGTTGTATCAATATTGGTAAAAATGAAGTCGGTCAAAGTTGTTCAATTAGTCCTATGGCTCGTTACGACTCGATTATATTACATGTGAATCAAATTGTCACGTTTCATGCAAGGTACAAGTATAAAAGCGAGTTAAAACGATTGCATAAGTTTTTGGTTAAGTTTGATTAAAAGTCAACTTTGGTCAAGTCAAAGTCAACGAAAAAGTTAATACGTTCAGGTCGGGTCTTGAACTATTTTTCTGAGCTAATTATTCATATATAAGCATGTTAGAACAAGTTACATGTTAATCGGAGGTGCGTAGCATAGTTGGAATTAAACGAAAAAGTGCGAAGTTGAACAGCCCCTGAACACAGCTTATGTCGCGCAGCGACATTGGGTCGCCGCGCCGCGCCAATAGGCATGGCCTGGTGCCTGGGCTGATTCAATTGTTCAATTCTCAACCAAACTTCATTTAAACACAAATAACGAATCGTAAACACTTACAACGCATACCATACATCGTTGGAAAGGTAATTTAACGAGGAATGTAACTAAACACATTTTTTCAACCAAAATCATCATTTACAATAATCAAATCCAAGTTGAAAGTTCAGTAAATGTCCACCATAAATGCTTTCAAGTTCATAAATGTAATTTGATGATTCGGGAATTAAATGCACACATGTGATACGCCGTTTCATAGGTAATTAGGCATACCCTACAACTAAACACTTACAAACAACATTGCAAAGCATTCAATGCATTAAAAGTTCATTTTACTTCTATCAAACCCTAACTCAAAGTCACAAATTTAACAATTATGTTTATGATGCTTTTCCATGTCAACCTACATACCAAATTGAAGTTAGTGATGCTAGTAACACATTTAATACATGCACTTTTAACATCTAATAACATTTAAGCAACCAAATCTCAAGACCAAACACACCCATTTCAAGTTTAAGCTAGTTACATCTAAAAGACAAGAACAAGCATATAAATCACATATTCATGTTAGACTTGAGCCATAGACACTAATTAACGCACTTATAAGTTTAAAAGATCAAGAACAAGAAATTTAGTGTTTTTAGAAAATTACCCAAACGAGATGAAGTTGGTATGGAATCGAAGAGGAAATTGCAAGGATTCCAAATATGTAATTTGTTTTGATGAACACTTTCTAGATCGAAATTGGATGATGATTCTTTGATTTGGGTGTTGAGAGAAAAAGATGGAAGTATTAGAGAGGGAGGTGATGAATGAATGGAGGAGATAAGGTTTGACCATTTGACCTAGTCAAATCTTTAGCCTCTTGGCAAGTTTAGTCCCTCAAGTTTAAAAACGGGTGCGTAAATTAACCAAGCAAATTACCTTAAATACGTAGGGTAACGAGAGATGTTATAAATAATTAACGGACTTTAAAATAATTAAACGGAAAGTAAACGGAAAAAGACGAGATGTTACATTACCTACTCATTAAAAGAAATTTCGTCCCGAAATTAAGTAGGCGTAGTAGTCGTTGTTCCTTCCTCGAGTTCTTGCGTGCCCAACTCTATGAATAAGTGAGGATACTTTCTTTGCATTTGATCTTGTCTTTCTCAAGTAAACTCGGGTCCTCTCTTGGCGTTCCAACGAACTTTGACAATCGGAATTCGGCTTTGTTTTACGTTTTGACGGAGTGGTCCACAATTTCAACCAGTTCTTCCACAAAATGAAGTTTTTCATCAATAGTAAGCTCCTCGAGAGGGATGACGAGTTCGGGTTCGGCAAAACACTTCTTCAAATTTGATACATGGAAAGTAGGATGAACGGAGCTCAGTTGAGGCGGAAGATCTAAACGATAAACAACGGTTCTAACACGCTCCAAGATTTCGAAAGGACCAATATACCGCAGAATTAGCTTCCTACGTTTTTCGAAAAGAATTACACCTTTCCAAGGTGCGACTTTTAACATTACGCGGTCACCGACTTGGAATTCGAAGTCGTTGCATCTAACGTCGGTATAGCTCTTTTGACGACTGCGGGCCGTCCTAAGCCTATTTCGGATTTGAACGATCTTCTCGGTTGTTTTGTGAATGAGTTCGGGTCCGGTAATTTTCTTGTCACCTACCTTGGCCCAACAAAGAGGAGAACAACATTTGCGACCATATAAGGCTTTGAAAGGTGCGGCGTTGATACTCACGTGGTAACTATTGTTGTAAGAGAATTTGGCGAGTGGCAAGTGCTTGTCCCAAGCTTTTCCAAAGTCGATAACGCAAGCTCGTAGCATGTATTTCAAAGTTTGAATTGTGCATTCGCTTTGTCCATCGGTTTGTGGATGATATGCGGTGCTCATGTCTAAACGCGTTCTCAACGCTTCTTGTAAGGTACGCCAAAATCTAGAAACAAAACGACCATCTCGGTCAGAAATAATTGATAAAGGTACACCGTGACAGGCTACGATCTCTTTAATGTAAAGGTGTGCAAGTTTTTCCATTTTGTCGGTTTCCTTCATGGCTAGGAATTGGGCGGATTTGGTGAGACGGTCAACAATAACCCAAATGGTGTCATAACTGTAGTGACCCGAACTTTTCCATGTTTATATATATTAATTGAGATTGATATTTACATGATTAAATGTTTCCAACATGTTAAGCAATCAAACTTGTTAAGACTTGATTAATTGAAATATGTTTCATATAGACAATTGACCACCCAAGTCGATCGGTGATTCACGAACGTTAAAACTTGTAAAAACTATATGATGACATATATATGGATATATATATATAGTTAACATGATACTATGATAAGAAAACATATCATAAAGTATATTAACAATGAACTACATATGTAAAAACAAGACTACTAACTTAATGATTTTTAAACGAGACATATATGTAACGATTATCGTTGTAAAGACATTTAATGTATATATATCATATTAAGAGATATTCATACATGATAATATCATGATAATATAATAATTTAAAATCTCATTTGATATTATAAACATTGGGTTAACAACATTTAACAAGATCGTTAACCTAAAGGTTTCAAAACAACACTTACATGTAACGACTAACGATGACTTAACGACTCAGTTAAAATGTATATACATGTAGTGTTTTAATATGTATTTATACACTTTTGAAAGACTTCAATACACTTATCAAAATACTTCTACTTAACAAAAATGCTTACAATTACATCCTCGTTCAGTTTCATCAACAATTCTACTCGTATGCACCCGTATTCGTACTCGTACAATACACAGCTTTTAGATGTATGTACTATTGGTATATACACTCCAATGATCAGCTCTTAGCAGCCCATGTGAGTCACCTAACACATGTGGGAACCATCATTTGGCAACTAGCATGAAATATCTCATAAAATTACAAAAATATGAGTAATCATTCATGACTTATTTACATGAAAACAAAATTACATATCCTTTATATCTAATCCATACACCAACGACCAAAAACACCTACAAACACTTTCATTCTTCAATTTTCTTCATCTAATTGATCTCTCTCAAGTTCTATCTTCAAGTTCTAAGTGTTCTTCATAAATTCCAAAAGTTCTAGTTTCATAAAATCAAGAAGACTTTCAAGTTTGCTAGCTCACTTCCAATCTTGTAAGGTGATCATCCAACCTCAAGAAATCTTTGTTTCTTACAGTAGGTTATCATTCTAATACAAGGTAATAATCATATTCAAACTTTGGTTCAATTTCTATAACTATAACAATCTTATTTCAAGTGATGATCTTACTTGAACTTGTTTTCGTGTCATGATTCTGCTTCAAGAACTTCGAGCCATCCAAGGATCCATTGAAGCTAGATCCATTTTTCTCTTTTCCAGTAGGTTTATCCAAGGAAATTAAGGTAGTAATGATGTTCATAACATCATTCGATTCATACATATAAAGCTATCTTATTCGAAGGTTTAAACTTGTAATCACTAGAACATAGTTTAGTTAATTCTAAACTTGTTCGCAAACAAAAGTTAATCCTTCTAACTTGACTTTTAAAATCAACTAAACACATTTTCTATATCTATATGATATTCTAACTTAATGATTTAAAACCTGGAAACACGAAAAACACCGTAAAACCGGATTTACGCCGTCGTAGTAACACCGCGGGCTGTTTTGGGTTAGTTAATTAAAAACTATGATAAACTTTGATTTAAAAGTTGTTATTCTGAGAAAATGATTTTTATTATGAACATGAAACTATATCCAAAAATTATGGTTAAACTCAAAGTGGAAGTATGTTTTCTAAAATGGTCATCTAGACGTCGTTCTTTCGACTGAAATGACTACCTTTACAAAAACGACTTGTAACTTATTTTTCCGACTATAGATCTATACTTTTTCTGTTTAGATTCATAAAATAGAGTTCAATATGAAACCATAGCAATTTGATTCACTCAAAACGGATTTAAAATGAAGAAGTTATGGGTAAAACAAGATTGGATAATTTTTCTCATTTTAGCTACGTGAAAATTGGTAACAAATCTATTCCAACCATAACTTAATCAACTTGTATTGTATATTATGTAATCTTGAGATACCATAGACACGTATACAATGTTTCGACCTATCATGTCGACACATCTATATATATTTCGGAACAACCATAGACACTCTATATGTGAATGTTGGAGTTAGCTATACAGGGTTGAGGTTGATTCCAAAATATATATAGTTTGAGTTGTGATCGATACTGAGATACGTATACACTGGGTCGTGGATTGATTCAAGATAATATTTATCGATTTATTTCTGTACATCTAACTGTGGACAACTAGTTATAGGTTACTAACGAGGACAGCTGACTTAATAAACTTAAAACATCAAAATATATTAAAAGTGTTGTAAATATATTTTGAACATACTTTAATATATATGTATATATTGTTATAGGTTCGTGAATCAACAGTGGCCAAGTCTTACTTCCCAACGAAGTAAAAATCTGTGAAAGTGAGTTATAGTCCCACTTTTAAAATCTAATATTTTTGGGATGAGAATACATGCAGGTTTTATAAATGATTTACAAAATAGACACAAGTACGTGAAACTACATTCTATGGTTGAATTATCGAAATCGAATATGCCCCTTTTTATTAAGTCTGGTAATCTAAGAATTAGGGAACAGACACCCTAATTGACGCGAATCCTAAAGATAGATCTATTGGGCCTAACAAACCCCATCCAAAGTACCGGATGCTTTAGTACTTCGAAATTTATATCATATCCGAAGGGTGTCCCGGAATGATGGGGATATTCTTATATATGCGTCTTGTTATTGTCGGTTACCAGGTGTTCACCATATGAATGATTTTTATCTGTATGTATGGGATGTGTATTGAAATATGAAATCTTGTGGTCTATTGTTACGATTTGATATATATAGGTTAAACCTATAACTCACCAACATTTTTGTTGACGTTTAAAGCATGTTTATTCTCAGGTGAATATTAAGAGCTTCCGCTGTTGCATACTAAAATAAGGACAAGATTTGGAGTCCATGTTTGTATGATATTGTGTAAAAACTGCATTCAAGAAACTGATTTCGATGTAACATATTTGTATTGTAAACCATTATGTAATGGTCGTGTGTAAACAGGATATTTTAGATTATCATTATTTGATAATCTACGTAAAGCTTTTTAAACCTTTATTTATGAAATAAAGGTTATGGTTTGTTTTAAAAATGAATGCAGTCTTTGAAAAACGTCTCATATAGAGGTCAAAACCTCGCAACGAAATCAATTAATATGGAACGTTTTTAATCAATAAGAACGGGACATTTCAGTTGGTATCCGAGCGTTGGTCTTAGAGAACCAGAAAATTTGCATTAGTGTGTCTTATATAGTTTGTTAGGATGCATTAGTAAGTCTGGACTTCGACCGTGTTTTCTTTAAAAATGATTGCTTAACATTTTTGTTGGAAAGTATATATTTTTAACATATGAATATTATGTGATATATTAATCTCTTAACGTGTTTGATATTATGTGATAGATGTCTACCTCTAGAACAAGTCCCATTGACTCACCTAATAATAATGAAGAGTCAAATGTAAATTGGAATGATTTGTGGACTGATTCACAAGTTCCCGAAGAGGAACCGGAAGAAGAGTCGGAACCGGAAGAAGAATCGGAACCGGAAGAAGAATCGGAACCGGATGAAGAAATAGAACCGGTGGGGGAAATAATAAAATGGTTAAGTAAAAGAAAATCCTCAACCAACCGACCAAAGTTAATTATGGTCAATGGTGTTTCCGCCAAGGAAGCAAAATATTGGGAGGATTACCAATTCTCCGATGAATCGGATTCCGACGAGAATTCCGATGATGTTATAGAAATTACCCCAACTGAATTTAAAAAGGCAAAAGAAAATAATAAGGGAAAGGGCATAAAAATAGAGAAATCTAATTCCAACCCCGATGAACTTTATATGTATCGTCAACCCCCGAAGTCCTTAAGTTGTAACAATGACCCGGGAACCTCTAAACCACCAGGTTTTTCTAAACCAATGTGGACAACGACGGCTCGTATTAGGGAAACATCATATATCCCTAGAAACTTGGCAAAACGAACCAAAACCGAAGAAGAAGAAACGAGCGAGTCAGAATAAGATAGTTGTATTCGTGTGGTGTAATATATGTAATATAGTGTTCTTATGCTTTATGATATATGTAAAAATTGCTTGTATTAATAAGTATTTTTTTATGAATCTAACTCTTGTCTATTTTACAGTTTAAAAACACAAAATGGATAGACAACCCAATATTTTAAGAGACCTACCCGGAGACATGATTGATGAAATCTTGTCTAGAGTCGGCCAGAATTCTTCGGCACAACTATTTAAGGCGAGATCAGTTTGTAAGACATTCGAAGAACGTTCCAAGAATGTCTTGGTTTATAAGAGACTTTCGTTTGAAAGATGGGGGATATCACATTGGGAAACCCATAAGTTACGATGTGTTTACTTTGACGCATATATTGCGGGGAACCCAAATGCTATTTTACGCAACGGGTTAAGAAATTATTTTGACTCAATATATCCGAATATTGGACTTCGTGATTTAGAAAAAGTGGCTAACATGCAACATAAAGAAGCATGTTATGCTTACGGATTAGTAATGTTCGCTTCTCACCAAAGTGAGAACAAGAACATCGGGCTACAACTATTAAACAAAACGTTTCCACAAGTGACGGAGTCGGTAATTGGGGTAAGAAATGAGGTTTTTAGATTATTACGGGACTGTTGGACATTACGTAACCCTCGTCCCTTTGATGACGTTACAATACGCTGTCTTATCAACGGCCATAACGGTTATGTTGCACAAGACCAAGGATGGGAAGTAGTCCTAGTAAAACCAGAATGCATGACTTGTTTCTGGACGTATGAATTACGTGTCTTTATTGCCTTTGCTGAACGACTTGTGTACTAGCTAGAATTGTCTTCACAACTATCTTGTATCAAAGTTAATGTGTGCTATATTTCATGCTTTATGTAAAATAAGCGGTATTGTAAGTTTGTAAAATATTGTATAAAAGTTTGAACGCGAAATATTATTATAATCAGTTTTTCATATAGAATTGTAGTAGTTGAATTGTATATTAGCTACTAAGTATGAACTTAACGGGTAGGTACTGCCCGAATTTAAACTTATAAAACGCTAATATGAAGAAAAAGCTTTTATAAATGAGTTCATATTATGCTACGAAATACTATTAACTACTCTTAATATTCTGTATGATTAACTTGTTCCATTTAACTATTTTGAAGGAAATGGCACCGACTACTCGACACACCGTGAATATGAATGAAGAGGAATTCCGTACTTTTCTAGCTTCAAACATAGCCGCAGTACAGGCTGCGCTACATACCAACAATAACCTTGGATCTAGCAGTACAGGAAATCGTGTAGGATGCACCTACAAAGAATTCACTGCCTGCAAACCTTTGGAATTTGATGGAACCGAAGGACCGATCGGATTGAAACGGTGGACCGAGAAGGTTGAATCGGTGTTTGCCATAAGTAAGTGTACTGAAGAGGACAAAGTGAAGTACGCTACGCATACCTTCACAGGTTCTGCGTTAACATGGTGGAATACCTATCTAGAGCAAGTGGGACAAGATGATGCGTACGCACTACCGTGGTCAGCATTCAAGCACTTGATGAACGAGAAGTACCGTCCCAGAACCGAGGTCAATAAGCTCAAGACAGAACTTAGAGGGTTACGAACCCAAGGATTTGATATTACCACGTACGAAAGACGATTCACAGAATTGTGCCTATTGTGTCCGGGAGCATTCGAAGATGAGGAAGAGAAGATCGACGCGTTTGTGAAAGGATTACCGGAAAGAATCCAAGAAGATATAAGTTCACACGAGCCCGCCTCCATACAACAGGCATGTAGAATGGCTCACAAACTAGTGAACCAGATTGAAGAAAGAATTAAAGAACAGACTGCTGAAGAGGCCAATGTGAAGCAAGTCAAAAGAAAGTGGGAGGAAAACGGTGATAAGAATCACCAATACAACAACAACAGCAATTACAACAATAATCGCAACAATTATCCCAACAATCGCAACATCAATCGCAACTACAACAAACGGCCCAACAACAACAACAACAACAACAACAACAGCAACTACAACAATCATCCCAACAACAATAATAACCGCAACAACAACAACAACAATCAGAAGCAGCTATGCCAAAGGTGTGAAAAGAATCACTCGGGGTTCTGCACCAAATTTTGCAACAAGTGTAAAAGAAATGGTCATAGCGCGGCGAAGTGTGAGGTCTACGGACCAGGGGTTAATAGAACGAAAGGAACAAATGGTGTCGGAACGAGTAATGGCGGAGCAAGTAGTGTCGGAGCAAGTTATGCCAATGTAGTTTGTTATAAATGTGGAAAACCAGGCCACATTATTAGAAATTTCCCGAACCAGGAGAACACGAATGGACAAGGCCGTGGAAGAGTTTTCAATATTAATGCGGTAGAGGCACAGGAAGACCCGGAGCTTGTTACGGGTACGTTTCTTATTGACAATAAATCTGCTTACGTTTTATTTGATTCGGGTGCGGATAGAAGCTATATGAGTAGAGATTTTTGTGCTAAATTAAGTTGTCCATTGACGCCTTTGGATAGTAAATTTTTACTTAAATTAGAAAATGGTAAATTAATTTCAGCAGATAATATATGTCGGAATCGAGAAATTAAACTGGTTAGCGAAACATTTAAGATTGATTTGATACCAGTAGAGTTAGGGAGTTTTGATGTGATAATCGGTATGGACTGGTTGAAAGAAGTGAAAGCGGAGATCGTTTGTTACAAAAATGCAATTCGCATTATACGAGAAAAAGGAAAACCCTTAATGGTGTACGGAGAAAAGGGCAACACGAAGCTACATCTTATTAGTAATTTGAAGGCACAAAAACTAATAAGAAAAGGTTGCTATGCTGTTCTAGCACACGTCGAGAAAGTACAAACTGAAGAAAAGAGCATCAATGATGTTCCCATTGCAAAAGAATTTCCCGATGTATTTCCGAAAGAATTACCGGGATTACCCCCACATCGATCCGTTGAATTTCAAATAGATCTTGTACCAGGAGCTGCACCAATAGCTCGTGCTCCTTACAGACTCGCACCCAGCGAGATGAAAGAACTGCAAAGCCAATTACAAGAACTTTTAGAGCGTGGTTTCATTCGACCAAGCACATCACCGTGGGGAGCTCCTGTTTTGTTTGTCAAGAAGAAAGATGGTACATTCAGGTTGTGTATCGACTACAGAGAGTTGAACAAACTTACCATCAAGAACCGCTACCCACTACCGAGAATCGACGACTTATTTGATCAACTACAAGGCTCGTCTGTTTATTCAAAGATTGACTTACGTTCCGGGTATCATCAAATGCGGGTGAAAGAAGATGATATTCCAAAGACTGCTTTCAGAACACGTTACGGTCATTACGAGTTTATGGTCATGCCGTTTGGTTTAACTAATGCACCAGCTGTGTTCATGGACCTTATGAACCGAGTGTGTGGACCATACCTTGACAAGTTTGTCATTGTTTTCATTGATGACATACTTATTTACTCAAAGAATGACCAAGAACACGGTGAACATTTGAGAAAGGTGTTAGAAGTATTGAGGAAGGAAGAATTGTACGCTAAGTTTTCAAAGTGTGCATTTTGGTTGGAAGAAGTTCAATTCCTCGGTCACATAGTGAACAAAGAAGGTATTAAGGTGGATCCAGCAAAGATAGAAACTGTTGAAAAGTGGGAAACCCCGAAAACTCCGAAACACATACGCCAGTTTTTAGGACTAGCTGGTTACTACAGAAGGTTCATCCAAGACTTTTCCAGAATAGCAAAACCCTTGACTGCATTAACGCATAAAGGGAAGAAATTTGAATGGAATGATGAACAAGAGAAAGCGTTTCAGTTATTGAAGAAAAAGCTAACTACGGCACCTATATTGTCATTGCCTGAAGGGAATGATGATTTTGTGATTTATTGTGATGCATCAAAGCAAGGTCTCGGTTGTGTATTAATGCAACGAACGAAGGTGATTGCTTATGCGTCTAGACAATTGAAGATTCACGAACAAAATTATACGACGCATGATTTGGAATTAGGCGCGGTTGTTTTTGCATTAAAGACTTGGAGGCACTACTTATATGGGGTCAAAAGTATTATATATACCGACCACAAAAGTCTTCAACATATATTTAATCAGAAACAACTGAATATGAGGCAGCGTAGGTGGATTGAATTATTGAATGATTACAACTTTGAGATTCGTTACCACCCGGGGAAGGCAAATGTGGTAGCTGATGCCTTGAGCAGGAAGGACAGAGAACCCATTCGAGTAAAATCTATGAATATAATGATTCATAATAACATTACTACTCAAATAAAGGAGGCGCAACAAGGAGTTTTAAAAGAGGGAAATTTAAAGGATGAAATACCCAAAGGATCGGAGAAGCATCTTAATATTCGGGAAGACGGAACCCGGTATAGGGCTGAAAGGATTTGGGTACCAAAATTTGGAGATATGAGAGAAATGGTACTTAGAGAAGCTCATAAAACCAGATACTCAATACATCCTGGAACGGGGAAGATGTACAAGGATCTCAAGAAACATTTTTGGTGGCCGGGTATGAAAGCCGATGTTGCTAAATACGTAGGAGAATGTTTGACGTGTTCTAAGGTCAAAGCTGAGCATCAGAAACCATCAGGTCTACTTCAACAACCCGAAATCCCGGAATGGAAATGGGAAAACATTACCATGGATTTCATCACTAAATTGCCAAGGACTGCAAGTGGTTTTGATACTATTTGGGTAATAGTTGATCGTCTCACCAAATCAGCACACTTCCTACCAATAAGAGAAGATGACAAGATGGAGAAGTTAGCACGACTGTATTTGAAGGAAGTCGTCTCCAGACATGGAATACCAATCTCTATTATCTCTGATAGGGATGGCAGATTTATTTCAAGATTCTGGCAGACATTACAGCAAGCATTAGGAACTCGTCTAGACATGAGTACTGCCTATCATCCACAAACTGATGGGCAGAGCGAAAGGACGATACAAACGCTTGAAGACATGCTACGAGCATGTGTTATTGATTTCGGAAACAGTTGGGATCGACATCTACCGTTAGCAGAATTTTCCTACAACAACAGCTACCATTCAAGCATTGAGATGGCGCCGTTTGAAGCACTTTATGGTAGAAAGTGCAGGTCTCCGATTTGTTGGAGTGAAGTGGAGGATAGACAAATTACGGGTCCGGAGATTATACAAGAAACTACCGAGAAGATCATCCAAATTCAACAACGGTTGAAAACCGCCCAAAGTCGACAAAAGAGCTACGCTGACATTAAAAGAAAAGATATAGAATTTGAAATTGGAGAGATGGTCATGCTTAAAGTTGCACCTTGGAAAGGCGTTGTTCGATTTGGTAAACGAGGGAAATTAAATCCAAGGTATATTGGACCATTCAAGATTATTGATCGTGTCGGACCAGTAGCTTACCGACTAGAGTTACCTCAACAACTCGCGGCTGTACATAACACTTTCCACGTCTCGAATTTAAAGAAATGTTTTGCTAAAGAAGATCTCACTATTCCGTTAGATGAAATCCAAATCAACGAAAAACTTCAATTCATCGAAGAACCCGTCGAAATAATGGATCGTGAGGTTAAAAGACTTAAGCAAAACAAGATACCAATTGTTAAGGTTCGATGGAATGCTTGTAGAGGACCCGAGTTCACCTGGGAGCGTGAAGATCAGATGAAGAAGAAATACCCGCATCTATTTCCAGAAGATTCGTCAACACCTTCAACAGCTTAAAATTTCGGGACGAAATTTATTTAACGGGTAGGTACTGTAGTGACCCGAACTTTTCCATGTTTATATATATTAATTGAGATTGATATTTACATGATTAAATGTTTCCAACATGTTAAGCAATCAAACTTGTTAAGACTTGATTAATTGAAATATGTTTCATATAGACAATTGACCACCCAAGTTGATCGGTGATTCGCGAACGTTAAAACTTGTAAAAACTATATGATGACATATATATGGATATATATATATAGTTAACATGATACTATGATAAGAAAACATATCATAAAGTATATTAACAATGAACTACATATGTAAAAACAAGACTACTAACTTAATGATTTTTAAACGAGACATATATGTAACGATTATCGTTGTAAAGACATTTAATGTATATATATCATATTAAGAGATATTCATACATGATAATATCATGATAATATAATAATTTAAAATCTCATTTGATATTATAAACATTGGGTTAACAACATTTAACAAGATCGTTAACCTAAAGGTTTCAAAACAACACTTACATGTAACGACTAACGATGACTTAACGACTCAGTTAAAATGTATATACATGTAGTGTTTTAATATGTATTTATACACTTTTGAAAGACTTCAATACACTTATCAAAATACTTCTACTTAACAAAAATGCTTACAATTACATCCTCGTTCAGTTTCATCAACAATTCTACTCGTATGTACCCGTATTCGTACTCGTACAATACACAGCTTTTAGATGTATGTACTATTGGTATATACACTCCAATGATCAGCTCTTAGCAGCCCATGTGAGTCACCTAACACATGTGGGAACCATCATTTGGCAACTAGCATGAAATATCTCATAAAATTACAAAAATATGAGTAATCATTCATGACTTATTTACATGAAAACAAAATTACATATCCTTTATATCTAATCCATACACCAACGACCAAAAACACCTACAAACACTTTCATTCTTCAATTTTCTTCATCTAATTGATCTCTCTCAAGTTCTATCTTCAAGTTCTAAGTGTTCTTCATAAATTCCAAAAGTTCTAGTTTCATAAAATCAAGAATACTTTCAAGTTTGCTAGCTCACTTCCAATCTTGTAAGGTGATCATCCAACCTCAAGAAATCTTTGTTTCTTACAGTAGGTTATCATTCTAATACAAGGTAATAATCATATTCAAACTTTGGATCAATTTCTATAACTATAACAATCTTATTTCAAGTGATGATCTTACTTGAACTTGTTTTCGTGTCATGATTCTGCTTCAAGAACTTCGAGCCATCCAAGGATCCATTGAAGCTAGATCTATTTTTATCTTTTCCAGTAGGTTTATCCAAGGAAATTAAGGTAGTAATGATGTTCATAACATCATTCAATTCATACATATAAAGCTATCTTATTCGAAGGTTTAAACTTGTAATCACTAGAACATAGTTTAGTTAATTCTAAACTTGTTCGCAAACAAAAGTTAATCCTTCTAACTTGACTTTTAAAATCAACTAAACACATGTTCTATATCTATATGATATGCTAACTTAATGATTTAAAACCTGGAAACACGAAAAACACCGTAAAACCGGATTTACGCCGTCGTAGTAACACCGCGGGCTGTTTTGGGTTAGTTAATTAAAAACTATGATAAAATTTGATTTAAAAGTTGTTATTCTGAGAAAATGATTTTTATTATGAACATGAAACTATATCCAAAAATTATGGTTAAACTCAAAGTGGAAGTATGTTTTCTAAAATGGTCATCTAGACGTCGTTCTTTCGACTGAAATGACTACCTTTACAAAAACGACTTGTAACTTATTTTTCCGACTATAAATCTATACTTTTTCTGTTTAGATTCATAAAATAGAGTTCAATATGAAACCATAGCAATTTGATTCACTCAAAACGGATTTAAAATGAAGAAGTTATGGGTAAAACAAGATTGGATAATTTTTCTCATTTTAGCTACGTGAAAATTGGTAACAAATCTATTCCAACCATAACTTAATCAACTTGTATTGTATATTATGTAATCTTGAGATACCATAGACACGTATACAATGTTTCGACCTATCATGTCGACACATCTATATATATTTCGGAACAACCATAGACACTCTATATGTGAATGTTGGAGTTAGCTATACAGGGTTGAGGTTGATTCCAAAATATATATAGTTTGAGTTGTGATCAATACTGAGATACGTATACACTGGGTCGTGGATTGATTCAAGATAATATTTATCGATTTATTTCTGTACATCTAACTGTGGACAACTAGTTATAGGTTACTAACGAGGACAGCTGACTTAATAAACTTAAAACATCAAAATATATTAAAAGTGTTGTAAATATATTTTGAACATACTTTAATATATATGTATATATTGTTATAGGTTCGTGAATCAACAGTGGCCAAGTCTTACTTCCCGACGAAGTAAAAATCTGTGAAAGTGAGTTATAGTCCCACTTTTAAAATCTAATATTTTTGGGATGAGAATACATGCAGGTTTTATAAATGATTTACAAAATAGACACAAGTACGTGAAACTACATTCTATGGTTGAATTATCGAAATCGAATATGCCCCTTTTTATTAAGTCTGGTAATCTAAGAATTAGGGAACAGACACCCTAATTGACGCGAATCCTAAAGATAGATCTATTGGGCCTAACAAACCCCATCCAAAGTACCGGATGCTTTAGTACTTCGAAATTTATATCATATCCGAAGGGTGTCCCGGAATGATGGGGATATTCTTATATATGCGTCTTGTTATTGTCGGTTACCAGGTGTTCACCATATGAATGATTTTTATCTCTATGTATGGGATGTGTATTGAAATATGAAATCTTGTGGTCTATTGTTACGATTTGATATATATAGGTTAAACCTATAACTCACCAACATTTTTGTTGACGTTTAAAGCATGTTTATTCTCAGGTGAATATTAAGAGCTTCCGCTGTTGCATACTAAAATAAGGACAAGATTTGGAGTCCATGTTTGTATGATATTGTGTAAAAACTGCATTCAAGAAACTGATTTCGATGTAACATATTTGTATTGTAAACCATTATGTAATGGTCGTGTGTAAACAGGATATTTTAGATTATCATTATTTGATAATCTACGTAAAGCTTTTTAAACCTTTATTTATGAAATAAAGGTTATGGTTTGTTTTAAAAATGAATGCAGTCTTTGAAAAACGTCTCATATAGAGGTCAAAACCTCGCAACGAAATCAATTAATATGGAACGTTTTTAATCAATAAGAACGGGACATTTCAATAACCGCCCGCCGTTCTTGGTAGTTTGGTGATAAAATCCATCGTTATTCTTTCCCACTTCCATTGCGGGATTTCGGGTTGTTGAAGCAATCCGGACGGTCTTTGATGTTTGACTTTGACTTTAGAGCAAGTTAGGCAGTTTCCAACATAAGTAGCGACGTCTCTTTTAATGTTCGGCCACCAATATTGTTCTTTGAGGTTGTGGTACATCTTATTGGCACCGGAGTGAATCGAATATCTTAACTTATGGGCTTCGTCTAAAATAAGGCTTCGTAAGCCCCCATAACTAGGTACCCAAATTCTTCCGGCAAAATATCGGAGTCCGGTCTCCCTAACTTCGAATCGAGAGGTGAGGACATTCAAGCGTTTGAGAGAGATGTTTTCATCCTTGAGAGCCTCATCTTGGGCTACACGAATTTGGTTATTAAGATTAGTGTGATGGTGATGTTTAAAGCTCGGACACGAAGAGGCACCATTCTTTCCTTTCGACTTAAGGCATCGGCTACTACATTTGCCTTCCCGGGGTGATAACGAAGCTCACAATCGTAATCATTCAAAGTTTCAATCCACCGTCGTTGTCTCATGTTTAGTTGCTTTTGATCGAAGATATGTTGTAGGTTTTGTGATCGGTGAATATAGTACTTTTGGTTCCATAAAGATAGTGTCTCCACATTTTAAGTGCAAAGACAACGGCTTCGAGTTCGAGATTATGTGTCGTGTAGTTCCGTTCGTGGATTTTCAATTGTCGGGAGGCATAAGCAATAACCTTCTTTTGTTGCATCAATACGCACCCAAAACCATGTTTCAAGGCATCGCAATATACAACAAAATCATCATTGCCTTCGGGAAGCGATAAGATAGGAGCGGTGGTTAACTTTTCCTTCAAGATTTGAAACACGGATTCTTGATCAGTTGCCCAAACGAATTTCCTTCCCTTGTGAGTTAACACAGTTAGAGGACGTGCAACCAAAGAGAAATTCTCGATGAACCTACGATAATACCCAACGAGGCTAAGAATTGTCGAATGTGAGTAGGAGTAGTAGGGGTTTCCCATTTGCTAATGGCTTCGATTTTTGAGGGATCGACCTTAATACCTTGATCGCTTACAACATGACCAAGAAATTGAACTTCCTTCAACCAAAATTCACACTTGGAGAACTTGGCATAGATTCGTTCTTGTCTCAAGAGTTCGAGCACGAGTCAAAGGTGTTGTTCATGCTTTTCTTCGCTTTTAGAATAGACCAAGATGTCATCGATGAATACAATAATGAACTTGTCGAGATACGGTTTGCACACGCGGTTCATAAGATCCATGAACACCACCGGTGCATTAGTTAGACCAAATGGCATGACAAGGAATTCGTAACTACCATAGCGAGTTTGAAAAGCGGTTTTGGAGACATCTTCCCCCTTAACCCTTAGTTGATGATAACCCGAGCGGAGATCGATTTTTGAATATACACAAGATCCTTGTAGTTGATCAAAGAGGTCATCGATGCGTGGAAGAGGATATCGGTTCTTAACCGTAAAGTTTTTTAGTTCACAATAGTCGATGCACATTCATTGGGATCCATCTTTATTCTTAACGAATAAAATCGGAGCGCCCCTTGGTGAATGGCTAGGTTAGATAAAACCACGGTCAAGTAGTTCTTGAATTTGACTTTATAATTCTTGCATTTCGGATAGAGTGAGTCTATACGGTGCACGTGCTACGGGTGCGGCTCCCGGAATAAGATCGATTTAGAATTCTACCGGTCGATGAGGTGGAAGACCCGGCAATTTGTCAGGAAAAACATCGGAAAAGTCACTAACAATTGGCACATCATCGATATGCTTCTCATCGGTCTCGACTTTCTTAACGTGGGCTGGAATCGCCAATCAACCTTTACGAAGATATTTTTCTACTTTAAGGCACGAGACGAGGTTGAGTCCGGTGCAACTCTTATCGCCATAAACAATTAAGGGTTCACCATTCTCGATAGGAATTTGAATCGCTTTAAGATCGTAAAGGATGTGAGATTCCGTTTTGGCTAACCAATCCATACCAGTTATTACATCAAAGCTCCCTAGTTCTATAGGTATCAAGTCAATTTCAAACTCTTTACCCGTTAAGTTTAACGTACACCCCCGATAAAATTTATCGGCACTCAATAGTTTCCCGTTGGCCACTTCAATGGTATAAGTAGTATCTAGGGGGAGTGGTGGAGTGCTAAAAGAATGAGTCAAAGTCTTGAATACAAAACTCTTATCGGCACCCGAATCGAATAAGCAAGAGACATAAGAATTGTTGAGAATAAACGTACCCGTGACTAGTTCATTGTCATCTCGGGCTTCCTCGGTGTTAATGTTGAAAGCTCGGCCACGTGTATTGGGGTTATCTTTCTTCTTTGGGCATGCATTTCTAAAATGACCTTGTTGGCCACATCCGTAACAAGTGACCGTATTTGTTGCATCGGGCCCCTTTCGAGCGACGGGGGCGGAACTCCTACAATCGTTGGCCATATGACCACTTTCTTGGAACCGGTGGTAAATTAGCTTGCCACATTTACCAAAGTGATGCTTGTGGCATTTGTTGCAAAAAGATTTGGTTCTGGCATAACTTTTCTTGCCATCGGAGGTGAAAGGCTTTTTGGTGAAGTTGTTGTTGTAGTTGCTTGATTGAGTGGCTTCCCATTTTCTTTTGTTGCCCCCCGATTTATCCTCGGTCTTAGGTGCCGGTACTACGATTTCATCCACCATTTCAATCAATTGGCGGGCCATCTTTAAAGCTTCTTGTAGGTTGGTGGGTTTGGATGACATTACCCCATGTTTGATGCTCTTAGGAAGGCCATCCATGTAAAGTTCAACTCGTACATGCTCAGGATTTACAAGGTTTAAACACATTAGAGCTAGCTCAGAAAACCGTTGATTATAAGCGTTGAGGTCGTTTCCGACTGCTTTCAAACTTCTTAGCCCGCTTTCGAGCCTTCGGGTCTTTTCGCTCGGAAAGTATTCGGTGATCATCTTTTCTTTTAAATCGGACCAAGAGAGAGTGTGGGCTTCATCGGTACCCACCGATTGTACATACGTGTTCCACCACGTGAGAGCGATACCGGCAAAAGTGTGGGTGGAGTATTTGACCTTGTCTTGGTCCCGGCAACCGCTTATGCTAAAAATGGCTTTCGTTTGCTCAAACCATCGAGTGAGAACAACTGGTCCTCTGGTCCCATCGAAAGTATGAGGTTTGCACCCCATAAAAGCTTTGTAGGAGCATCCCTCATTTGAGTTACCGGCTCCATTGTTATTGTTGTTGTGGTTGTTGTTATTGTTGTTGTTGTTGTTGGATGAGTGACCGGCCATGGCCGCATCTACGGCGGTGGCTATCATTCGTTGAAGAGCTTGTTCGGGAGTTTCATTGCGTGGGACTCAGCGAGGAGGCATTGTTCCTTCAAGACACAAGAATATCGTTGATTAGTATTCTCAATAATACTAATCGTGATATGGAATAAAGATAGAGAGAAAATTTTCCTTGACTCGCCCTAAATTCTTCATGTTATAATGTCGGAACGTCCATATGAGTCACCGTAATATAATCCCGGCAATTATATTACTGATAATGCTAAAAACGAACATATATTTCATAGCATTATTCCTCAAGAAAGACAAGCTTTTGGTTGCAATTGTTCTATTTACAAGTGATATTCTTTTAAATAATAAAAGGTGAAGACAAAAGACAGATTCGACGAATTGAAGACGCAAACGACCAAAAAGCTCAAAAGTACAAAGTACAATCAAAGTGGTTCAAATTATTGATGAGAAACGTCTCAAAATTACAAGAGTACAAGACGCGAAACGCAAAATACAAGATATTAAATTGTACCAAGGACGTTCGAAAATCCAGAACCGGGACCAAGGTCAACTTTCAACGCACGACGCAACGGAGCAAAAATTACAAGTCAACTATGTACATAAATATAATATAATATATAAATAATTCTTAAAATTATTTATATATTATATATATTTATTTAAAATCGTCGGCAAGAAGCAAACAACAATATGTGAGCTGGAATCCCAGGCCATGCAATCGCATGGCCAGGAAGAAGAAAATCCATGCGATCGCATGGCATAATTAAAATTATAATATATATATATATATATATATATATATATATATATATATATATATATATATATATATATATATATATATTATAATTTTAATTTTAATTTTAATTTTAATAATAAGGGTATGTTAGCGAATGTTGTAAGGGTGTAAGTCGAAATTCTGTCCGTGTAACGCTACGCTATTATTAATCATTGTAAGTTAAGTTCAACCTTTTTAAATTAATGTCTCGTAGCTAAGTTATTATTATGCTTATTTAAGCCGAAGTAATCGTGATGTTGGGCTAAATATTAAAATTGGGTAATTGGGCTTTGTACCATAATTGTGGTTTGGACAAAAGAACGACACTTGTGGAAATTAGACTATGGGCTATTAATGGGCTTTATATTTGTTTAATTAAATGATAGTTTGTTAATTTAATATAAAGATTTATAATTGGATGTACCTATAAATAATCATATACACTCGATCGGACACGATGGGCGGGATATTTATAAGTACTAATAATCGTTCATTTAATCGGACACGGGATTGGATTAATAGTCTATGGACTTATTAAAATAGGGGTGAATTATATACAAAGAAAATTGGTGTAATTATATTTTAAGTCCCCAATTAGTTGGAATATTTGACTTCGGATATAAGGATAATTTGACGAGGACACTCGCACTTTATATTTATGACTGATGGACTGTTATGGACAAAAACCAGATGGACATATTGAATAATCCAGGACAAAGGACAATTAACCCATGGTAATAAACTAAAATCAACACGTCAAACATCATGATTACGGAAGTTTAAATAAGCATAATTTCTTTATTTCATATTTAATTGCGCTTTTAATTATCGTACTTTAATTTATTGTCATTTTAATTATCGCACTTTTTAATTATCGCAATTTTATTTATCGTCATTTTATTTATCGCACTTTAATTTATCGCAATTTCGTTATTGTCATTTACTTTACGCTTTAAATTAAGTCTTTTATATTTTTAATATTTTACATTAGGTTTTAACTGCGACTAAAGTTTTAAAATCGACAAACCGGTCATTAATCGATAAAAACCCCCTTTTATAATAATAATACTACTTATATATATATTTATATATTTACAAATATAGTTTTAAAAATATAGCGTTAAACTTGGCTAGCTCCCTGTGGAACGAACCGGACTTACTAAAAACTACACTACTATACGATTAGGTACACTGCCTAAAAATGTGGTAGCAAGGTTTAGGTATATCCATTCTATAAATAAATAAATATCTTGTGTAAAATTGTATCGTATTTAATAATATTTCGTAATAAAAATACTAATATTTTGTACCCCTTCGCTTTAACATCAAGTATTTTTGGCGCCGCTGCCGGGGACCCTAAAACGCCGAAAGCGCAACGCTATAAAAAAACATTTTTATTAAGTTGTAATCTATTTTTTTAAATATAAAAATATAAAAAAAGAAAAATATTATATTTTTAAGTTTAGTTAAAGTTTATATTTTTTTATTGTGAAAAGTTATAAAAACTAATAAGTATTTTTTTTTTAAAATAAGTTTTTATTATAAATTATATTTCATGTATATTAATAACAAAATAATAATAATAATAATAATAATAATAATAATAATAATAAAATAAAAGAAATCGGGCCAAGGCACTGTAGCAGCCCAACTCTGGCCTGGAAACCTAGTTCATACGACCGCATGAAATTATAACGTAAAATCCATGCGACCGCATGGCCTGATCTGACACGCTAAGTTTGACTGATTTCTGCAATAATTACGGTGTATTAATTATTATTATTATTATTATATACCCTAATTAGGGTTATTGATTTAATTAATTAAATTTAGTTTTATTTAATTTATATTTTTAAGTTTTATTTAGTTTTATTAAATATATAAACTTATTACTTTTATAAAATAAATAATATAAAAATAATATTTTTATAAAAATTGTACTTTTTACAACTTTAAGTTTATTTTTATATTTTGTATCTTTTTATTTGTTTTAGCATAATATTTGTATTTTTCGTTCGTATTTAGTTTTAAGTCATAGTTTTTGTGTGACACCGCTTTTTTTTTTAAATACGTGGCGGAAGCATAATATTAATTTAATATGATATCCACATTAGCTATTGTTAATACAACCTGTGTCACGTGTCATTACAAAATACTTGTTTATACGGAGAAGACATATTTACAAAAAGATTATTGTTTTCATAAAGCAAGACAACATCAGAGTTGACTCCTGTCAAACATAACATCTTCATGACCGTCTTCTCCCCCAAAAGCATAATCTACAAAGGCTAATAACCTGCAGGGAGGAGATGGAGGGGAATTAGCACGAAGCTAAGTGAGTACGACTAACTACATGCCATAGCATACATAAGTGTTATACTAATCATGTCACATAGTCTAACACACAAACATCACCCAGTAGTGCAGTCTACAGAGACTCCGGCGGTTCGGCCAAACCATTAACCTCCAGTTGATCGGGCTGGGGTTTACCGGAAGTTCCTCCTACATACCGTGCTGCATAAATCATCCACACGCGATGTACGCGTCATTCAAACATATACTTCACGGATGCAAATAGGCTACCACATGAGGAACCCAACCCGCAGGTTGATCTCCCCTATCGAATTAGGCTACCACAAGATAGGGACGCACTGGGCTTCAGCAGACAAGCATCAACTAACATGCAGTCATCACAAGGTACTAACTAATCACAACAATAAGTATATCTAACAAGCATGGCAATCATAATATAACATGCTACAATATACTATATTCTCCAGTTAGTCCCACTCACCAAATACCAGCAAACGAGAAGGTGTTCAGCTATCTAATCACTGAACCTTCTCTTTCTCCTTTTCTCCTGAGAAATACATATACACGAGTTAGTTTATGTCCATAAACACCAAATAACACAATACAGAAAATTTTGTCAGAAAACTGTCCGCTAAAAATTTTCTCCTTAACACTTGTGCACTTTTGAAATTTACATCAAAATCTCAAAATACAAACGGGCAGCGTAACGGCTAGAAATCAACACTTTGGTAAAATATTCTGCCCTGGACACTCAGTCGGTCGACTGACACTGACAGTCGGTCGACTGTCTACACAGTCGGTCGACTGACCCTCTCAGTCGGTCGACTCACTTGGTATTACATCAATCGGCCGAAGGTAAATCTCAGTCGATCGGTTGTCATCGTCAATCGGTCGGTTCACCCTCGGTCGGTCGACTGTCGACCGACAGTCGGCCGACTGTGTTCATCTTCTTCAGAAGCTGAACACAAGTTACGGACTTCAAGTTAAAATCGCCAAAACTCGATCTAGAGCTCATTTTCGACACCAAAACTTACCACAACTCAATCACTACATGTTATAGACTATAAACCCACAAAGTTTGGACTATAACAACATCAAATTCATGGGTTTTGACACAAAATCAAGCTTTTTACAAAACTTACACAAAACTATGAATTTAACCACGAATTGAACACAAAAACACATGTTTCTTACCTTGTTAGAATCAGTAGACAACAAAGAACAAGATTCCAAGATCAATTTGAGCTCAAGAACTAGTTTTAGCAATTAGGGTTTCAAAGGGGAAGAATTTAGGTACGGTGTAATATTTGGGAAGGGTCTGGAAAGTGCAAGAAATGCACTACACAAGTCATCAAAAGTGGGTTAAAATCCCACACTGTGTGGCACACGGGTATTTATCAGTTATCTGATATCTTTCGTACATCATTTGGCAACCCAAACGAAGTCCAAATTTTAAATAAACAAACCTGTTCTGTGACCCTTGTACATCTTTCGTACATCTTTCGTACTGCCTGGATGCCCTGATAATCTCGATTTATGCGCTTCAGTAAGGATTAAATCTCTCAAATCTCCAAGCATTGGCACCCAAATTCGGTCTTTATAGGTCTTTAATCCTCTAGAGTCATTGCATAGGTCAAATTTCTTTTAGTCACTTGTTCAGTCTTTAGATTTTCGTCATTCAAAGCTACTAACTGTACGGTTTTCAATCTATCAATCAAGTCTGAAACTATCTCAATTCTCATAAATCTAACATTTTCGACTGTTTTCTTGCGACTCAGAGCATCTGCGACCACATTTGCTTTACCCGGATGATATTTAATCTCACAGTCATAGTCTTTAATCAATTCTAAACATCGACGTTGACGCATATTTAATTCTTTCTGCGAAAAGATATATTGAAGACTCTTATGATCTGTATAGATTTCACAATGTGTACCATACAAATAATGTCTCCAAAGCTTCAAAGCAAACACAACTGCAGTTAACTCTAAATCGTGAGTAGGGTAGTTTCGTTCATGATTCTTCAACTGTCGTGAAGCATATGCTATAACTTTATTTCTCTGCATCAAAACACAACCCAGACCTGCACGTGACGCATCGCAGTAAACCACAAAATCTTCTGTTCCCTCTGGTAAAGCTAAAACCGGCGCTTGACATAACAACTGCTTAAGGGTCTGAAAAGCCTTTTCTTGTTCATCAGTCCATCGAAAGGCTACATCTTTTCTGGTTAACTTATTTAATGGACCTGCTATTTTGGAAAAGTCTTTGATAAACCGGCGGTAATAACCTGCTGAACCCAAAAAACTTTTAATTTCTGTTGGCGTTTTCGGCGAGTTCCAGTTCATTACAGCTTCTATCTTAGACTGATCTACTTTAATACCCTGTTCACAAATCACATGACCCAGAAACTGTACTTCTCGCAACCAAAATTCACACTTAGAAAACTTACCATACAACTGTTCCTGTTTCAAAAGTTCTAACACCAATCTCAGATGTGTGGCATGATCTTTCTCGGTTTTGGAATATATCAAGATATCATCTATGAAGACAATCACAAACTTGTCAAGATACTGACGATACACCTTGTTCATGAGATCCATAAACACTGCTGGTGCGTTGGTTAACCCGAATGGCATAACTAAAAATTCATAATGACCATACCTAGTTCTAAACGCTGTTTTCGGTATGTCGGTCTCTGCAACACGTACCTGATGATACCCTGAACGCAAATCAATCTTTGAAAAGTAAGAAGCACCCTGTAACTGATCGAATAAATCATCTATTCTTGGTAGCGGATACTTATTCTTTATTGTTCTCTTGTTCAAATCGCGGTAATCTATACACATTCGAAGCGACCCATCTTTCTTTTTCATAAACAAAACAGGAGCACCCCACGATGAAGAACTTGGTCGGATAAACCCCTTATCTAACAGTTCCTGAATCTGAGACATCATTTCTCGGATTTCTGACGGAGCTAATCTGTAAGGAGCTTTTGCCACTGGCGTAGCACCTGGAACCAAATCAATTTTATACTCTACTTCACGTACTGGAGGTAATCCTGGTAAATCATTTGGAAATACTTCTGGAAATTCTGACACAACGGGAATATCGGTCACCTGCTTCTTCTCCTTTTTAACATCAATCACGTAGGCTAAGAATGAATCACACCCTTTCGTTATTGCCTTCTGAGCTTTCATTAGGGAAACCATAGGGAAGTTAAATCCACTGCACTCTCCCCTAGCTATTACTCGGGATCCGTCGGCCAAACGGAAAGAAATCATCTTCTTATAACACTTAATATTAGCCCTATTAGCTCTTAACCAATTCATTCCTATGACTACATCAAAGCTAGGTATAAGCATCAACAAACAGGTTAAAGGGAAGGAATGGCCGTCAATTTCGATGGTAATTCCAGACACAGATGATGTGCATGGAACCATTATACCATCAGCTGCTTCTATTCCCAAAGGCTCATCTAACATCCTAACAGACAACTTCAACTTATCACAGAAGCCTAAGGACATAAAAGATCGATTCGCTCCAGAATCAAATAACACACGAGCTGGCAAGGAATTAACCAAGAACATACCGGTAATGACATCATCGGTAGCGGTTGCAGCGTCTACCGTCATCTGAAATGCCCTTGCCTCTGCTGTTGGAGGATTCTTCCTCTTCTGCCCGGCAGAAGAAGCAGAAGATCCCCCGGAAGTAACTGACCTCGCCCCTGACCCTGCCCCAGAACCAGCTCTTAACGCAGATGGACAATCCGCCGATCTATGACCTTCCTTATGGAAACTCCAACAAACATTTGACTTAAATGAACAAGTTGTTGATTCATGACCTTTCACTCCACGTTTCAAACATCTTCGGGTCATTGGAGAACACGGTCCGGCATGAGTCGACTTACAAACATTACACCAATCAGGCTGACTTGAACCCGATCCGCTTATACCGGACTTACTCTTCTGTTTAAACCCACCTGACTTCTTCCCGCGAAATCCTGATTGCTTACTTGATTGCTGACCAGACTGACCACCAGTTTGACTTTCTGATTTTCCCCCAAAAGATCCACTTTTTGAACTTTCTCTTTTCGCTGCCATGATATCACCTTCAGTAATCTTCGCCATCTCATGAGCCTGTGCCAACGTGGTTGCAAATCTCGCAACTGTTCTATATTCTGGCTTAATCACCCGCATAAAATTTTGAATCTTATCCTTTTTAGTCGGTACCCACTGTTGAACAAACCTTAACTTCGATGTAAAATCTCTGAAAACTTCATCAATCGTCATACTTTCTGTCATCTTCATACTCAGAAACTCAGTTTTCAATCTTTCCATCTCATACTCAGAACAATACTGCTCCCGAACCTTAGCAGCGAACTGTTCCCAAGTTATTTGACTGATCTGTTCTTTGGGTAAATATGCAGTAATAGAATCCCACCACTCCATTGCTTCACCTTTGAGAAGCCTACTAGCAAACAGTACCATAGATTCAGGCTCACAAAAATATGCTTCTAATGCTCGTTCTACTTCTCTTAACCAATTGAGCGTCGCTGTAGGGTTTGTGTGACCACTGTACTCAGGAGGTTTGCAGTCCATAAACTGTTTATAGGTACACTTCCTTCTTGTCTCAGGGACTTGAAATGGGTACATCATTTTATTAGGAAAAGTCTGGTTAAACGGAAATGACATTTGATAGTTTTGATAGGTATTTTGTGGAAATTGTGACTGAGAACTGCCACCGGCTTGATTATAAAAATTAGGAGGAAAGGTTGTGTTCAACGCAGTGGTATTTGGGTTCCATTGCGCCCGTTCTTGTTCTAATTCCTTAATTTTCTCCTGAGCTTCTAGTAACTGACTTTGAAGTTCTATTACTTCTTGAGAAGTTTCTTCTTCTGAAGACACATGTCCATCTTCGTCAGGGGCTCTAAAAGTACCAGTTCCAGGGACAGTGGGGCCAGTAGCGTTAGCTTCGTTATCTGCCATTACTGCACTACCACAACACTCACACCAAAGCTTAGTATAAACTCTGTTAGTACTAACAACTAACACATAACCTGTCCTAATACTCACTTAACCCATCCCCAGCATGTTATGTTTGACATGACTCTTCTAAGTTTGGGAACATGACATGTAGATCACAATGCACATGCTGCCAAACTCAGCTCTGATACCAACTTGTGACACCGCTGTTTTTTTTTAAATACGTGGCGGAAGCATAATATTAATTTAATACGATATCCACATTAGCTATTGTTAATACAACCTGTGTCACGTGTCATTACAAAATACTTGTTTATACGGAGAAGACATATTTACAAAAAGATTATTGTTTTCATAAAGCAAGACAACATCAGAGTTGACTCCTGTCAAACATAACATCTTCATGCCCGTCTTCTCCCCCAAAAGCATAATCTACAAAGGCTAATAACCTGCAGGGAGGAGATGGAGGGGAATTAGCACGAAGCTAAGTGAGTACGACTAACTACAGGCCATAGCATACATAAGTGTTATACTAATCATGTCACATAGTCTAACACACAAACATCACCCAGTAGTGCAGTCTACAGAGACTCCGGCGGTTCGGCCAAACCATTAACCTCCAGTTGATCGGGCTGGGGTTTACCGGAAGTTCCTCCTACATACCGTGCTGCATAAATCATCCACACGCGACGTACACGTCATTCAAACATATACTACACGGATGCAAATAGGCTACCACATGAGGAACCCAACCCGCAGGTTGATCTCCCCTATCGAATTAGGCTACCACAAGATAGGGACGCACTGGGCTCCAGCAGACAAGCATCAACTAACATGCAGTCATCACAAGGTACTAACTAATCACAACAATAAGTATATCTAACAAGCATGACAATCATAATATAACATGCTACAATATACTATATTCTCCAGTTAGTCCCACTCACCAAATACCAGCAAACGAGAAGGTGTTCAGCTATCTAATCACTGAACCTTCTCTTTCTCCTTTTCTCCTGAGAAATACATATACACGAGTTAGTTTATGTCCATAAACACCAAATAACACAATACAGAAAATTTTGTCAGAAAACTGTCCGCTAAAAATTTTCTCCTTAACACTTGTGCACTTTTGAAATTTACATCAAAATCTCAAAATACAAACGGGCAGCGTAACGGCTAGAAATCAACACTTTGGTAAAATATTCTGCCCTGGACACTCAGTCGGTCGACTGACACTGACAGTCGGTCGACTGTCTACACAGTCGGTCGACTGACCCTCTCAGTCGGTCGACTCACTTGGTATTACATCAATCGGCCGAAGGTAAATCTCAGTCGATCGGTTGTCATCGTCAATCGGTCGGTTCACCCTCGGTCGGTCGACTGTCGACCGACAGTCGGCCGACTGTGTTCATCTTCTTCAGAAGCTGAACACAAGTTACGGACTTCAAGCTAAAATCGCCAAAACTCGATCTAGAGCTCATTTTTGACACCATTAAATCAGAATCCTATAGTGATTCAGATTTAACAAATTCAATCATGAAAAATCTGGAACCTCTAAGGTCACGCAATTACTCAACCAGACGTTAATGCGCCAGATTATGAAATCAAAGGACAACTCCTACACATGGTAACTAAACAATGCCAATTTAGTGGTGCGCCGAAGGAAGATCCAAATGAACATCTTCGTACCTTTAATAGGATCTGTACTTTATTCAAAATAAGAGAAGTAGAGGATGAACAGATATATCTCATGTTATTTCCCTGGACTTTAAAGGGAGAAGCCAAAGATTAGTTAGAATCATTACCTGAAGGGGCGATTGATACATGGGATGTTTTAGTTGAAAAATTTCTTAAACAATTCTTTCCGGCATCTAAAGCCGTGAGACTTCAAGGAGAAATTGTTACGTTCACACAAAAGCCAAATGAAACTCTATATGAGGCGTGGACAAGATTTGGAAAGTTGTTGAGAGGATGTCCGCAACATGGTTTAGACACTTATCAAATAGTACAAATATTCTACCAAGGATGCGACATCACTACAAGAAAAGACATCGATATAGCAGCTGGTGGTTCTATTATGAAGAAAACCGCAACTGACGCTTACAAAATTATTGATAACACTGCTTCCCACTCACATGAGTGGCACCAAGAAAAAGATATCATTAGATCATCTAAAGCGGCTAGAGCCGATTCTAGTCATGACTTTGATTCCATTTCCACAAAGATAGATGCTGTCGAGAGACGAATGGAAAAGATGACTAAAGATATTCACTCAATAAGAATTAGTTGTGAGCAGTGTGGAGGACCACATTTGATAAAAGATTGTCTCAGTATTGAACAAACAATGGAACAAAGAGAGAATGTTTCATACATGAACCAAAGGCCTGGAAATAATTATCAGAATAATTATCAACCGCCAAGACCAATCTACAATCAAAACCAGAATTATAACCGAAATGTTCCATACAACAACCAACAAGGTCCTAGCAATCAACAAGTATCCAACAATACTTACAATTAGCAAAGACCTATTTTTCAAAATAAACAACCACAAACTGATGATAAAAAGCCAAATTTAGAAGATATGATGTCGAACCTAGTTGAATCTCAAACTCAATTTTTCACATCTCAGAAACAAACCAATGAACAAAATACTCAAGCATTTAGAAATCAACAAGCTTCTATTCAAAATTTGGAACAAGAAGTGAGCAACCTAGCAAGGTTAATAGGTGAAAGAAAACAGGGAAGTCTACCTAGCGATACAAATGCTAACCCCCGGAATGAAACAGTTAAAGCCATTACCACAAGAAGTGGTATTACACTTAAACCACCTGAAATACCTATAATTTCTGATGACTCTATTCCTATTCCACAAGAACCACAACCTGAGCAAGATAAGGAAACAGAACCAGTAGTTGAAAAGGTTAATGAAGATAACACAGTTAAGGCTAAACCTTATATTAAACCATACCAACCACCACTTCCTTACCCAAGTAAAATGAGAAAAGAAAGACTTGAAGTCGAGCAATCCAAATTCTTGGATATGTTTAAACAAATAAATGTTAATCTTCCTTTCATTGATGTGATTTCGGGAATGCCTAGATATGCTAAATTTTTAAAAGATCTAATCACAAATAGAAAGAAAATGGAAGAACTCTCGGCTGTTACTATGAATGCTAATTGTTCTGCAGTGCTGTTGAATAAGATACCAGAAAAATTATCAGATCCAGGAAGTTTCACAATTCCATGTTTTCTGGGTAGTCTTAGTTCAATAGAAGCATTGGCAGACTTAGGTGCTAGTATAAATTTAATGCCATATTCACTATACGCTAAACTAGACCTTGGAGAATTGAAACCAACAAGAGTAAGCATACAACTAGCCGATCGATCAGTAAAATATCCTAGAGGGATAATGGAGAACATGCTAGTTAAAGTTCGTACTTTAGTATTTCCAGTAGATTTTGTTATTCTATACATGGAAGAAGATTCTCGAGTTCCTCTCATATTAGGAAGACCATTCTTAAACACGGTTAAAGCAATAATAGACGTGTTCGGTAAGAAACTGACCCTAAGTATAGAGGACGAGAGTGTTACCTTTTCAGTTGATAGAGCCATGCAACAACCGCAATCTGCAGATGATACATGTTATTATATTCAAACTATAGATTCACATACAGAATTGTTAGAAGAATTTCCAGAATTACAAGGAACAGGAGAATGTTCTTTAGAAGAAGGAACTGAACCAATTGATGAAGCTGAAATGTTAACTACACTTATGGCTAATGGATATGAACCAACAACAGAAGAAATTCAAATGCTAAAAGAGGAAGACAGATATCAATACAAATCATCGACAGAAGAACCACCGACATTAGATTTAAAGCCACTTCTAAACCATTTAGAATATGCTTATTTACATGGTGAATCTGAATTACCTATAATAATATCATCTTCTCTTACGGAAAACGAAAAATCTCAACTCATTTCTGTGCTAAAAGCTCATAAACCAGCTATTGCATGGAAGATTCATGACATTAAAGGAATAAGTCCTTCGTATTGCACACATAAAATCCTTATGGAAGAAGGTTATAAAACGTATGTGCAACGCCAACGAAGACTAAATCCTAATATGCAAGATGTTGTTAAGAAAGAAATTATTAAACTGCTTGATGCAGGATTAATTTATCCAATCTCTGATGGTCCATGGGTAAGCCCAGTTCAATGCGTACCTAAGAAGGGTGGCATGACTGTCATCACAAATGAAAAAAATGAGCTTATTCCTACTAGGACTGTAACAGGATGGCGTGTTTGTATAGATTATAGAAAATTAAATGACGCCACCAGAAAAGATCACTTTCCCTTACCTTTCATTGATCAAATGTTGGAAAGATTAGCTGGAAATAGTTACTATTGTTTTCTTGACGGTTTTTCCGAATATTTTCAAATTCTAAAAGCACCCGAGAACCAAGAGAAAACCACCTTTACGTGCCCTTATGGTACTTTTGCTTACAAACGCATGCCATTTGGACTTTGCAACGCCCCTGCAACCTTTCAAAGGTGCATGATGGCGATTTTTCACGACATGATAGAAGAATGCATGGAAGTTTTCATGGATAACTTTTCAGTCTTCGGTGATACTTTTGAAACTTGTCTAGTTAATCTTGAACGAATGCTTATTAGATGCAAACAATCAAATCTAGTACTTAATTGGGAGAAATGCCATTTCATGGTTAAAAAAGGCATCGTTCTTGGACATAAAATCTCAAAGGAAGGAATTGAAGTGGATAGAGCTAAAGTAGATGTAATTGCTAAACTTCCACATCCCACCAATGTTAGAGGAGTTAGGAGTTTTCTAGGGCATGCCGGTTTTTACCGACGTTTCATAAAAGATTTTTCTAAAATTGCCACTCCTATGAATAAACTCCTAGAAAAGGATGCTCCATTCATCTTTTCAGATGAATGTATCAAATCTTTTAATATTCTTAAATAAAAATTCACTAATGCGCCGATCATGATAACACCAAATTGGAATCTACCGTTTGAACTTATGTGCGATGCAAGTGATTTTGCAATGGGAGCCGTTTTAGGACAAAGGATTGAAAAACGATTTCAACCTATTTATTATGCTAGTAAGATGTTACAAGGAGCACAAACGAACTACACAACTACTGAAAAAGAACTCCTTGCTATTGTCTTTGCTTTTGACAAATTTCATTCATATCTCGTCCTAGCTAAAACGGTGGTCTATACCGACCATTCTGCTCTTAGATACCTATTTTTGAAACAAGATGCCAAACCAAGATTAATCCGTTGGATCTTACTCTTACAAGAGGTCAATATTGAGATCCGAGATAAAAAGGGAGCAGAAAATCTCGCCGCTGATCATCTTTCTCGTCTTGAAAATCCTGAATTAGAAGTTCTGAATGAATCGTCCATACAAGATAACTTTCCTGATGAATATCTATTGAAGATAGGTTATATTGAAATTCCATGGTTTACAGACTATGCAAACTACTTAGTATGTGGATTCCTTGAAAAAGGGTTGTCGTACCAAAAACGAAAGAAATTCTTTAGTGATATAAAACACTATTTCTGGGAAAATACACATTTGTTTAAAAGTTGTCCCGATGGAATAATACGCCGATGTGTATTCGGAGATAAAGCTAGTCAAATCTTAAATCATTGTCACACAGGACCAACAGGAGGGCATTATGGGCCTCAACTCACAGCAAGAAAAGTTTACGATGCTGGATTCTATTGGCCTACAATTTTCAAAGATGCACACCTTCTTTGCAAAACCTGTGATGCTTGTCAAAGGGCCAGAAAAATAAGTCAACGTGATGAAATGCCACAAAATATCATTCAAGTATGTGAAGTATTTGACATTTGGGGTATTGACTTTATGGGTCCATTTCCAAAATCTCATAATAATCTCTACATTCTCGTTGCCATTGATTATGTATCTAAATGGGCGGAAGCACAAGCTCTCCCGACTAACGATGCACGAGTTGTAGTCAACTTCTTAAAACGTCTTTTTGCAAGGTTTGGAACACCGAAAGCTTTAATAAGTGATCCGGGTACTCATTTTTGTAACAATCAACTTGAGAAAGTTCTCAAAAGATATGGAGTAACTCATAAAATCTCAATCGCTTATCATCCACAAACAAGTGGACAAGTTGAAAATACCAACCGAGCTTTAAAACGTATTCTAGAGAAAACGGTAGGATCAAATCCGAAGAAATGGTCCATGAAATTGGAGGATGCACTCTGGGCTTTTAGAACAGCCTATAAAACTCCAATTGGAACCACACCTTTTAGACTCATTTACAGAAAAGCATGTCACCTTCCAGTAGAAATTGAGCACAAAGAATTTTGGGCTTTGAAGACATGTAATCTTGATTTACATGAAGCTGGACGTCTACGGTTAAGCCAACTAAATGAATTAGAAGAATTAAGATATGAAGCATACAAAAATTAGTTAATTTATAAGGAAAGAACGAAGAAATGGCATGATAAAAGAATCAGAAGTTCAAAAGAATTTAAAGAAGGAAACAGAGTTCTTCTTTTCAATTCACGATTCAAGCTATTTCCTGGAAAATTGAAATCAAGATGGTCTGGACCATTCATAGTCAAAAGAGTTTTCCCATATGGAACAGTAGAATTAATAAATTCAAATGGGATTGAATTTAAAGTTAATGGTCACAGAGTTAAACATTACATAGATAATCTAATGGAAGTTGAAGATGAAGTTAATCACAATTTTGACACCACAGCTAACTAAGTGTGGGAAGGTTCGAATCTTTTTAGGGTAATATATATTTCTGTTAGAGTTAGATATTCTGTTTTCGTGAAGTTTCTGAGAATGGAATCCGAATGGTCTTTCCCTAGCAGACCCTAAAGAACAAGTCTTCTCCCCCCATTCTGAATTTTTATTTTTTTAGGTTTTACGAGATGAAGAATTCCTTTGAACTAAACCATGGTCTAATGCTACATGCTATGATTACTAAACGTAATAATGACACCCTTCCGAGTGAACTGGTATCATTCATAAGAGGTAAAATGGACGGAGTAAGAAAAGAACTCAGGAAAGATCATCATAAGATACATTTTGGAAAAGTAAAATCAAAATCCACAACAAAAAGAAGAGCACGACACCTTGAAAGATGTTATAAATGCGAAAAATGGTCACACGAAGGTAAATGTTCAAATAATCAAACATATTCAAATACCGAATTTGTTACTCTATGCAGAGAAGGACCGTTCATATCTTTAGAAGAAAAGATATTGAAGAATCGAGGTTATACTTACGTAGCTATGGAAAATCAAATCACACGACTCTCTTATGAGTCGGCTAAAGCAGGTCTCTGAGAATTCTATCTCACAGGTAAGTATGTACAATTTTTATTTTTATTTTTATTGCTTTTAACCTTTTGATAATAAACGCTGAATCGTTCGCTATAAAGTATTAAATTGGTATTCAATAAAATTAGGTATGCGTAACCGAAATTATTTATATCATACAAAAATTTATTACATCACTGCGAAATTTAGCGGATTTACTAATACTGATGGTGCATCATCATCATCTAGACAACCTGCTCCAGAACCTGAACCAGAAATACAATATGAACCTGAACAGGAGCAACAATAGGAACAACAACAACAACCTGATCAACACGTACCTTATTATGATCCGCAACAAGAATATGTTGATGCCTATGTAGTATTTCCGATACATCCGATAGTACAACACCCGACGATTCATGAAGAACAGTTGCATCCCAATTTGAGATTTGATCGGAGGTGGAGAGATTACCCAACATATCAAAGTAACAAATTCAAACTAGTAACGAAAAATGTAGAAGTGCCAAGGGTAATCGATTGGGAGCCTTTGGAAAGGGTTTAACTAGCTAACTCAGTTAGACAGCATTTGATCCAAAGGTATGGCAGCTCTTCTTTTCCCGATTGGGAACGTTTATTCACCATTCGTAGGCCTGTATATAAGGAATGGTGCATTGAGATTATGAGTACTATAGCATTAAATGCGGATGTAGTTAGATTAGATGATAGAAGTTTTCTTAGATTTATACTTGGCCGTAGGATGTATAGGATGTCCATGCTGGACATGGCCAGGGCTTTACAGATATATACGCCCGCTGAATTACTATTAACCGATTGTACAAATTTGATTTATCATGGTGAAAGGGTAGATAGGAATTTTGATGCTAACGCCGTCTGAAGGCATATGTCAGATTATAATGTTTTTGGGTGGGCAGGAACACACTCCTACTTACATATTCACAGAGCCGAGCTTCGTATAATTCATAGATTTCTGGCTAACTCGATTACACAGAGAGGTCACAACAAGGAGAAAATGACCTTACATGATTTATTTTATCTTAAGTGTATTCGAGACCCAAGAGGCTTTCTTAATATCCCCTACTGTGTTGGTTTTTATTTGTCTAAGATAGTGGAAGGAATACAGGAAGGGGGAATAATAGGAGGAGGTATTTTTGTTACTCTCATTGGAGAGTATTTGGGTGTAGATAGGGATCAAGGGGGTCCACTCTTGGTTTGTAGGGAACAGGATGATACTTTAGGATTGAAGGTCTATCAGGGTGCTAAGGTATTAAAGAGCAGACGCAATCAGGCAGTACCATATGTTGGTCATCATCCACAGGTAGAGAGAGGTTCAGATGAGGAAATGGAGGAAGCAGATGACATTAGGGATGTCATTAGGGAGGCTATGACTGACGTCTACCAGCGTAAATGACAAACCAGGATAGACATAGTCGATACGAGCAGTGGCAAGCCCGGAATGAGTACGAGCATTCCAGGCAACGACAGCATGATAGATGGCACTATCATCAGCATCAGATCATGAGCCGGCTATCACCTCAGGATCACTACGTACCGACCTGACCTGCTTACTATCCTCCACACCAGCCCGATATGAGACCACCTTTTACTCTCTACGACCCTAACCAGGCCTATCAGTACACCTATCACCAACCATGGAACCCGACCGACGACATGAACTGGAACCCCTATCCAGATTGATATAGTTCCCGTTGGTGATTTCTATGATTTTTATCTTTTTATTATTTCTATTTATTTATGTTTAAACACATTATATTTTGATACTTTTATGTAAGTTTAATATTTTTATTATGTTGTACTAATATTTCAAATTAACATGCATGTTATTATTTGTATGTATGTATATTGTCAATTGTACACAACAGGGTAAAACAGCGCATTTTCAAAGGCTGGCATTAAGTTCAATAAAAACTACTAATTTTGACGACAAAACGAAAAACAAATGTGATTTAACAACAAGACGAAATGAACAAATAATGTGCACCATTTATCATTCAACAAACAAACGCCAATATGTTTGGAAACTTTGGTAAAATTTAATCATTCTTCTACGCTAATCACCCTCAATAATTTAAATTGTTACTGATTTCTTGCAAATGAGGGCATTGCAAGATCTTAAGTGTGGGAAAGGGTTAAATTATTTCGGATTTTTAAAATTTTTTGACTTAAACACTTGGTTACCATTAAAAATACTAGTAACGCAGTAGTTATATTAGAATCTAGTGCTCTCTGATAATAAAGAACAGCCCTAGTCTTATATACTGACTACCCAATTCTAGTAAAAATTTTCAAAAATTTTAAATAAATGAATTCAAAATCATGTTTATACATATTTATGAACGGTAAAACTAGGTGTTAACACCGAAATTATTGTTACCTCGGAAAGAACATAAATTGAAAAACAACCCAAAATGTTAGAATTCATTTAAAATGGAATAGAGGACAATAAAAAGGCAAAGAAAGGAAAATAAAAGCCAAGTGTGGGAAAAATTTACCAAGTTATTTAAAACATATATCACATATTTTTGTACAAATAATTGAAGATACTTTTGTTTTGGATAAAATTTTATCAAGTTTTACCCAATTTCTTATAATATATTTGAAAGAAAGATGGATCTACATGATGAATCAATTCCATCATTAAAAGGAAGTAAAGTCTTCCGAAAAAGACACGCGCTTCTTGATTTAGGTCAGGAAGTTGTCGTCCAGACTAGTTGTAGAGTCTACGAAAAACTTTGAAAAATAATTTTGATAAGACTAATGAATCAGATCCCCAGAAAGGATAATCTCCTTAAAAGATCAAAAATCAGCCTTTAAGACTGATATTACTCAATCCTTGAGATTGACTTTTAAAGATTGAGAATTCAAACTCATGGAATTCAATGATATCTAAACTCAAGCTTGAACGAGAAAATATTTTGATCAAAACTACAAACCGATTTGTTTTCTGAAAACCCATTTTTAATGCGTTCATTACCATTGAACATAAAATCTTAGGAATTCACCTGGAATTCATTAGGTCACCTGAACCAAATCGGGTGTCAACCGTAAGAATGGTGGTTTCATAGCATGGTCGAAGACAGGACCTTGTGCCAGACCGAAAAACCATAAGGGTGAGCTTTACTATTGCTCCTATAAAGGATAGTAATTGCATCCGACACGATATAAACCATAATTAAAAGCATGTCATGGGACATTATGTAACGACCCAGAAATTTCCGACCAAATTTAAACCATAAACTCTATATGTTTCCGACACGATAAGCAAAAACCTTAATTTTTAAGTCTAAAAAGTGTGAAATTTATATATTTGGATGACTAGTTACCCTTTGACCAAGCCCGATGATTCACGAACAATTATTTGTATATGTATGTATATATATATACGTGAACATTAATTAAATATATAAGATTAAATATTAATTTTATTTAGTTGAAGATATAAATGTTATAATATTATTAATGTCATTATTACTATTAATATTAATATTAGCATTATTAAATTTTATTATTATTAAATCTATTATTATTGTTATTAGTATTTTGATTATTATTATAATTATACTTATTAAACATTTAGTGATCTGAAAAGGTAAACAGAATTTAATTGAGAATTTTTTTTGGGGAACTTTTATACGTCAACTGTTTAGCAATAGACACGATATAGCACTCCGCGAAGTAAAATATCTAAGACTGTCGTAAGATAATATCAAATATGAGAGCTGTAAAGGTTGTACACGTTTTTCTCTCTTTCAATTTAATATACAAAATACTATTCGAAATTACTGTTGGTTCTACTTTTTATTTGTCAGGGAATCTCATTCTCTTTATACATATAGATATGGATATCCATTTCACATATGAAAACACATTCACCAATTTCTTTTCTTAAATTTGGTAGACTTCAACAAAGCCTAACCATGATCCTAACACCCATTTATCTTCCTCAACCTCACCAATCGTAACCATCTCAGGAGACACCATAACTGTGAGCACCACCTTGACCGCCGGCAACCATAACACCTACAACCTACTCTCTCTCATCTCTCTCTACCTCACAATTTCTCTCGTTCTCGGTAAGAAACTCAACAACCAACCGAATCCTAAAACTCAAGAGCCACCTTCGATCACCCTTCTTCTCCTCACAACCATTGGCTACCTCGAACCACTACACCCATCTTATTGTGTCACCACCCTAGAGCCACTCTCTCCTCTCAATACCATTCAACCACCACCCATGTGATCACCACCTTGTGATTATAACCGACTCAAAACCCATTAAACCATCACCATCTTCAAACCCTTTTATCTTTGCATCTTCGTTGTCTGTTTGCAAAATACCTTGACGACACCAATTAAACATCACCATGAACAACCATAAACACCACCACCTTCAGTCACAATTACCACCCTACAACCCGGATTCCTTTTCTTTTTCGCGATTGCTCAGACCACCTAAGATGGCTACCACCAAGCAACCGTAACCTTTAGCTATTAACACCTTCTGTTTTTCTGACAAGTTAAGCCGACCATCACCCTCTACCTACTGCAGTTCGAACACCCTTGACTCACGACTTTTGTTTCAGTTTTCCATTGAAGACCACTCGTTTATTTGTCGTCTGTTTAACCAACCTGAACAAACCACAATCCGTCACCTTTTATTCCCTTTCACTACTACTACTAATTTTTTTTTTATTCAAGGAAGACACCACGTTTTCTTTCTCCAGAAGAGCAAGATAATATATATAAAAAGAGTTGATATGTTCGCAGTTTTAATTACAAATGGAACATTATTGATAAACCCTATATAATACTTTAGCATCTATCCATACAAACAAAATGGTGGGACAAGTTTTGTATCGATAAATTTGAGAAAACAAGTGGGATCGTGATTGCATTATTTTAAACGTTAGATTAGAATAGATTAGTGGTGACGGGTTTTAAAAGGGCGCGGGTTCGAGTCCCTTAGTGGTGTATTATTTTTGGAACTTGTTTCTTCAAAGGTTATAATCTAATTTATTATTATTACATTTATTATTGTTAATAAGTATTATTAGGAGTGTTAAGTTAATTATTATATTACTATTATTAATATGACTTATGTTATTATTATTTTTAGGATTATTACAAACATAAGTACTAATATTATTATCATTATTATCATTATTATTATTAACATTATTTTGAACATAATACGAAAATTATTATTATAAATATTATTATTGGTATTAATTTATAAATAGTTAGTATTAAAATTGTTACAATTATTATTGTTATGAAGTATTAGGAATTGATATCAAAATTATTAATTTTATTACCATTATTATTAAATTATCTATCTTATTAAAACTACTAATGTTATCATTATATTTAATATTATTATCTTCATTATATTACTTCAAATATTATTTTAGCATTATTAAAATACTGTTTTAAACAAACAAAATGATTTACATATATATATATATATATATATATATATATATATAAGTATATAAATATATTTAATATATAAAACATAACAAACTTAATATCTTATTTAGTTAAAATATATGTAATAAATACACAGAACATATAAGTTATTAACACAAAAATGATAAATAAGAAAGTTATATATATTTATTCGATTACGATTATGTGTATTAATAGATATACAAATTAATATAGGTTCGTGAATCAGAGGCCAACCCTGCACATGTACAATGATGTTATATGTATTTTTGCTACAAAATACATTTGGTGAGTATATAGTCCCACTTTTAAACTCTAAATATTTCGGGATGAGAATACATGTATTTTATGTTTTACGTTATGGACACAAGTAACTGAAAAATATATTCTACGTTGAGTTGTACCACTGGCATACTTCCCTGTAGCTTGGTAACTAATATTTACAGCGGTATTGTAAACGCGAATCCTGTTGATAGATCTATCGGGCCTGACAACCCCAACCGGACTGGACGACCAGTATTCAACGGTTGCACAGTACTTCGTTTCGTGACTACACTTGGTACGGTGTAGTAAGATTTCTTAATAAAGGGAATATGCGACGTGATTAAATGTTAAGTATGGTTACCAAGTGCTCAACCACTTAGAATATTTTTATTAAATGTTTACATATGAAATCTTGTGGTCCATTGTTATAACGCTGCTAGCATCAAGCCTATATATCTCACCAACTTTATGTTGACATTTTAAAGCATGTTATTCTCAGGTACGAATTAAGTCTTCCGCTGTGCATTAGCTCATATTAAGGACATTACTTGGAGTCGATCATCGCAATGGGACCAACTGTTGAAGACTTCGTCCGGGAGGATAAGGACAGGGTCATCACACATTACCTTAACAGTTGCTTATTCAACGCTTTCCTTTACAACCGGACGGTAGTTTACCGAAAGGTAATATACGGAGCAAGTAAACTGGACGTGTTGCTTTTCCAATACAAGGTTAGCAAGTGGGTGACACAAAACCGCAAGTTTTGAGCTAAAATTTTCAAATCTGAAACCCACCAAACCCACAAAAACATTTTGCAAACACCGGTGAAGGGTTATTCCGGAAAACTTATCTAGGGTAAAAGCTAGATTGAATTTTCAAAAGATAAAATGTTTTCATAAAGATCTAATTTCCTAAAGGATCTAAATTTTCATAGTCATGTGGGACTGTAAACCACAACGTTACTACCATTGTTCATACCGCCGTATAGAAATCACTGATGTACAAAGTGTGAAGAATAAAGAAGTGATTCTAGTATTTGTATTTCAAGACTATATTGCTTGAGGACAAGTAATGCTCAACTGTGGGAATATTTGATAATGCTAAAAATGAACATATATTTCATAGCATTATTCCTCAAGAAAGACAAGCTTTTGGTTGCAATTGTTCTATTTACAATTGTTCAAATTTTATCAACATTAGACGAATTGAAGACGTAAACGACCAAAAAGCTCAAAAGTACAAAGTACAATCAAAGTGGTTCAAATTATTGATGAGAAACGTCTCAAAATTACAAGAGTACAAGACGCGAAACACAAAATAAAAGTTATTAAATTGTACGCAAGGACGTTCGAAAATCCGGAACCGGGATCAAAGTCAACTTTCAATGCACGACGCAACGGAGTGAAAATTACAAGTCAACTATGTACATAAATATAATATAATATATAAATAATTCTTAAAATTATTTATATATTATATATATTTATTTAAAACCGTCGGCAAGAAGCAAACAACAATATGTGAGCTGGAATCCCAGGCCATGCGATCGCATGGCTAGGAAGAAAAAAATCCATGCGATCGCATGGCATACTTTTTCAGCTCAGGTCCTATAAATTGCAAAGTTTGGTCGACGAATTTTACATCTTTTTCTTTCTCCATCTCTCAAACGTATATATATATATATATATATATATATATATATATATATATATATATATATATATATATATATATATATATATATATATATATATATATATATATATATTATAATTTTAATTTTAATTTTAATAATAAGGGTATGTTAGCGAATGTTGTAAGGGTGTAAGTCGAAATTCTGTCCGTGTAACGCTACGCTATTATTAATCATTGTAAATTATGTTTAACCTTTTTAAATTAATGTCTCGTAGCTAAGTTATTATTATGCTTATTTAAGCCGAAGTAATCATGATGTTGGGCTAAATATTAAAATTGGGTAATTGGGCTTTGTACCATAATTGGGGTTTGGACAAAAGAATGACACTTGTGGAAATTAGACTATGGGCTATTAATGGCCTTTATATTTGTTTAATTAAATGATAGTTTGTTAATTTAATATAAAGATTTACAATTGGATGTACCTATAAAAAACCATATACACTCGATCGGACACGATGGGCGGGATATTTATAAGTACTAATAATCGTTCATTTAACCGGACACGGGAATGGATTAATAGTCTATGGACTTATTAAAACAGGGGTAAATTATATACAAGGAAAATTGGTGTAATTATAGTTTAAGTCCCCAATTAGTTGGAATATTTGACTTCGGATATAAGGATAATTTGATGAGGACACTCGCACTTTATATTTATGATTGATGGACTGTTATGGACAAAAACCAAATGGACATATTGAATAATCCAGGACAAAGGACAATTAACCCATGGTAATAAACTAAAATCAACACGTCAAACATCATGATTACGGAAGTTTAAATAAGCATAATTTCTTTATTTCATATTTAATTGCACTTTTAATTATCGCACTTTAATTTATTGTCATTTTAATTATCGCACTTTTTAATTATCGCAATTTTATTTATCGTCATTTTATTTATCGCACTTTAATTTATCGCAATTTCATTATTTTCATTTACTTTACGCTTTAAATTAAGTCTTTTATATTTTTAATATTTTACATTAGGTTTTAACTGCGACTAAAGTTTTAAAATCGACAAACCGGTCATTAAACGGTAAAAACCCCCTTTTATAATAATAATACTACTTATATATATATTTATATATTTACAAATATTGTTTTAAAAATATAGCGTTAAACTTGGCTAGCTCCCTGTGGAACGAACCTTACTTACTAAAAACTACACTACTGTACGATTAGGTACACTGCCTATAAATGTTGTAGCAATGTTTAGGTATATCCATTCTATAAATAAATAAATATCTTGTGTAAAATTGTATCGTATTTAATAGTATTTCGTAATAAAAATACTACTATTTTGTACCCCTTCGCTTTAACATCAATTACCCTAATTCATATGTGCATTCGACATTATCTCATAAAATCAAGATGGAGTGTCAATCAAATTAAACAACGTGAGATTAAGATGAAATAAGAGTTAGATACGAATAGAATAGTTTAAGTATAAATGCACAAGTAGTCAAGCAAGTCCTACTTCAAGTCTATATGCCGATTGTAGTCTAGACTCACCAATGTACCCTATGACTCAGGGTTGACACCAATGAACTCTAAATCCCTACAACCAACGCTCTGATACCAGCTGTAGCGACCCGACAAAATCGTCATTTGACGGCGCCATCTACTTAAGTCCCGTTGCGTGGTCATAAGTCTTTAAAACAACGTTTGACCAAAATATGTCGCATTCATTTCAAATGTAAGGATGTTTCAAGGTTTACAAAAATAGTTCAATGACTAGTTACATTACAATGTTTAATGTACGAATGAAACCTATGCGACACAATTTTAAAAGTAAGTCAAAAGACGCTCCAGATATGCATGTATACTCGACATCCAAGCAAGTATCAAAAATAGAGTGTGGAAGCATGTATCACTTAGCTTTCAAGGACCTGAGAAAAATATATAGAAAACTGTCAACGAAAAACGTTGGTGAAATCATAGGTTTAGTAAGTGAGTACGTAAGTAAGTAAGTTGAACCACAAGATTTATAACGTTGGAGTAATAGTATGATCATTAAAAAAATGGTTATCATGAGCAGCCAATTATCAAGGCTTAACTAACGTTACCCCATCACATAGTGTTAGAACATACACTTATTCTCGAAAATATATTTCATCCGCATAACGGTAGCGAACCGTCCGAATGAGGGTTTGTCAAACCCATATGGCCATACAACATAAGTTCTCACTTACACCCGGCAAGTGTAACTAACGATAATCGAATTGAGGATTTTTGTTCTAACTCGTACGTAGAATGTTTGTTTCAGTACTTGTGTTCACTTTGTAAAACGAAACGTTTATGTTTTCTCATCCCAAATGTAAGTTTTAAAGAGTAAAAGTGAGACTATGATCTCACCTCGAGTGCACGAATGTAAAAGTACTTCACAAGTAAACGTGTGCAAGAAAGAATGCTAGTCTCAACCTAAACAATAGGTTCTATCAATATTGGTAAACATGAAGTCGGTCAAAGTTGTTCAATTAGTCATATGGCTCGTTACGACTCGATTATATTGCATGTGAATCAAATTGTCACGTTTCATACAAGGTACAAGTATAAAAGTGAGTTAAAACAATTGCATAAGTTTTTGGTTAAGTTTGATTGAAAGTCAACTTAGGTCAAGTCAAAGTCAACGAAAATGTCAACACGTTCGGGTCGGGTCTTGAACTATTTTTCTAAGCTAATTATTCATATATAAGCATGTTAGAACAAGTTACATGTTAATCGGAGGTGCATAGCATAGTTGGAATTAAACGAAAAAGTGCGAAGTTGAACAGCCCCTGAACACGGCTTATGTCGCGCAGCGACATTGGGTGGTCGCGCCGCGCCAATAGGCGTGGCCTGGTGCCTGGGCTGATTCAATTGTTCAATTCTCAACCAAACTTCATTTAAACACAAATAACGAATCGTAAACACTTAAAACGCATACCATACATCGTTGGAAAGGTAATTTAACGAAGAATGCAACTAAACACATTTCATCAACCAAAATCATCATTTACAATAATCAAATCCAAGTTGAAAGTTCAGTAAATGTCCACCATAAATGCTTTCAAGTTCATAAATGCACTTTGATGATTCGAGAATTAAATGGACACATGTGATACGCCGTTTCGTAGGTAATTACGCATACCATAAAACTAAACACTTACAAACAACATTGCAAAGCATTCAATGCATCAAAAGTTCATTTTACTTCTATCAAACCCTAACTCAAAGTCACAAATTTAACAATTATGTTTATGAAGCTTTTCCATGTCAATCTACATACCAAATTGAAGCTAGTGATGCTAGTAACACATTTAATACATGCACTTTTAACATCTAACAACATTTAAGCAACCAAATCTCAAGACCAAACACACTCATTTCAAGTTTAAGCTAGTTACATCAAAATGACAAGAACAAGCATATAAATCACATATTCATGTTAGACTTGAGCCATAGACACTAATTAACACACTTATAAGTTTAAAAGATCAAGAACAAGAAATTTAGTGTTTTTAGAAAATTACCCAAACGAGATGAAGTTGGTATGGAATCGAAGAGGAAATTGCAAGGATTCCAAATATGTAATTTTTTTTTATGAACACTTTCTAGATCGAAATTGGATGATGATTCTTTGATTTGTGTGTTGAGAGAAAAAGATGGAAGCATTAGAGAGGGAGGTGATGAATGAATGGAGGAGATAAGGTTTGACCATTTGACCTAGTCAAATCTTTGGCCTCTTGGCAAGTTTAGTCCCTCAAGTTTAAAAGCGGGTGCGTGAATTAACCAAACAAATTCCCTTAAATACGTAGGGTAACGAGAGATGTTATAAATAATTAACGGACTTTAAAATAATTAAACGGAAAGTAAACGGAAAAAGACGGGATGTTACAAATGCCTATAATACTGTACTTCGTACCTCAATGATTTTTGGTCATGGAGCCGAGACGCACGAATTGCCGTTTGATATACCGAAACTTCGCCCCTCAATGATTTTAGGTCATTGAGTCCGGGATCGACGGATTCCCAGTTATTCTTGAAGATACTTCAAATCCACTTGCACTTACTCACATAACCAATTGCAGTAGTACTCCCCCTAAGACTGAAATGAGATCAATCTCCGACGAACTCCTCTGATAAAAGACACTCTCAAAGTATCTTGACTGTAGAATATTCTTTCTCATTGTTCAATGTATCCCATTCTCTCAACACTTTTCTCAAGCATAAACGTCTTCATGACTTGCCTACTGTAATGGGCAAAATATCAGAGAAATCTGATCCACAATTTATCTGATTCATCACACGTCGTTAATCTGGTATCTCATGATTACGCATCACTCTCGTCAATTCCCTTGACAGAGTGGAATCATCCCAAATGCTCTATATTCATCGGAATTTCCACAACCAGGTTCCTTCACACAATGGAACTCTCAAAATTGGAAATTTAAAATGTTTTGGCCCATAAATAATCAGATGGTTCTGATTACCCTACAAAAAACTTCATAACACTCGTGTCTCGTGTACTCATCTTACATGAACAATGCAGAATTAAACACGTTGTTGGCCCATAAACAGTCAGATGCTCCTGGCTGCCCCACTAATCTTCGCATAACACAAGTGCTTTCACATATTCACTTACTAAATTAGCTCAACTTACTAAGGAGGTTGTCCACTAAACTTTGTATATCAATGCCTCAGTGAATAGTAAACATCTTCTCACTATCAATAACTCTTGAGTAGGTCGATGTTGATTGTGCGTCTTATAAATACACCCCACGAATAAAAATCGAAAGTAGCTTCACACGAGTTCAAATATTCATTCGTACAGATCAATCAAACCTATACGACTGAATTTAAGATACGTGTGACATCACTTAACGCATAATAGCAAAGGTTCACGGGCTCAAGATGTCTCGTTGGTACTTCTCTCGTGCAAACCAAGGTCGGGTCAGAATTATCATGATGCAAGACCCTAGTGAGTCACTAAATCCTTAAACGTGTAGCTTAATTCATATTTCCTGTACAGATCACCTTCTCGTACACTTCCCGATACAATCACATCTCAGATCATCTCTTGATCACATCTCAATTGCATCTCAATCACACATCAATTGGTATAACTGACTTTGTTTTGTTGATTAATCCTCCAACACATAACTTAACAGCTGAAAAACAACATTCAAGGACCATTGATAAACAATCACACAAGTTACGGACCCCTACTGAAAATTCTGGAAAGTTCAGTGACCGCAGTGTAAACTTCAAAAGTTGAGGGACCAAAACTGTAAATTTTTGAAACTTCAGGGGCTGAAAATGAAACTTTCTTAAACTTTCGGAGGCTAAAAATGAAAATTCTAAAAATATTCTCAAAATTTTGCATTGGAAGTCCCTGGGGTTTAACAGCCGTTAAAATATTTAACTGGAACAGTTAACTGAAGGACTAACAGCGTTAAATATTAAGTTGTATGCTGTTGGGTCAAATCCGGGTCGGATCTGATTCTTGAGTCGTGGATCTGATAAAGATTCGGGTTGCTGTTGGATCCATGTGTTTATAAGGTTAATAATGAACCTAGAATAAAAAACATGTCCACATTCATAGTGTAGGGTTAGGGGACACAAGGACAAGCATTATGATACGTGGGACCCATCGTCTGATTACCTCTCTCCTTCTTTCCATTTGACAGCTGAAAAAACAAGGGAATACGCAATACCAGCCGCGGTTTTCTAATCCAGCCGATAAACAAGGCATCCATGTGGGACCCGCAGCAAAATTCCATTTAATTACTATCATGCCATCATCACCTTCAATTGAATGTTTCTGTTTCTATTTCTTCAATTTTCAAATGCCAACTCGTACGCCTAACCAAAAATTTAAAATTTTTAACACCAAGCTTACAGTTCAGTTGTCCAAACACACAATCCACACGTACGTTTGAGTTGAATCGGTACTTCTTCTTCAACCTAAAAACTTAAACCGTACGTATCATCTCTCACGAACATAAATTCGAACTTCTTAAAGTGTAAACCGTATGAATAAGTGTCTCCACTACTCGAAGGTTTAATCGCACGTTTGGGCTATCACACGCACGATCCACTCTGACTTCATGTTCTTCATAATTCCAGATTCCGGCAGCAAGGTGTGGTGGTTCTCATGGCGGTTCCCGGTGGCGATCATGGAAACTAGCTCAAACCTTCACCAAAATGCATGAAACTTTGCAGAAATCATCAATAGGACCCGTAAACGAATTTCCGAAACAAACTCCCAAATTAACAGAATCATTCAATTTCAGGGACTAAACCCCAAAAACCAAAACATTCTTAGAACTTGCTCAAAACAATGAATTAGGCTCTGTAATTTTGAGGAATCAATCACTAAATGATTACCAACAATTCCTAATTCTTAGTTTTTTCAGATTCGTGCTAAATCACCAAAACCCAAAAATAGTCAACAAAAGTCAAACCGAATTTCAAAATTCAATTTCATCAAATTGCAGCTGTTTAATCTAATCTTGTTTGATCTTAGGCTCTGATACCATTGGTTGGATCCCTTGCATCAGTTGCTAGGATCTTTAGATCAAGAAACAAGCATCGATAAGCAATTTGAGCTTAAACAAGTGATAAACTCCATTTAGTGCACTAACACACAAAAATGTTAAAGACTTGTGATTTATGAGAAAGAGGGAATGTCCAAAGAAAATTAGTTATGTCGTAGTAGCATATAAAAATGATGTTCACTGGTGCTAACAATAGGTGAAGTCCATAGATCACTGTGAAGGATATCAAATGGTGCATAAGTAATGTTGGTTGAATCATAAAAAGGTAATCGTACGTGTTTCCCAAAAATACATGATTGACCAACAGTACTTTTATTACTAGAATTACATGGAATGTAATTTTTATTCTTAGAGATTTAAGTACATTCACGTCCGGATGACCGAGATGATGATGCCATAAATCTGAAGTAGAAACTGAAAGAGCCGAGTGATATCGGCCAAAAAGTCACGTTTTTACCCCCAATATTAAGCCCTAAATCAATAAAGTTTCAAACTTTGTCGGCAAAATTATCACTTTTTCGGTTGGTTTTGTAGATTAAGTAATTACGAAGGCTATGCAAAAAGAATCAAGTAAAACGGAGCTAAAACGAAGATTCTAGAGCGAAAACGGTGAAAGACAAGAAATCAAGTTACGATCCAATGAATTTCAGCTGACCAGGCAAGCTAGAAGGCCTGCCAAATCTAACGAACCATCCAAATCCATCTGGATGAATACATTACATTTGGTTACATCGCGAGGTACTTGACCTCTATATGATACATTTTACAAACATTGCATTCGTTTTTAAAAGACAAAGTTTCATCACATCGAAAGTTGATGGCATGCATACCATTTCATAATATATCCACCTATAAATGACTTAATAATATTTCAGATGAACTCAATGACTTGAATGTAACGTCTTTTGAAATATGTCATGAATGACTCCAAGTAATATCTCTAAAATGAGCAAATGCACAGCGGAAGATTTCTTTAATACCTGAGAATAAAATCCTTTCAAGTGTCAACCAAAAGGTTGGTGAGTTCATTAGTTTATCATAAACATTCATTTCTATCATTTTAATAGACCACAAGATTTCATATTTTCATAAACATCATTCTCATATCAGGCATTTCGCAAACTGCATAGAGATAAAAATCATTCATATGGTGAACACCTGGTAACCGACCTTAACAAGATGCATATAGAATATCCCCATCATTTCGGGACACCCATCGGACATGATAAACTCGAAGTACTAAAGCATTCCAAATTCCAGAATGGGGGTTGTTAGTTTCCGTAGATCTACCTTTAGGATTCACGTCAATTAGGGGCCAGTTCCCTAATTTTTAGGCTACCAAGCTAAAAGGGGCATATTCGGTTTAATAATTCAACCATAGAATGTAGTTTCGATTACTTGTGTCTATTTCATAAAACAGTTATAAAATCAGCGCATGTATTCTCAGTCCCAAAAATATATATTGCAAAAGCATTTAAAAAGGGAGCAAATGAAACTCACTATACTGTATTTTGTAGTAAAAATACACATGACGACATTGAACAACTGAACAATGCAGGGTTGACCTCGGATTCACGAACCTATAACATTTGTATATATATTAACACATATAATTGTAATCGAACAAAGTTGTATATATATTTATTATAATATATTATTAAATTGTAACATATTGTTATGTATATATAATGTATTAAAATTAATATTTATATTTTTATATGTTTTTATATTATTATTTATAATATCTTAAAATATTTTTATATACTATATGTAATTTAGTTATCATTATAGTTATTATTATTTCATATAAAAATATAGTAGATAATATACTTCTATATATAAATCTCTTTTGTTTGAAATTTTTTTTAATAATTATAATACTGTTAAAGTAAAGATAATAATATTAATACTTAGATATAAAAATGATAAAATGATAGTTTTACTAATAATGATTCTTTTAATAATAATATAGTTGTAAAAATAATAGTTTTTAATAATTACAATACTAATAATGATAATATCAGTAGTTTTTAATATAATGAATAATTTAATAATAATGATGATAAAAATAATAATTTTGATATTAATACTTAATATTTAATAATTATAATAATTATAACAACCTTATTACGAATGGTAATCCTAATAATAATATTTTTGTTAATAATAATAATACGTCTAAAATTATACTAATACTAATATTTACGAAAATAATAATAATTTGTATTATTTCCATAATAATAATAATAATAATAAACATATTCATGGTAATGGTATTAAAGCTTTAAATTTAATAGTAATATCATAATTAATACTTATAATAATAATAATAGATATATTACTTATAATTATGATAATAATAATAATAACAATTATAATACTTGTAAAAATAACAATAACTAATAATAATAATAGTAATAACAACAACAATCATAATTAATAATAATAACAACATCAACAATAATAATAATAATAATAGTAATAATAATAATAATAATAATAATAATAATAATAATAATAATAATAATAATAATAATAATAATAATAATAATAATAATAATAATAATAATAATAATAAATAAATAAATAAATAATGAGAGTAACTACCTCATAAAGCCCTTTCTAAAAAAATGGCCGCTGCAAGACTCGAACCCAAGACCTCTCGCTCACCCGAACACTCACTAAACCATTCATCAGTTTCTTTCTTTCTGTTAGTATACCAGAAGTAATAAATGTAATCCGTATTTCTGTTTTCCTATTTCTTTATCTCCTTCTCTAATTAAATTTCGACCAGGAACCAAGTTTTTCTTTAGCAGTTATATCTCAGAGTGGATTTAGGATTTTTAAACGTATCATATATATTGATAAGTGATGATTGAGATTCATCAAAACAGAAAAAAAAAATATAGCTGAGAAGCTTAAACCCGTTATCAAAACTCAACTTCAATCTCGAATTTAAAGGTGTTTTTAGATCATGATTTCTAAAGAAAAAGCTTCTAAATCGTTATTAGAAACTAACTAGATCATCAATTTGATTTAAAATATCAAAACGACAACAAATTTTACGATGAACAAAAGTTTGACTTTTTGATAACAAAGCTTTGACTCTGAAATTAAGGATCGATATAACGAATTGAAATATAAGACTTTACAGAAACACTCACTAGATGATTTCTTACAAGACTGCATTCATAGATTTTTAATTCTATTTCGAAATCAGGTTGTTGGTATTTTCACTCAAGAACAGAGAACGAGTCTGTGCTTTGTTTCTTTCTTTTGATTTTCGATTAGCATTGTTTATCACCACTTATATAATCGATAATGATGAATGATTGAAACAGTATAAACGCTTGTTATTTAGTATATGTGGTCGACAAGGAATCTGTACTCAGAAGAAGAGGGACAAGAAAAACAGATAAAAAAAATAAAAGATAAATTTGATGTGGATTGCTAACAAGAATTTTTGGGTCTATCTGATTGATTCCGAATTTTTTTCAAGATTATAGACAAGAGAAGATTCTTGGATTGTGATGTTAAACAAAATACATATTTATCTGCATATTTATATAAATCAGTATTTGTATACATATATATATATATATATATATATATATATATATATATATAAAATATATTATGTATATGTATTTATATATGTATACTTGCATTTCGTGTATATATATATATATATATATATATATATATATATATATATATATATATATATATATATATATATATATATATATATATATATATATATATATATATATATTATGTATATGTATTTATATATGTATACTTGTATTTCGTGAAGGAATTTCATATGCCCGAGATACATAATTAATTATTGTGGCCAATATGTTATGATCCAAGTCGGGTCATACCCAATAACAAACCGTCAACACTTTTATGTATTTATTTTATAAGTGTGGATCTTTAAAATAAATACTTGACACTTAAATTTTAGAAATTGGTTTTCTAAGGATAAAATGCTTGAGATAATTATTTGGATAATTATAAGTACAAGTTTAATTATTTGTATAATTAAACTTACATGTGTGAGTTATAATTTTATATAATGGTTTATAAAATTAAATAAATGTGCAAGTAACATGCATATCTTTATAAGTGGCTTATGAAGTTAAAATGTGTATGTGTTATATATATAAAATAATACTAGACTTATTTTATATATTTGTACATGTAAAATTGCATGCAAGTAATACTTTTAAAAGGCAAAATTCAAATTTATGGAGGGAGTGTGGTGGGTGGCGGTTTTGGGGTGCCCAAGACAAGCCACCCCATGCTTCTTTTAATGTATTAAACCTCCAATCAAAAGGCATGCAATTCTCTCTCTCACACATACTTCCATTCAAGCATTTTCCATCTTGCAATTTTCTCTCCCTTTTCTCTCCATCTTGGCCGATTTTGGGAGCTCCATCAAAGGGTTTTTGGTTGATTTTTGCATGTAATTAAGTGTCTAAAATCCTAACCAAGAAGTGGGTGTTGATTCAAGGTTTGTGGGTATCATTCTCTTGAGGTTTCAAGTTAGAGACTTGCTTTTTCTTCATCATCATCTTCCTAGTTCTACACCTCCATTTGGAGAAGGTATAAACTCCTACTAGCTTATATTTACATTTTAGCATATATTTCAAGACTAGATCTATAATGGATTTCATGTTTAAAAGGGTTAAACTTTACATGCATGAACTTGATATTGCTTCCGCTTTATATATACATATACACACGAATTTATATGTAACAAAATGGGTTTTGTGACTTGTTTATGTATTGAAATCCATCATTGGTATCTAGAGCCAAGGTCTTGTTAATATGCTTCTTGTTTTGGCTAGTAAACTCACTTTCTTTACAATCTACCAACATGCATGAAAGTAGAATGTAAAAATATTGAGTTTTGGTGGGTGTATGGTGATGGCCGAAATATTTGGTCCCAAAAATGGGTTTGGGATTTCAAGTTTTGGCCATGGTTGATGTTATGTTGTTGTTCACAATCGAGCCTAGACCATGTGTTTGTTTGGTTGAATGATTTGGTGATTATTCATGGTTGTAATATTCATTCATATGGCTTGTAATTATTTTGTAATTTTGGTTTGTAATAAGTTATATGTATCTTGTAATTTTTGTATGTAATTTGTTCTATTTTGGTTTGTAAAATAGAATAGGTTGTTATTTCATTTTCTAGAAAAATTGTATTAGGATATGATTTTGTAAAATGAAAGTGAAGATTCATGAAGAAGATTACAAGATGAAGTTTTGAAGATTACAAGATTAAGTGGGAGATTTTGGTAAAATCTCTTACTTTGGTTTAACCCCTTAGGTGACATTTGTTTATTGGCTAAACAAATGTCTACCAAAATGGCTCTTGATTGTGAACACTTTGCTATGCATGTTTGTGTATGTTTGTATGTTTGGTTGCTACAAGATCATCACATGATTACACTTGCATAATACATTATAAAATGGTTATAATAAAACATAACAAAATGACACTAATAATTGGTTATTAGACTTGAATAAAATGGTTTATTTAAAAAGGTAATGAAATGGTTAAAACTAGTAATTGGTTACTAAAAGGCACATGAAAATGGGTTTTTCATAAACATACGACACACCAAATGCATGTTGGTGTATAGCACTTTGTTTTCTAAACTAGAATGTAGAAAACCTAAAATCCCTTTACTAATACAAGATAAACAAGTTAAACGCCATCCTTTTGTGGAAACACTTAGACATATTAGGAATCTCATGATGGGATAAAGGTCACCTAACCGTCATGAGTGAACTAATATGAATAAAGTACACTTTGCATGCTTGTGGGATAAAGGTCACCTAACCACTTGTATGTTAAGTCTACATGTCTACACAAGTAGGACGACTTGATTTGGGAATCATGAACTTAGGGTCACCGAAGCATGAGGAACAAATAGGCGTTGATGGGATTAATATGCCATGCAAAAGGATTGCATGATCCCATAACTTAGAAGTTGCAAAAGGATTGCAATTGTCATTATGACTACCTAGCTAAATCAAATGACGGGATAAAGGTCACCTAACCGAAATTTGATTTACCGTTGGATTCTAATATTTAATAAAACAAATTAAAAGGGTATTGTTTATTAAATCCAAATCGATACTTAAAAGAACTTTGTTGAATTTTGTAGATGGCCGCTAATAACAACAACAACATGAACAACGCACCACTTAACTTTAACAACCTATCGTTACGGTCTCTCCTCGAGAAAGACAAACTCAACCATACAAATTTTATGGATTGGTTCCGCAATCTTCGGATTGTCCTCAAACAAGAGGATAAAATGTATGTGCTTGAGGACCCCATTCCCGACCAACCGGATGAGAGTGATGTGGAGGCAATGGCCTCTTACGATAAGTATTGCCACGACTCCCTTCAAGTCTCATGCTTAATGCTTGGGACTATGATACCCGAACTCCAAAAGGATTTCGAGCATCATAGCGCTTACGACATGATAACACAATTGAAGGAGATGTTTCTCCAACAAGCACGTGTTGAGCGTTTCGAAACGGTTCGGGCGCTTCATGCTTGTCGTATGGACGAATCCCAATCGGTTTCATCTTATGTACTTAAGATGAAAAGCCTTATCGATCGTGCTAACCGTCTCAACCTTAACATATCTAATGAGTTAGCCACCGATCTTATCCTTAACTCCCTATCAAAGAGGTTTGATCAATTTGTAATTAATTACAACATGAATGGGATGGATAAGAGCATAGGTGAGCTTCATGGTATGCTTAGGACGGCGGAAACAAGCATGGGTAAAAGGGCTTTACCCGTGTTAGCAATCGATCAAGGTGGGTCTAAAGGTAACACCTCTAAGCCAAAGGTGGCTAAGAGAAAAAGACCCGTCCATCAAGGCAAAGGGAAGGGGAAGATGGTTACCCCAACCATCAACAAGGCCAAGAAGCAAAAGGTAGCCGAGAAGGCAAACCCCAAGGAAGACCCATGTTTCGGTTGCGGTGAGATGGGTCATTGGAAACGAAACTGTCCGGTCTATCTTAAAGAGTTGAAGGACAAGAGGGATGCAGGGCAAACCTCAGGTAATATATATATGGTATATATAGAGCTTAGTATTACTTCTTCTAATACATGGGTATTAGACACGGGATGTGGAACTCATATTTGCAATTCTTTGCAGGGGTTCAAAAGAAGTGATCATAAAGCGGGAACATCAAGTCTCTATATGGGCAATGGTGCAAAGGTGCATGTTAAAGCTCAAGGAGAATTTGTTTTGAAGCTTCCAAGTGGATTGGAGCTTATTTTAGAAAATGTTTTGTATGCACCGGATTTATGTCGAAACATTATTTCTATTTCTTGCTTAAGACAATGTGGTTTCAATGTTAATTTTATTGATAATGATATCCATTTTTCTAAAGATGATATATTCTATTTCAAGGCTACGCCTTCAAATGGAATTTATGAATTGGTTCATGATGATGCATCATCTAATAGCTCAATATACCATACTAGCACCAAGAAACTCAAAAGGGATTTGAGTGATTCCTATTTATGGCATTGTCTCCTTGGACATATAAACAAGAACCGAATGCATACACTTCAAAGGAATGGACTTTTGAAATCAAATGAAATGGATTCGTTTGATGTATGTGAATCTTGTTTACAAGGCAAGATGACTAAAGCACCTTTCAAAGGCACTTATGAAAGGGCTAAAGATTTATTGGGTTTAATACATTCGGATGTATGTGGACCCTTTAAACCCATAACTAGGAATGGTGAAAGATACTTTGTTACTTTCATTGATGACTTTAGTCGTTTCGGATATGTCTATTTACTAAGACACAAGGACGAAACGTTTAAAGCATTCAAAGAATATCAAAACGAGGTACAAAATCAACTCAATAGGACAATCAAGGTACTTCGTACCGATAGAGGAGGTGAATACCTAAGCGATGCCTTCCAAGATCATCTTAGGAGTTGTGGGATCATCTCACAACTTACTCCACCCGGAACACCCCAACTTAATGGAGTATCCGAAAGGAGGAACCGAACCCTAATGGATATGGTTCGATCTATGATGGCTAGAAGCTCGTTACCTCTATCATTTTGGGGTTATTGTCTATGCTCCGCGGCTCGTATTTTAAATATGGCCCCAACCAAGAAAGTGGAACGAACTCCTCATGAGATGTGGTTTGGAAAACCTCCTTCTCTTTCATACTTGAAAGTATGGGGATGTGAAGCTTATCCTAAGCGTTATGTAGCAAATAAGCTACATGCTCGATCCACAAAGTGTATCTTCATAGGATATCCCAAAGATGACATGGGATATTACTTCTATGATCCATCCGAGCAAACGGTATTTGTAGCTCGGAAAGCGGAATTCCTTGAAACCAAGTTCCTTATGGAAGGTGATGGTGAAAGAAAAATAGATCTTGTAGAGGTACAAGATCAAGCCGATGATACACAATTGGTTGACACTAGCACTCAACATGAGGATGCTGAAAATGATCAAGTGGATGATCAAGGTACACAAGACGTTCGAAGATCTAGTAGGATAAGTAATCCTCCCGAGAGATATGGGTTTCTCGTGGATGGTTGCTATACGGTTGATTTGGATGAACCGACAAACTACAAAGATGCTTTATCAAGGATAGATAAAGATAAATGGCAGGAAGCCATGAACGCCGAGATGCAATCCATGTATGAAAACCAAGTTTGGGAACTTGTTGAGCAACCTCCTAGCTCTAAGCTAGTTGATTGCAAGTGGATTTTCAAGATGAAAACCGACATACATGGAAACTTGGATACATACAAAGCTAGACTTGTAGCAAAGGGTTTCACTCAAACTCAAGGGGTTGACTATGATGAAACCTTCTCGCCTGTGGCAATGCTAAAGTCTATTAGGATATTATTTGCCATCGCTGCTCATTATGATTACGAAATTTGGCAAATGGATGTCAAAACCGCTTTCCTAAATGGATATCTTGAGGAAGATGTCTATATGGTACAGCCCGAAGGTTTTGTCGATCCGAAAAATCCTAAAAAAGTATGCAAGTTAAAGAAATCAATCTATGGGTTGAAACAAGCATCGAGAATGTGGAATCATCGTTTTAATGAAGAGGCAAAGAAATTTGGCTTTATTAAAAATGGTGATGAAGCTTGTGTATACAAGAAGGCTAGTGGGAGCTCCATAATGTTCCTTGTGCTATATGTGGATGACGTATTATTATTTGGGAATGATATAACCACAATGCAAGAGGTCAAAACTTGGTTAAAAAGTTGCTTCTCCATTAAGGATCTTGGAGAAGCACAATATATATTGGGGATTGGAATCTATAGGAATAGATCCAAGAGATTGATAGGCTTACGTCAAAGTACATACATTGATAAGGTCTTGAAAAGGTTCAAGATGGAAAACTCTAAGAAAGGTTTGGTACCTATTCAAAGAGGAACCGTTCTCAGTTCATCTCAGTGTCCTACCACGAAAGATGAACAAGAGAGAATGAAGAAAGTCCCATACGCATCTGCTATTGGGTCTATCATGTATGCAATGATATGTACTAGACCGGATGTGTCATGCGCTCTAAGCTTGACAAGTAGATACCAGAATAACCCAGGAAATAGTCATTGGACTGCGGTTAAATGTATATTGAAATACCTTAGAAGGACTAAGGATATGTTTCTAATATATGGGTCTGGTGAGGAGGAACTCGTTGTAAAAGGTTACGTGGACGCGAGTTTCCAAACTGATCGAGATGACTCTCGGTCACAATCCGGTTATGTATTCATGTTAAATGGTGGTGCGGTCTCTTGGAAGAGTGCGAAACAGGAAGTTGTTGCGTTATCCACTACAGAGTCGGAGTACATTGCCGCCTCATTGGCAGCTCAGGAAGCTGCATGGATGAAGAAATTCATCGACGACTTAGGAGTGGTCCCATCCATTCAGGACCCTCTTTGGATCTTTTGTGACAACGAGGGTGCGATTGCTCAAATCAAGGAACCTCGTGCTCATCAAAAGACTCGTCACATTGAGCGGAGATTCAACTACATTAGGGATGAGGTTGAAAAGGGAAAGATATGTATTCACAAAGTTCACACAGATCAAAATGTTGCGGATCCACTCACGAATCTTTTACATGGGCCAAAACATGAGGGACATGTTTGTGCATTAGGGCTTCGACATTCTAGTGATTGGAATTGATCTACTTTATGTATTGTAAGGGAACGAATTAGTTCAAACTCATTAATATAATTATGGTATTAATTTAAATTATGAGTCATGTTCCAATTTAGCATATTTTATCCATGAATAAATTATTATTCTAAATTCCGTAGTTGATCACATTTGTGGGAACAAGTGTGAGGTCTAGACTATTATGAACTTGGATTGGTTAACATTCAAATGGTGAATGTAGGGCAAGGTTGCAACCAAGGTTCATAGATATTTGTGGGACACAAATATTGGAAGACCCGCTCTCAAGATTACTATATGGAACCTTTGTGGTTGATCACATGTAATCTTGAGTAAAGGAGAATATCATTATATCCTCTGACCTGAGACACATATTGGGTTCAGATATTCACCGAATATTGTGCCTTGATTCTTCCCTTCGCTATTCTGAAACATGGTAGTACATAAGGGAGGCTTCAGGTATGATACGAAGTGTAGTGTCTAGGACGTATGTAGTCAAGATGGAATTTGTCCCTCTTATTCGTTGAGAGTCAGATGTCTAAGGCCTGACAAAGTTAAATCTATAAGAGAGTGATCATTCTATGTCTCTTGGATTTAACATGACATCTAGGACAAAAGAATATATTGAAAGATTCACCTAAATCATATTTGAGGTGGGAACTCGAAAGGGATGATGTTATTGAATGGCACTAAGTCATAACACATTGGGGGTGATGGACGGTCGTTAGGTGGTATCCGTCACTTACATTAATTCCTTATGTTTCTCGTGCAAGTGGGAGATTGAAGGAATTTCATATGCCCGAGATACATAATTAATTATTGTGGCCAATATGTTATGATCCAAGTCGGGTCATACCCAATAACAAACCGTCAACACTTTTATGTATTTATTTTATAAGTGTGGATCTTTAAAATAAATACTTGACACTTAAATTTTAGAAATTGGTTTTCTAAGGATAAAATGCTTGAGATAATTATTTGGATAATTATAAGTACAAGTTTAATTATTTGTATAATTAAACTTACATGTGTGAGTTATAATTTTATATAATGGTTTATAAAATTAAATAAATGTGCAAGTAACATGCATATCTTTATAAGTGGCTTATGAAGTTAAAATGTGTATGTGTTATATATATAAAATAATACTAGACTTATTTTATATATTTGTACATGTAAAATTGCATGCAAGTAATACTTTTAAAAGGCAAAATTCAAATTTATGGAGGGAGTGTGGTGGGTGGCGGTTTTGGGGTGCCCAAGACAAGCCACCCCATGCTTCTTTTAATGTATTAAACCTCCAATCAAAAGGCATGCAATTCTCTCTCTCACACATACTTCCATTCAAGCATTTTCCATCTTGCAATTTTCTCTCCCTTTTCTCTCCATCTTGGCCGATTTTGGGAGCTCCATCAAAGGGTTTTTGGTTGATTTTTGCATGTAATTAAGTGTCTAAAATCCTAACCAAGAAGTGGGTGTTGATTCAAGGTTTGTGGGTATCATTCTCTTGAGGTTTCAAGTTAGAGACTTGCTTTTTCTTCATCATCATCTTCCTAGTTCTACACCTCCATTTGGAGAAGGTATAAACTCCTACTAGCTTATATTTACATTTTAGCATATATTTCAAGACTAGATCTATAATGGATTTCATGTTTAAAAGGGTTAAACTTTACATGCATGAACTTGATATTGCTTCCGCTTTATATATACATATACACACGAATTTATATGTAACAAAATGGGTTTTGTGACTTGTTTATGTATTGAAATCCATCATTTCGTATATGTATATGTATTTACGTATATATCTGCATTTGTATCATTATATATATCGTTATCTATATATATTTAATTGTAAATCATTTATATATAGAAACAAAATAATAATCTTTATATTAGTATTTCATATTAATTTTATTAGTAATAATGAAACTAATACTAATAATAGAAATAAGAATGATAATAATATCAATAGTATTAATAATTAATAATAAAAATTATTTTTATAATAATCTAAATTACTAATAATAATAAGAATAATGAAAAAAGTAATAATAATTTGAAATAACGGCAATAATACTAATAATAATAATAATACAAATAATACTTAATAATGACATTACTAATAATAACTTTTAATCATAATAATTAAAATGATGATATTATTAACAATCATAATATTATTAATAATCATGATAATTAAATGAATGTTAATCCAAATAATGATACAATAACAATAATAAAATAATTTACATGTATCACATTTCATATATTATTTTACATTTTAATTCAAGTGATTAAAGTATACTTTATTAATTTTTAAAATACTCTATATATATACTTATATTTGTATATATATATATATATATATATATATATATATATATATATATATATATATATATATATATATATATATAATATATATATATAAAATATATATTTATATCTTTTATATATATACTCCAACATGCATATCATAATATTTCTCTATAGAAGTCGTATATATTTATATATAGCTTTAAATTAATAACCACTTTATTATCTTGTATATTACTTCACATTCTTAATTTTTAATGATTAACTTTTATTATTTCTAATTACTATATATATTTACATTTATATATGTATATATATGTACATATTTATTTACAATTAATTGTTCGTGAATCATCGGAACAGTCAAAGGTCAAATGATCTCATGAAAATAGTTCAAAACTTTTAAGACTCAGTTTAATAGAATTTGCTTATCGTGTAGAAATCATATTAAGATTAAGTTTAAATTTGATCGGAAATTTCCGGGTCGTCACAGTACCTACCCGTTAAATAAATTTAGTCCCGAAATTTGAGTGAGGTGGTCATGGCTAATAATAAAAATGTTTTCATGATGAATATGAGTTGATAAATAGAGTTTTATCATCATTGAGCAATATAGATAAAACAATTCGATTATTCGAAGAGCACGAATGAAGCTATCACAAAATAGTGAAATGAGGAAAATAAAGATTTATCTTAACTTTTGACGTAGTCACGGTTGATTTTCCGGATTTCAAGGAATATAGAGATAATCTTCAAAATCTATATAATATTCGGTTCTTCGGTAATTAAGAAAATTAGAATCCTCCTTGGTAAAATGCGATGATCTGTTTCGATTGCTCTATCAGATATTTCACTATAAATCTACTCCTTTCATTTCCTTTATATTTTGGAGTTCCATCCTTTTGTTTTCTCTTCTCGACTTTAAATCAAGCGAATAATGGTCCAGAATTCGTAAGTATGGAATTTCGAATGAATTTAATGTTCTAAACAAGAAAGAACGTAATCGTACGATTTGATTTGTCAAATTACCTGAATTACTGAGAATAGAACTATTAAGAATATACTTTCTTGATATGTTCAGAAGTTAAGCAGAATGAAAGAGTTATGTAACATGGCACATGATGATGTTATGATCTGTGAATCATCACGTCCCATTAGAAACTTAGCATGACTTACTGTAATATAATCACGTTGATCAAGTGTCATTATATTATACTAACTCATGCATCAGTTCCCAACACTACTTCAAAAACATTCATATTTTTATGTTTCTAATTTTTTAGAATTTAGAAACTAAAATAGTTTCCTTTCTGATGTAACGCAGATAGCACGAAGAGATAAATAATTTTGGACAAGAATATTTATGAAAATATCCTCAGAAATATCAAAGATATTTATGATTATATTTTGGAATTTCTAAGATCGAAGGTTGATGAAGAAAATCCTTTCGCAAGGATTTAGAATAAATAAGGAGTAAGATATTCTCTAAAGATTTCAAAGGATCCAGAATTACCTGGATTCTTTGAATATAGGGTATGGTTCTTGTATTTGTCCTTGGTCTCCTTCATGGTTAGCTCAATTTGTTTTTCAGTATCAAATTTTCTATCGAGCGTTCCCAACATTCCATTCTTTATTATCAAACTTTTTAGCCGTTTAGACCATCTACAATTTTGCTGTTTCCTCAACATTTAATGCTACCATATCTGAATCATCGGTTATCAATCCGAGGTGGTTTCAAGAGAATTGTGTTTTTAGATGATTAAACGCTGATGGTAATATGGTAGAATATAAAAGGTTTCCCGTAACAATAAAAGAGCACGCATATATATCAAGGTGATAAATAAGTTGTTTTGAACGAAAAGTCGAAGTTGACTTGCTGGAGCTGTGACAAAATTTGCTACTTTGAAAGGAATTACCAAGTTATTTTGGGTAACAATAACACTAAAGGAATTAACACAGATACATGTTAAACGTTTACTCAGGTTCCGAGAGTTTTCAAGTGCATTACTATATGCATAAATCTTTTCTTCCATCGATGAAGTGCGGTTGACTCATCATCTCTATTGAGGTGTTTTCAAGAATCATGAAAGGTTTGAACGCAGATTGTAATCATCAAGATACAAACGAGGTTTAAGATGAAATCAAGTGGCAAACTTGAAGGAATGTTTAGTTTCATATGTTATAATCAATATTTTAATTCATTTTAATTGTCCAATGTTATTAGTCCACAGTCGATAGTCCACAGTTAACAGTCCAATAATTCATATATAGTTTAGTATATAATATTCAAATTAATTAATACGTATCGTGACCCGTGTACATGTCTCAGACTCGATCACAACTCAAAGTATATATATATTATTATAGAATCAACCTCAACCCTGTATAGCGAACTCGGTCATTACAGCATATAGAGTGTCTATGGTTATTCCAAATAATATATATAGATGCATCGATATGATATGTCAAAACCTTGTATACATGTCCCGATATTTAAAGTGCGTAAAATAAATAACAGAAATTAAATGACGATAAATAAAGTGCGTAAAGTAAATAACATAAATTAAATGACGATAAATAAAATTGCGATAATTAAATTGCGATAAATAAACTGCGATAAATAAAATGTATTCAGTTAGCTAGGAACTGTTTGCTGTAAACAGTTAGCGTGTATTCTTAACAAAAATTTTCTCATAGTTAATTCGTTTGTTTCTAACAAATTTTATTTTGTCAAATGTTTTCTTCATTATGCCACTTGTTGAATTCTGATAGGTCAAAATCCAAATATAAAATTGAATGAAAATGGTTATTCTGCGGTGAACGGATACATATATCGGTGGTTGTAAGTAGGATAGTAAATGATTGTTGAATCAGATTTGAAAGAATGTACAGTGTAACTTATTAACGTGAAATCTAAATATTCCTCGTGTATTACCTACCCGTTAAAATATTTTCACCATTAACAGTTTGTACAAAGAAATTTTAATTACAATCTTTATGAAAACATATATACATATATATTTTCTTCAGATGTAATCATGGATTTAATGAGTTAATATGATATTAAACTCATTTGATTTTTGGTTTGAGCTAGAATAAATAATCTCTAAAACTTTTAGAAACAACATATTCTTCGCAGAATATTTCTTCAATGAAGTTATGAATTAATACTTCATCGTTCATTGTTGTTGGTACTCCTTGGTATATATGGTGCATATGACGTTGAAGTTCGTGTGACAGATTGTGAAGTTGAGGTTTGCGATGCAGTTGTTGTTGGTGGTGGTAATGGTACTATTGGCGTTGATTATGGTGGTACTGGTTATGCGGCTGGTGCTGCTGCTGGTGTTTGTAATCTTTGCACCATATTCTCCAAAGTCACTACCCGAGCACGAAGCTCGTTGACTTCTTCTATTACACCGGGGTGATTGTCGGTTCGGACGAGCAGATAAATATGATCTAAAATTTGGTATAGTATATAATCGTGACGAGATACTCTGGAAATGAGAGAGAAAATGGTGTTTCGGACAGGTTCGCCGGTAAGTGCTTCAGGTTCTTCGCCAAGAGGGCAATGTAGTGGATGAAAAGGATCACCTTCTTCTTGTCTCCAATGATTGAGGAGGCTACGAACCAAGCCCCAATTCATCCAGAATAGATGATGGCTAATTGGTTGATCCATTCCGGTTACACTGCTTTCGAAGCTCGAGTGAAAATCTATAACGACCCTCATTTTTCCATTCTATATTTTTCCAATATTAAAAGCCCAAACAATATAATTAAAACTTAATGATTAAACTTTAATCAACAATTGTTAAGTGTTAAGAGTTAGAAAACATATTAATTAACTTTGTACAAAAATTGACAAGTTAATAAAAGATGAAAATAATAAACTGTTAGTCGACACTCACTGCTAATTAAAATTTATGCATTTATGTAATATTATAACTAATAACCTATAAGTAATAAATAAAAAGTGACATTTATATAAATAATAAAACAATTGGGAACTAAATATATACAAGTCATGAATTAGTAAAAAGAAAATAATACTTATCATGTAGTAAATGTAAAAATAATAATAATAATAATAATAGTAGTAATAATAATGAGACTAAAAAAATATTACATCCTTATGTTGACTAAAAATAAAGTATAAACTAGTACATCCTTATGTTGACTAATTATAAACTAGTACCACCTATTGTTGACTAAAAATTATAAAACAAAATAAAATCATTAATTAGAACATCCTTATGTTGACTAACACTCTAATACTTGCACTATATAAACACCTAGTTTCTCATTCACAAATCACACCAAAATCCTCTCTCAAAAACAATCTCTCCCTCTCCCTCTCTTGTGGTATTTGGATCTTCAAGCTTGTTCTTCGTGTTCTTCAAGAATCTTCAAGGAGTTCTTCAAGATTTTCAAGGCTTTGATCTTCCATCTTCATCGTGTTCATCTTTTCTTTGTTAATTATCTTGAATCTTCAAAGGTATAACATAAACCCTAAACTATTTACATAAACTTTGATCTTTGATAATTCATATTCATATTATAAACTTGTTATTCATAAGTATATACATAAACACACCTAGATTTATATATACATATATACATGTAAAAAAAATATTTATATATATATATATATATATATATATATACATATATATACGAATTATATATACATATACATATTAAAACCTTAAACCCTAATTACACCTAAACTATAATTCTTAAACCCTAATTAATTAAACTCTAAACATTTATGAAACCCTAGGACATTAATTACTAAACCCTAGTTATTAATTACTACTTTAATTAACTAACCCTAATTAATGAAACCCTAATACTACTTATACTAGTACTTAACATGTATACACTATTACTATTACTAGCACCTATAACCTACTAATTATATTGTAGCACAAAAACATTTTGGGATATGTATTAGAGATGTATAGATCTTCGAACTTTCTTGACGAATGGTTTCTACGAGATTCTAGGCAGAGGGTTTGGATTTCCGATTTAAAGGGTCCTATGGCTCAAGCCCCTAGATCTAAATTAGCCATTCGAAGGGAAAGGGGTGATTGGAAGCTTATCTAATACGGCAAGTATCCTAAAATGGAAACACTCATAAAAGTAGAAACTCTCTAGTCATAGAAACTTAGTAAAATAAGAAACTTTCTAAAAATAGAAACTTTATAAAAATAGTAACTTACTAGGAATAGAAACTTAGTAAAACAAACTATACTTAAACACATACTTAAACTTAAACATGGGCAAAACACTTAACTACTCTTAAATGTCAATAGGTTGACTTTCCTGCTCACTCGTTCAACTCTCTATTCCGAGGAATAACTCTCTCTACTTACTAAGGTGATTTTTATAGCCCCACTTTTTACTATTTTATTACTATTTTGAAACTATGGGGTGAGACACATGCTTGCTTTTAAATTTTTAACATGCAATATTTTAATAACTGTTTTACAATATTTATATACGTGAATTCATAGCCCCACTTTGTACTGTTTCATAACTGTTTTATAACTTTTGGGGTGAGAATACATGCACAACTTTTATAACTATTTTACACGTATTAACTATTAAACTGTGATATATTGGGCTATGACCAGCTAGCCCCCAACCGATAAGTATAAACGATAACTTGTTACGGGGTAAACTTGAAAGTCTAGTCTAAATATCAGTACTTACACGTATCTACTATTAAACTGTGATATGTTGGGCTATGACCAGCAAGCCCCCAACCGACAAGTATAAACGATAACTTGACACGGGGTAAACTTGAAAGTCTAGTCTAAATATCAGTACCAACTGTTAAAACTATGCTATACCCGGCTATGTCCGACTAAGTCCCTACAGTGATATTTTTAAGTGCTGCGGCATGCTTATTTATTGGGGGTAGGCCTATCGGGAGTAACGTCCCCGATACATTTGACTCAGTCTTTGTATTACTTGATAATGAAATTTAAACCGACAAGGACAGACACAACTTGTCATGGGGCAAACTTGAACGTTTAGTCTAAATATCACGCACTGGCATAACTTTTGGATCTGCGAGATCTACTTTTTGATCCTGCGGGAGATCAACTTTACAACTAAATCTTGTGGTCTAAAAACAACGATAACTACTTTTGTTAAACCTATGAACTTCACTCAACCTTTTTGGTTGACACTTTAGCATGTTTTGTCTCAGGTGCTGTTTGATTCAAGCTTTCTTATCTACTACTTATGTGATGCTACTTGGACTTAGGATCAAGAGATATCGCATTTATTACTTCTGCATATGAACAATTACTTTATCGTTATTTCCATTATTGTAACGACATTTCATTTTCCGCTGCGTACTCAATAAAGTTAAATTTTCTCATTTAGTATTGTTCTCGTATTATAATATGTTGGTTTATTTGATATTAGTAACGTTTCTTCCAGACCCTATTGGGAGGATGTTACAGATTGGTATCAGAGCATAACCAGGCTGTTATAGAGAACCAGGATTGCAATTTTATGTGTGCCTTACTTGCTAGCTAGGGTGCCTTACCAATCTAGGAAACTATAACCTTTCCTGCCTTACACTTAAAGCACTTAGGATTGCCTTATAATCCTAACAATCATGCTTTACCAAACTTGACTTAAAGATTCTAATCAAAGTCTCTTTCCTAATGTAGGACTACAACTTTTCTTGACCATAGTGCCTTTAATTGTTGCCTTTAACTGTTAAATGCTACACTATACTTTATAAACTTTACTTATCTTAGAATGACGAGCTAATCTAAGAACTCTGCTCACTTTCCTGAGTACTATCCAATTACACCACCGCATCTAAATGCGACACAATGATTTCAGAAATTCTTGACATTCATAAGTCATCTATCATGGTTATGTGTATTACATATGTATTACATGAAATATTATCCATGATTTTGAAACTCTTATAATTGTTACTACTCACACACAAACGTATATAACTCCCTGTTATATCACCTACCTATATGCCTTATGCCTTTATGCATCGGTTTATGAATCGAAAAATGTCATTGGGTTATCACAGTATACGAATTGAAAGTCTTTAATCAAAAGATTATTAGATTACATACTTATCACTTTATGATCTCGACACGTCATACTGCCATTATTAAAGTATAGACACATCATATCTTATTATATCTTATCGTATCTATCCCAATAGATTTTGTCTAACACTTTTCCTAAATTCCCGCCGTAAATTACGGAAATCTTTTTGCTATATACACGTATTCGAGGAGACGAATATATCATCCAGTATTCAACACTAATCTCATATCAAAAACCCTAATTCCAAACACATAATATGGATTCCTCGAACTCTTCGAGCTCCAATGGCAGCGTAACCGGAATGAACCAACCAATCAGCCATCATCTATTTTGGATGAATTGGGGATGGGTTCGTAGTAAACTTAATCAATGGAGACAAGAAGAAGGTGATCCCTTCCACCAACCGAATTCACCTCTTGGTGAAGAACCTGAAGCACTTACTGGCGAACCCGTTCGGAACACTATTTTCACCCTCATTTCCAGGATATCCAGTCACGAATATATAATATCTAAAATTTTAGATCTTATTCATCCACTTGTCCGAACCGCCAATCATCCCGGAATAATAGAAGAAGTCAACGAGCTTCGCGCTCGAGTAGTGGCTCTGGAGAATATGGTGCGAAACCTACGAACACCAGCAGCAGCACCAGCAGCATAACCAGTACCACCAGTACCATCAGCATCACCACCAACATCACCAGCTTCACCAACGACAACATCCGCATTCCACGCCTCAACATCGCACTCAGTACCTCAAACATCAACATCATACGCCCCATAGATACCAAGGAATATTATTAATAATGAGTTAAGATGTATTGACTCATTCTTCCTGAAGAATTACATATGTATACTTTATATATATGGATTGGAACAATAATAAATCTTTTCGTACTAAGCTATTACGTGTGAATCTTAACTAGTATGTACTACATGGTTAATTCATATCACAATATGCTATGATGTACATCTTTTGTTAATAACTTAACAATCGTTAATCATTGCTTCAATACAATAAACTCCATTTCGTAATAAACCAAGTGTATTACTCAAATATATGATTGATTGTATACTTTAATTTTCGATGTACTCGAAACTTTCTAGAAAATATCATTAGTGCCTTATGAATTTCACAAGAATTCCAAGAGCACCAACATCATATACCGAAGTATATCAATAACAATGAACGATGAAGTATTAATTCATAACTTCATTAGCGAAATATTTCACGACAATTATGAAATCTCTAAGGTTTTGGAGATTATTTATTCTCGTTTCAACAGCAAATCAAATGAGTTTAATATTATATTAGCTCATTAAAACCATGATTACATCTGAAGAATACATATATGAACGTATATCTTCTCTTTTGTACAAACTGTTAATTGTAAAAAATATTTTAACGGGTAGGTAAAACCCGAGAGATATTCATATCTCATATAAATATGTTACATTGTACATTCTTCCATTCTGATTCAGCAGTTGTTAACTATACTACTTACATTCACATGATATATGTATATGTTCACCAAAGAAAAACCATTTTCATACAAATTCAGTTACATACTCTGATTTTGACATATCGAAACTTAAGTAAAGCTTTAGCAAGTGTTATCTTCCTAAAGATCACTACATTCATGAATTATATTCATTCGTATTCTATGATGAATTATCAAATCAAACCACCGAACTTACCATTCCTTACTTTTGAAAATCACAACATTTCTTCGTCAACCGTTAGATCCATTGATGGATGCATCTTACGCTTAAACACTTCAAATTTAAAATTCTTGAAAACATCCTTTGAATCTTGACGATCGCAATCAGCGTTTAATCATCTAAAAATGAAATTTCTTGAAACCATTTCGGATTGATAACCGATGATTCAAATATGGCTGCATTAAATGCAGAGGAAACAGAAAAATTGTAGATGGTCTTAAGGGCCAACAGTTTGATAATAAAGAATGGTACGTTGGAAAAGCTCAAAAGAAAATTTGGAACTGAAAAACGGATTGAGCTAACCATGGAGGAGACCAAGGACAAACACAAGGGTCAAACCCTATATTCAAAGAATCCAGGTAATTTTGGATCCGGTGAAATCTTTAGAGAATATCTTGCTCCGAAGTCATGTTAAAAGCTTGCGGAAAATTTTTCTTCATCAACTTTCGAACTTAGAAATTCCAAAATATCATCATAAATATCCTCTATATTTCGAAAGATATCTTCATAACGATTCATGTCCGCAATTAAGTATCTCTTTGCGATATCTTTATAAAGGAAACTGTTTTAGTTTCTATATTCTGTAAAATTCGAGTTTAAATTATAAATGCTTTGAAGAAGTGTTGGGAATTGAAGCATGAGTTAGTATAATATAATGACGTCAGGCCAACGTGATTATATTACAGTAAGTCATGCTAAGTTTTTAATGGAAGATGATGATTCATAGATTTTATAATCATCATTTTCCATGTTACACGACTCTTACATTCTATTTAACCTCTAAACATATCAAGAAAATATTTTTCTTGATGATTCGGTCTTTTCCGGATATTCTGGTAATATGACAAATCAAATCGTGCTATTACCTTTCCTTTCTACTTTATATATTATGATCATTCGAAACTTCATACCTATGAATTCTGGACCATTACTCGCTTGACTTGAAGTCGGGAAGAAGAAACAAAAGCATAAAGCTCCGACATATAAGGGAAAATATAAAGCCCGATAACGACTCCGAAATTACAAACCGTGTATATCAATGCGTATAGCAATATAAAGACACGGGATAATTAAAAACACTATAACCCCAAGAGCATAGTAGAAGTAAACAGATTCCTCTGGCGGTAAAAGAAAAAGAAGAATGACTGCATAGATGGTCAATATAATAACCAGGATCAGAACTGGATTAAGCATTTTCTTAATCTTTTGGAAGTTTGAATTGAGAAAGAAAGTATACAAGTGGTGAAGATAATGAAACGAAAGAAGCTAATTTATAGCAAAATTCCAAACACATCAATCGAGGCAAATCACCGCATTTAATCAAACAAATCTCAAAATTTCGTAAATACCGGAGAATCAAATCTTATAGATTACGAAGATTTCCTTTAATTCCTTGAATTCCGGAAATCAATCGTGACTACGTCAAAAGTTAAGGCGAACATTTAATTTTCTCATTTCACTCTTTTATGATAGCTTCATTTATACTCTTCCTATAAACGAATCGTTTTATCCATATTATTCAATAGTGATAAAACTTTATTTTTCAACTTATATTCATCATTAAAATATTCTTGTTGTAAACAATGAAGATCTCTATCAAATTTCATGACTGTGATTTTCACGAACTCCTCTTTGTTTGTCTGCCCTAATATTGTGGCATAAAATGCTCAAGGTTTTAAATGAGCTCAATACTATTCATAACACATTTCATGTATCCAATTTACTGAAATGACTTGTATAACATCATCATTTTGAATGATCTTCGCATTAATGATAAAATGCACTTCGTTGAATAACCTATAGAAATCATGGAAGGAGAGGTCAAACAAACGCGTAAAAGCAATATACCTATCGTTAAAGTCCGTTGGAATTCGCGTAGGGGCCCCGAATATACCTGGGAATGCAAAGACCATATGAAACGGAAATATCCCCATCTCTTCTCAACTGCTGATGCAAACGAGGAAACTACCTAAAAACTTCGGGACGAAGTTTTCAATAACGGGGAGGTACTATAACGACCCTCATTTTTCCATTCTATATTTTTCCAATATTAAAAGCCCAAACAATATAATTAAAACTTAATGATTAAACTTTAATCAACAATTGTTAAGTGTTAAGAGTTAGAAAACATATTAATTAACTTTGTACAAAAATTGACAAGTTAATAAAAGATGAAAATAATAAACTGTTAGTCGACACTCACTGCTAATTAAAATTTATGCATTTATGTAATATTATAACTAATAACCTATAAGTAATAAATAAAAAGTGACATTTATATAAATAATAAAACAATTGGGAACTAAATATATACAAGTCATGAATTAGTAAAAAGAAAATAATACTTATCATGTAGTAAATGTAAAAATAATAATAATAATAATAATAGTAGTAATAATAATGAGACTAAAAAAATATTACATCCTTATGTTGACTAAAAATAAAGTATAAACTAGTACATCCTTATGTTGACTAATTATAAACTAGTACCACCTATTGTTGACTAAAAATTATAAAACAAAATAAAATCATTAATTAGAACATCCTTATGTTGACTAACACTCTAATACTTGCACTATATAAACACCTAGTTTCTCATTCACAAATCACACCAAAATCCTCTCTCAAAAACAATCTCTCCCTCTCCCTCTCTTGTGGTATTTGGATCTTCAAGCTTGTTCTTCGTGTTCTTCAAGAATCTTCAAGGAGTTCTTCAAGATTTTCAAGGCTTTGATCTTCCATCTTCATCGTGTTCATCTTTTCTTTGTTAATTATCTTGAATCTTCAAAGGTATAACATAAACCCTAAACTATTTACATAAACTTTGATCTTTGATAATTCATATTCATATTATAAACTTGTTATTCATAAGTATATACATAAACACACCTAGATTTATATATACATATATACATGTAAAAAAAATATTTATATATATATATATATATATATATATACATATATATACGAATTATATATACATATACATATTAAAACCTTAAACCCTAATTACACCTAAACTATAATTCTTAAACCCTAATTAATTAAACTCTAAACATTTATGAAACCCTAGGACATTAATTACTAAACCCTAGTTATTAATTACTACTTTAATTAACTAACCCTAATTAATGAAACCCTAATACTACTTATACTAGTACTTAACATGTATACACTATTACTATTACTAGCACCTATAACCTACTAATTATATTGTAGCACAAAAACATTTTGGGATATGTATTAGAGATGTATAGATCTTCGAACTTTCTTGACGAATGGTTTCTACGAGATTCTAGGCAGAGGGTTTGGATTTCCGATTTAAAGGGTCCTATGGCTCAAGCCCCTAGATCTAAATTAGCCATTCGAAGGGAAAGGGGTGATTGGAAGCTTATCTAATACGGCAAGTATCCTAAAATGGAAACACTCATAAAAGTAGAAACTCTCTAGTCATAGAAACTTAGTAAAATAAGAAACTTTCTAAAAATAGAAACTTTATAAAAATAGTAACTTACTAGGAATAGAAACTTAGTAAAACAAACTATACTTAAACACATACTTAAACTTAAACATGGGCAAAACACTTAACTACTCTTAAATGTCAATAGGTTGACTTTCCTGCTCACTCGTTCAACTCTCTATTCCGAGGAATAACTCTCTCTACTTACTAAGGTGATTTTTATAGCCCCACTTTTTACTATTTTATTACTATTTTGAAACTATGGGGTGAGACACATGCTTGCTTTTAAATTTTTAACATGCAATATTTTAATAACTGTTTTACAATATTTATATACGTGAATTCATAGCCCCACTTTGTACTGTTTCATAACTGTTTTATAACTTTTGGGGTGAGAATACATGCACAACTTTTATAACTATTTTACACGTATTAACTATTAAACTGTGATATATTGGGCTATGACCAGCTAGCCCCCAACCGATAAGTATAAACGATAACTTGTTACGGGGTAAACTTGAAAGTCTAGTCTAAATATCAGTACTTACACGTATCTACTATTAAACTGTGATATGTTGGGCTATGACCAGCAAGCCCCCAACCGACAAGTATAAACGATAACTTGACACGGGGTAAACTTGAAAGTCTAGTCTAAATATCAGTACCAACTGTTAAAACTATGCTATACCCGGCTATGTCCGACTAAGTCCCTACAGTGATATTTTTAAGTGCTGCGGCATGCTTATTTATTGGGGGTAGGCCTATCGGGAGTAACGTCCCCGATACATTTGACTCAGTCTTTGTATTACTTGATAATGAAATTTAAACCGACAAGGACAGACACAACTTGTCATGGGGCAAACTTGAACGTTTAGTCTAAATATCACGCACTGGCATAACTTTTGGATCTACGAGATCTACTTTTTGATCCTGCGGGAGATCAACTTTACAACTAAATCTTGTGGTCTAAAAACAACGATAACTACTTTTGTTAAACCTATGAACTTCACTCAACCTTTTTGGTTGACACTTTAGCATGTTTTGTCTCAGGTGCTGTTTGATTCAAGCTTTCTTATCTACTACTTATGTGATGCTACTTGGACTTAGGATCAAGAGATATCGCATTTATTACTTCTGCATATGAACAATTACTTTATCGTTATTTCCATTATTGTAACGACATTTCATTTTCCGCTGCGTACTCAATAAAGTTAAATTTTCTCATTTAGTATTGTTCTCGTATTATAATATGTTGGTTTATTTGATATTAGTAACGTTTCTTCCAGACCCTATTGGGAGGATGTTACAAAATCCATATCGGAATATTTATCGGAATCCGACGAACTTGAACTGGTTGCGGAATTCATCTTGCACGGTTAGGTAAAGGATTTTATGATATGATTTTCGGATATTGGATGATATTCTAATTACATAGAATATCTATGTATAGTACAGAAGATCCTGTAGATTACGGAGGAAATTAAGGAAACGTGTCAGATAAAGTCTACAGTAACAGATACGCTAAGATCTGAATTTTTGTCTCTACACTATTCATGCAATCAATACAATAAGAAGTGTCTAGACTAAGAATGATAAGCAGGTAATTTCCTAAGGATGATAAGTAGATGATTTTCGACACGAAATGATAAGCAAAACTTTTGACATGCAGACACGGTCGAAGTCCAGACCCACTAATGCATATAAACAACTATCAGTTAGACACACTAATACAAGACCTGGTTTGCTTAGACCACCGCTCTGATACCAACTCTAATGACCCGTCCTAATCCATCTGGATGAATACATTATATTTGGTTACATCGCGAGGTACTTGACCTCTATATGATACATTTTACAAACATTGCATTTGTTTTTAAAAGTCAAACTTTCATCACATCGAAAGTTGACGGCATGCATACCATTTCATAATATATCCACCTATAAATGACTTAATAATATTCCTGATGAACTCAATTACTTGAATGCAACGTCTTTTGAAATATGTCATGAATGACTCCAAGTAATATCTCTAAAATGAGCAAATACACAGTGGAAGATTTCTTTAATACCTGAGAATAAACATGCTTTCAAGTGTCAACCAAAAGGTTGGTGAGTTCATTAGTTTATCATAAACATTTATTTCCATCATTTTAATAGACCACAAGATTTCATATTTTCATAAACATCATTCTCATATCAGGCATTTCGCAAACTGCATAGAGATAAAAATCATTCATATGGTGAACACCTGGTAACCGACCTTAACAAGATGCATATAGAATATCCCCATCATTCCGGGACACCCATCGGACATGATAAACTCGAAGTACTAAAGCATTCCAAATTCCAGAATGGGGGTTTTTAGTTCCCGTAGATCTACCTTTAGGATTCACGTCAATTAGGGGCCAGTTCCCTAATTTTTAGGCTACCAAGCTAAAAGGGGCATATTCGGTTTAATAATTCAACTATAGAATGTAGTTTCGATTACTTGTGTCTATTTCGTAAAACAGTTATAAAATCAGCGCATGTATTCTCAGTCCCAAAAATATATATTACAATAGCATTTAAAAAGGGAGCAAATGAAACTCACTATACTGTATTTTGTAGTAAAAATACACATGACGACATTGAACAACTGAACAATGCAGGGTTGACCTCGGATTCACGAACCTATAACATTTGTATATATATTAACACATATAATTGTAATCGAACAAAGTTGTATATATATTTATTATAATATATTATTAAATTGTAACATATTGTTATGTATATATAATGTATTAAAATTAAAATTTAAATTTTTATATGTTTTTATATTATTATTTATAATATCTTAAAATATTTTTATATACTATATGTAATTTAGTTATCATTATAGTTATTATTATTTCATATAAAAATATAGTAGATAATATACTTTTATATATAAATCTCTTTTGTTTGAATTTTTTTTAATAATTATAATACTGTTAAAGTAAAGATAATAATATTAATACTTAGATATAAAAATGATAAAATGATCGTTTTACTAATAATGATTCTTTTAATAATAATATAGTTATAAAAATAATAGTTTTTAATAATTACAATACTAATAATGATAATATCAGTAGTTTTTAATATAATGAATAATTTAATAATAATGATGATAAAAATAATAATTTTGATATTAATACTTAATATTTAATAACAATAATAATTATAACAACCTTATTACGAATAGTAATCCTAATAATAATACTTTTGTTAATAATAATAATACGTCTAAAATGATACTAATACTAATATTTACGAAAATAATAATAATTTGTATTATTTCCATAATAATAATAATAATAATAATAAACATATTCATGGTAATGGTATTAAAGCTTTAAATTTAATAGTAATATCATAATTAATACTTGTAATAATAATAATAGATATATTACTTATAATTATGATAATAATAATAATAACAATTATAATACTTGTAAAAATAACAATAACTAATAATAATAATAATAGTAATAATAACAACAATCATAATTAATAATAATAACAACATCAATAATAATAATAATAATAATAATAATAATAATAATAATAATAATAATAATAATAATAATAATAATAATAATGATAATAATAATAATAATAATAATAATAATAATAATAATAATAATAATAATAATAATAATAATAATAATAATAATAATAATAAATAATGAGAGTAACTACCTCATAAAGCCCTTTCTAAAAAAAATGGCCGCTGCAAGACTCAAACCCAAGACATCTCGCTCACCCGAACACTCACTAAACCATTCATCCGTTTCTTTCTTTCTGTTAGTATACCAGAAGTAATAAATATAATCCGTATTTCTGTTTTCCTATTTCTTTATCTCCTTCTCTAATTAAATTTCGACTAGGAACCTAGTTTTTCTTTAACAGCTATATCACATAGTGGATTTAGGTTTTTTAAACGTATCATATATATTGATAAGTGATGATTGAGATTCATCAAAACAAAAAGAAAAAAATAGCTGAGAAGCTTAAACCCGTTATCAAAACTCAACTTCAATCTCGAATTTAAAGGTGTTTTTAGATCATGATTTCTAAAGGAAAAAGCTTCTAAATCGTTATTAGAAACTAACTAGATCATCAATTTGATTTAAAATATTAAAACGACAACAAATTTTACGATGAACAAAAGTTTGACTTTTTGATAACAAAGCTTTGAATCTGAAATTAAGGATCGATATAACGAATTGAAATCTGAGACTTTACAGAAGCACTCACTAGATGATTTCTCTCAAGACTATATTCATAGATTTTTAATTCTATTTCAAAATCAGGTTGTTGGTATTTTCACTCAAGAACAAAGAACGGGTCTGTTCTTTGTTTCTTTCTTTTGATTTTCGATTAGCATTGTTTATCACCACTTATATTATCGATAATGATGAATGATTGAAACAGTATAAACGCATGTTATTTAGTATATGTGGTCGACAAGGAATCTGTACTCAGAAGAAGAAGGACAAGAAAAAAAAAGATAAATTTGATGTGGATTGCTAACAAGAATTTTTGGGTCTATCTGATTGATTCCGAATTTTTTTCAAGATTATAGACAAGAGAAGATTCTTGGATTGTGATGTTAAACAAAATACATATTTATCTGCATATTTATATAAATCAGTATTTGTATGCATATATATATATATAAAATATATATTATGTATATGTATTTATATATGCATACTTGTATTTCGTATATGCATATGTATTTACATATATATCTGCATTTGTATCATTATATATCGTTATCTATATATATTTAATTGTATATCATTTATATATAGAAACAAAATAATATTCTTTATATTAGTATTTCATATTAATTTTATTAGTAATAATGAAACTAATACTAATAATAGAAATAAGAATGATAATAATATCAATAATATTAATAATTAATAATAAAAATTATTTTTATAATAATCTAAATTACTAATAATAATAAGAATAATGACAAAAGTAATAATAATTTGAAATAACGGTAATAATACTAATAATAATAATAATAATACAAATAATACTTAATAATGATATTACTAATAATAACTTTTAATCATAATAATTAAAATGATGATATTATTAACAATCATAATATTATTAATAATCATGATAATTAATTGAATGTTAATCCAAATAATGATATAATAACAATAATAAAATAATTTACGTGTATCACATTTCATATATTATTTTACATTTTAATTCAAGTGATTAAATTATACTTTATTAATTTTTAAAATACTCTATATATATACTTATATATATATATATATATATATATATATATATATATATATATATATATATATATATATATATATATATATATCTTTTATATATATACTCCAACATGCATATCATAATATTTCTCTATAGAAGTCGTATATATTTATATATAGCTTTAAATTAATAACCACTTTATTATCTTGTATATTACTTCACATTCTTAATTTTTAATGGTTAACTTTTATAATTTCTAATTACTATATATATTTACATTTATATATGTATATATATATGTACATATTTATTTACAATTAATTGTTCGTGAATCGTCGGAACAGCTAAAGGTCAAATGATCTCATGAAAATAGTTCAAAACTTTTAAGACTCAGTTTAATAGACTTTGCTTATCGTGTCGAAATCATATTAAGATTAAGTTTAAATTTGATCGGAAATTTCCGGGTCGTCACACCAAACGGCCTACCAAATGGCTTTCCTAGCTTGCAAACGGCCCACCACACGCCCAAGTCAAACGATCACAGCAAATGGGCAAAACAAGCAAATGACCCCTGCAAACGCCTTGCCAAACGGTCTGCCAGCCGTTTTCAGGCAAAAATTAAGTCTATTTAAAGGGCTCTCTCCATCCATTTCAATACACACTTAATTTACAAATTCATTTTAAATTTTCAAGTTTTAGTTAGTTTTTAGTAGTAGCTAGCTTAGCTTTTATTTTCTGGAGGATATCCCGGCGAGACCCTGCGATCTCGGGCAGATTTCTTCAGCGTTTTCAGGTTTTTATCCGAAACGCCTGTCTTTTGTATTAAACATGTATTCTTACTTTTTATGTTTAATAATGTGTTCCGATATTACCATGATAGCTTAATTAATCTATATGTTGCCGTGATAGAAGTTTGGGTTAGCGTAATTATGTTAATTTAGTACGATTACTAATGTTATGCTGAACTTGTGAGTCTGATAGATTTGTATGCTAGAATCTTAAGGATTGACCAACCTAGGTTGTGATCAGGACTTGTCCACCTATATGAACTTAGCTACTTCATAGGATTAAGACCCCTTGTTTATACTGTATCTGAAGATTCTATGAACTCGGTATGGCCGGAGTTCCCGAGAGGCATTTAATGCGCTTTTAGGACACGGAACTTAGGAATTGAGACATGAATGACCTAGTATGCCTATTGACTTTTCCAAAGAGACCTCTTAGGAGCTGTTAAGATCTAGTTAGTGCCTTTACTGTGTGACCCAAGCCTATTGCATGTTCTAGTTTAATTGTTGCCTTAGGACTAAGTCATATCAACTGTCTAGGTATCCATTAGGTTTCTATCTGCTTTATTTTCAGCATAGCAACTGTAATGCTGTATAATGTTTGAATTGATATGATCTCATTAGTATGATGAAATGGTTGTTAGTTTTCATTTAAGGTTTTTTCAACTTAAACCGATGGACTCCTTCCGTTTGTGATCAGTGCTCAATCAACACGGCACGTTGTTATTCAGTTAACTAACGACACCGCACGAATAAAAACTGTTGATAATGCTAAAAACGAACATATATTTCATAGCATTATCTCTCAAGAAAGACAAGCTTTTAGTTGCAATTGTTCTATTTACAAGTGATATTCATTTAAATAATAAAAGGTGAAGACAAAAGACAGATTCGACGAATTGAAGACGCAAATGACCAAAAAGCTCAAAAGTACAAAGTACAATCAAAGTGGTTCAAATTATTGATGAGAAACGTCTCAAAATTACAAGAGTACAAGACGCGAAATGCAAAGTACAAGATATTAAATTATACGCAAGGACGTTCGAAAATCCGGAACCGGGACCAAAGTCAACTCTCAACGCTCGACGCAACGGACCTAAAATTACAAGTCAACTATGCACATAAATATAATATAATATTTAAATAATTCTTAAAATTATTTATATATTATATGTATATTTAAAATCCGTCGGCAGAATGCAAATAAAGACATGTGAGCTGGAATCCCAGGCCATGCGATCGCATGGCCTGCATGAGATAATCTCATGCGATCGTATGAGCCAAAAAGTCAGGCCACATGCTATAAATTTCGCAGTTTTGAGCGATCTTTTAGACATCCATATATCTTTCTCTCTATCTCACTCGTATAATATATATATATATATATATATATATATATATATATATATATATATATATATATATATATATATATATATATATATATATATATATATATATATATATATATATATATATATTAATTTTAATTTTAATTTTAATTTTAAATTCTAATAATAAGGGTATGTTAGTGAATGTTGTAAGGGTGTAAGTTGAAATTATGTCCGTGTAACGCTACGCTATTTTTAATCACTGTAAGTTATGGTTAATGTTATTTTTAAATTAATGTCTCGTAGCTAAGTTATTATTATGCTTATTTAATGCCGAAGTAATCGTGATGTTTGGCAAAATATTAAAATTGGATAATTGAGCTTTGTACCATAATAGGGGTTTGGATAAAAGAACGACACTTGTAGAAATTAGACTATGGGCTATTAATGGGTTTTATATTAACTAAATGATACCTCGTTGATTTAATATATAGACTTATAATTTGACGTATTTATATATAACCACATACGCTTGACTGGGTACGGTGGGCGGGATATCTATAAATACCAATAATTGTTCATTTTACCAGACACGGAACTGGATTAATAGTTAATAGACTTGTTGAAACAGGGGTGGATTACATTCAAGGGTAATTGGTGTAATTGTTAACAAAGTAGTAAAACCTTGGACTACACGCAGTCGATAACCTGGTGTATTCATTAAACAAAGTATTAAGACCTTGTTACAATTCGAATCCCCAATTAGTTGGAATATTTGACTTCGGGAATAAGAATAATTTGACGAAGACTTTCGCACTTTATGATTATGATTGATGGACTATTATGGACAAATCCGTATGGACATATCGAATAATCCAGGACAAAGGACAATTAACCCATGGGAATAAACTAAAAACAACACGTCAAACATCATGATTACGGAAGTTTAAATAAGCATAATTCCTTTATTTCATATTTAATTTTCTTTATTTTATATTTAATTGCACTTTTAATTATCGCACTTTTATTTATTGTCATTATATTTAATTGCACTTTTAATTATCGTACTCTTTAATTGTCGTACTTTTTATTTATCGCATTTTTATTTATCGCAATTTCATTATCGTTATTTACTTTACGCTTTAAATTAAGTTATATTTATTTTTAATATTTTACATTAGGTTTTAACTGCGACTAAAGTTTTAAAATCGACAAACCGGTCATTAAACGGTAAAAACCCCCCTTTTATAATAATAATATTACTTATATATATTTTTATATTTTTACAAATATAGTTTTTAAAAATATAGCGTTAAACTTGGCTAAGTCTCCCTGTGGAACGAACCGGACTTACTAAAAACTACACTACTGTATGATTAGGTACACTGCCTATAAGTGTTGTAGCAAGGTTTAAGTATATCCACTCTATAAATAAATAAATCACTTGTGTAAAATTGTATCGTATTTAATAGTATTTCCTTGTAAAAATTAATAACTATTTTATACACCACCTCGCACACATCAAGTATTTTTGACGCCGCTGCCGGGAACACAACATAAATGCCGGAAGCGAAACGCTATATAAAAAAAAATTAGTTAATTTGTTGTAAAAATATACGTTTTTAATTATATAAAAAACACTATACAAAAATATAAAAGAACAATATCTATATATTTATTTTTAAGAGTTTGTTTAAAATATATAAAGTTAAAAAAATATTTTTATTTCTATTTTAGTTTTTAAATATAAGTATTTTTATTATTTTATATAAATATTTATTTATTTTAAAAACAGCAAAACAGAAAAAAAAAAAAAAAAAAAACATTCGGCCCGGTACTGTAGCGGCCCGGTACGCTCTGGCCCGAAACCCTAGCTCATGCGACCGCATGAGCCCGAAGGCAAAAGTTCATGCGATCGCATGAACATACCTGACACGCCAGGTTTGACCTAATTCAGCATTAATTACGGAGTATATTTTAATTATTATTATTATAACCCTAATTAGGTTTTGTTTATTTAATTAATTAAGTTTAGTTTTAGTATTTAATTTATTTATTTAGTTTAATTAGTTTTAATAAATATATAAAATTAATACTTTTATAAATAAATAATATAAAAATAATATTTTTATAAAATTGTACTTTTTACAACTTTAAGTATATTTTTATATTTTGTACCCTTTTAATCGTTTATTCATAATATTTGTATTTTTCGCTCATATTTAGTTTTAAGTTATAGTTTTTGCCATAGTTTTTTTTATTTCTTGATTTTTAGGCTTTGCCGTAAAATCTCTTAAGTGCTTTTTCTTTAGACTAAGATTTAGGTGCTTTAGAATTTTGCGACGCCGTTTTAAGATTTTAGTACCTTTTTAAGTTATTGCCATTTGGGATATACTATTTCTTTTAAGCTTTAATATTTTTAGACGCGCTACTTTCTTATTTTTATTTTTCGACTATTTATTTTTCGACGTTTTTCGACGCGCTCTTTTTCTTTCTTCTTTTTTTTTGCCGTTCTAGTTTTTAGGACATAGAATTTTCTATTTCTTCTCTAAAAATTTCTTTAAATTTCAACGAAAAATTATTTTAAGTGGTTAAATTGATAGACATCCAAATTTTCTGCTTCGTAGTAATAGTTGGATTTGTTAGTGGCTGAGTTGTGAGCTTCCGATTTAAAGGGTTCTGGCTCCCTGCTGCATCGAGCAAAACGTTCACCACCTTTTGTACGTTCACCACCTGTAACTCGATCAAGACATCTAGCCGATATTGTCGCCGTTGATTTTTCTTTAGAATCTTCATCCAGTCAACCAAGTACTCCAATTCAAATTTTCGATAATCCATTTTTTGAACCCGACCTCACAATTGAGAACCCGGAGGATATTCAGGGACAATTCAGAGATCCTGAACCACTAATCTTTCTTCCGAAACCACCAATCATTCAAACAGAGATTGTTGAGGAACCTACCATTAAATCAGAATCCTTTAGTGATTCAGATTCAACAAATTCAATTATGGAAAATCTGGAACCTCTAAGTATGGAAGACCGAATGCGAGCTAAATGCACTGGCCAAGGTCACGCAATTACTCAACCAGACATTAATACGCCAGATTATGAAATCAAAGGACAAATCCTACACATGGTAACTAATCAATGCCAATTTAGTGGTGCGCTGAAGGAAGATCCAAACGAACATCTTCGTACATTTAATAGGATCTGCACTCTATTTAAAATAAGAGAAGTGGAGGATGAACAGATATATCTCATGTTATTTCCCTGGACTTTGAAGGGAGAAGCCAAAGATTGGTTAGAATCGTTACCTGAAGGGGCGATTGATACATGGGACGTTTTAGTTGAAAATTTTCTTAAACAATTCTTTCCGGCATCTAAAGCCGTAAGACTTTAAGGAGAAATAGTTACGTTCACACAAAAGCCAAATGAAACTCTTTATGAGGCGTGGACAAGATTTGGAAAGTTATTAAGAGGATGTTCGCAACATGGTTTAGACACTTGTCAAATAGTATAAATATTCTACCAAGGATGCGATATCACTACAAGGAAAGACATAGATATAGCAGCCGGTGGTTCTATTATGAAGAAAACCGCAACTGACGCTTACAAAATTATTGATAACACTGTTTCCCACTCACATGAGTGGCACCAAGAAAAAGATATCATTAGATAATCTAAAGCAGCTAGAGCCGATTCTTGCTATGACTTCGATTCCATTTCTGCAAAGATAGATGCTGTCAAGAGACGAATGGAAAAGATGACTAAAGATATTCACTCAATACGAATTAGTTGTGAGCAGTGTGGAGGACCACATTTGACAAAAGATTGTCTCAGTATTGAACTAACAATGGAACAAAGAGAGAATGTTTCATACATAAACCAAACGCCTGGAAATAATTATCAGAATAATTATCAACCGCCAAGACCAATCTACAATCAAAACCAGAATTATAACCGAAATGTTCCATTCAACAATTAACAAGGTCCAAGCAATCAACAAGTATCCAACAATACTTACAATCAGCAAAGACCTATTTTTCAAAACAAACCACCACAAACCGATGATAAAAAGCCAAATTTAGAAGATATGATGTCGAAGCTAGTTGAATCTCAAACACAGTTTTTCACATCTCAGAAACAAACCAATGAACAAAATGCTCAAGCATTTAGAAATCAACAAGCTTCTATTCAAAATCTGGAACAACAAGTAAGCAACCTAGCAAGGCTGATAGGTGAAAGAAAACCGGGAAGTCTACTTAGCGATACTAATGCTAACCCCCAGAATGAAACAGCTAAATCCATTACCACAAGAAGTGGTATTAGACTTAAACCACCTGAAATACCTGTAATTTCTGATGAAGCTATTCCTACTTCACAAAAACCACAACCTGATCAAGATAATGAAACAGAACCGGTAGTTGAAAAGGTTAATGAAGATAACATAGTTAAGGCTAAACCTTATGTTAAACCATACCAACCACCACTTCCTTACCCGAGTAAAATGAGAAAAGAGAGACTTGAAGCCGAGCAATCCAAATTCTTGGATATGTTTAAACAAATAAATGTCAATCTTCCTTTCATTGATGTGATTTCAGGAATGCCTAGATATGCTAAATTTCTAAAAGATCTAATCACAAATAGAAAGAAAATGGAAGAACTCTCGGCTGTTACTATGAATGCTAATTGTTCTGCAGTGCTGTTGAATAAGATACCAGAAAAACTTTCAGATCCAGGAAGTTTCACAATTCCATGTTTTCTGGGTAGTCTTAGTTCAATAGAAGCATTGGCAGACTTAGGTGCTAGTATAAATTTAATGCCGTATTCACTATACGCTAAACTAGACCTTGGAGAATTGAAACCAATACGAATAAGTATACAACTAGCTGATCGATCAGTAAAATATCCTAGAGGGATAATGGAAAACATGCTAGTTAAAGTTGGTACTTTAGTATTTCCAGTAGATTTTGTTATTCTGGATATGGAAGAAGATTCTCGAGTTCCTCTCATATTAGGAAGACCATTCTTAAATACAGCTAAAGCAATAATAGATGTGTTTGGTAAAAAAAACTGACCCTAAGTATAGAGGACGAGAGTGTTACCTTTTCTGTTGATAGAGCCATGCAACAACCGCAATCTGCAGATGATACATGTTATTATATTCAAACTATAGATTCACATGCAGAATTATTAGAAGAATTTCCAGAATTACAAGGAACAGGAGAATGTTCTTTAGGAGAAGGAACTGAACCAATTGATGAAACTGAAATGTTGGCTACACTTATGGCTAATGGATATGAACCAATAACAGAAGAAATTCAAATGCTAAAAGAAGAAGACAGATATCGATATAAATCATCGATAGAAGAACCACCGACATTAGAGTTAAAGCCACTTCCAAACCATTTGGAATATGCTTATTTACATGGTGAATCTGAATTACCTATAATAATATCGTCTTCTCTTACTGAAAATGAAAAATCTAAACTCATTTCTGTGCTAAAAGCTCATAAACCAGCTATTGCATGGAAAATTCATGACATTAAGGGAATAAGTCCTTCGTATTGCACACATAAAATCCTTATGGAAGAAGGTCATAAAACGTATGTGCAACGCCAACGAAGACTAAATCCTAATATGCAAGATGTTGTTAAGAAAGAAATTATTAAACTGCTTGATGCAGGTTTAATTTATCCAATCTCTGATAGTCTATGGGTAAGCCCAGTTCAATGCGTACCTAAGAAGGGTGGCATGACTGTCATCACAAATGAAAAAAATGAGCTTATTCCTACTAGGACTGTAACAGGATGGCGTGTTTGTATTGATTATAGAAAATTAAATGACGCCACCAGAAAAGATCACTTTTCCTTACCTTTCATTGATCAAATGTTAGAAAGATTAGCCGGAAATAGTTACTATTATTTTCTTGACGGTTTTTCCGGATATTTTCAAATTCCAATAGCACCCGAGGACCAAGAGAAAACCACATTCACGTGCCCTTATGGTACTTTTGCTTACAAACACATGCCATTTGGACTTTGCAACGCCCCTGCAACCTTTCAAAGGTGCATGATGGAGATTTTTCACGACATGATAGAAGAATGCATGGAAGTTTTCATGGATGACTTTTCAGTCTTCGGTGATACATTTGAATCATGTCTAGTTAATCTTGAACAAATGTTTATTAGATGCGAACAATCAAATTTAGTACTTAATTAGGAGAAATGCCATTTCATGGTTAAAGAAGGCATCGTTCTTGGACATAAAATTTCAAAGGAAGGAATCGAAGTGGATAGAGCTAAAGTAGATGTAATTGCTAAACTTCCACATCCCACCAATGTTAGAGGAGTCAGGAGTTTTCTAGGGCATGCCGGTTTTTACCGACGTTTCATAAAAGATTTTTCTAAAATTGCCACTCCTATGAATAAACTCCTAGAAAAGGATTCTCCATTATCTTTTCAGATGAATGCATCAAATATTTTAATATTCTTAAAGAAAAACTCACTAATGCGCCGATCATGATAACTCCAAATTGGAATCTACCATTTGAACTAATGTGCAATGCAAGTGATTTTGCAATGGGAGCAGTTTTAGGACAAAGGATTGAAAAACGATTTCAACCTATATATATTATGCTAGTAAGACGTTACAAGGAGCACAAACGAACTATATAACTACTGAAAAAGAATTCCTTCTATTGTCTTTGCTTTTGACAAATTTCGTTCATATCTCATTCTAGCTAAAACGGTGGTCTATACCGATCATTCTGCTCTTAGCTACCTATTTTCGAAACAAGATGCCAAACCACGATTAATCCGTTGGATCTTACTCTTACAAGAGTTTGATATTGAAATCCGAGATAAAAAGGGAGCAGAAAATCTCGCCGCTAATCATCTTTCTCGTCTTGAAAATCCCGAATTAGAAGTTCTGAATGAATCGGCCATACAAGACAACTTTCCTGATGAATATCTATTGAAGATAGATTATAATGAAATTCCATGGTTTGTAGACTATACAAACTACTTAGTATGTGGATTCCTTGAAAAAGGGTTTTCGTACCAAAAACGAAAGAAATTCTTTAGTGATATAAAACACTATTTCTGGGAAGATCCACATTTGTTTAAAAGTTGTCCTGATGGAATAATACGCCGATGTGTATTCGGAGATGAAGCTAGTTAAATCTTAAACCATTGTCACACAGGACCAACAGGAGGGCATTATGGGCCTCAACGTACAGCAAGAAAAGTTTACGATGCTGGATTCTATTGGCCTACAATTTTCAAAGACGCACACCTTCTTTGCAAATCCTGTGATGCTTATCAAAGGGCCGGAAAAATAAGTCAACGTGATGAAATGCCATAAAATGTCATTCAAGTATGTGAAGTATTTGACATTTGGGGTATTGACTTCATGGGTCCATTTCCAAAATCTCATAATAATCTATACATTCTCGTTGCCATTGATTATTGATGTCAAAGCTAAGGGGTATAAAATACTATTAAATTTTAGCAGGAAATACCATTAAATACGATACAATTTTACACAAGATATTTATTTATTTATTGAATGGATATACTTAAACCTTGCTACAACACTTATAGGCAGTGTACCTAATCGTAGAGTAGTGTAGTTTTTAGTAAGTCCGGTTCGTTCCACAGGGAATCTTTTTCACAAAGCTTAACGCTATATTAGTTTAAATTTATAAAAATACAAATATATATATATATATATATATATATATATATATATATATATATATATATATATATATATATATATATATATATATATATAAGTAATATTATTATTATAAAGGGGGGTTTTTACCGTTTAATGACCGGTTTGTCGATTTTAAAACTTAAGTCGCAGTTAAAACCAAATGTAAAATATTAAATAAAAGACTTAATTTAAAGCGTAAAGTAAATAACGATAATGAAATTACGAATAATAAAAGTGCGATAAAATAAACTTGCGATAATTAAAAAGTACGATAATTAAAAGTGCATTTAAATACAATAACATTAAATAAAAGTGCTATAATTAGAAGTGCAATTAAATATAAAATAAAGGAAATTAAATATGAAATAAAAGAATTATGCTTATTTAAACTTCCGTAACCATGATGTTTGACGTGTTGATTTTAGTTTTATGCTCATGGGTTAATTGTCCTTTGTCCTGGATTATTTAATATGTCCGTCTGGTTTTTGTCCATAACAGTCCATCAGTCATAAATATAAAGTGCGAGTGTCCTCGTCAAATTATCCTTATACCCGAAGTTAAATATTCCAACTAATTGGGGACTTAAACTGTAACAAGGTTTTATTACTTTGTTTAATAATTACACCAGAATGTTGACTGAGTGTAACCCAAGGTTTTAATACTTTGTTATCAATTATGCCAAGTGTCATTGTACATAATTTCACCCCTGTTTTAATAATTCTAGTGGCTATTAATCCATTCCCGTGTCCGGTTAAATGAACGATTATTTGTACATATAAATACCCCGCCCATCGTGTCCGATCGAGTGTATATGGTAATTTATAGGGACGCCTAATTGTAAATCTTTATATTAACATTAACAAACTATCATTTAGTTAAAAAAATATAAAGCCCATTAATAGCCCATAGTCTAATTTCCACAAGTGTCGTTCTTTTGTCCAAACCCCAATTATGGTACAAAGCTCAATTACCCAATTTTAGTAATTAGCCCAACATCATGATTACTTCGGATTAAATAAGCATAATAATAACTTAGCTACGAGACATTAAATTAAAAAGGTTGAACATAACTTACAATGATTAAAAATAGCGTAGCGTTACACGGACAGAATTTTGACTTACACCCTTACAACATTCGCTAACATACCCTTATTATTAGGATTAAAATTAAAATTAAAATTAAAATATAAATTATAAATATAAATATAACGTATATAGATGGATGGATATATTGGATGAAAAATTGATCAGAATTCGTTGGGCTTTATAGGGAGTTTCAGTTTTTGGGGCTCCGCGACTCGCGGCCCTCTTCTTCAAACTCCGCGAGTCGCGGAGATCGTTTTTATAGCTCACCCACATTTGGCTCTTTGTTTGCCGACGATTTATTTTATAAATATAATATATATAATTAATTATATATTATATTATATTTATATACATAATTAACTTGTAATTTTTAGTCCGTTGCGTCGAGCGTTGAGAGTTGACTCTGGTCCCGGTTCCGGATTTTCGAACGTCCTTGCGCACTATTTTATATCTTGTACTTTGCGTTTTGAATCTTGTACTCTTGTAATTTCGAGACGTTTCTTATCAATAATTGGAACCTCTTTGATTGTATTTTGTACTTTTGAGCTTTTTGGTCGTTTGCGTCTTCAATTCGTCGAATCTGTCTTTTGTTTTCACCTTTTATTATTTAAACGAATATCACTTGTAAATAGAACAATTGTAACTAAAAGCTTGTCTTTATTGGGGAATAATGCTATGAAATATATGTTCGTTTTTAGCATTATCAAATATTCCCACACTTGAGCGTTGCTTGTCCTCAAGCAATATAGTCTTGAAATACTAGAATCACTTCTTTATTCTTCACACTTTGTACATCAGTGATTTCTTTATGGCAGTATAAACAATGGTAGTAACGATATGGTTTACAGTCTTACATGACTATAAAAATTTAGATCCATTAAGGAAATTGGATCTTTATGAAAACATTTGATCTTTTGAAATTTAAATCTAGTTTTTTTTTTTTACCATAGATAAGTTTTCCGGAATAACCCTTCACCGGTGTTTGCAAATTATTTTTGTGGGTTTGGTGGGTTTCATATTTGAAAATTTTAGCTCAAAACTTATGGTTTTGTGTCACCCACTTGCTAACCTTATATTAGGAAAGCAACACGTCCAGTTTACTTGTCCCGTATATTACCTTTCGGTAAACTACCGTCCGGTTGTAAAGGAAAGCGTTGAACAAGCAACTGTTAAGGCAATGTCCCCTGACATGCTTTTAATTATGGTCTATAACGTGTCGGACGCAATTACTATCCTTTGTAGGAGCAATAGTAAAGCTCACCCTTATAATTTTTTGGTCTGGCACAAGGTCCTGTCTTTGACCACTATGCAACCACCGTTCTTACGGTTGACACCCGATTTAGTTCAGGTGACCTAATGAATTCCAGGTGAATTCCTAGAATTTTACGTTCAATGGTAATGAACGCATTGAAAATGGGTTTTTAGAAAACAAATCGGTTTATAATTTTGATCAAAATATTTTCTCGTTCAAGCTCGAGTTTAGATATCACTGAATTCCATGAGTTAGTAATTCTCAATCTTTAAGGTCAATCTCAAGGATTGAGTAATATCAGTCTTAAAAGCTGATTTTTAATCTTTAAGGAGATTATCCTTTCTGGGGATCTGATTCATTAGTCTTATCTAGCTAATTTGCACGGTGCCCTCCCCATTTTACAAGACAGATCCTCTCATGGTTAGGATAAGTCTGACCACTTGGCGACCCTGTTTAATGCTGAGGTCCGTGGATTTCCTGTTGATTTTAGTGATAACTTTTCTAGATTTTTCGTCAACCTACAGCTGGTCTGGACGACAACTTCATGACCTAAATCAAGAAGCGCGTGTCTTTTTCGGAAGACTTTACTTCCTTTTAGTGATGGAATTGATTCATCGTGTGGATCCATCTTTCTTACAGTAAATCAAGTAAAACTTTTTAGTTTAGTCCAAAGCAAAAGTATTTTCAGTTATTTGTACAAAAATATGTGATATATGTTTTGAATAACTTGGAGAATTTTCCCACACTTGGCTTTTATTTTTCCTTTTTGTTCTCCTCTATTCCATTCTTAAATGAATTCTAACATTTTGATTTGTTTCTCAATTTATGTCCTTTCCGAGGTAACAATAATTTCGGTGTTAACACCTTGTTTTATCGTTCATAAATATGTATAAATATGATTTTGAGTTCATTTAATTGGAAATTGTAAAATTTTTACTAGAAGTGGGTAGTCAGTATATAAGACTAGGGCTGTTCTTTATTATCAGAGAGCACTAGATTCTAATACAACTACTGCTTTTACTAGCATTTTTAATGGTAACCAAGTGTTTAAGATCAAAAAAATTTTAAAATCCGAAAGAATTTAACCCCTTCCCACACTTAAGATCTTGCAATGCCCTCATTTGCAAGAAATCAGTAACAATTTAAATTATTGAGGGTGATTTGTGTGAAAATGATTAAATTTTACCAAAGTTTCCAAACATATTTGTGTTTGTGTTGAATGATAAATGGTGCACATCATTTGTTCATTCCGTCTTGTTGTTATTTCACATATATTTTGCATCTTGTCGTCAAAATTAGTTGCTTTTGCTGAACTTAATGCCAGTCTTTGAAAATGCGTTGTTTTACCCTGTTGTGTACATAAGATAAACTGCATACATATATACATATTTTTGAAGTTTGGTATATTACCCCACATTCAAAAATTATTAAAATCTAAGAATAAAAGTTAGAAAACAATATTAAATAAGTATTAAACGTATCAACATTACAAATTACAAATTAAATAAAACTAAGTAGACTAGGGATGATACTGATACCAGTAGGGGTTCCATGCATAACCATAGGTGCTATAAAATGCTTCGGCTGGGTTATACGTAGGATACGGTGGTTGGATCTCTATAGACCAGGGAGGGAATATGGGCGATGGAGTAGGAATATAGTCTCTACCTATATGTTGGCAATAAGCTATGATTTGGTTTTGATGAACTTGCCAATCTTCAAATGCTCTATGTCTAGCATTTTCATACTCTTGTGAAGCTATAAACCTTTGCATTTCTGCCATTTCATTTCCCCCTCCTACATTACCTTGCTGTTGGTTTCTCTCAACCTGTGGATGTCTACCATGGTATTGTACTGCGGCATTATTTCGCCTCTTCAAAACTTTCGCACCATGGTATACATTTAAACCTATTGTATCGCGGGGTTCTGGTTCTTCGACTAATAATCCCCCCGACTTATATCCACACCGAGATATTCAGCAATCAAAGTAATAAATATACCACCTCCTATTATGCTATGTGGTCTCATCCCCCTAACCATAGCTGATAAATAATAACCCACACAATAAGGTATACTTACAGCGCTTTGTGGGTCTCGAATACACATATGGTAAAACAAATCCTGTTCATTTACCTTTTCCTTATTCTTACCTCTTTGTGTAATCGAATTAGCTAAAAACCTATGAATTACTCTTAACTCTGCTCTATCTATATCCAAATAAGAGTAATTTCCCCCTTTGAATCGGTGATGGCTTGTCATTTGACTCCATACACCATGTGTATCAAAATTTTCATCTATCTTTCTACCATTTAGTATCAACCCTCTACAATCGGCAGATGCTAACTCCTCAGGCGTATATATACGTAAAGCCTGAGCCATGTCTAGTAAAGACATGTGGCGCATCGAACCTCCTAACAAAAATCTAATAAAAGATCGATCGGTTAAACTAGCTACCCGATCATTTAATTCTATACTACACAACAATTCTTCACACCATACTTTATATACAGGTCTACGCATGGTGAATAAACGTACCCAGTCGTTAAAAGTAGAATTACCATACCTCTGTGCAAGTAATTCCCTAATTGGCCCGGCCAATTCTACAGCTTCTAATGGTCCCCATTCTATGACCCTAGGTACCTCAACAACTTTAGAATGAAGAGTATGCAAACCCCTTTGGTATTTTGAATAATCTTTCCAAAGTCTGTCAAATCTAAGGTTCGGGTGCAAATCTTCCAAGTGCATATCAGAAAATGTCATGACTGGATGAGGTATATCTTGTTTGTAGTAGTTATCCACCTCCTGTTGTTCTGCATTCTCAGCAGGAGCATTGCGAGTTTGGGATGAAGATTCACCCCTTTCAGTCTGCAAAACACATCAAACACAATTTTTGTGCATCCAAATATGCATTAGTGTCAGCAAAATCATCAATCAAAATAATTACAATGACATGATCAATTTATATCAAACTTAAGCTCATTTTCATATTTTCATCAAATCTACACTTTTTCAAATAAGCATATACGAAAATGTTCGCCAAGTTCATAAGCATTCAACTCAAATAACATGTCAAAATAATCATTACTAGCAATTAAACAAGTTTCAAATGGCATTATCTCTCAAAAATCAAGTTCATGAATTTTAGACTTGAAAAAGTCCACTTTAATTCTCAAAATCATGTTTAGGCTCAAAGTTTGGATCATTTAACTACCTAAACATGTTACACTACTTAATTTAGCAACAATTCATGACAAAAATCGGCCATAACCCGTTTATATCAAAAAGCCCCAAATTTGCTCAAGAACACAAACCCTAGATTACTCAAAATTTGAAGTTTAAGGCTTCTAATCATGTTAAATAGCATCAATCTAGGTTATACAAGCATAATACATAAACAATTTAAGCATAATTACACTAAAAAATATCAAAATCAAATTGGGTATAAAATTGCTCAAGAACACTAATTTTCGGATTAAATGGTGTTTAGGTGTAGAAATTTACCGTTTTTCTTGAGTAATTCCTTGATAGCATCCTTCTCAACATGATTTTAGTAAAAGATTTGATGATTAACGGTCAAAAATTGTGAATTTGGGGGTGTTTTTTCGGTTTGTTTCGCAGTGTGTTTTTTTTGTGTTGGGTTGGGGACTGATCAGTTCTGCCCCTTTTATTTTTTTCGGTATTTTTGGAACTCCCGCGAGTCGCGGGGTTTGGTAGCCTCAAACACCGCGAGTCGCGGTGTTTGGTTTGTTTTTTTTTATATAAAATCTTAACTTAATAAACAAATATAAAATAAATTTAAAATTTTGTTTTCCTTTGTTGTTTAGGACGAGGTCGTTTCGGATCGATGTCCTAGTCCGTCCTTCGACAAAATTTTAAAATTTGTCTTTTTCAAGCGATTGTTTTTAAAGCTTAGATTTTTGGGTTTTTTAATGTTTTTGGCATACATTAATTCAATAAGATTAAAAATAATGATAATAAAAGTTCTCGTCCCTCCCTTGGGTAAAGCAATTTCGGTTCAATGACCTAGTCTTCAACTTACGACGAATTTTAAAAATCATATTTTTAACTTAATGAGATAAAGTAAATTTTTGTTTTTAAATTCACACAACTTAAATATAAAATTCAAAATTAATATTAAAAATTCACACCAAACTTAAAATTTAAAATGCATAAAAATAAAATTCATATTTTTTTTAAAAATTAAAAATTCACACCAAACTTAATTTAAAAATGCATATTATAAATTCACACCCAACTTATATTAATTTTTTAAATATTTACAATTTTAAATATATTGTTTTTACAAAGTTTACAATATTAATTTAAGATTTATATATTAATTTTAAAAACATGGTAAAAATAAAATTAAAAATCTTTTTGACTTTTTATCCCACTTTAATCAATCAAATATTATCAAAAATATACGCCCCTCTTTTCGGTAAAGTAATTTCGGTTCCATGACCTTATTTAACTCATGATGAATTTTTGAAATATTTTGGGTTGATTGATTAAAGATATTTATACCTTAAGAATAAACGTTAAATTTCGCAGTGATGTAATAAATTTTTGAATGATATCAATAATTTCGGTCGCCAAACCTAATTTTATTCAATACCAATTTAATACTTTTTAGCGAACAAATTAGCGTTTATTATCAAAAGGTTAAAAAAAAATTAAAAAAATAAAAACTGTACAGACTTACCTGTGATATAGTATTCTTAGTTATATGATCTATCCCATTCATAAGATAGTCGGTTTAATTGGTTTTCCATAGCTACATAGGCGTAACCTCGAGCATTCACTGTCTTTTCTTCTAAACATATGAACGGTCCGTCTCTGCATAAAGTAACAAATTCGGTATTTGAATAGGTTTGATTATTTGAACATTTACCTCCATGTGACCATTTTCCGCATTTGTGACATCTTTCTAGGTGTCGTGCTCTTCTTTTCGCTACGGATTTTGATTTTCCTTTACCAAATTATAACTTATTATCTTCGCATCTGGATTCTTTTCTTACTCCGTCCAATCTTTCTCTGATTACTGATACTATTTCACTCGGAAGTGTGTCATTATTACGTTTAGTGATCAAAGCGTGTAGCATTAGACCATGGTTTAGTTCACAGGCAGTCTTCATTTCGTAAAAACCTAAAAAAATAAAAATTCAGAATGGGGGGAGAAGACTAGTTCTTTAGGGTCTGCTAGGGAAAGACCATTCGGGTTCCATTTTCGAGAACTACACGAAAACAGACAAGCTAACTCTAACATAAATTCATATTATCCTTTAAAGACTTGATTCTCCCCACACTTAGTTAGCTGTTGTATCGAAATTGTGATTAACTTCATTGTCGAATTCCATCGGACTATCTATGTAGTGTTTAACTCTGTGACCATTAACTTTAAATTCAATCCCATTTGAATTTATCAATTCTACTGTCCCGTATGGAAAAACTCTTTTAACTATGAATGGTCCAGACCATCTTGATTTCAATTTTCCAGGAAATAGCTTGAATCGTGAATTGAAAAGAAGAACTCTGTCTCCTTCTTTAAATTCTTTTAAACTTCTGATTCTTTTATCATGCCATTTCTTCGTTCTTTCCTTATAGATTAACGAATTTTCGTATGCTTCATGTCTTAATTCTTCTAATTCGTTTAGTTGACTTAATCGTAGACGTCCAGCTTCATGTAAATCAAGATTACATGTCTTCAAAGCCCAAAATGCTTTGTGTTCAATTTCTACTGGAAGATGACATGCTTTTCCATAAACAAGTCTAAAAGGTGTGGTTCCAATTGGAGTTTTGTAGGCTGTTCTAAAAGCCCAGAGTGCATCCTCCAATTTAATGGACCATTCCTTCGGATTTGATCCTATGGTTTTCTCTAGAATACGTTTTAAAGCTCGGTTTGTATTTTCAACTTGTCCACTTGTTTGTGGATGATAAGCAGTGGAGATTTTATGAGTTACTCCATATCTTTTAAGAACTTTCTCAAGTTGATTATTACAGAAATGAGTTCCCCGATCACTTATTAAAGCTTTCGGTGTTCCAAACCTTGCAAAAAGACATTTTAAAAAATTGACTACAACACGTGCATCGTTAGTTGGGAGAGCTTGTGCTTCCGCCTATTTAGATACATAATCAATGGCTACGAGAATATAGAGATTATTATGAGATTTTGGAAATGGACCCATAAAGTCAATACCCCAAATGTCAAATACTTCACATACTTGGATGACATTTTGTGGCATTTCATCATGTTGACTTATTTTTCCAGCCCTTTGACAAGCATCACAGGATTTGTAAAGAAGGTGTGCGTCTTTGTAAATTGTAGGCCAATAGAATCCAGCATTATAAACTTTTCTTGCTGTTAGTTGAGGCCCATAATGCCCTCCTGTTGGTCCTGTGTGACAATGGTTTAATATTTTACTGGCTTCATCTCCGAATACACATCGGCGTATTATTCCATCTGGACAACTTTTAAACAAATGTGGATCTTCCCAGAAATAGTGTTTTATATCACTGAAGAATTTCTTTCGTTTTTGGTACGATAATCCTTTTTCAAGGAATCCACAAACTAAGTAATTTGCATAGTCTGCAAACCATGGAATTTCTTTATAATCTATCTTTAATAGATATTCATCAGGAAAGTTGTCTTGTATGGCCGATTCATTTAGAACTTCTAATGCGGGATTTTCAAGTCGAGAAAGATGATCAGCGGCGAGATTTTCTGCTCCTCTTTTATCTCGGATTTCAATATCGAACTCTTGTAAGAGTAAGATCCAATGGATTAATCTTGGTTTAGCATCTTGTTTCGAAAATAGGTATCTAAGAGCAGAATGGTCGGTATAAACCACCGTTTTTGCTAGAACGAGATATGATCGAAATTTGTCAAAAGCAACGACAATAGCAAGGAGTTCTTTTTCAGTAGTTGTATAGTTCGTTTGTGCTCCTTGTAACGTCTTACTAGCATAATATATAGGTTGAAATCATTTTTCAATCCTTTGTCCTAAAACGGCTCCCATTGCAAAATCACTTGCATCGCACATTAGTTCAAATGGTAGATTCCAATTTGGTGTTATCATGATCGGCGCATTAGTGAGTTTCTCTTTAAGAATATTAAAAGATTTGATACATTCATCTGAAAAGATGAATGGAGCATCCTTTTCTAGGAGTTTATTCATAGGAGTGGCAATTTTAGAAAAATCTTTTATGAAACGTCGGTAAAAACCGGCATGCCCTAGAAAACTCCTAACTCCTCTAACATTGGTGGGATGTGGAAGTTTAGCAATTACATCTACTTTAGCTCTATCCACTTCAATTCCTTCTTTTAAAATTTTATGTCCAAGAACAATGCCTTCTTTAACCATGAAATGGCATTTCTCCCAATTAAGTACTAGATTTGACTGTTCGCATCTAATAAGCATTCGTTCCAGATTAGCTAGACATGATTCAAATGTATCACCGAAGACTGAAAAGTCATCCATGAAAACTTCCATGCATTCTTCTATCATGTCATGAAAAATTGCCATCATACACCTTTGAAAGGTTGCAGGGGCGTTGCAAAGTCCAAATGGCATGCGTTTGTAAGCAAAAGTACCATAAGGGCACGTGAATGTGGTTTTCTCTTGATCTTCGGGTGCTATTGGAATTTGAAAATATCCGAAAAATCCATCTAGAAAACAATAGTAACTATTTTCGGCTAATCTTTCCAACATTTGATCAATGAAAGGTAAAGGGAAGTGATCTTTTCTGGTGGCGTCATTTAATTTTCTATAATCAATACACACACGCCATCCTGTTACAGTCCTAGTAGGAATAAGCTCATTTTTCTCATTTGTAATGACAGTCATGCCACCCTTCTTAGGCACGCATTGAACTGGGCTTACCCATGGACTATCAGAGATTGGATATATCAAACCTGCATCTAGCAGTTTAATAATCTCTTTCTTAACTACATCTTGCATATTAGGATTTAGTCTTCGTTGGCGTTGCACATACGTTTTATGACCTTCTTCCATAAGGATTTTATGTGTGCAATACGAAGGACTTATTCCTTTAATATCATGAATCTTCCATGCAATGGCTAGTTTATGAGCTTTCAACACAGAAATGAGTTGTGATTTCTCATTTTCAGTAAGAGAAGACGATGTTATTACAGGTAATTCAGATTCACCATGTAAATAAGCGTATTCCAAATGGTTTGGAAGTGGCTTTAACTCTAATTTCGGAGGTTCTTCTATTGATGATTTATATCGATATCTGTCTTCTTCTTTTAGCATTTGAATTTCTTCTGTTATTGGTTCATATCCATTAGCTATAAGTGTAGCTAACATTTCAATTTCATCAATTGGTTCATTACCTTCTCCTAAAGAACATTCTCCTGTTCCTTGTAATTCTGGAAATTCTTCTAATAATTCTGCATGTGCATCTATAGTTTGAATATAATAACATGTATCATCTGCAGATTGTGGTTGTTGCATTGCTTTATCAACTGAAAAGGTAACACTCTCGTCCTCTATACTTAGGGTCAGTTTTTTACCGAATACGTCTATCATTGCTTTAGCCGTGTTTAAGAATGGTCTTCCTAATATGAGAGGAACTTGAGAATCTTCTTCCATGTCCAGAACAACAAAATCTACTGGAAATACTAAAGTACCAACTTTAACTAGCATGTTCTCCATTATCCCTCTAGGATATTTTATTGATCGATCAGCTAGTTGTAAACTTATTCTAGTTGGTTTCAATTCTCCAAGGTCTAGTTTAGCGTATAGTGAATACGGCATTAAATTTATACTAGCACCTAACTCTGCCAATGCTTCTATTGAACTAAGACTACCTAGAAAACATGGAATTGTGAAACTTCCTGGATCAGATAGTTTTTCTGGTATCTTATTCAACAGTACTGCTGAACAATTAGCATTCATAGTAACGGCCGAGAGTTCTTCCATTTTCTTTCTATTCGTGATCAGATCTTTCAAGAATTTAGCATATCTAGGCATTCCTGAAATCACATCAATGAAAGGAAGATTTACATTTATCTGTTTAAACATATCCAAGAATTTGGATTGCTCGGCTTCAAGTTTCTCTTTCTTCATTTTACTCGGGTAAGGAAGTGGTGGTTGGTATGGTTTAACATAAGGTTTAGCCTTAACTGTGTTATCTTCATTAACCTTTTCAACTACCGGTTCTTTTTCCTTATCTTGTTCAGGTTGTGGTTCTTGTGGAGTAGGAATAGCGTCATCAGAAGTTACAGGTATTTCAGGTGGTTTAAGTGTTGTACCACTTCTTGTGGTAATGGCTTTAGCTGTTTCATTCCAGGGGTTAGCATTTGTATCACTAGGTAGACTTCCCGGTTTTCTTTCACCTATTAACCTTGCTAGGTTACTTACTTCTTGTTCCAGATTTTGAATAGAAGCTTGTTGATTTCTAAATGCTTGAGCATTTTGTTCATTAGTTTGTTTCTGAGATGTGAAAAACTGCGTTTGAGTTTCAACTAGCTTCGTCATCATATCTTCTAAATTTGACTTTTTATCATCGGTTTGTTGTGGTGGTTTGTTTTGAAAATTAGGTCTTTGCTGGTTGTAAGTATTATTGGATACTTGTTGATTGCTAGGACCTTGTTGGTTGTTGTATGGAATATTTCGGTTATAATTCTGGTTTTGATTGTAAATCGGTCTTGGCGGTTGATAATTATTCTGATAATTATTTCCAGGCCTTTGGTTTATGTATGAAATATTCTCTCTTTGTTCCATTGTTAATTCAATACTGAGACAATCTTTTGTCAAATGTGGTCCTCCACACTGCTCACAACTAATTCGTATTGAGTGAATATCTTTAGTCATCTTTTCCATTCGTCTCTCGACAACATCTATCTTTGCGGAAATGGAATCTAAGTCATGGCTAGAATCGGCTCTAGCTGCTTTAGATGATCTAACGATATCTTTTTCTTGGTGCCACTCATGTGAGTGGGAAGCAGTGTTATCAATAATTTTGTAAGCATCAGTTTCGGTTTTCTTCATAATGGAACCACCAGCTGCTATATCGATTTCTTTCCTTGTAGTGATGTCGCATCCTTGGTAGAATATTTGTACTATTTTGACAGGTGTCTAAACCATGTTGCGGACATCCTCTTAATAACTTTCCAAATCTTGTCCACGCCTCATATAGAGTTTCATTTGCCTTCTGTGTAAACGTAACAATTTCTCCTTGAAGTCTTACGGCTTTAGATGCAGGAAAGAATTGTTTAAGAAATTTTTCAACTAAAACATCTCATGTATCGATCGCCCCTTCAGGTAACGATTCCAACCAATCTTTGGCTTCTCCCTTTAAAGTCCAGGGAAATAACATGAGATATATCTGTTCATCCTCTACTTCTCGGATTTTAAATAGTGTGCAGATCCTATTAAAGGTACGTAAATGTTCATTTGGATCTTCCTTCGGCGCACCACTAAATTGGCATTGATTAGTCACCATGTGTAGAATTTGTCCTTTGATTTCATAATCTGGCGCATTAATGTCTGGATGAGTAATTGCGTGAGCTTGGCCAGTGCGTTTAGCTCTCATTCGGTCTTCCATACTTAATGGTTCTGTTACTTCCATAATTGAATTTATTGAATCGGAATCACTAGAGGATTCTGATTTAATGGTTCGTTCCTCAACAATCTCTGTTTGAATGATTGGTGGTTCCGGAGGAAAGTTTAGTGGTTCAGGATCTACGAATCGTCCCTGAATATTCTCCGGATTCTCAATTGTGAGGTCGGGTTCAAAAAATGGATTATCGGAAATTTGAACTGGAGTACTTGGTCGACTGGATGACGATTCTAAAGAAAAATCAACGGCAGTAATATTTGCTAAATGTCTTGATCTAGTTACAGGTGGTGAACGTACAAAAGGTGGTGAACGTCTTGCTCGGTGCATTCACTGAATATCTTATTAGTTTTTAAAAGGAAAGAAAAATTATAATAAGTTATCCAATCAATAGACTTTTCTGATTTTGCCCACGTTTCGAATAGCCAAAAGATGCAGCAGAGGGGCAGGATTCGTTTGGTCTCAATATAATTGAGGACTGTTTGGCTCCAATAACCCGGTCCACATACAAATCCAACTATTACTACGAACCAGAAAATTTTGATGTCTATCAATTTAACCACTTAAAATAAATTTTCGTAATTTTAAGAAATTTAGATAAGAAGTAGAATAAAAATCTATGTCCTAAAACTAGAATAGCGAGAAATAAGAAAGAAAAAGAGTTCGTCGAAAAAGGTCGAAAAAGAAAAATGGTTGAAAAATAAAAGGTGACGGAAAAATAAAAGAAACTTATAACACTTAAAAACACTTGACTAACCTAACCTTATTACTACAACTAACTTAAAATTATAATCGCAAATTGAGATTACTAATTGGAATGATAATTGATACATAGGTAAAAGTCTTCTAAAAATATTAAAGCTTACAGGAAAAACTAAATCCCAAATGGAAATAACTTAAAAAGAAACTAAAACTTAAAAAGGCGTCGCAAAATTCTAAAGTACCTAAATCTTAGTCTAAAGAAAAAGCACTTAAGGAATTCTACGGCAAAGCCTAAAAATCTAGAAGTAAAAATAACTATGGCAAAAACTAAGTTTAAAACTAAATATGAGCTAAAAATACAAATATTACGCTAAAACGATTAAAAAGGGACAAAATATAAAAATAAACTAAAAGTTGTAAAAAGTACAATTTTTATAAAAATATTATTTTTATATTATTTATTTTATAAAACTATTAATTTATATATATAATAAAACTAATTAAAATTTAAAATACAATTTAATTTAAAAACTTAAACTAATTATATTAATAATTAAGTAATTAGGGTTTATTAATAATAATAATTAATAATTACTCCGTATTTAATGCGAATTAGGGTTTCAGTCACGGGTGTCAGGGCTGCTCCGCGAGTCGCGGTATTCGAGGCTGCAAACTCCGCGAGTCGCGGGGTTCCAATTTTCAACTCAGGTACAGTTTAAAATTCGACGCGTATTTTTTTTATTTTATTTTATATTTTTTTCTGTTTTCTGTTTTAAAATCTAAAATATTTATATATAATAAAAACTTATATTTAAAAACTAAAATAAAAATAGAACTACTTTATATTTTTAAAAATATCTTAAAAATAGATTTATATATATATTAATTTTTTTTAAATAAAAATATTTAAATAAAACTTATATTTTTATAAAATAATAATAAAGAAACTTTATAAAACTTAAATATTTGACAAAATCTTAAAAAAAATATATAAATTTTTGTTTTCTTTTAATATTTTCGAATAATAAAAAAACGTATTTTTACAAAAGTGAATTTTAATAAAAGTAAACTAAAAATAAAAATCTTTTTTTTTATTATATTTAGCGTTGCGCTTTCGGCGTTTAAGATTCCCCGGCAGCGGCGCCAAAAATAACTTGATGTCAAAGCTAAGGGGTATAAAATACTATTAAATTTTAGCAGGAAATACCATTAAAAACGATACAATTTTACACAAGATATTTATTTATTTATTGAATGGATATACTTAAACCTTGCTACAACACTTATAGGCAGTGTACCTAATCGTAGAGTAGTGTAGTTTTTAGTAAGTCCGGTTCATTCCACAGGGAATCTTTTTCACAAAGCTTAACGCTATATTAGTTTAAATTTATAAAAATACAAATATATATATATAAGTAATATTATTATTATAAAGGGGGGTTTTTACCGTTTAATGACCGGTTTGTCGATTTTAAAACTTTAGTCGCAGTTAAAACCAAATGTAAAATATTAAATAAAAGTCTTAATTTAAAGCGTAAAGTAAATAACGATAATGAAATTACGAATAATAAAAGTGCGATAAAATAAACTTGCGATAATTAAAAAGTATGATAATTAAAAGTGCAATTAAATACAATAACAATAAATAAAAGTGCTATAATTAGAAGTGCATTTAAATATAAAATAAAGAAAATTAAATATGAAATAAAAGAATTATGCTTATTTAAACTTCCGTAACCATGATGTTTGACGTGTTGATTTTAGTTTTATGCCCATGGGTTAATTGTCCTTTGTCCTGGATTATTTAATATGTCCGTCTGGTTTTTGTCCATAACAGTCCATCAGTCATAAATATAAAGTGCGAGTGTCCTCGTCAAATTATCCTTATACCCGAAATATTCCAACTAATTGGGGACTTAAACTGTAACAAGGTTTTATTACTTTGTTTAATAATTACACCAGAATGTCGACTGAGTGTAACCCAAGGTTTTAATACTTTGTTATCAATTATGCCAAGTGTCCTTGTACATAATTTCACCCCTGTTTTAATAATTCTAGTGGCTATTAATCCATTCCCGTGTCCGGTTAAATGTGAAGGTATTTCGTATGCCCGAGAGACATATTAAATTAACGTGGCTAATATGTTTTGATCCAAGTCGGGTCATACCCAATAACAAACTTACCGACACCTTATTCGTATTTGATTTTAACGATTGGTTCATTGATCAAATACGCGACACTTGAACTTTAAGAAAATTGGTTTTCTTAAATATTACTTGATGTGTACATATATATAAATTATGGAATAATTTATATATTATGGATTTAATTATTTATAGGTTAAATAATTAATAAATTATGTTACATTTGTTTTATAAAATAGGTTTTATAAATGATGTACACATAATAAATAAAATGGAAGTTTTATAAAATTTATTTTATAAAATTTATTTTCTATAAAATAAAACCATTTTATTTAAATACTTGTGAGTGGCATTGGAAGTGTTGTATGCATGCTTTGACTAGGCTTTTGAGTGGTTGATTCCACATTCAAGGAGCATATGTACCAAGACACTTGCAAGACCAAGACACACATGCATTTACACATCAAGTAGCTTAAAAAAAAATTCTGCATTCTCTCTCATTTTGGGGGCTGTTGGCCGTGGCCTTTTGAAGGTCAAGGAGGATTCATTTTATTTTTTTAAAAGCTCATTTCAAGTGCTAGATAAATCCTAACCAAAAGCTAGGTGTTGGTGCACAAGTTTGGGGTATCATTCTCTTGAGGTTTCAAGTTAGAGACTTGCTTTTCTACATCATCATCTTCATATTGTTCTTCACCTCCTTTTGGAGTAGGTACAACTTCATACTAGTCTTTATTTACATTTTAGTGTATTATTCAAGACTAGATCTTTAATGGAATTCTTGTTTTAAAAGGTTAAGACTTTGCATGCATAAACTTTATATTGCTTCCGCTTAACATACACGAATTCATACATATTCAAAATGGGTTTTGTAACTTGTTTATGTGAAGAATTCCATCAATGGTATCTAGAGCCAAAGTCTTGTTAATATGCTTCTTGTTTTTGGCTAGTAAACTCACTTTCTTTACAATCTACCAACATGCATGAAAGTAGAATGTAAAAATCTTGAGTTTTGGTGGGTTTGATGGGAGGGCCGAATTTTGGAGTTCCAAAAGTGGGTTTGGACTTCAAGTTTGGCCATGTTTGATGTTATGTTTTTGTTCACAATCGAGCCTAGACCATGTGGTTGAATGTTTGAATGATTTGGTTGTTATTCATGGTTGTAATATTCATTCATATGGTTGTAATAATTTTGTAATTTTTGGTTTGTAAAAGTTGTATTTAATCTTGTAATTTTGTATGTAATTTGTTCTATTTTGGTTTGTAAAATAGAATAGGTTGTTATTTCATTTTCTAGAAAAATTGTATTAGGATATGATTTTGTAAAATGAAAGTGAAGATTCATGAAGAAGATTACAAGATGGAGCTTATGAAGTTACAAGATTTAGTGGGAGATTTTGGTAAAAATCTCTTACTTTGGTTTAACCCCTTAGGTGACATTTGTTTATTGGCTAAACAAATGTCTACCAAAATGGCTCTTGATTGTGAACACTTTGTTATGCATGTTTGTGTATGTTTGTATGTTTGGTTGCTACAAAATCATCACATGATAACACTTGCATAATACATTATAAAATGGTTATAATAAAACATAACAAAATGACACTAATAATTGGTTATTAGACTTAGATAAAATGGTTTATTTAAAAGCAATGAAATGGTTAAAACTAGTAATTGGTTACTAAAAGGTACATGAAAATGGGTTTTTCATAAACATACTACACACCAAATGCATGTTGGTATATAGCATTTTGTTTTCTAAACTAGAATGTAGAAAACCTAAAATCCCTTTAACTAAAACAAGGTAAACAAGTTAAACGCCATCCTTTTGTGGAAACACTTAGACATATTAGGAATCTCTTGATGGGATAAAGGTCACCTAACCGTCATGAGTGAACTAATATGAATAAGGTACACTTCGCATACATGTGGGATAAAGGTCACCTAACCACTTGTATGTTATGTCTACATGTCTACACAAGTAGGACGACTTGATTTGGGAATCATGAACTTAGGGTCACCGAAGCATGAGGAACAAATAGGCGTTGATGGGATTAATATGCCATGCAAAAGGATTGCATGATCCCATAACTTAGAAGTTGCAAAAGGATTGCAATTGTCATTATGACTACCTAGCTAAATCAAATGACGGGATAAAGGTCACCTAACTGAAATTTGATTTACCGTTGGATTCTAACATTTAATAAAACAAATTAAAGGGTATTGTCTATTAAATTTGAAATCAATACTTAAAAGAACTTTGTTGAATTTTGTAGATGGCCACTAATAACAACAACAACATGAACAACGCACCACTTAACTTTAACAACCTATCGTTACGATCTCTCCTCGAGAAAGACAAACTCAACCATACAAACTTTATGGATTGGTTCCGCAATCTTCGGATTGTCCTCAAACAAGAGGATAAAATGTATGTGCTTGAGGACCCCATTCCCGATCAACCGGATGAGAGTGATGTGGAGGCAATGGCCTCTTACGATAAGTATTGCCACGACTCCCTTCAAGTCTCGTGCTTAATGCTTGGGACTATGATACCCGAACTCCAAAAGGATTTCGAGCATCATAGCGCATACGACATGATAACACAATTGAAGGAGATGTTTCTCCAACAAGCACGTGTTGAGCGTTTCGAAACGGTTCGGGCGCTTCATGCTTGTCGTATGGACGATACCCAATCGGTTTCATCTTATGTACTTAAGATGAAAAGCCTTATCGATCGTGCTAACCGTCTTAACCTTAACATATCTAATGAGTTAGCCACCGATCTTATCCTTAACTCCCTATCAAAGAGGTTTGATCAATTTGTAATTAATTACAACATGAATGGGATGGATAAGAGCATAGGTGAGCTTCATGGTATGCTTAGGACGGCGGAAACTAGCATGGGTAAAAGGACTTTACCCGTGTTAGCAATCGATCAAGGTGGGTCTAAAGGTAACACCTCTAAGCCAAGGGTGGCTAAGAGAAAAGGACCCGCCCATCAAGGCAAAGGGAAGGGGAAGATGGTTACCCCAACCATCAACAAGGCAAAGAAGCAAAAGGTAGCCGAGAAGGCAAACCCCAAGGAAGACCCATGTTTCGGTTGCGGTGAGATGGGTCATTGGAAGCGAAACTGTCCGGTCTACCTTAAAGAGTTGAAGGACAAGAGGGATGCAGGGCAAACCTCAGGTAATATATACATGGTATATATAGAGCTTAGTATTACTTCTTCTAATACATGGGTATTAGATACGGGATGTGGAACTCATATTTGCAATTCTTTGCAGGGGTTCAAAAGAAGTGATCATAAAGCGGGAACATCAAGTCTCTATATGGGCAATTGTGCAAAGGTGCATGTTAAAGCTCAAGGAGAATTTGTTTTGAAGCTTCCAAGTGGATTGGAGCTTATTTTAGAAAATGTTTTGTATGCACCGGATTTATGTCGAAACATTATTTCTATTTCTCGCTTAAGACAATGTGGTTTCAATGTTAATTTTATTGATGATGATATCCAATTTTCTAAAGATGATATATTCTATTTCAAGGCTACGCCTTCAAATGGAATTTATGAATTGGTTCATGATGATGCATCATCTAGTAGCTCAATATACCATACAAGCACCAAGAAACTCAAAAAGGATTTGAGTGATTCCTATTTATGGCATTGTCGCCTTGGTCACATAAACAAGAACCGAATGCATACACTTCAAAAGAATGGACTTTTGAAATCAAATGAAATGGATTCGTTTGATGTATGTGAATCTTGTTTACAAGGCAAGATGACTAAAGCACCTTTCAAAGGAACTTATGAAAGGGCTAAAGATTTATTGGGATTAATACATTCGGATGTATGTGGACCCTTTAAACCCATGACTAGGAATGGTGAAAAATACTTTGTTACTTTCATTGATGACTTTAGTCGTTTCGGATATGTCTATTTACTAAGACACAAGGACGAAACGTTTGAAGCATTCAAAGAATATCAAAACGAAGTACAAAATCAACTCAATAGGACAATCAAGGTACTTCGTACCGATAGAGGAGGTGAATACCTAAGCGATGCCTTCCAAGATCATCTTAGGAGTTGTGGGATTATCTCACAACTTACTCCACCCGGAACACCCCAACTTAATGGAGTTTCCGAAAGGAGGAACCGAACCCTAATGGATATGGTTCGATCTATGATGGCTAGAAGCTCGTTACCTCTATCATTTTGGGGTTACTGTCTAAGCTCCGCGGCTCGTATTTTAAATATGGCCCCAACCAAGAAAGTGGAACGAACTCCTCATGAGATGTGGTTTGGAAAACCTCCTTCTCTTTCATACTTGAAAGTATGGGGATGTGAAGCTTATCCTAAGCGTTATGTAGCAAATAAGCTACATGCTCGATCCACAAAGTGTATCTTCATAGGATATCCCAAAGATGACATGGGATATTACTTCTATGATCCATCCGAGCAAACGGTATTTGTAGCTCGGAAAGCGGAATTCCTTGAAACCAAGTTCCTTATGGAAGGTGATGGTGAAAGGAAAATAGATCTTGTAGAGGTACAAGATCAAGCCGATGATACACAATTGGTTGACACTAGCACTCAACATGAGGATGTTGAAAATGATCAAGTGGATGATCAAGGTACACAAGACGTTCGAAGATCTAGTAGGATTAGTAATCCTCCCGAGAGATATGGGTTTCTCGTGGATGGTTGCTATACGGTTGATTTGGATGAACCGACAAACTACAAAGATGCTTTATCAAGGATAGATAAAGATAAATGGCAGGAAGCCATGAACGCCGAGATGCAATCCATGTATGAAAACCAAGTTTGGGAACTTGTTGAGCAACCTCCTAGCTCTAAGCTAGTTGATTGCAAGTGGATTTTCAAGATGAAAACCGACATACATGGAAACTTGGATACATACAAAGCTAGACTTGTAGCAAAGGGTTTCACTCAAACTCAAGGGGTTGACTATGATGAAACCTTCTCGCCTGTGGCAATGCTAAAGTCTATTAGGATATTATTTGCCATCGCTGCTCATTATGATTACGAAATTTGGCAAATGGATGTCAAAACCGCTTTCCTAAATGGATATCTTGAGGAAGATGTCTATATGGTACAGCCCGAAGGTTTTGTCGATCCGAAAAATCCTAAAAAGGTATGCAAGTTAAAGAAATCAATCTACGGATTGAAGCAAGCATCGAGAATGTGGAATCATCGTTTTAATGAAGAGGCAAAGAAATTTGGCTTCATTAAAAATGGTGATGAAGCTTGTGTATACAAGAAGGCTAGTGGGAGCTCCATGATATTCCTTGTGCTATATGTGGATGACATATTATTATTTGGGAATGATATAACCACAATGCAAGAGGTCAAAACTTGGTTAAAAGGTTGCTTCTCCATTAAGGATCTTGGAGAAGCACAATACATATTGGGGATTGGAATCTATAGGAATAGATCCAAGAGATTGATAGGTTTAAGCCAAAGTACATACATTGATAAGGTCTTGAAAAGGTTCAAGATGGAAAACTCTAAGAAAGGTTTGGTACCTATTCAAAAGGGAACCGTTCTCAGTTCATCTCAGTGTCCTACCACGAAAGATGAACAAGAGAGAATGAAGAAAGTCCCATACGCATCTGCTATTGGGTCTATCATGTATGCAATGATATGTACTAGACCGGATGTGTCATGCGCTCTAAGCTTGACAAGTAGATATCAGAATAACCCAGGAAATGATCATTGGACTGCGGTTAAATGTATATTGAAATACCTTAGAAGGACTAAGGATATGTTTCTAATATATGGGTCTGGTGAGGAGGAACTCGTTGTAAAAGGTTACGTGGACGCGAGTTTCCAAACTGATCGAGATGACTCTCGGTCACAATCCGGTTATGTATTCATGTTAAATGGTGGTGCGGTCTCTTGGAAGAGTGCGAAACAGGAAGTTGTTGCGTTATCCACTACAGAGTCGGAGTACATTGCTGCCTCATTGGCAGCACAGGAAGCTGCATGGATGAAGAAATTCATCGACGACTTAGGAGTGGTCCCTTCCATTCAGGACCCTCTTGAGATCTTTTGTGACAACGAGGGTGCGATTGCTCAAATCAAGGAACCTCGTGCTCATCAAAAGACTCGTCACATTGAGCGGAGATTCAACTACATTAGGGATGAGGTTGAAAAAGGAAAGATATGTATTCACAAAGTTCACACAGATCAAAATGTTGCGGATCCACTCACGAAACTCTTACATGGGCCAAAACATGAGGGGCATGTTTGTGCATTAGGGCTTCGATATTCTAGTGATTGGAATTGATCTACTTTATGTATTGTAACGGAACGAATTAGTTCAAACTCATTAATATGATTATGGCATTAATTTATTTATGAGTCATGTTCCAATTTTGCATATTTTATCCATGAATAAACTATTATTCGAAATTCCGTAGTCGATCACATTTGTGGGAACAAGTGTGAGGTTTAGACTATTATGAACTTGGATTGGTATACATTCATAGGTTGAATGTGGGGCAAGGTTGCAACCAAGGTTCATAGATATTTGTGGGAAACAAATATTGGAAGACCCGCTCTCAAGAATTACTGTATAGAGCCTTTGTGGTTGATCACATGTAATCTTGAGTAAAGGCGAATATCATTTGTATCCTCTGACCTGAGATACATATTGGGTTCGGATATTCATCAAGTACTGTGCCTTGATTCTTTCCTTCGCTATTCTGAAACATGGTAGTACATAAGGAAGAACTCAGGTATATTACAAAGTGTATATCTAGGACGTATGTAGTCAAGATGGAATTTGTCCCTCTTATTCGTTGAGAGTCAGATGTCTAAGGCCTGATAAAGTTAAATCTATAAGAGAGTGGTCACTCTGTATCTCTTGGATTTGACATGACATCTAGGATGAAAGGATATATTGAAAGATTCACCTAAATCATATTCGAGATGGAACTCGAAAGGGATGATGTTATTGAATGGCACAAAGTCATAACATGTTAGGGGTGATGGACGGTGTGTTAGGCTGTATCCATCACTTGCATTAATTTCTTATGTTTCTCGTACAAGTGGGAGATTGAAGGTATTTCGTATGCCCGAGAGACATATTAAATTAACGTGGCTAATATGTTTTGATCCAAGTCGGGTCATACCCAATAACAAACTTACCGACACCTTATTCGTATTTGATTTTAACGATTGGTTCATTGATCAAATACGCGACACTTGAACTTTAAGAAAATTGGTTTTCTTAAATATTACTTGATGTGTACATATATATAAATTATGGAATAATTTATATATTATGGATTTAATTATTTATAGGTTAAATAATTAATAAATTATGTTACATTTGTTTTATAAAATAGGTTTTATAAATGATGTACACATAATAAATAAAATGGAAGTTTTATAAAATTTATTTTATAAAATTTATTTTCTATAAAATAAAACCATTTTATTTAAATACTTGTGAGTGGCATTGGAAGTGTTGTATGCATGCTTTGACTAGGCTTTTGAGTGGTTGATTCCACATTCAAGGAGCATATGTACCAAGACACTTGCAAGACCAAGACACACATGCATTTACACATCAAGTAGCTTAAAAAAAAATTCTGCATTCTCTCTCATTTTGGGGGCTGTTGGCCGTGGCCTTTTGAAGGTCAAGGAGGATTCATTTTATTTTTTAAAAGCTCATTTCAAGTGCTAGATAAATCCTAACCAAAAGCTAGGTGTTGGTGCACAAGTTTGGGGTATCATTCTCTTGAGGTTTCAAGTTAGAGACTTGCTTTTCTACATCATCATCTTCATATTGTTCTTCACCTCCTTTTGGAGTAGGTACAACTTCATACTAGTCTTTATTTACATTTTAGTGTATTATTCAAGACTAGATCTTTAATGGAATTCTTGTTTTAAAAGGTTAAGACTTTGCATGCATAAACTTTATATTGCTTCCGCTTAACATACACGAATTCATACATATTCAAAATGGGTTTTGTAACTTGTTTATGTGAAGAATTCCATCAAAATGAACGATTATTTGTACATATAAATACCCTGCCCATCGTGTCCGATCGAGTGTATATAGTAATAATAACTTAGCTACGAGACATTAAATTAAAAAGGTTGAACATAACTTACAATGATTAAAAATAGCGTAGCGTTACACGGACAGAATTTTGACTTACACCCTTACAACATTCGCTAACATACCCTTATTATTAGGATTAAAATTAAAATTAAAATTAAAATATAAATTATAAATATAAATATAATGTATATAGATGGATGGATATATTGGATGAAAAATTGATCAGAATTCGTTGGGCTTTATAGGGAGTTTCAGTTTTTGGGGCTCCGCGACTCGCAGCCCTTTTCTTCTTCAAACTCCGCGAGTCGCGGAGATCGTTTTTACAGCTCACCCACATTTGGCTCTTTGTTTGCCGACGATTTATTTTATAAATATAATATATATATAATTAATATAATTAATTATATATTATATTATATTTATATACATAATTAACTTGTAATTTTTAGTCCGTTGCGTCGAGCGTTGAGAGTTGACTCTGGTCCCGGTTCCGGATTTTCGAACGTCCTTGCGTACTATTTTATATCTTGTACTTTGCGTTTTGAATCTTGTACTCTTGTAATTTCGAGACGTTTCTTATCAATAATTGGAACCTCTTTGATTGTATTTTGTACTTTTGAGCTTTTTGGTCGTTTGCGTCTTCAATTCGTCGAATCTGTCTTTTGTTTTCCCCTTTTATTATTTAAACGAATATCACTTGTAAATAGAACAATTGCAAATAAAAGCTTGTCTTTCTTGGGGAATAATGCTACGAAATATATGTTCGTTTTTAGCATTATCAATTATGTATCTAAATGGGCGGAAGCACAAGCTCTCCCAACTAACGATGCACGAGTTGTAGTCAACTTTTTAAAACGTCTTTTTGCAAGGTTCGGAACACCGAAAGCTTTAATAAGTGATCAGGGTACTCATTTTTGTAATAATCAACTTGAGAAAGTTCTTAAAAGATATGGAGTAACTCATAAAATCTCCACCGCTTATCATCCACAAACAAGTGGACAAGTTGAAAACACCAACCGAGCTTTAAAACGTATTCTAGAGAAAATCGTATTATCAAATTCGAAGGAATGGTCCATGAAATTGGAGGATGCATTCTATGCTTTTAGAACAGCCTACAAAACTCCAATTGAAACCACACCTTTCAAACTAGTTTACGAAAAAGCATGTCATCTTCCGGTAGAAATTGAACACAAAGCATTTTGGGCTTTGAAGACATGTAATCTTGATTTACATAAAGCTGGACGTCTACGATTAAGTCAACTAAACGAATTAGAAGAATTAAGACATGAAGCATACGAAAATTCGTTAATCTATAAAGAAAGAACGAAGAAATGGCATGATAAAAGAATCGGAAGTTCAAAAGAATTTAAAGAAGGAGACAGAGTTCTTCTTTTCAATTCACGATTCAAGCTATTTCCTGGAAAATTGAAATCAAGATGGTCTGGACCATTCATAGTCAAAAGAGTTTTCCCGTACGGAACAGTAGAATTAATAAATTCAAATGGGATTGAATTTAAAGTTAATGGTCACAGAGTTAAACATTACATACATGGTCCGATGGAAGCTGACAACGAAGTTAATCACAATTTCAACACCACAGCTAACTAAGTGTGGGGAGAATCAATCCTTTTAAGGATAATATGTATTTCTGTTAGAGTTAGATATTCTATTTTCGTGTAGTTCTTGAGAATGGAATCCGAATGGTCTTTCCCTAGCAGACCCTAAAGAACTAGTCTTCTTCCCCCATTCTGAATTTTTATTTTTTTTAGGTTTTACGAGATGAAGACTTCCTGTGAACTAAACCATGGTCTAATGCTACACGCTTTAATCACTAAACGGAATAATGACACCCTTCCAAGTGAATTGGTATCATTAATCAGAGGCAAATTGGACGGAGTAAGAAAAGAATCCAGGAACGAAAATAATAAGTTACATTTTGGTAAAGGAAAATCAAAATCCGCAGCGAAAAGAAGAGCACGACACCTTGAAAGATGTCACAAATGCGGAAAATGGTCACACGAAGGTAAATGTTCAAATAATCAAACATATTCAAATACCGAATTTGTTACTTTATGCAGAGAAGGACCGTTCATATGTTTCGAAGAAAAATCGTTGATTGCTCGAGGTTACGCCTATGTAGCTATGGAAAACCAATTAGTCCGACTATCTTATGAGTGGGCTAAAGCAGGTCACTGAGAATTCTATCTCACAGGTAAGTATGTACAGTTTTTATTTTTATTTTATTGCTTTTAACCTTTTGATAATATACGCTAAATCGTTCGCTATAAAGTATTAAATTGGTATTCAATAAAATTAGGTTTTGCGACCGAAATTATTGATATCATACAAAAATTTATTACATCACTGCAAAATTTACCGTTTATTCTTAAGGTATAAATATCTTTAATCAATCAACCCAAAATATTTCAGAAATTCGTCAGGAGTAAAACTAGGTAATATAGCCGAAATTACTTTACCGAAAAGAGGGGCGTATATTTTTGATAATATTTGATTGATTAAAGTGGGATAAAAGACAAAAAAGATTTTTAATTTTATTTTTACTTTGTTTTTAAAATTAATATATAAATATTAAATTATTATTGTAAACTTTTTAAATCAATATATATTTAAGTTTGTAAACATTTGAAAAAATTAATATTTATAATATAAGTTTGTATGTATAAAAACAAAAATATAATATTAGTTTGGTGTGAATTTTTAATTTTAATATGAATTTTTAATTTTATGCATTTTAAATTTAAGTTTGGTGTGAATTTAAAAACAAAAATTTACTTTATTTCACTAAGTTAAAAATTGATTTTTAAAATTCGTCGTGAATTGAAAACTAGGTCGTTGAACCGAAATTGCTCTACCCAAGGGAGGGACGAGAACTTTTATTATCATTATTTTTAATCTTATTGAATTAAAGTATGCCAAAAACATTAAAAAACCCAAAAATCTTTACTTTTAAAACCGCGCTTTGAATTGACAAATTTTAAAAGTTTGTCAAGGGACGGACTAGGACATCGTTCCGAAATGCCCTCATTCTAAAAAGAAACAAATTTTTAAAATTTAATTTAATTATATGTTTTAAAAAGTGTAAGGTTTTTATAAAAAAAAAAAAAAAAAAAAAAAAAAAAAAAAACCAGACCCATGCGATCGCATGGGATTTATACTACACCTCCATGCGATTTCATGGAGGCAAAAATCAGGTCAGGAACAAAAGAACCAGCGAGCTGGTTCTCTGTCCCATTTCACCATCACACACACATACGAAAACACACACACATATCACCCAAAAATCACCATTTTTCACCCAAATTCAACCAAATTTCGTTCTACAATCCGCTCTAATCATGCCTAGGTTCGGATTCTTCAACAAAAAGGTAAAAATTACACCCCTAAACTCATAAATTTTCTAGTTTTTGTGATTATTACCAATATTTTACCTAATTTGATTTTGTTAATTTCTAGTGTAATTATTGTTAAATTGTTAGTATTTTATGCATGTATAACCTAGATTGATGCTATTTAACATGATTTGAAGCCAAAAACTTCAAAAATTTTAGAAATCTAGGGTTTGTGTTCTTGAGCAATTTGGGGCTTTTTGATATAAACAGGTTATGGCCGATTTTTGTCATGAATTATTGCTAAATTAAGTAGTGTACCATGTTTAGGTAGTTAAATGATCTAAACTTCGATCCTAAACATGATTTTTGAGAATTAAAGTAGACTTTTTAGGTACAAAATTCATGAACTTGATTAATTTGATATAATTGCCATTTGTGACTTGTTTAATTGTTAGTAATTGTAGTGACCCGAACTTTTCCATGTTTATATATATTAAGTGAGATTGATATTTACATGATTAAATGTTTCCAACATGTTAAGCAATCAAACTTGTTAAGACTTGATTAATTGAAATATGTTTCATATAGACAATTGACCACCCAAGTTGACCGGTGATTCACGAACGTTAAAACTTGTAAAAACTATATGATGACATATATATGGATATATATACAGTTAACATTATACTATGATAAGTAAACATATCATTAAGTATATTAACAATGAACTACATATGTAAAAACAAGACTACTAACTTAATGATTTTTAAACGAGACATATATGTAACGATTATCGTTGTAAAGACATTTAATGTATATATATCATATTAAGAGATATTCATACATGATAATATCATGATAATATAATAATTTAAAATCTCATTTGATATTATAAACATTGGGTTAACAACATTTAACAAGATCGTTAACCTAAAGGATTAAAAACAACACTTACATGTAACGACTAACGATGACTTAACGACTCAGTTAAAATGTATATACATGTAGTGTTTTAATATGTATTTATACACTTTTGAAAGACTTCAATACACTTATCAAAATACTTCTACTTAACAAAAATGCTTACAATTACATCCTCGTTCAGTTTCATCAACAATTCTACTCGTATGCACCCGTATTCGTACTCGTACAATACACAGCTTTTAGATGTATGTACTATTGGTATATACACTCCAATGATCAGCTCTTAGCAGCCCATGTGAGACACCTAACACATGTGGGAACCATCATTTGGCAACTAGCATGAAATATCTCATAAAATTACAAAAATATGAGTAATCATTCATGACTTATTTACATGAAAACAAAATTACATATCCTTTATATCTAATCTATACACCAACGACCAAAAACACCTATAAACACTTTCATTCTTCAATTTTATTCATCTAATTGATCTCTCTCAAGTTCTATCTTCAAGTTCTAAGTGTTCTTCATATATTCTACAAGTTCTAGTTACATAAAATCAAGAATACTTTCAAGTTTGCTAGCTCACTTCCAATCTTGTAAGGTGATCATCCAACCTCAAGAAATCTTTGTTTCTTACAGTAGGTTATCATTCTAATACAAGGTAATAATCATATTCAAACTTTGGTTCAATTTCTATAACTATAACAATCTTATTTCAAGTGATGATCTTACTTGAACTTGTTTTTGTGTCATGATTCTGCTTCAAGAACTTCGAGCCATCCAAGGATCCGTTGAAGCTAGATCCATTTTTCTATTTTCCAGTAGGTTTATCCAAGTAACTTAAGGTAGTAATGATGTTCATAACATCATTCGATTCATACATATAAAACTATCTTATTCAAAGGTTTAAACTTGTAATCACTAGAACATAGTTTAGTTAATTCTAAACTTGTTCGCAAACAAAAGTTAATCCTTCTAACTTGACTTTTAAAATCAACTAAACACATGTTCTATATCTATATGATATGCTAACTTAATGATTTAAAACCTGGAAACACGAAAAACACCGTAAAATCGGATTTACGCCGTCGTAGTAACACCGCGGGCTGTTTTGGGTTAGTTAATTAAAAATTATGATAAACTTTGATTTAAAAGTTGTTATTCTGAGAAAATGATTTTTATTATGAACATGAAACTATATCCAAAAATTATGGTTAAACTCAAAGTGGAAGTATGTTTTCTAAAATGGTCATCTAGACGTCGTTCTTTCGACTGAAATGACTACCTTTACAAAAATGACTTGTAACTTATTTTTCTAACTATAAACCTATAATTTTTCTGTTTAGATTCATAAAATAGAGTTCAAAATGAAACCATAGCAATTTGATTCACTCAAAACGGATTTAAAATGAAGAAGTTATGGGTAAAACAAGATTGGATAATTTTTCTCATTTTAGCTACGTGAAAATTGGTAACAAATCTATTCCAACCATAACTTAATCAACTTGTATTGTATATTATGTAATCTTGAGATACCATAGACACGTATACAATGTTTCGACCTATCATGTCGACACATCTATATATATTTCGGAACAACCATAGACACTCTATATGTGAATATTGGAGTTAGCTATACAGGGTTGAGGTTGATTCCAAAATATATATAGTTTGAGTTGTGATCAATACTGAGATACGTATACACTGGGTCGTGGATTGATTCAAGATAATATTTATCGATTTATTTCTGTACATCTAACTGTGGACAACTAGTTGTAGGTTACTAACGAGGACAGCTGACTTAATAAACTTAAAACATCAAAATATATTAAAAGTGTTGTAAATATATTTTTAAACATACTTTGATATATATGTATATATTGTTATAGGTTCATGAATCAACCAGTGGCCAAGTCTTACTTCCCGACGAAGTAAAAATCTGTGAAAGTGAGTTATAGTCCCACTTTTAAAATCTAATATTTTTGGGATGAGAATACATGCAGGTTTTATAAATGATTTACAAAATAGACACAAGTACGTGAAACTACATTCTATGGTTGAATTATCGAAATCGAATATGCCCCTTTTTATTAAGTCTGGTAATCTAAGAATTAGGGAACAGACACCCTAATTGACGCGAATCCTAAAGATAGATCTATTGGGCCTAACAAACCCCATCCAAAGTACCGGATGCTTTAGTACTTCGAAATTTATATCATATCCGAAGGGTGTCCCGGAATGATGGGGATATTCTTATATATGCATCTTGTTAATGTCGATTACCAGGTGTTCACCATATGAATGATTTTTATCTCTATGTATGGGATGTGTATTGAAATATGAAATCTTGTGGTCTATTATTATGATTTGATATATATAGGTTAAACCTATAACTCACCAACATTTTTGTTGACGTTTTAAGCATGTTTATTCTCAGGTGATTATTAAGAGCTTCCGCTATCGCATACTTAAATAAGGACGAGATTTGGAGTCCATGCTTGTATGATATTGTGTAAAAACTGCATTCAAGAAATTTATTTTGTTGTAACATATTTGTATTGTAAACCATTATATAATGGTCGTGTGTAAACAGGATATTTTAGATTATCATTATTTGATAATCTACGTAAAGCTTTTTAAACCTTTATTGATGAAATAAAGGTTATGGTTTGTTTTAAAATGAATGCAGTCTTTGAAAAACGTCTCATATAGAGGTCAAAAACCTCTCAACGAAATCAATTAATATGGAACGTTTTTAATCAATAAGAACGGGACATTTCAGTTGGTATCAGAGCGTTGGTCTTAGAGAACCAGAATTTTGCATTAGTGTGTCTTATCGAGTTTGTTAGGATGCATTAGTGAGTCTGGACTTCGACCGTGTTTACTTGAAAAATGATTGCTTAACAAATTTTGTTGGAAACTATATATTTTTAACATGTGAATATTATGTGATATATTAATCTCTTAACGCGTTTGATATTATGTGATAGATGTCTACCTCTAGAACAAGTCCCATTGACTCACCTAATAATAATGAAGAGTCAAATGTAAATTGGAATGATTCGTGGACTGATTCACAAGTTCCCGAAGAGGAACCGGAAGAAGAGTCGGAACCGGAAGAAGAATCGGAACCGGAAGAAGAATCGGAACCGGATGAAGAAATAGAACCGGTGGGGGAAATAATAAAACGGTTAAGTAAAAGAAAATCCTCAACCAACCAACCAAGGTTAATTATGGTCAATGGTGTTTCCGCCAAGGAAGCAAAATATTGGGAGGATTACCAATTCTCCGATGAATCGGATTCCGACGAGAATTCCGATGATGTTATAGAAATTACCCCAACTGAATTTAAAAAGGCAAAAGAAAATAATAAGGGAAAGGGCATAAAAATAGAGAAATCTAATTCCAACCCCGATGAACTTTATATGTATCGTCAACCCCCGAAGCCCTTAAGTTGTAACAATGACCCGGGAACCTCTAAACCACCAGGTTTTTCTCAACCAATGTGGAAAACGACGGCTCGTATTAGGGAAACATCATATATCCCTAGGAAACTTGTCAAAACTAACCAAAACCAAAGAAGAAGAAACGAGCGAGTCGGAATAAGATAGTTGTATTCGTGTGGTGTAATATATGTAATATAGTGTGCTTATGCTTTATGATATATGTAAAAATTTCTTGTATTAATAAGTATTTTTTTTATGAATCTAACTCTTGTCTATTTTACAGTATAAAAACATAAAATGGATAGACAACCCAATATTTTAAGAGACCTACCTGGAGACATGATTGATGAAATCTTGTCTAGAGTCGGTCAGAATTCTTCGGCACAACTATTTAAGGCGAGATCAGTTTGTAAGACATTCGAAGAACTTTCCAAGAATGCCTTGGTTTATAAAAGGCTTTCGTTCGAAAGATGGGGGATATCACATTGGGAAATCCATAAGTTACGATGTGTTTACTTTGACGCATATATTGCGGGGAACCCAAATGCTATTTTACGCAATGGGTTAAGAAATTATTTTGACTCAATATATCTGAATATTGGACTTCGTGATTTAGAAAAAGCGGCTAACATGCAACATAAAGAAGTATGTTATGCTTACGGATTAGTAATGTTCGCTTCTCACCAAAGTGAGAACAAGAACATCGGGCTACAACTATTAAACAAAACGTTCCCACAAGTGACGGAGTCGGTAATTGGGGTAAGAAATGAGGTTTTTAGATTGTTACGGGACTGTTGGACATTACGTAACCCTCGTCCCTTTGACTACGTTACAACACGCTGTCTTATCAACGGCCATAACGGTTATGTTCCACAAGAACAAGGATGGGAAGTAATCCTAGTAAAACCAGAATGCATGACTTGTTTCTGGACGTATGAATTACGTGTCTTTATTGCCTTTGCTGAACGACTTGTGTACTAGCTAAAATTATCTTCACAACCATCTTGTATCAAATTTATTGTGTGCTATATTTCATGCTATATGTAAAATAAGCGGTATTGTAAGTTTGTAAAATATTGTGTAAAAGTTTGAACGCGAAATATTATTATAATCAGTTTTTCATATAGAATTGTAGTAGTTGAATTGTATATTAGCTACTAAGTATGAACTTAACGGGTAGGTACTACCCGAATTTAAACTTATAAAACGCTAATATGAAGAAAAAGCTTTTATAAATGAGTTCATATTATGCTACGAAATACTATTAACTACTCTTAATATTCTGTATGATTAACTTGTTCCATTTGACTATTTTGAAGGAAATGGCACCGACTACTCGACACACCGTGAATATGAATGAAGAGGAATTCCGAACTTTTCTAGCTTCAAACATAGCCGCAGTACAGGCTGTGCTACATACCAACAATAACCTTGGATCTAGCAGTACAGGAAATCGTGTAGGATGCACCTACAAAGAATTCATTGCCTGCAAACCTTTGGAATTTGATGGAACCGAAGGACCGATCGGATTGAAACGGTGGACCGAGAAGGTCGAATCGGTGTTTGCCATAAGTAAGTGTACTGAAGAGGACAAAGTGAAGTACGCTACGCATACCTTCACAGGATCTGCATTAACATGGTGGAATACCTATCTAGAGCAAGTGGGACAAGACGATGCGTACGCACTACCGTGGTCAGCATTCAAGCACTTGATGAACGAGAAGTACCGTCCCAGAACCGAGGTCAATAAGCTCAAGACAGAACTTAGAGGGTTACGAACCCAAGGATTTGATATTACCACGTACGAAAGACAATTCACAGAATTGTGCCTATTGTGTCCGGGAGCATTCGAAGATGAGGAAGAGAAGATCAACGCGTTTGTGAAAGGATTACCGGAAAGAATCCAAGAAGATATAAGTTCACATGAGCCCACCTCCATACAACAGGCATGTAGAATGGCTCACAAACTAGTGAACCAGATTGAAGAAAGAATTAAAGAACAAACTGCTGAAGAGGCCAATGTGAAGCAAGTTAAAAGAAAGTGGGAGGAAAACGGTGATAAGAATCACCAATAAAACAACAACAGCAATTACAACAATAATCGCAACAATTATCCCAACAATCGCAACATCAATCGCAACTACAACAAACGGCCCAACAACAACAACAACAACAACAACAACAACTACAACAATCATCCCAACAACAATAATAACCGTAATAATAACAACAACAATCAGAAGCAGCTATGCCAAAGGTGTGAAAAGTATCACTCGGGGTTCTGCACCAAATTTTACAACAAGTGTAAAAGAAATGGTCATAGCGCGGCGAAGTGTGAGGTCTACGGACCAGGGGTTAATAGAACGAAAGGAACAAATGGTGTCGGAACGAGTAATGGCGGAGCAAGTAGTGTCGAAGCAAGTTATGCCAATGTAGTTTGTTATAAATGTGGAAAACCGGGCCACATTATTAGAAATTTCCCGAACCAGGAGAACACGAATGGACAAGGCCGCGGAAGAGTTTTCAATATTAATGCGGCAGATGCACAGGAAGACCCGGAGCTTGTTACGGATACGTTTCTTATTGACAATAAATCTGCTTAGGTTTTATTTGATTCGGGTGCGGATAGAAGCTATATGAGTAGAGATTTTTGTGCTAAATTAAGTTGTCCATTGACGCCTTTGGATAGTAAATTTTTACTCGAATTAGCAAATGGTAAATTAATTTCAGCAGATAATATATGTCGGAATCGAGAAATTAAACTGGTTAGCGAAACATTTAAGATTGATTTGATACCAGTAGAGTTAGGGAGTTTTGATGTGATAATCGGTATGGACTGGTTGAAAGAAGTGAAAGCAGAGATCGTTTGTTACAAAAATGCAATTCGCATTATACGAGAAAAAGGAAAACCCTTAATGGTGTACGGAGAAAAGGGCAACACGAAGCTACATCTTATTAGTAATTTGAAGGCACAAAAACTAATAAGAAAAGGTTGCTATGCTATTCTAGCACACGTCGAAAAAGTACAAACTGAAGAAAAGAGCATCAATGATGTTCCCATTGCAAAAGAATTTCCCGATGTATTTTTGAAAGAATTACCGGGATTACCCCCACATCAATCCGTTGAATTTCAAATAGATCTTGTACCAGGAGCTGCACCAATAGCTCATGCTCCTTACAGACTCGCACCCAGCGAGATGAAAGAACTGCAAAGCCAATTACAAGAACTTTTAGAGCGTGGTTTCATTCGACCAAGCACATCACCGTGGGGAGCTCCTGTTTTGTTTGTCAAGAAGAAAGATGGTACATTCAGGTTGTGTATTGACTACCGAGAGTTGAACAAACTTACCATCAAGAACCACTACCCAATACCGAGAATCGACGACTTATTTGATCAACTACAAGGCTCGTCTGTTTATTCAAAGATTGACTTACGTTTCGGGTATCATCAAATGCGGGTGAAAGAAGATGATATTCTAAAGACTGCTTTCAGAACACGTTACGGTCATTACGAGTTTATGGTCATGCCGTTTGGTTTAACTAATGCACCAGCTGTGTTCATGGACCTTATGAACCGAGTGTGTGGACCATACCTTGACAAGTTTGTCATTGTTTTCATTGATGACATACTTATTTACTCAAAGAATGACCAAGAACACGGTGAACATTTGAGAAAGGTGTTAGAAGTATTGAGGAAGGAAGAATTGTACGCTAAGTTTTCAAAGTGTGCATTTTGGTTGGAAGAAGTTCAATTCCACGGTCACATAGTGAACAAAGAAGGTATTAAGGTGGATCCGGCAAAGATAGAAACTGTTGAAAAGTGGGAAACCCCGAAAACTCCGAAACACATACGCCAGTTTTTAGGACTAGCTGGTTACTACAGAAGGTTCATCCAAGACTTTTCCAGAATAGCAAAACCCTTGACTGCATTAACGCATAAAGGGAAGAAATTTGAATGGAATGATGAACAAGAGAAAGCGTTTCAGTTATTGAAGAAAAAGCTAACTACGGCACCTATATTGTCATTGCCTGAAGGGAATGATGATTTTGTGATTTATTGTGACGCATCAAAGTAAGGTCTCGGTTGTGTATTAATGCAACGAACGAAGGTGATTGCTTATGCGTCTAGACAATTGAAGATTCACGAACAAAATTATACGACGCATGATTTGGAATTAGGCGCGGTTGTTTTTGCATTAAAGACTTGGAGGCACTACTTATATGGGGTCAAAAGTATTATATATACCGACCACAAAAGTCTTCAACACATATTTAATCAGAAACAACTGAATATGAGGCAGCGTAGGTGGATTGAATTATTGAATGATTATGACTTTGAAATTCGTTACCACCCGGGGAAGGCAAATGTGGTAGCCGATGCCTTGAGCAGGAAGGACAGAGAACCCATTCGAGTAAAATCTATGAATATAATGATTCATAATAACCTTACTACTCAAATAAAGGAGGCGCAACAAGGAGTTTTAAAAGAGGGAAATTTAAAGGATGAAATACCCAAAGGATCGGAGAAGCATCTTAATATTCGGGAAGACGGAACCCGGTATAGGGCTGAAAGGATTTGGGTACCAAAATTTGGAGATATGAGAGAAATGGTACTTAGAGAAGCTCATAAAACCAGACACTCAATACATCCTGGAACGGGGAAGATGTACAAGGATCTCAAGAAACATTTTTGGTGGCCGGGTATGAAAGCCGATGTTGCTAAATACGTAGGAGAATGTTTGACGTGTTCTAAGGTCAAAGCTGAGCATCAGAAACTATCAGGTCTACTTCAACAACCCGAAATACCGGAATGGAAATGGGAAAACATTACCATGGATTTCATCACTAAATTGCCAAGGACTGCAAGTGGTTTTGATACTATTTGGGTAATAGTTGATCGTCTTACCAAATCAGCACACTTCCTGCCAATAAGAGAAGATGACAAGATGGAGAAGTTAGCACGACTGTATTTGAAGGAAGTCGTCTCCAGACATGGAATACCAATCTCTATTATCTCTGATAGGGATGGCAGATTTATTTCAAGATTCTGGCAGACATTACAGCAAGCATTAGGAACTCGTCTAGACATGAGTACTGCCTATCATCCACAAACTGATGGGCAGAGCGAAAGGATGATACAAACGCTTGAAGACATGCTACGAGCATGTGTTATTGATTTCGAAAACAGTTGGGATCGACATCTACCGTTAGCAGAATTTTCCTACAACAACAGCTACCATTCAAGTATTGAGATGGCGCCGTTTGAAGCACTTTATGGTAGAAAGTGCAGGTCTCCGATTTGTTGGAGTGAAGTGGGGGATAGACAGATTACGGGTCCGGAGATTATACAAGAAACTACCGAGAAGATCATCCAAATTCAACAACGGTTGAAAACCGCCCAAAGTCGACAAAAGAGCTACGCTGACATTAAAAGAAAAGATATAGAATTTGAAATTGGAGAGATGGTCATGCTTAAAGTTGCACCTTGGAAAGGCGTTGTTCGATTTGGTAAACGAGGGAAATTAAATCCAAGGTATATTGGACCATTCAAGATTATTGATCGTGTCGGACCAGTAGCTTACCGACTTGAGTTACCTCAACAACTCGCGGCTGTACATAACACTTTCCACGTCTCGAATTTGAAGAAATGTTTTGCTAAAGAAGATCTCACTATTCCGTTAGATGAAATCCAAATCAACGAAAAACTTCAATTCATCGAAGAACCCGTCGAAATAATGGATCGTGAGGTTAAAAGACTTAAGCAAAACAAGATACCAATTGTTAAGGTTCGATGGAATGCTCGTAGAGGACCCGAGTTCACCTGGGAGCGTGAAGATCAGATGAAGAAGAAATACCCGCATCTATTTCCAGAAGATTCGTCAACACCTTCAACAGCTTAAAATTTCGGGACGAAATTTATTTAACGGGTAGGTACTGTAGTGACCCGAACTTTTCCATGTTTATATATATTAATTGAGATTGATATTTACATGATTAAATGTTTTCAACATGTTAAGCAATCAAACTTGTTAAGACTTGATTAATTGAAATATGTTTCATATAGACAATTGACCACCCAAGTTGACCGGTGATTCACGAACGTTAAAACTTGTAAAAACTATATGATGACATATATATGGATATATATATAGTTAACATGATACTATGATAAGTAAACATATCATTAAGTATATTAACAATGAACTACATATGTAAAAACAAGACTACTAACTTAATGATTTTTAAACGAGACATATATGTAACGATTATCGTTGTAAAGACATTTAATGTATATATATCATATTAAGAGATATTCATACATGATAATATCATGATAATATAATAATTTAAAATCTCATTTGATATTATAAACATTGGGTTAACAACATTTAACAAGATCGTTAACCTAAAGGATTAAAAACAACACTTACATGTAACGACTAACGATGACTTAACGACTCAGTTAAAATGTATATACATGTAGTGTTTTAATATATATTTATACACTTTTGAAAGACTTCAATACACTTATCAAAATACTTCTACTTAACAAAAATGCTTACAATTACATCCTCGTTCAGTTTCATCAACAATTCTACTCGTATGCACCCGCATTCGTACTCGTACAATACACAGCTTTTAGATGTATGTACTATTGGTATATATACTCCAATGATCAGCTCTTAGCAGCCCATGTGAGTCACCTAACACATGTAGGAACCATCATTTGGCAACTAGCATGAAATATCTCATAAAATTACAAAAATATGAGTAATCATTCATGACTTATTTACATGAAAACAAAATTACATATCCTTTATATCTAATCCATACACCAACGACCAAAAACACCTACATACACTTTCATTCTTCAATTTTCTTTATCTAATTGATCTCTCTCAAGTTCTATCTTCAAGTTCTAAGTGTTCTTCATATATTCTACAAGTTCTAGTTACATAAAATCAAGAATACTTTCAAGTTTGCTAGCTCACTTCCAATCTTGTAAGGTGATCATCCAACCTCAAGAAATCTTTGTTTCTTATAGTAGGTTATCATTATAATACAAGGTAATAATCATATTCAAACTTTGGTTCAATTTCTATAACTATAACAATGTTATTTCAAGTGATGATCTTACTTGAACTTGTTTTCGTGTCATGATTCTGCTTCAAGAACTTCGAGCCATCCAAGGATCTGTTGAAGCTAGATCCATTTTTCTCTTTTCCAGTAGGTTTATCCAAGGAACTTAAGGTAGTAATGATGTTCATGAAATCATTCGATTCATACATATAAAGCTATCTTATTCGAAGGTTTAAACTTGTAATCACTAGAACATAGTTTAGTTAATTCTAAACTTGTTCGCAAACAAAAGTTAATCCTTCTAACTTGACTTTTAAAATCAACTAAACACATGTTCCATATCTATATGATATGCTAACTTAATGATTTAAAACCTGGAAACACGAAAAACACCGTAAAACCGGATTTACGCCGTCGTAGTAACACCGCGGGCTGTTTTGGGTTAGTTAATTAAAAACTATGATAAACTTTGATTTAAAAGTTGTTATTCTGAGAAAATGATTTTTATTATGAACATGAAACTATATCCAAAAATTATGGTTAAACTCAAAGTGGAAGTATGTTTTCTAAAATGGTCATCTAGACGTCGTTCTTTCGACAGAAATGACTACCTTTACAAAAATGACTTGTAACTTATTTTTCTGACTATAAACCTATAACTTTTCTGTTTCGATTCATAAAATAGAGTTCAAAATGAAACCATAGCAATTTGATTCACTCAAAACGGATTTAAAATGAAGAAGTTATGGGTAAAACAAGATTGGATAATTTTTTTCATTTTAGCTACGTGAAAATTGGTAACAAATCTATTCCAACCATAACTTAATCAACTTGTATTGTATATTATGTAATCTTGAGATACCATAGACACGTATACAATGTTTCGACCTATCATGTCGACACATCTATATATATTTCGGAACAACCATAGACACTCTATATGTGAATGTTGGAGTTAGCTATACAGGGTTGAGGTTGATTCCAAAATATATATAGTTTGAGTTGTGATCAATACTGAGATACGTATACACTGGGTCGTGGATTGATTCAAGATAATATTTATCGATTTATTTCTGTACATCTAACTGTGGACAACTAGTTGTAGGTTACTAACGAGGACAGCTGACTTAATAAACTTAAAACATCAAAATATATTAAAAGTGTTGTAAATATATTTTTAAACATACTTTGATATATATGTATATATTGTTATAGGTTTGTGAATCAACCAGTGGCCAAGTCTTACTTCCCGACAAAGTAAAAATCTGTGAAAGTGAGTTATAGTCCCACTTTTAAAATCTAATATTTTTGGGATGAGAATACATGCAGGTTTTATAAATGATTTACAAAATAGACACAAGTACGTGAAACTACATTCTATGGTTGAATTATCGAAATCGAATATGCCCCTTTTTATTAAGTCTGGTAATCTAAGAATTAGGGAACAGACACCCTAATTGACGCGAATCCTAAAGATAGATCTATTGGGCCTAACAAACCCCATCCAAAGTACCGGATGCTTTAGTACTTCGAAATTTATATCATATCCGAAGGGTGTCCCGGAATGATGGGGATATTCTTATATATGCATCTTGTTAATTTCGGTTACCAGGTGTTCACCATATGAATGATTTTTATCTCTATGTATGGGATGTGTATTGAAATATGAAATCTTGTGGTCTATTATTATGATTTGATATATATAGGTTAAACCTATAACTCACCAACATTTTTATTGACGTTTTAAGCATGTTTATTCTCAGGTGATTATTAAGAGCTTCCGATGTCGCATACTTAAATAAGGACGAGATTTGGAGTCCATGCTTGTATGATATTGTGTAAAAACTGCATTCAAGAAATTTATTTTGTTGTAACATATTTGTATTGTAAACCATTATGTAATGGTCGTGTGTAAACAGGATATTTTAGATTATCATTATTTGATAATCTACGTAAAGCTTTTTAAACCTTTATTGATGAAATAAAGGTTATGGTTTTTTTTAAAATGAATGCAGTCTTTGAAAAACGTCTCATATAGAGGTCAAAACCTCGCAACAAAATCAATTAATATGGAACGTTTTTAATCAATAAGAACGGGACATTTCAGTAATGACTATTTTGACATGTTATTTGAGTTAAATGCTTATGAACTTTGTATACATTTTCATATAGGCTTATTTGAAAAAGTGTAGAATTAATAAAATTGTGAAAATGTGTATAAGTTTAATTTTGATTTAACATTATTGTAATTGTTTCAAGTTGTTATTTTGCTAACACTAATGCATATTTGGATGCACAAATTTTGTGTTTAATGTGTTTTGCAGAAAACCGATACTGCTGGTGCTTCATCATCATCTAGACAACCACAACAAGAACCTGAACCAGAATATGAGCCGCAATACGAGCCAGAACCCAAACAAGAACCACAATAGGAACAACAACATCAACCTGATCAACATGTACCTTATTATGATCCGCTACAATTTTTTGATGCCTTTACAGTATTTCCGATACATCCGCCAGTAGAATACCCAACGATTCCTGAACATACATTGCATCCTAATCTGAGATTCGATAGAAGCTGGAGAGATTACCCGACATATCAAAGTAATAAATTCAAATTAGTAACGAAAGATGTAGAGGTTCCTAGGGTAATTTATTGGAATCCTTTGGAAAGGGTCCAACTAGCTAACTCAGTTAGGGAGCATCTGATCCAAAGGTCAGGCAGTTCTTCTTTTACCAATTGGGAACGTCTATTCACTATTCGTAGACCTGTATATAAGGAATGGTGTGTTGAGCTGATGAGTACTATAGCATTAAATGTAGATGTAGATAGATTAGATGATAGAAGTTTTCTTAGGATTATACTTAGCCGTAGGATGTACAGGATGTGTAGTGACCCGAACTTTTCCATGTTTATATATATTAATTGAGATTGATGTTTACATGATTAAATATTTCCAACATGTTAAGCAATCAAACTTGTTAAGACTTGATTAATTGAAATAGGTTTCATATAGACAATTGACCACCCAAGTTGACCGGTGATTCACGAACGTTAAAACTTGTAAAAAACTAAATGATGACATATATATGGTTATATATATAGTTAACATGATATTATGATAAGTAAACATATCATTAATTATATTAACAATGAACTACATATGTAAAAACAAGACTACTAACTTAATGATTTTGAAACGAGACATATATGTAACGTTTATCGTTGTAACGACATTTAATGTATATATATCATATTAAGAGATATTTGTACATCATAATATCATGATAATATAATAATTTAAAATCTATTTTGTTATTATAAACATTGGGTTAACAACATTTAACAAGATCGTTAACCTAAAGGTTTCAAAACAACACTTACATGTAACGACTAACGATGACTTAACGACTCAGTTAAAATGTATATACATGTAGTGTTTTAATATGTATTTATACACTTTTGAAAGACTTCAATACACTTATCAAAATACTTCTACTTAACAAAAATGCTTACAATTACATTCTCGTTCAGTTTCATCAACAATTCTACTCGTATGCACCCGTATTCGTACTCGTACAATACACAGCTTTTAGATGTATTTACTATTGGTATATACACTCTAATGATCAGCTCTTAGCAGCCCATGTGAGTCACCTAACACATGTGGGAACCATCATTTGGCAACTAGCATGAAATATCTCATAAGATTACAAAAATATGAGTAATCATTCATGACTTATTTACATGAAAACAAAATTACATATCCTTTATATCTAATCCATACACCAACGACCAAAAACACCTACAAACACTTTCATTCTTCAATTTTCTTCATCTAATTGAACTCTCTCAAGTTCTATCTTCAAGTTCTAAGTGTTCTTCATAAATTCCAAAAGTTCTAGTTTCATAAAATCAAGAATACTTTCAAGTTTGCTAGCTCACTTCCAATCTTGTAAGGTGATCATCCAACCTCAAGAAATCTTTGTTTCTTACAGTAGGTTATCATTCTAATACAAGGTAATAATCATATTCAAACTTTGGTTCAATTTCTATAACTATAACAATCTTATTTCAAGTGATGATCTTACTTGAACTTGTTTTCGTGTCATGATTTTGCTTCAAGAACTTTGAGCCATCCAAGGATCCATTGAAGCTAGATCCATTTTTCTCTTTTCCAGTAGGTTCATCCAAGGAACTTAAGGTAGTAATGATGTTCATAACATCATTCGATTCATACATATAAAGCTATCTTATTCGAAGGTTTAAACTTGTAATCACTAGAACATAGTTTAGTTAATTCTAAACTTGTTCGCAAACAAAAGTTAATCCTTCTAACTTGACTTTTAAAATCAACTAAACACATGTTCTATATCTATATGATATGCTAACTTAATGATTTAAAACCTGGAAACATGAAAAACACCGTAAAACCGGATTTACGCCGTCGTAGTAACACCGCGGGCTGTTTTGGGTTAGTTAATTAAAAACTATGATAAACTTTGATTTAAAAGTTGTTATTCTGAGAAAATGATTTTTATTATGAACATGAAACTATATCCAAAAATTATGGTTAAACTCAAAGTGGAAGTATGTTTTCTAAAATGGTCATCTAGACGTCGTTCTTTCGACTGAAATGACTACCTTTACAAAAACGACTTGTAACTTACTTTTCCGACTAGAAACCTATACTTTTTTTGTTTAGATTCATAAAATAGAGTTCAATATGAAACCATAGCAATTTGATTCACTCAAAACGGATTTAAAATGAAGAAGTTATGGGTAAAACAAGATTGGATAATTTTTCTCATTTTAGCTACGTGAAAATTGGTAACAAATCTATTCCAACCATAACTTAATCAACTTGTATTATATATTATGTAATCTTGAGATACCATAGACACGTATACAATGTTTCGACCTATCATGTCGACACATCTATATATATTTCGGAACAACCATAGACACTCTATATGTGAATGTTGGAGTTAGCTATACAGGGTTGAGGTTGATTCCAAAATATATATAGTTTGAGTTGTGATCAATACTGAGATACGTATACACTGGGTCGTGGATTGATTCAAGATAATATTTATCGATTTATTTTTGTACATCTAACTGTGGACAACTAGTTGTAGGTTACTAACGAGGACAGCTGACTTAATAAACTTAAAACATCAAAATATATTAAAAGTGTTGTAAATATATTTTGAACATACTTTGATATATATGTATATATTGTTATAGGTTCGTGAATCAACCAGTGGCCAAGTCTTACTTCCCGACGAAGTAAAAAATCTGTGAAAGTGAGTTATAGTCCCACTTTTAAAATCTAATATTTTTGGGATGAGAATACATGCAGGTTTTATAAATGATTTACAAAATAGACACAAGTACGTGAAACTACATTCTATGGTTGAATTATCGAAATCGAATATGCCCCTTTTTATTAAGTCTGGTAATCTAAGAATTAGGGAACAGACACCCTAATTGACGCGAATCCTAAAGATAGATCTATTGGGCCTAACAAACCCCATCCAAAGTACCGGATGCTTTAGTACTTCGAAATTTATATCATATCCGAAGGGTGTCCCGGAATGATGGGGATATTCTTACATATGCATCTTGTTATTGTCGGTTACCAGGTGTTCACCATATGAATGATTTTTATCTCTATGTATGGGATGTGTATTGAAATATGAAATCTTGTGGTCTATTGTTACGATTTGATATATATAGGTTAAACCTATAACTCACCAACATTTTTGTTGACGTTTTAAGCATGTTTATTCTCAGGTGATTATTAAGAGCTTCCGCTGTCGCATACTTAAATAAGGACAAGATTTGGAGTCCATGCTTGTATGATATTGTGTAAAAACTGCATTCAAGAAACTTATTTTGTTGTAACATATTTGTATTGTAAACCATTATGTAATGGTCGTGTGTAAACAGGATATTTTAGATTATCATTATTTGATAATCTACGTAAAGCTTTTTAAACCTTTATTGATGAAATAAAGGTTATGGTTTGTTTAAAAATGAATGCAGTCTTTGAAAAACGTCTCATATAGAGGTCAAAACCTCGCAACGAAATCAATTAATATGGAACGTTTTTAATCAATAAGAACGGGACATTTCAGTTGGTATCCGAGCGTTGGTCTTAGAGAACCAGAAAATTTGCATTAGTGTGTCTTATCGAGTTTGTTAGGATGCATTAGTGAGTCTGGACTTCGACCGTGTTTTCTTTAAAAATGATTGCTTAACATTTTTGTTGGAAACTATATATTTTTAACATATGAATATTATGTGATATATTAATCTCTTAACGTGTTTGATATTATGTGATAGATGTCTACCTCTAGAACAAGTCCCATTGACTCACCTAATAATAATGAAGAGTCAAATGTAAATTGGAATGATTTGTGGACTGATTCACAAGTTCCCGAAGAGGAACCGGAAGAAGAGTCGGAACCGGAAGAAGAATCGGAACCGGAAGAAGAATCGGAACCGGATGAAGAAATAGAACCGGTGGGGGAAATAATAAAACGGTTAAGTAAAAGAAAATCCTCAACCAACCGACCAAAGTTAATTATGGTCAATGGTGTTTCCGCCAAGGAAGCAAAATATTGGGAGGATTACCAATTCTCCGATGAATCGGATTCCGACAAGAATTCCGATGATGTTATAGAAATTACCCCAACTGAATTTAAAAAGGCAAAAGAAAATAATAAGGGAAAGGGCATAAAAATAGAGAAATCTAATTCCAACCCCGATGAACTTTATATGTATCGTCAACCCCCGAAGTCCTTAAGTTGTAACAATGACCCGGGAACCTCTAAACCACCAGGTTTTTCTAAACCAATGTGGACAACGACGGCTCGTATTAGGGGAACATCATATATCCCTAGAAACTTGGCAAAACGAACCAAAACCGAAGAAGAAGAAATGAGCGAGTCGGAATACGATAGTTGTATTCGTGTGGTGTAATATATGGAATATAGTGTTCTTATGCTTTATGATATATGTAAAAATTGCTTGTATTAATAAGTATTTTTTTTATGAATCTAACTCTTGTCTATTTTACAGTTTAAAAACACAAAATGGATAGACAACCCAATATTTTAAGAGACCTACCCGGAGACATGATTGATGAAATCTTGTCTAGAGTCGGCCAGAATTCTTCGGCACAACTATTTAAGGCGAGATCAGTTTGTAAGACATTCGAAGAACGTTCCAAGAATGTCTTGGTTTATAAGAGACTTTCGTTTGAAAGATGGGGGATATCACATTGGGAAACCCATAAGTTACGATGTGTTTACTTTGACGCATATATTGCGGGGAACCCAAATGCTATTTTACGCAACGGGTTAAGAAATTATTTTGACTCAATATATCCGAATATTGGACTTCGTGATTTAGAAAAAGCGGCTAACATGCAACATAAAGAAGCATGTTATGCTTACGGATTAGTAATGTTCGCTTCTCACCAAAGTGAGAACAAGAACATCGGGCTACAACTATTAAACAAAACGTTTCCACAAGTGACGGAGTCGGTAATTGGGGTAAGAAATGAGGTTTTTAGATTATTACGGGACTGTTGGACATTACGTAACCCTCGTCCCTTTGATGACGTTACAACACGCTGTCTTATCAACGGCCATAACGGTTATGTTGCAAAAGACCAAGGATGGGAAGTAGTCCTAGTAAAACCAGAATGCATGACTTGTTTCTGGACGTATGAATTACGTGTCTTTATTGCCTTTGCTGAACGACTTGTGTACTAGCTAGAATTGTCTTCACAACTATCTTGTATCAAAGTTATTGTGTGCTATATTTCATGCTTTATGTAAAATAAGCGGTATTGTAAGTTTGTAAAATATTGTATAAAAGTTTGAACGCGAAATATTATTATAATCAGTTTTTCATATAGAATTGTAGTAGTTGAATTGTATATTAGCTACTAAGTATGAACTTAACGGGTAGGTACTACCCGAATTTAAACTTATAAAACGCTAATATGAAGAAAAAGCTTTTATAAATGAGTTCATATTATGCTACGAAATACTATTAACTACTCTTAATATTCTGTATGATTAACTTGTTCCATTTAACTATTTTGAAGGAAATGGCACCGACTACTCGACACACCGTGAATATGAATGAAGAGGAATTCCGTACTTTTCTAGCTTCAAACATAGCCGCAGTACAGGCTGCGCTACATACCAACAATAACCTTGGATCTAGCAGTACAGGAAATCGTGTAGGATGCACCTACAAAGAATTCACTGCCTGCAAACCTTTAGAATTTGATGGAACCGAAGGACCGATCGGATTGAAACGGTGGACCGAGAAGGTTGAATCGGTGTTTGCCATAAGTAAGTGTACTGAAGAGGACAAAGTGAAGTACGCTACGCATACCTTCACAGGTTCTGCGCTAACATGGTGGAATACCTATCTAGAGCAAGTGGGACAAGATGATGCGTACGCACTACCGTGGTCAGCATTCAAGCACTTGATGAACGAGAAGTACCGTCCCAGAACCGAGGTCAATAAGCTCAAGACAGAACTTAGAGGGTTACGAACCCAAGGATTTGATATTACCACGTACGAAAGACGATTCACAGAATTGTGCCTATTGTGTCCGGGAGCATTCGAAGATGAGGAAGAGAAGATCGACGCGTTTGTGAAAGGATTACCGGAAAGAATCCAAGAAGATATAAGTTCACACGAGCCCGCCTCCATACAACAGGCATGTAGAATGGCTCACAAACTAGTGAACCAAATTGAAGAAAGAATTAAAGAACAGACTGCTGAAGAGGCCAATGTGAAGCAAGTCAAAAGAAAGTGGGAGGAAAACGGTGATAAGAATCACCAATACAACAACAACAGCAATTACAACAATAATCGCAACAATTATCCCAACAATCGCAACATCAATCGCAACTACAACAAACGGCCCAACAACAACAACAACAACAACAACAGCAACTACAACAATCATCCCAACAACAATAATAACCGCAACAACAACAACAATCAGAAGCAACTATGCCAAAGGTGTGAAAAGAATCACTCGGGGTTCTGCACCAAATTTTGCAACAAGTGTAAAAGAAATGGTCATAGCGCGGCGAAGTGTGAGGTCTACGGACCAGGGGTTAATAGAACGAAAGGAACAAATGGTGTCGGAACGAGTAATGGCGGAGCAAGTAGTGTCGGAGCAAGTTATGCCAATGTAGTTTGTTATAAATGTGGAAAACCAGGCCACATTATTAGAAATTGCCCGAACCAGGAGAACACGAATGGACAAGGCCGTGGAAGAGTTTTCAATATTAATGCGGTAGAGGCACAGGAAGACCCGGAGCTTGTTACGGGTACGTTTCTTATTGACAATAAATCTGCTTACGTTTTATTTGATTCGGGTGCGGATAGAAGCTATATGAGTAGAGATTTTTGTGCTAAATTAAGTTGTCCATTGACGCCTTTGGATAGTAAATTTTTACTCGAATTAGCAAATGGTAAATTAATTTCAGCAGATAATATATGTCGGAATCGAGAAATTAAACTGGTTAGCGAAACATTTAAGATTGATTTGATACCAGTAGAGTTAGGGAGTTTTGATGTGATAATCGGTATGGACTGGTTGAAAGAAGTGAAAGCGGAGATCGTTTGTTACAAAAATGCAATTCGCATTATACGAGAAAAAGGAAAACCCTTAATGGTGTACGGAGAAAAGGGCAACACGAAGCTACATCTTATTAGTAATTTGAAGGCACAAAAACTAATAAGAAAAGGTTGCTATGCTGTTCTAGCACACGTCGAGAAAGTACAAACTGAAGAAAAGAGCATCAATGATGTTCCCATCGCAAAAGAATTTCCCGATGTATTTCCGAAAGAATTACCGGGATTACCCCCACATCGATCCGTTGAATTTCAAATAGATCTTGTACCAGGAGCTGCACCAATAGCTCGTGCTCCTTACAGACTCGCACCCAGCGAGATGAAAGAACTGCAAAGCCAATTACAAGAACTTTTAGAGCGTGGTTTCATTCGACCAAGCACATCACCGTGGGGAGCTCCTGTTTTGTTTGTCAAGAAGAAAGATGGTACATTCAGGTTGTGTATCGACTACCGAGAGTTGAACAAACTTACCATCAAGAACCGCTACCCACTACCGAGAATCGACGACTTATTTGATCAACTACAAGGCTCGTCTGTTTATTCAAAGATTGACTTACGTTCCGGGTATCATCAAATGCGGGTGAAAGAAGATGATATTCCAAAGACTGCTTTCAGAACACGTTACGGTCATTACGAGTTTATGGTCATGCCGTTTGGTTTAACTAATGCACCAGCTGTGTTCATGGACCTTATGAACCGAGTGTGTGGACCATACCTTGACAAGTTTGTCATTGTTTTCATTGATGACATACTTATTTACTCAAAGAATGACCAAGAACACGGTGAACATTTGAGAAAGGTGTTAGAAGTATTGAGGAAGAAAGAATTGTACGCTAAGTTTTCAAAGTGTGCATTTTGGTTGGAAGAAGTTCAATTCCTCGGTCACATAGTGAACAAAGAAGGTATTAAGGTGGATCCGGCAAAGATAGAAACTGTTGAAAAGTGGGAAACCCCGAAAACTGCGAAACACATACGCCAGTTTTTAGGACTAGCTGGTTACTACAGAAGGTTCATCCAAGACTTTTCCAGAATAGCAAAACCCTTGACTGCATTAACGCATAAAGGGAAGAAATTTGAATGGAATGATGAACAAGAGAAAGCGTTTCAGTTATTGAAGAAAAAGCTAACTACGGCACCTATATTGTCATTGCCTGAAGGGAATGATGATTTTGTGATTTATTGTGATGCATCAAAGCAAGGTCTCGGTTGTGTATTAATGCAACGAACGAAGGTGATTGCTTATGCGTCTAGACAATTGAAGATTCACGAACAAAATTATACGACGCATGATTTGGAATTAGGCGCGGTTGTTTTTGCATTAAAGACTTGGAGGCACTACTTATATGGGATCAAAAGTATTATATATACCGACCACAAAAGTCTTCAACACATATTTAATCAGAAACAACTGAATATGAGGTAGCGTAGGTGGATTGAATTATTGAATGATTACGACTTTGAGATTCGTTACCACCCGGGGAAGGCAAATGTGGTAGCCGATGCCTTGAGCAGGAAGGACAGAGAACCCATTCGAGTAAAATCTATGAATATAATGATTCATAATAACATTTGGAGATATGAGAGAAATGGTACTTAGAGAAGCTCATAAAACCAGATACTCAATACATCCTGGAACGGGGAAGATGTACAAGGATCTCAAGAAACATTTTTGGTGGCCGGGTATGAAAGCCGATGTTGCTAAATACGTAGGAGAATGTTTGACGTGTTCTAAGGTCAAAGCTGAGCATCAGAAACCATCAGGTCTACTTCAACAACCCGAAATCCCGGAATGGAAATGGGAAAACATTACCATGGATTTCATCACTAAATTGCCAAGGACTGCAAGTGGTTTTGATACTATTTGGGTAATAGTTGATCGTCTCACCAAATCAGCACACTTCCTACCAATAAGAGAAGATGACAAGATGGAGAAGTTAGCACGACTGTATTTGAAGGAAGTCGTCTCCAGACATGGAATACCAATCTCTATTATCTCTGATAGGGATGGCAGATTTATTTCAAGATTCTGGCAGACATTACAGCAAGCATTAGGAACTCGTCTAGACATGAGTACTGCCTATCATCCACAAACTGATGGGCAGAGCGAAAGGACGATACAAACGCTTGAAGACATGCTACGAGCATGTGTTATTGATTTCGGAAACAGTTGGGATCGACATCTACCGTTAGCAGAATTTTCCTACAACAACAGCTACCATTCAAGCATTGAGATGGCGCCGTTTGAAGCACTTTATGGTAGAAAGTGCAGGTCTCCTATTTGTTGGAGTGAGGTGGGGGATAGACAGATTACGGGTCCGGAGATTATACAAGAAACTACCGAGAAGATCATCCAAATTCAACAACGGTTGAAAACCGCCCAAAGTCGACAAAAGAGCTACGCTGACATTAAAAGAAAAGATATAGAATTTGAAATTGGAGAGATGGTCATGCTTAAAGTTTCACCTTGGAAAGGCGTTGTTCGATTTGGTAAACGAGGGAAATTAAATCCAAGGTATATTGGACCATTCAAGATTATTGATCGTGTCGGACCAGTAGCTTACCGACTTGAGTTACCTCAACAACTCGCGGCTGTACATAACACTTTCCACGTCTCGAATTTGAAGAAATGTTTTGCTAAAGAAGATCTCACTATTCCGTTAGATGAAATCCAAATCAACGAAAAACTCCAATTCATCGAAGAACCCGTCGAAATAATGGATCGTGAGGTTAAAAGACTTAAGCAAAACAAGATACCAATTGTTAAGGTTCGATGGAATGCTCGTAGAGGACCCGAGTTCACCTGGGAGCGTGAAGATCAGATGAAGAAGAAATACCCGCATCTATTTCCAGAAGATTCGTCAACACATTCAACAGCTTAAAATTTCGGGACGAAATTTATTTAACGGGTAGGTACTGTAGTGACCCGAACTTTTCCATGTTTATATATATTAATTGAGATTGATGTTTACATGATTAAATATTTCCAACATGTTAAGCAATCAAACTTGTTAAGACTTGATTAATTGAAATAGGTTTCATATAGACAATTGACCACCCAAGTTGACCGGTGATTCACGAACGTTAAAACTTGTAAAAAACTAAATGATGACATATATATGGTTATATATATAGTTAACATGATATTATGATAAGTAAACATATCATTAATTATATTAACAATGAACTACATATGTAAAAACAAGACTACTAACTTAATGATTTTGAAACGAGACATATATGTAACGTTTATCGTTGTAACGACATTTAATGTATATATATCATATTAAGAGATATTTGTACATCATAATATCATGATAATATAATAATTTAAAATCTATTTTGTTATTATAAACATTGGGTTAACAACATTTAACAAGATCGTTAACCTAAAGGTTTCAAAACAACACTTACATGTAACGACTAACGATGACTTAACGACTCAGTTAAAATGTATATACATGTAGTGTTTTAATATGTATTTATACACTTTTGAAAGACTTCAATACACTTATCAAAATACTTCTACTTAACAAAAATGCTTACAATTACATTCTCGTTCAGTTTCATCAACAATTCTACTCGTATGCACCCGTATTCGTACTCGTACAATACACAGCTTTTAGATGTATTTACTATTGGTATATACACTCTAATGATCAGCTCTTAGCAGCCCATGTGAGTCACCTAACACATGTGGGAACCATCATTTGGCAACTAGCATGAAATATCTCATAAGATTACAAAAATATGAGTAATCATTCATGACTTATTTACATGAAAACAAAATTACATATCCTTTATATCTAATCCATACACCAACGACCAAAAACACCTACAAACACTTTCATTCTTCAATTTTCTTCATCTAATTGAACTCTCTCAAGTTCTATCTTCAAGTTCTAAGTGTTCTTCATAAATTCCAAAAGTTCTAGTTTCATAAAATCAAGAATACTTTCAAGTTTGCTAGCTCACTTCCAATCTTGTAAGGTGATCATCCAACCTCAAGAAATCTTTGTTTCTTACAGTAGGTTATCATTCTAATACAAGGTAATAATCATATTCAAACTTTGGTTCAATTTCTATAACTATAACAATCTTATTTCAAGTGATGATCTTACTTGAACTTGTTTTCGTGTCATGATTTTGCTTCAAGAACTTTGAGCCATCCAAGGATCCATTGAAGCTAGATCCATTTTTCTCTTTTCCAGTAGGTTCATCCAAGGAACTTAAGGTAGTAATGATGTTCATAACATCATTCGATTCATACATATAAAGCTATCTTATTCGAAGGTTTAAACTTGTAATCACTAGAACATAGTTTAGTTAATTCTAAACTTGTTCGCAAACAAAAGTTAATCCTTCTAACTTGACTTTTAAAATCAACTAAACACATGTTCTATATCTATATGATATGCTAACTTAATGATTTAAAACCTGGAAACATGAAAAACACCGTAAAACCGGATTTACGCCGTCGTAGTAACACCGCGGGCTGTTTTGGGTTAGTTAATTAAAAACTATGATAAACTTTGATTTAAAAGTTGTTATTCTGAGAAAATGATTTTTATTATGAACATGAAACTATATCCAAAAATTATGGTTAAACTCAAAGTGGAAGTATGTTTTCTAAAATGGTCATCTAGACGTCGTTCTTTCGACTGAAATGACTACCTTTACAAAAACGACTTGTAACTTACTTTTCCGACTAGAAACCTATACTTTTTTTGTTTAGATTCATAAAATAGAGTTCAATATGAAACCATAGCAATTTGATTCACTCAAAACGGATTTAAAATGAAGAAGTTATGGGTAAAACAAGATTGGATAATTTTTCTCATTTTAGCTACGTGAAAATTGGTAACAAATCTATTCCAACCATAACTTAATCAACTTGTATTATATATTATGTAATCTTGAGATACCATAGACACGTATACAATGTTTCGACCTATCATGTCGACACATCTATATATATTTCGGAACAACCATAGACACTCTATATGTGAATGTTGGAGTTAGCTATACAGGGTTGAGGTTGATTCCAAAATATATATAGTTTGAGTTGTGATCAATACTGAGATACGTATACACTGGGTCGTGGATTGATTCAAGATAATATTTATCGATTTATTTTTGTACATCTAACTGTGGACAACTAGTTGTAGGTTACTAACGAGGACAGCTGACTTAATAAACTTAAAACATCAAAATATATTAAAAGTGTTGTAAATATATTTTGAACATACTTTGATATATATGTATATATTGTTATAGGTTCGTGAATCAACCAGTGGCCAAGTCTTACTTCCCGACGAAGTAAAAAATCTGTGAAAGTGAGTTATAGTCCCACTTTTAAAATCTAATATTTTTGGGATGAGAATACATGCAGGTTTTATAAATGATTTACAAAATAGACACAAGTACGTGAAACTACATTCTATGGTTGAATTATCGAAATCGAATATGCCCCTTTTTATTAAGTCTGGTAATCTAAGAATTAGGGAACAGACACCCTAATTGACGCGAATCCTAAAGATAGATCTATTGGGCCTAACAAACCCCATCCAAAGTACCGGATGCTTTAGTACTTCGAAATTTATATCATATCCGAAGGGTGTCCCGGAATGATGGGGATATTCTTACATATGCATCTTGTTATTGTCGGTTACCAGGTGTTCACCATATGAATGATTTTTATCTCTATGTATGGGATGTGTATTGAAATATGAAATCTTGTGGTCTATTGTTACGATTTGATATATATAGGTTAAACCTATAACTCACCAACATTTTTGTTGACGTTTTAAGCATGTTTATTCTCAGGTGATTATTAAGAGCTTCCGCTGTCGCATACTTAAATAAGGACAAGATTTGGAGTCCATGCTTGTATGATATTGTGTAAAAACTGCATTCAAGAAACTTATTTTGTTGTAACATATTTGTATTGTAAACCATTATGTAATGGTCGTGTGTAAACAGGATATTTTAGATTATCATTATTTGATAATCTACGTAAAGCTTTTTAAACCTTTATTGATGAAATAAAGGTTATGGTTTGTTTAAAAATGAATGCAGTCTTTGAAAAACGTCTCATATAGAGGTCAAAACCTCGCAACGAAATCAATTAATATGGAACGTTTTTAATCAATAAGAACGGGACATTTCAGGATGTCCATGCTGAACATGGCCAGGGCTTTACAGATATATACTCCTGGTGAATTACTACTACCCGATTGTATGAATTTGATTTATCGTGGTGAAAGGGTAGATAGGAATTTTGACGCGAACGCCGTCTGGAGGCTTATGTCAAACTATAATGTTTTTACGCTGGGAGGAAAACACTCCTACTTACATATTAACAAAGCCGAACTTCGTATAATTCATAGATTTCTGGCTAACTCGATTACACAGAGAGGTCACAACAAGGAGAAAATGACCTTACATGATTTATTTTACCTAAAGTGTATTCGAGACCCAAGAAGCTTTGTTAATATCCCCTACTGTGTTGGTTTTTATTTGTCTAAGATGGTGGAAGGAATACATGAAGGGGGGATTATAGGAGGAGGTATTTTTGTTACTCTCATTGGAGAGTATTTAGGTGTAGATAGGAACCAAGGGGGTCCACTTTTGAAATGTAGAGAATAGGTTGAGCCTTTAGGATTGAAGGTCTATCAGGGTGCTAAGGTATTAAAGAGCAGACGCAACCAGGCAGTACCCTATGAAGGTAGTCATCCTCAGGTAGAGAGAGTTTCAGATGAGGAAATGGAGGAAGCGGATGACATTAGGGATGTCATTAGGGAGGCTATGACTGACGTCTACCAGCGTGTAGACGAGTTAGATATGACAAACGGGGAGAGATTTAGTCGGATGGAGCAGTGGCAAGCCCGGAATGATTAAAAGCATTCCAGGCAATGACAGCATGATAGATGGGACTATCATCAGTATCAGATTATGAGCCGGCTGTCACCTCAGGATCACTACGTTCCGACCCGACCTGCTTACTATCCTCCACACCAGCCCGAGATGAGACCACCATATACTCTCTACGACCCTAACCAGGCCTACCAGTACACCTATCACCAACCATGGAACCCGGACGACGACATGAACTGGAACCCCTATCCAGATTGATATAGTTCCAGTTGGTGATTTCTATGATTTTTATCTTTTTATTATTTTTATTTATTAATGTTTAAACATATGATATTGTGATACATTAATGTATTGTTTAATATTTTTATTATTTGGTACTAATATTTCATATTTGATTTGAAAGTGGGATTTTAAGTCCCATTTCAAATTACCATGCATGTTTATATTTGTATGTATGTATATTGTCAATTGTACACAACAGGGTAAAACAGCGCATTTTCAAAGACTGGCATTAAGTTCAGCAAAAGCTACTAATTTTGACGACAAAACGAAAAACAAATGTGATGTAACAACAAGACGGAATGAACAAATGATGTGCACCATTTATCATTCAGCAAACAAACGCCAATATGTTTGGAAACTTTGGTAAAATTTAATCATTTTTCTACGCTAATCACCCTCAATAATTTAAATTGTTACTGATTTCTTGCAAATGAGGGCATTGCAAGATCTTAAGTGTGGGAAGGGGTTAAATTCTTTCGGATTTTTAAAAATTTTGACTTATACACTTGGTTACCATTAAAAATACTAGTAATGCAGTAGTTGTATTAGAATCTAGTGCTCTCTGATAATAAAGAACAGCCTTAGTCTTATATACTGACTACCCAATTCTAGTAAAATTTTCAAAATTTTCAATTAAATGAATTCAAAATCATGTTTATACATATTTATGAACGATAAAACTAGGTGTTAACACCGAAATTATTGTTACCTCAGAAAGGACATAAATTGAGAAATAACCTAAAATGTTAGAAAGAAAAATAAAAGCCAAGTGTGGGAAAAATTACCAAGTTTTTAAAAAAACATATATCACATATTTTGTACAAAGATACTTTTGTTTTGGACAAAATTAACCATTTTACCCGATTTACTGTAATATATTTGAAAGAAAGATGGATCTACACGATGAATCAATTCCATCATTAAAAGAAAGTAAAGTCTTTCGAAAAAGACACGCGCTTCTTGGTTGTCGTCCAGACCAGTTGTAGAGTCTACGAAAAACCTTGAAAAGTTTTCTCAAAAATCAGCTGGAAATCCACGGACCTCAACATCAAACAGGGTCGCCAAGTGGTCAGACTTATCCTAACCATGAGAGGATCTGTCTCGTAAAATGTGGAGGATGTCGTGCAAATTAGCTTGATAAGACTAATGAATCAGATCCCCAGAAAGGATAATCTCCTTAAAGATTAAAAATCAGCTTTTAAGACTGATATTACTCAATCCTAGAGATTGACCTTAAGGATTGAGAATTACAAACTCATGGAATTCGATGATATCTAAACTCGAGCTTGAACGAGAAAATATTTTGATCAAAATTACAAACCGATTTGTTTTCTGAAAACCCATTTTCAATGCGTTCATTACCATTGAACGTAAAATCCTAGGAATTCACCTGGAATTCATTAGGTCACCTGAACCAAATCGGGTGTCAACCGTAAAAATGGTGGTTGCATAGTATGGTCAAAAACAAGACCTTGTGCCAGACCGAAAAATTATTAGGGTGAGCTTTACTATTCCTCCTACCAAGGATAGTAATTGCATCCGACACGTTATAGACCATAATTAAAAGCATGTCGGGGGACATTGCCTTAACAGTTGCTTGTTCAACGCTTTACTTTACAACCGGACGGTAGTTTACCGAAAAGTAATATACGGAGCAAGTATACTGGATTTGTTGCTTTCCCAATATAAGGTTAGCAAGTGGGTGACACAAAACCGCAAGTTTTAAGCTAAAATTTTCAAATATGAAACCCACCAAACCCACAAAAACATTTTGCAACACCGGTGAAGGGTTATTCCAGAAAACTTATCTAGGGTAAAAGCTAGATTTAATTTTCAAAAAGATCAAATGTTTTCATAAAGATCCAATTTCCTAAAGGATCTAAATTTTATAGTCATGTGGGACTGTAAACCACATCGTTACTACCATTGTTCATACCGTCGTATAGAAATCACTGATGTACAAAGTGTGAAGAATAAAGAAGTGATTCTAGTATGTTTTTATTTCAAGACCATATTGCTTGAGGACAAGCAACGCTCAAGTGTGGGAATATTTGATAATGCTAAAAACGAACATATATTTCATAGCATTATCCCTCAAGAAAGACAAGCTTTTAGTTGCAATTGTTCTATTTACAAGTGATATTCGTTTAAATAATAAAAGGTGAAGACAAAAGACAGATTCGATGAGTTGAAGACGCAAACGACCAAAAAGATCAAAAGTACAAAGTACAATCAAAGTGGTTCAAATTATTGATGAGAAACGTCTCAAAATTACACGAGTACAAGACGCGAAATGCAAAGTACAAGATATTAAATTATACGCAAGGACGTTCGAAAATCCAGAACCGGGACCAAAGTCAACTCTTAACGCTCGACGCAACGGACCTAAAATTACAATTCAACTATGCACATAAATATAATATAATATTTAAATAATTCTAAAAATTATTTATATATTATATTTATATTTAAAATCCGTCGGCAGAATGCAAACAAAGACATGTGAGCTGGAATCCCAGGCCATGCGATCGCATGGCCTGCATGAGATAATCTCATGCAATCGCATGAGCCAAAAAGTCAGGCCGCATGCTATAAATTTCGCAGTTTTGAGCGATCTTTTAGACATCCATATATCTTTCTCTCTATCTCACTCGTATAATATATATATATATATATATATATATATATATATATATATATATATATATATATATATATATATATATATATATTATAATTTTAATTTTAATTTTAAATTCTAATAATAAGGGTATGTTAGCGAATGTTGTAAGGGTGTAAGTTGAAATTCTGTCCGTGTAACGCTACGCTATTTTTAATCACTGAAAGTTATGGTTAATGTTATTTTTAAATTAATGTCTCGTAGCTAAGTTATTATTATACTTATTTAATGCCGAAGTAATCGTGATGTTGGGCAAAATATTAAAATTGGGTAATTGAGCTTTGTACCATAATTGGGGTTTGGATAAAAGAACGACACTTGTAGAAATTAGACTATGGGCTATTAATGGGTTTAATATTAACTAAATGATACCTCGTTGATTTAATATATATATAGACTTATAATTTGACGTACTTATATATAACCACATACGCTTGACTGGGTACGGTGGGCGGGATATCTATAAATACCAATAATTGTTCATTTTACCGGACACGGAACTGGATTAATAGTTAATAGACTTGTTGAAACAGGGGTGGATTACATTCAAGGGTAATTGGTGTAATTGTTAACAAAGTAGTAAAACCTTGGACTACACGCAGTCGATAACCTAGTGTATTCATTAAACAAAGTATTAAGACCTTGTTACAATTCGAATCCCCAATTAGTTGGAATATTTGACTTCGGGAATAAGAATAATTTGATGAAGACTTTCGCACTTTATGATTCTGATTGATGGACTATTATGGACAAATCCGTATGGTCGTATCGAATAATTCAGGACAAAGGACAATTAACCCATGGGAATAAACTAAAAACAACACGTCAAACATCATGATTACGGAAGTTTAAATAAGCATAATTCCTTTATTTCATATTTAATTTCCTTTATTTTATATTTAATTGCACTTTTAATTATCGCACTTTTATTTATTGTCATTATATTTAATTGCACTTTTAATTATCGTACTCTTTAATTGTCGTACTTTTTATTTATCGCATTTTTATTTATCGTATTTCATTATCGTTATTTACTTTACGCTTTAAATTAAGTTATATTTATTTTTAATATTTTACATTAGGTTTTAACTGCGACTAAAGTTTTAAAATCGACAAACCGGTCATTAAACGGTAAAAACCCCCCTTTTATAATAATAATATTACTTATATATATTTTTATATTTTTACAAATATAGTTTTTAAAAATATAGCGTTAAACTTGGCTAAGTCTCCCTGTGGAACGAACCGGACTTACTAAAAACTACACTACTGTACGATTAGGTACACTGCCTATAAGTGTTGTAGCAAGGTTTAAGTATATCCACTCTATAAATAAATAAATCACTTGTGTAAAATTGTATCGTATTTAATAGTATTTCCTTGTAAAAATTAATAACTATTTTATACACCACCTCGCACACATCAAGTATTTTTGGCGCCGCTGCCGGGGACACAACATAAATGCCGGAAGCGAAACGCTATATAAAAAAAATTAGTTAATTTGTTGTAAAAATATACGTTTTTAATTATATAAAAAAAACTATACAAAAATATAAAAGAACAATATCTATATATTTATTTTTAAGAGTTTGTTTAAAATATATAAAGTTAAAAAAATATTTTTATTTCTATTTTAGTTTTTAAATATAAGTATTTTATTATTTTATATAAATATTTATTTATTTTAAAAACAGCAAAACAGAAAAAAAAAAAAAAAAAAAAAAAAAAAACATTCGGCCCGGTACTGTAGCGGCCCGGTACGCTCTGGCCCGAAACCCTAGCTCATGCGACCGCATGAGTTCGAAGGCAAAAGTTCATGCGATCGCATGAACATACCTGACACGCCAGGTTTGACCTAATTCAGCATTAATTACGGAGTATATTTTAATTATTATTATTATAACCCTAATTAGGTTTTGTTTATTTAATTAATTAAGTTTAGTTTTAGTATTTAATTTATTTATTTAGTTTAATTAGTTTTAATAAATATATAAAATTAATACTTTTATAAATAAATAATATAAAAATAATGTTTTTATAAAATTGTACTTTTTACAACTTTAAGTATATTTTTATATTTTGTACCCTTTTAATCGTTTATTCATAATATTTGTATTTTTCGCTCGTATTTAGTTTTAAGTTATAGTTTTTGCCATAGTTTTTTTTATTTCTAGATTTTTAGGCTTTGCCGTAAAATCCCTTAAGTGCTTTTTCTTTAGACTAAGATTTAGGTGCTTTAGAATTTTGCGACGCCGTTTTAAGATTTTAGTACCTTTTTAAGTTATTTCCATTTGGGATATAGTATTTCTTTTAAGCTTTAATATTTTTAGACGCGCTACTTTCTTATTTTTATTTTTTGACTATTTATTTTTCGACGTTTTTCGACGCGCTCTTTTTCTTTCTTCTTTTTTTTGCCGTTCTAGTTTTTAGGACATAGAATTTTCTATTTCTTCTCTAAAAATTTCTTTAAATTTTAACGAAAAATTATTTTAAGTGGTTAAATTGATAGACATCCAAATTTTCTGCTTCGTAGTAATAGTTGGATTTGTTAGTGGCTGAGTTGTGAGCTTCCGATTTAAAGGGTTCTGGCTCCCTGCTGCATCTATTGGCTATTTGAAACGTGGGTAAAAGCAGAAAAGTCTGTTAATTTAATAACTTTAAAATTTTTTATCTTTTATAACTAATAGGATATTCAGTGAATGCACCGAGCAAAACGTTCACCACCTTTAACTCGATCAAGACATCTAATAGTTAATAGACTTCTTGAAACAGGGGTGGATTACATTCAAGGGTAATTGGTGTAATTGTTAACAAAGTAGTAAAACCTTGGACTACACGCAGTCGATAACCTGGTGTATTCATTAAACAAAGTATTAAGACCTTGTTACAATTCGAATCCCCAATTAATTGGAATATTTGACTTCGGGAATAAGAATAAGTTGACGAAGACTTTCGCACTTTATGATTATGATTGATGGACTATTATGGAAAAATCCGTATGGACATATCGAATAATCCAGGACAAAGGACAATTAACCCATGGGAATAAACTAAAAACAACACGTCAAACATCATGATTACGGAAGTTTAAATAAGCATAATTCCTTTATTTCATATTTAATTTCCTTTATTTCATATTTAATTGCACTTTTAATTATCGCACTTTTATTTATTGTCATTATATTTAATTGCACTTTTAATTATCATACTCTTTAATTGTCGTACTTTTTATTTATCGCATTTTTATTTATCGCAATTTCATTATCGTTATTTAATTTACGCTTTAAATTAAGTTATATTTATTTTTAATATTTTACATTAGGTTTTAACTGCGACTAAAGTTTTAAAATCGACAAACCGGTCATTAAACGGTAAAAACCCCCTTTTATAATAATAATATTACTTATATATATTTTTATATTTTTACAAATATAGTTTTTAAAAATATAGCGTTAAACTTGGCTAAGTCTCCCTGTGGAACGAACCGGACTTACTAAAAACTACACTACTATACGATTAGGTACACTGCCTATAAGTGTTGTAGCAAGGTTTAAGTATATCCACTCTATAAATAAATAAATCACTTGTGTAAAATTGTATCGTATTTAATAGTATTTCCTTGTAAAAACTAATAACTATTTTATACACCACCTCGCACACATCAACCGTCCATTTTGACCATATCACTGAGTGACTTGAAATAGAGTGCAACATGGATGGATGGAAAGGATATAGATCACCGGTGCTATTACACCACAGGATTTGTGTCCCCTTCGGATATTCCTTCACAGTAAAACGAAATGGATCAAATTCAAGAGATATATTATTATCAATGGAAAGATGGCGAACAGAAATTAAATTTTTAATTCAATGCGGAGAATAAAGAATGTTATTTAGTTGTAATGGACGAGATGAAAAGGAAGGAAGTAAAGATTGGCCATAACCTTTAATTGACAAACCGTGACCATTACCAACAATAATTTGTTTAGAGCAAGTAGTTGGATAATAGAACAAAAAATTACCTTGATTGTGAGTCATGTGGGACGTGGCTCCCGTATACATGTACCAATTTTCATCGGACGAATTTAAAGTTATCATTTGCATTGCGGCCGCAATATCAGGAGGCTAAGAGGTGACTGAGCCAGCATAATTAGAGCTGGGTCGAGGACCCAATAAGCCAGCTGGTTATTTCCAGTAGTTGGGCTGGTCTAATTAGTAGAAGAATAAGGACATGGTAGTGGTGTAGCCCAATTTGCATTTGACCAGGCCCAAGGGCCGTAAGCCCAAGGTGGTGGTGTGGTAAATGATCCACCAGAATAGGAATCGGGTGACCCGCAAGAATAAGAACCGGATAACCCGCTATTAGAATTTCGACCCCTTCCTCTGTTCCCAATATTGCTGCGACCACGATTACCATTTCCACCACGATAATTGTTTCTACCTCGTTGATTAGAAGATCGATATTCTGGATTATACAATTATTGGCGAGTTGAACCGGTGGTGGAGGAAACAAGAGCTGTGATGGCGGTAGAGGCCGCCTAAGAAGCGAGTGTTTGTTTTTGGGATTCTTCAAGAATGAGCATCGATTGAGCTTCATAGAAAGAAGGAAGCTTTTCACGATGACAGATAATGGATCATAGACTTGAATAACTGTCGTTGAGACCAGTGACGAGCTGCAAAACCAATCGATCTTCGATAATTGCAGGCCCTACGTTTCCCAATTGATCTGCGAGGATGCGTCGGGAAAATCATCAATTCGAGTATTGGCAAATTGATGTTGTAAGTGGACTGCTCTTGAGTTATTGTTGTCATGAAAGACACTTTTTAAGTGATCCCACACTTACTGTGCAGTAGCGTCGGGTTTGAAAATGGAAGTAAATCATGGGAAATAGTCCCAAAAATCCATTGGAGAACGATGGCGTTGAGTCTTTCCCATAGTGCAGTTGATGACTGTTGTGGTGTTTGTTGAGTGACTGTAGAAGAAGAAGAATCACTAGATACAGGAACAATGTGATCAAGCACCTCGTATGCCCTGCAATGGATCTGGAACAGACCCGACCAAAACTCATACTGACTCTTTTCCATTGATAAGGTAATAGGTATGAAATTTTTGATATTATTAATAGTAATTGATGGATGAAGTTTGTTTGTATCAGACATGTTTCTGGTAGAATAAGAGAAGAAAAGAATAGGATCAGGTTTAGATGAACGATGGTGTTTGAGAGGGATTTAGGGTTTATAGGCTGTTGATACCATATAGGAAGATAATTCCTTGAATGTTTTGTAAAGACCCGTCCTAATCCATAAGAACGAATACAATAACATATGAATACATTGCGAGGTATTTGACCTCTATATGATACATTTTACAAATATTGCATTCGTTTTAAAAGATAAACTTTCAGTACATCAAAAGTTGACAGGTATGCATACCATTTCATAATATTCAACCTATAAATGACCTAAACTTTCATTTACTCAATAATAATCTCTATTGAACTCAACGACTTGAATGCAACGTCTTTTGAAATATGTCATGAATGACTCCAAGTAATATCTTTAAAATGAGCAAATGCATAGCGGAAGATTTCCTTAATACCTGAGAATAAACATGCTTTAAAGTGTCATCCAAAAGGTTGGTGAGTTCATTAGTTTATCATAATCGATCATTTCCATAATTTTAATAGACCACAAGATTTTCATTTCCATTTCTCATAAATATACGTCCCATACATAGAGACAAAAATCATTCATATGGTGAACACCTGGTAATCGACCTTAACAAGATGCATATAGAATATCCTCATAATTCCGGGACTCCCTTCGGACATGATAAATTCGAAGTACTAAAGTAGTTCAAATTCTCTGACTGGGGGTTGTTAGTGCCCATAGATCTATCTTTAGGATTCACGTCAATTAGGGTGTCTGTTCCCTAATTCTTAGATTACCAGACTAAAAAGGGGCATATTCTATTCGATAATCTAACCATAGAATGTAGTTTCGATTACTTGTGTCTATTTCGTAAAACATTTATAAAAAGCGCATGTATTCTCAGTCCCAAAAATATATTGCAAAAGCATTTAAAAAGGGAGCAAATGAAACTCACAATATTGTATTTCGTAGTAAAAATACATATGATGTCATTGAACAAGTACAAGGTTGGCCTCTATCACACCCCCAGTTAGGGCCTGGGCGAAATGTGAATTAATATCAAAATATACCAACATATTATAATAACGAGAACAATACTAAATGAGAAAATTAACTTTAATGAGTACGCAGCGGAAAATGAAATGTCGTTACAACGGAATAAAGTAAATGTTTAAATGCAATAGTAAAATATGCAATAATCTCTTGATCCTATGTCCAAGTAGCATCACATAAGCAGTAGATAAGTAAGCTTGAATCAGACAGCACCTGAGACAAAACATGCTAAAGTGTCAACCAAAAAGGTTGAGTGAAGTTCATAGGTTTAACAAAAGTTTGACCGTTGTTTTAGACCACAAGATTTAGTTTGTAAAGTTGATCTCCCACAGGATCTAAAGTTATGCCAAAGCGTGGTATTTAGACTAAACGTTTAAGTTTGCCCCATGATAAGTTGTGTCTGTCCTTGTCAGTTTTAATTTCATTATAAAGTAATACAAAGACTTAGTCAAATGTATCGGGGATGTTACTCCCGATAGGCCTATCCCCAATAATTAAGCATGCAGCAGCAATTAAAAATATCACTGTAGGGACTTAGTCGGACATAGTCGGGTATAGCATAGTTTAACAGTTTGGTACTTGTGTCTAAAGTGTAAAAAGTAAAAACAGCATGTGTCTCACCCCAAGTAAAGTAAGTAAGTTTGCTAGCAGTAAAGAGGGGCTATGAATTCACCTTAGTAAGTAGAGAGAGAGTTATTCCTCGGAATAGACAGTTGAACGAGTGAGCAGGAAAGTCAACCTATTGACATTTAAGAGTAGTTAAGTGTTTTGCCCATGTTTGAGTTTAAGTACGTGTTTATGTATAGTTTGTTTCACTAAGTTCCTATTCCTAGTAAGTTTCTATACTTAGAAAGTTTCTACTTAAAGAGTGTTTTCCATTTTAGGATACTTGTCATATTAGATCAGCTTCCAATCACCCATTTCCCTTCGAATGGCCATTTTAGATCTAGGGGCTTGAGCCATAGGACCCTTAAAATTGGAAGTCCAAACCCTCTGCCTAGAGTCTCGTAGAACCATTCGTCAAGAAAGTTCGAAGATCTATACATCTCTAATACATATCCCAAAACGTTCTCAAGTGTTATAATATAAGTAGTAGGTTATAGGTGCTAGTAATAGTAATAGTAATAGTAATAGTGTATACATGTTAATTAATAGTATAAGTAGTATTAGGGTTTCATTAATTAGAGTTAGTTATTTAAAGTAGTAATTAATTAACTAGGGTTTAGTAATTAATGTCCTAGGGTTTCATAAATTAGGGTTTAGTAAATTAGGGTTTTATTTAATGTAATAATGATTAGGTAATGATTAGGGTTTAATAATTAAAGTGGTATTAAATAATTAGGGTTAGGTTTAATGAATTAGGATTTAATAATTAATTAGGTTTTTAATAAAACTAGGGTTTTAATTAAAGTAGTATAAGTTAAATTAGGATTTAGGGTTTTAGTATGTATACATATATAATGTCGTGTATATGCATATATGTATATAAAAATTTATTTTTTACAAGTATATATGTATATGTGTCGATATATATGTATATGTACATATAGTTATTTTGTTTCCTTAATTAACCACTAACAAATCTCTTAATTGTATCTAGGGTTTTAAAGATCAAAGTTTCTTCCCTTTTTTTTCTAGTCGACATGTATATGTATATGTATAGATTTATATTTTTTTTTACATGTATAGATCTAGGTTTGTTCTTAAGTTTATGTGTTTATGATTTTATGTGAATATAGATTAAAAAAAAGATCAAAGAATTAAGAAAATAAATTAGGGTTTTATGTTATACCTTTGAAGATTCGAAGATGACTAATGAAGAAAAGAAGAACTTGATGAAGATGGAAGATCAAAGCCTTGAATATCTTGAAGAACACCTTGAAGATTCTTGAAGAACACGAAGAACGCGAAGAACACTTGAAGATTTCTTGGAAACCCTCAAGGATTTCGATGGTGGTGGTGGTGAATTTTCGGTTTTGGCTGAAAATTGGAGAGGGAGAGAGAGATTTTTAGTGAGGGATTTGTTTATGATTTGGTACATGGAATGGTTTAACTTAGGGGTCTATTTATAGGGAGGAATGGAGCATTCTAGAATTAGGTTTTAATAAGGAATTACTTAGGGAACAAGTAGGCTTGGAGAAGGGGTTATGGTGGTGATTTGGGCAAAAAATTTGGAGGGGTAGAAGGGTAATTTTGCCCTTCCAAATTGGCTAGGGTTTTATGAGCTAGAGTTTTAATATTTTCACTTAAGTCCTTGTATTTTAATTTAGCTTAATAACCCTTAATTATTTAAGTTTATTCATTTTAATTGCACAAGTCTTTTTAGTTATTTATTTACTCACAAAAGTTTATTAACTTATTATTTTTATTAACTTGTCAATTAATGTACAAAGTTAATTATCGTATTTTATAATTCTTAACGCTTAACCTTTATCGATTAAAGTTTACTTATTAAGTTTAATTATTTCATTGGGCATTTAATAAGGAAAAGTATTGAATGGAAAAATGAGAAATATAGAATGGAAAAATGAGAGTCGTTATAGTACCTCCCCGTTATTGAAAACTTCGTCCCAAAGTTTTTAGGTAGTTTCCTCGTTTGCATCAGCAGTTGAGAAGAGATGGGGATATTTCCGTTTCATGTGGTCTTTGCGTTCCCAGGTATATTCAGGGCCTCTACGCGAATTCCACCGGACTTTAACAATAGGTATGTTGCTTTTACGCGTTTGTTTGACTTCTCCTTCCATGATTTCTATAGGTTCTTCAACGAAGTGCATTTGCTCATTAATGCGAACATCATCCGGAGGAATAACGAGTGTGTCATCAGCAAGACACCATTTAAGATTTGAGACATGAAACACATCTTGTACTTGACTGATTCCGGTTGGTAGTTCTAATCGATATGCCACAGGACCGACCCTTTCTGTGATTGTGAAAGGTCCTACATATCGTGGACTTAGTTTACTTCGCTTACCAAAGCGAACAACACCTTTCCAAGGGGATACTTTCATCATGACTTTATCTCCAACTTGGTATTCGATGTCTTTTCATTTCTTATCAGCATAGCTCTTCTGTCGGCTACGGGCAGTTTCTAAACATTGCTTAATCTGAACGATCTTTTCGGTAGTTTCATGGATAATTTCAGGATCAGTTAAATGTATGTCCTCAAGTTCATCCCAAAATAGAGGGGATCTACACTTTCGTCCATATAAAGCTTCAAAAGGTGCAGCTTTAATGCTAGAGTGATAACTGTTATTGTAGGAAAATTCAACCAAAGGTAGGTGTCTATCCCAACCTTTGCCGAAATCGATTGCACAAGCACGTAGCATATCTTCCATGGTTTGAATAGTCCGTTCACTTTGACCATCAGTTTGAGGATGATAGGCTGTACTCATGTCGAGTTGAGTTCCAAGAGCAGATTGTAAAGTTTTCCAGAATCTAGAAACAAATCGACTGTCGCGATCAGAAATAATCGAGATAGGAACACCATGACGTGAGATGATTTCTTTAATATAAAGATGTGCTAATCTCTCCATCTTGTCGGTTTCCTTGATCGGTATGAAATTTGCAGATTTAGTAAGACGATCAACTACGACCCAAATAGTATCGTTACCGTTTGCAGTCTTAGGTAACTTAATAACAAAGTCCATAGTGATACATTCCCACTTCCACTGCGGAATATTAGGTTGTGTCAACAGACCAGAAGGCTTTTGATGCTCGGCCTTGACCTTCAAATAAGTAAGACACTTACTAACATAAGTAGCAATGTCGGCTTTCATGTTAGGCCACCAGTAGAATTGCTTCACATCGTGATACATTTTACTGGAACCGGGATGAATAGAATATCTAGTCTTATGAGCTTCATCCAAGACTAGTTCACGGAGATTACCGGAACGAGGAACCTAAATTCTGTTGCCAAAATACCGTGTACCATTAGCTTTCACTTGAAGTTGGTTCTCAAAACCAATGGGTCCTTCACCTTTAATAAATGTCGGTTTAATGGCTTCCAGTTGAGCTTCACAGATTCGTGAGATAAGATTTGATTTGATTTTCAGGTTTAGAGCACGAACACGTTTAACATCGTCTTTCCGACTAAGGGCATCGGCAACTACATTCGCCTTGCCAGGATGATATTTCAGCTCACAGTGATAATCGTTCAATAACTCGAGCCATCGGCTTTGCCTCATGTTCAGCTGTTTTTAATCAAAGATGTGTCGAAGACTTTTATGATCAGTGTACACTGTAAAATGGGTACCATACAAATAATGTCTCCATATCTTTAATGCAAATACCACAGCACCTAACTCAAGGTCATGTGTGGTATAGTTCTCTTCATGTTTCTTCAACTGCCTAGATGCGTAAGCGATAACCTTCTCACGTTGCATTAAAACACAACCAAAGCCTTGCTTCGAAGCATCGCAGTAAACAACAAAATCATCAGTACCTTCAGGTAAAGATAGAATCGGGGATGTGGTCAATTTCTCCTTCAGAATCTTGAAAGCATATTCCTGTTCTTCGGACCACTCAAATTTCTTCCCTTTTTGAGTTAGCTTCATAAGAGGTTTAGCAATGAGAGAAAAATCTTTTATGAACCTTCGATAGTAACCGGCAAGTCCTAAAAACTGGCGAATATGTTTCGCAGTCTTTGGTATCTCCCAGTTCCAAATAGCAGCAATCTTAGCTGGATCGACATGTATTCCTTCTCTATCAACAACATGTCCAAGGAATTGTACAGTTTTAAGCCAAAACTCGCACTTAGAAAATTTAGCATAGAGTTGTTCCTTTCTTAAGAGTTCAAGAATCATACGCAAATGTTGCTCATGCTCTTTCTCACTCTTGGAATAGATCAAAATATCGTCAATGAAACAATAATGAATTTATCGAGGTAAGGCTTGCAGACATGATTCATAAGATCCATGAATACAACAGGAGCATTGGTCAAACCAAAAGGAATGACACAGAATTCATAATGTCCATATCGAGTACGAAAAGCAGTCTTAGGAATATCGGATTCCTTGACTTGGAGTTGGTGATAACCAGATCTCAAATCAATCTTTGAATAGACGCTTGACCCTTGAAGTTGATCGAATAGATCATCAATATGCGGCAACGGATAACGGTTCTTGATAGTAAGCTTGTTAAGTTCACGATAATCTATACACATCCTTAACGTACCATCTTTCTTCTTAACAAACAAAATAGGAGCTCCCCATGGGGACGAGCTAGGACGAATGAAACCTTTATCCAATAGTTCTTAGAGCTGGTTGGATAATTCCTTCATCTCGGAGGGTGCTAAACGATACGGCGCTTTAGCAATAGGAGCAGCACCAGGAGTTAAATCAATTTGAAATTCAACTTGTCAAGGAGGTGGAAGACCAGGAAGATCTTCGTGAAACACATCGAGAAAGTCTTTAACCACTGGTACATCTTCAATACGCTTCTCTTTCGATTCAATCATCTTAACATGAGCTAGAATTGCTGGATAACCTTTCATAAGGTATTTGCGAGTTTTAATACAGGAGATGATGTTGAGATTGGAACCACTCTTTTCACCTTGGATGATGAGAGTCTCTCCATTTCCCAATGGAACATGAACAGTTTTATCGTAACACATGATGGCAGAATGTAATGGACGTAACTAATCCATTCCAACTACAACGTCAAAACTCCCGAGTTCGACCAGCAAAAGGTCTATCTTAAATTCCTTATCGGCTAAGATTAAGTTGCAGTTTTTATAGATTTTATTGACTTGCATGATCTTTCCGTTGGCTACTTCTACTAATCGTTTAGTTTCTAAGGGTTGAGGCTTTTCAGTAAATAGGGTACAAAAATCACTAGACACATAACTTCGGTCGGCACCAGTATCAAATAAAATAGTTGCATAACAATTATTGACAAGATACGTACCCGTGATGACCTCATCCTCATCTCGGGCTTCAGCAACAGTGATAACAAACGCACGACCCTTTGCAGCAGTAGCATTAGCTCCAGTAGTGGGATTATCCTTCTTCTTAGGACAATTAGGACTAATGTGTCCCTTTTCTCCACAAGTATAGCAGGTTGGAGGAGCTTTGGCTGAAACAATAGCCTTATCCTTTGGAGGAGTCTTGCACATCTTAGCAACGTGTCCCTCTTTCTTACACAACGCACAAACCGCAGTACACTTCCCTGGGTGATTCCTCTAACAACAAATACAGAAGAGATAAGTACCCTTATAATTCGACCGTGTGTTATCCGCAGGCTTCTTATTATCATTCTGAGCCGAACCTTGAGATGGCTCAAACTTCCTCTTACCATCATTACCCTTGGTTTCAACCTGCTTATTGGCCGACTCTCTTCTTCTCTTGGCCAACATCACATTTTGTGCCATAAGAATCACAGTATCCAGAGTAACCTTCTCAGCAGCTATAACATTTCCTTGAACATCCTCGGGAAGACCTTCTATATACCGCTCAATTCTTCTAGCTTCGGTAGGAAACATCTCAGGACATAGAGTAGAAAGTTCCAAATAACGATTGGTGTAGTTCTCAATATCAGTGCCCTTGACCTTGAGTTCCCAGAACTCAGCTTCAAGTTTCTGAACTTGACTCCTCGGGCAAAATTTGTTGACCATCATGCTTTTGAGTTCGTCCCATGGAATTGCATTAGCATTATCAATTCCTACGGACTTGGCATGAGTAGTCCACCAAGTTAAAGCATTACCACCCAATGAGCTAGTGTCATACTTTACTTGATCGTCATCACCACAGTTACAAATACGGAAAATAGATTCCATCTTCTCGAACCAACGGACTAGTTCGATAGCTTCCTTAGTTCCCTTAAATGCAGGAGGATGACAATTTGAAAAATCCTTGTAAGAACAAGGTTTCGGTTGAGGATTAACATTGTTAGCTTGGTTGTTGCCTTGTGCGGCAGTGAGTAGTTGTTGGAATTGCTCAGTAGTCAAGACGGTATTGTTAACAGTAGGTGCAGCTGTACGAACCATGATGTCGCTACATAAGTGAACATAAGTCGGATAAGTTAACAAATTATAGGGTTGAGCAATTACAAGTAGGAATAAGATAAAGTATTAATATCACATGATATAAATAAAACACTTTATTTTATTAAGGAACGAGGCATTAAATAAGCCTTATTACACGATTCGAAATTTGAAATAGTTTTAAGGCATAGCCTTTACATAGATGGAAAAATAGGAAAGATAACTAAAGAATATTAAGATTGAAATAATCTTCATATCTCTTCTTCTCGTCCTCAAACTGCTTCATCACTTTTTCCATGTTATCCTTCACAAGTTTCTCTAGCCTTTCTGTTTGAGAGTAGAGAGATTCTTTGATAAACTTATCATATCGCTCGTTCTTCCCTTTTTGCTTTTCGTAGAGATATTCAAGATTGTCGTAGAGGTTGGTAACACGACTGTTAACGGCATTGGTGTCGTATTCCCTTAGGGCAAGTTGTTTGTCGACTCAGCTTCTCTCCATTTTCATTCGGAAGTCAACATCCTCCTGGAGATGAGCAAGTGATTGCTTCCCCCAACGAGTGTTGCGTTCTTCCTCGTACTTTAGGAGCCTTAATTCTTTTCTTAGTTCAACATTTTCCTCCACCAACTTCTTAATTTCGCGGTCCTTCTCATACATACGGACCTCCACTCTCGCCATGTGACGCAAATCCTCATACTTAGCAGCATCATTATAAGAAGGAGTCCGGGCTCTCTTCCTTGATGGACCGGCTTCTTCATGACGTTTTCCTTTATCTTCGATTCTAGGAGTTGGATAATATTGAGGAGACCTTTGTGAATTTCGCAGAGTATTTGGACTATAGTTTGGTGAAGCAGGACTGTAAGAAGGACTTCGAACAGGTCTTGATGTTTCAGAGTGTCCAACACCTACTTTGGTGGTAGGGTTGTGAGTTGCCTTATTGGGCTTGTTAATGCTTGAGCTTGACATCCTATCATTAGGAAAGAGACTTTGATTAGAATCTTTTAGTCAAGTTTTGGAAAGCATAAATGTTAAGATTTTAGGGAATCCTAAGTGCTTTAAAGTCTAAGGCATGAAAGGTTATAGTTTCCTAGATTGCTAAGGCATCCTAGCTAGCAAATAAGGCACACATAAAAATGCAATCATGGTTCTCTATAACAGCCTGGTTTGCTCTGATACCAATCTATCACACCCCCAGTTAGGGCCTAGGCGAAATGTGACTTAATATCAAAATATACCAACATATTATAATAACGAGAACAATACTAAATGAGAAAATTAACTTTAATGAGTACGCAGCGGAAAATGAAATGCCGTTACAACGGAATAAAGTAAATGTTTAAATGCAATAGTAAAATATGCAATAATCTCTTGATCCTATGTCCAAGTAGCATCACATAAGCAGTAGATAAGTAAGCTTGAATCAGACAGCACCTGAGACAAAACATGCTAAAGTGTCAACCAAAAAGGTTGAGTGAAGTTTATAGGTTTAACAAAAGTTTAACCGTTGTTTTAGACCACAAGATTTAGTTTGTAAAGTTGATCTCCCGCAGGATCTAAAGTTATGCCAAAGCGTGATATTTAGACTAAACGTTTAAGTTTGCCCCATGATAAGTTGTGTCTGTCCTTGTCGGTTTTAATTTCATTATCAAGTAATACAAATACTTAGTCAAATGTATCGGGGATGTTACTCCCGATAGGCCTACCCCCAATAATTAAGCATGCAGCAGCAATTAAAAATATCACTGTAGGGACTTAGTTGGACATAGCCGGGTATAGCATAGTTTAACAGTTTGGTACTTGTGTCTAAAGTGTAAAAAGTAAAAACAGCATGTGTCTCACCCCAAGTAAAGTAAGTAAGTTTGCTAGCAGTAAAGAGGGGCTATGAATTCACCTTAGTAAGTAGAGAGAGAGTTATTCCTCGGAATAGAGAGTTGAACGAGTGAGCAGGAAAGTCAACCTATTGACATTTAAGAGTAGTTAAGTGTTTTGCCCATGTTTGAGTTTAAGTACGTGTTTATGTATAGTTTGTTTCACTAAGTTCCTATTCCTAGTAAGTTTCTATACTTAGAAAGTTTCTACTTAAAGAGTGTTTTCCATTTTAGGATACTTGTCGTATTAGATCAGCTTCCAATCAACCCTTTCCCTTCGAATGGCCATTTGAGATCTAGGGGCTTGAGCCATAGGACCCTTTAAATCGGAAGTCCAAACCCTCTGCCTAGAGTCTCGTAGAACCATTCGTCAAGAAAGTTCGAAGATCTATACATCTCTAATACATATCCCAAAACGTTCTCAAGTGTTATAATATAAGTAGTAGGTTATAGGTGCTAGTAATAGTAATAGTGTATACATGTTAATTAATAGTATAAGTAGTATTAGGGTTTCATTAATTAGAGTTAGTTATTTAAAGTAGTAATTAATTAACTAGGGTTTAGTAATTAATGTCCTAGGGTTTCATAAATTAGGGTTTAGTAAATTAGGGTTTTATTTAATGTAATAATGATTATGTAATGATTAGGGTTTAATAATTAAAGTGGTATTAAATAATTAGGGTTAGGTTTAATGAATTAGGGTTTAATAATTAATTAGGTTTTTAATAAAACTAGGGTTTTAATTAAAATAGTATAAGTTAAATTAGGATTTAGGGTTTTAGTATGTATACATATATAATGTCGTGTATATGTATATATGTATATAAAAATTTATTTTTTACAAGTATATATGTATATGTGTCGATATATATGTATATGTACATATAGTTATTTTGTTTCCTTAATTAACCACTAACAAATCTCTTAATTGTATCTGGGGTTTTAAAGATCAAAGTTTCTTCCCTTTTTTTTATTAGTCGACATGTATATGTATATGTATAGATTTATATTTTTTTTTACATGTATAGTTCTAGGTTTGTTCTTATGTTTATGTGTTTATGATTTTATGTGAATATATATTAAAACAAAGATCAAAGAATTAAGAAAATAAATTAGGGTTTTATGTTATACCTTTGAAGATTCGAAGATGACTAACGAAGAAAAGAAGAACTTGATGAAGATGGAAGATCAAAGCCTTGAATATCTTGAAGAACACGTTGAAGATTCTTGAAGAACGCGAAGAACACTTGAAGATTTCTTGGAAACCCTCAAGGATTTCGATGGTGGTGGTGGTGAATTTTCGATTTTGGCCGAAAATTGGGGAGGGAGAGAGAGATTTTTGAGTGAGGGATTTGTTTATGATTTGGTACATGGAATGGTTTAACTTAGGGGTCTATTTATAGGGAGGAATGGAGTATTCTAGAATTAGGTTTTAATAAGGAATTACTTAGGGAACAAGTAGGCTTGGAGAAGGGGTTATGGTGGTGATTTGGTCCAAAAATTTGGAGGGGTAGAAGGGTAATTTTGCCCTTCCAAATTGGCTAGGGTTTTATGAGCTAGAGTTTTAATATTTTCACTTAAGTCCCTGTATTTTAATTTAGCTTAATAACCCTTAATTATTCAAGTTTATTCATTTTAATTACACAAGTCTTTTTAGTTATTTATTTACTCACAAAAGTTTATTAACTTATTATTTTTATTAACTTGTCAATTAATGTACAACGTTAATTATCGTATTTTATAATTCTTAACGCTTAACCTTTATCGATTAAAGTTTACTTATTAAGTTTAATTATTTCATTGGGCATTTAATAAGGAAAAGTATTGAATGGAAAAATGAGAAATATAGAATGGAAAAATGAGAGTCGTTATAGCCTCGGATTCACGAACCTATATTAATTATATATTTTTATATGTTGGTCAATATCTGTCTAACAATTTAGGTCAGGTCATAGTGTATCACAATCCTAATGCTCGAGACTAATATGCAGAAGTCAACAAAAGTTAATTTGACTCAAAATGATTTCCATGATTATTATATAGTTTAAATATAGTCGTTTTATATTTTTAAGTATTTTTAACAGATTTTATTAGAGTAAATAATAAAATTCATTTGTTAATAAAAATTTATATTTAAAATTTATATATGATAAAAATATACTTTTATATATTTTAAGTAATAAAATTTATAAAGTTCATTTTAATATTATAAAAATATAATGATAGGTATTATTAATGTAATTATATTACGTGTAGTAAAATATTTTTGTATCACATATTTATTTGATAAAATAATATTGATAATAACAATAATAAATAAAATTTGCATTATTTTGTAATAATAATTATTATTATTCTACTAATAAAAATAAAAATATTTATATTTATTAAAAATGATACTAATTATGATAAAATGATAATTTTTATTAATAATAGAACTAAAATGATAATAATAATAATAATGATATCTTATAATAACAATGATATTTCTATTAAAAATGATAATTTTTGTAAAATGATAATTTTAATATTAATAATACTTTTAATAATAATAAAAATGATAAAAATAATAAAATCGATAATTTTTCTCTTAATTTAATGTCTTACAATAGTTTAATTTCATCATGATACTCATACTCATTATTTCCCAATCAATTTGTTAATAGCTTTTAGTCGTCTTTTATATCGCGTTCATAATAATGATAATATAGTAATCAAAATAATTAGATGTTTCTAATATTAGTTTTAATTACAATAATACTAATAATAATAAATACTATGATAATATTTAACGATAATAATAATAACAATTTTAATGATAATAATAATAATAATAATAATAATAATAATAATAATAATAATAATAATAATAATAATAATAATAATAATAATAATAATAATAATAATAATAATAATACTAATAATAATAATAATAATAATAATAATAACTAGATAAAAACTATAACGACGATAATAATAATCATTTTTAATAATAATACAAAAATTCAATTGACTATAACTTCTAATCAGTTCATCGAAACCATTTGATATCTAAATGAAAAAGTTCTTAATTTTTCGCTAGCTTTCCAACGACATGCATATCTTATACCTTATCTCAACTGCATATGTAACTAATTCAGAATTCAACATAACCTATCTAGTGGCAATATCAAAAATACAAGCATGTATAACCCTATATATTCGAGCACTAGTCAGGGATACACTATTAATATATAAAAGTTAAGTTATGAGTGCTCACGTATCAATATTGAGATTCAATATTGCAGGAAAGGTACGTAAATGCAACGGAGATGATAAACACTAGATTGACCTCCGAGAATACCCATGAACATTACCCATAACCTCCATAGCTATAACCCATAATTTCCTTAGCTCTATCCCGCTCATAAAAATCCGTTTTGAAATAGCTCGCTCATGACCTCGTCGTAGTATTTTATGTATAATAATAATAATAATAATAAGATTTTATAACAATAACAATAATAATAATAATAATAATAATAATAATAATAATAATAATAATAATAATAATAATAATAATAATAATAATAATAATAAATTTAATATAAATAATACGGAGTATGATATATGTGTGTGTGCAGAGGTGAATTCGATCAAGTTTTATAGACCCGTTTGGTGGACCTCAGCTCCGTGATTGCGAAGAGACAAAGGCCAAAAGCTCTGCGATCACGAGCTTCCTGAATCCAGCTCACCCTCAATGATTTCAAGGCTGCCGACAGTTTTAATATATAATATTATATATTTATATAATTTATATAATTATATATATATATTATATTATATTTATGTGCATAGTTAAATTATAAATTTAATTCCGATGTCTCGCACGTTAACACTCGACTAAAGTCCCGGTTTCATTTTTTCAAATGATGCCTCGTACGCTTAGAAAACTGGTATTTTATATTTCGTGTAATGTACCTTTATATATGACAAGACTCAAATCAATGAAAAACTATCCCACTCAAAATATAAATTATTCATTTGAGTGTTTTGATCATTTACTTCTATAAATCAACTTCTCATTGGTTATCAAAATATATTATTTTAGATCAAACGTTATATATATATATATATATATATATATATATATATATATATATATATATATATATATATATATATATCTTTATTTTAAAAAAATAAGTTTGTTCCTATATAGTTGAAGTATTTATTTAATAATACAATATTTAGTTTTTCAAAACTAATTATATTTTCAAGTTTATTTTGGAATCGTTTAGATAGTAGAAAAATATTATGTCGTATCATGTTTACGTTGTTGAAACAATATATATATATATATATATATATATATATATATATATATATATATATATATATATATATATATATATATATATATATATATATATATATATATATATATATATATATATATATATATATATATATATATAATTTATAATACAAAGCTTTAATTAAATTCTTTAAAACTTATGAATAAATTATCTTATAAAACGTTATATTAATAAAGTTCTTCTTAAACCAAAATATTTTTTGTATGTTTGAAACAATATTAAATAAATATGAAAACTTTGTTTTCCAAAACTAAATATATTTAAGAATCATTTTACTAAAAAGATTATAATAGTAGAAGTTGTTATATCGTAAAACGTTTTAGAAAAAAAAGATTAAATATACTCTTAATAGGTTTCAAGTCTTTAAATTAACGTTTGTTGGTGAAACGAGATATAAAGTCCAAAGGTTAGATAAACGTATGAAATCATGTTAATGTAAAATGTCGATATCCAACGTCTAAATTATTTACATTCCACGTTCCAACTATAAGATGAAAGTTAAAATAGTTTTCTTATTAAAATCACGAGGGAAATGTTGTAAAGCATGAATTGAAAATTAAATAGGAATCTCCACTAACTCTTCTCTAGTTCTCGTTAATTGACACTTTGTTCTTATATGTAAATCACTTTACCATCTTTCCTAATACTGTTAAAAAGAAAAGTTTCCTAAGTCAAAGTGGACCTCTCAACAGAAACTCATATTCATACAATGTATCTGATAAATCAATCATTTGATTTTATCTTCTAATTCCATCGATAATCATATTAAAACAAATATGTTCACTTAAAGTATTATATGTTTAATACTTTGTTAACGTTCTTATGTTATAATATATATATATATATATATATATATATATATATATATATATACACACACACACACACACATACATACATATACATATTCATATTAAATTGTATGATGGTTCGTGAATCGTCGAAATTTAGTCGAGGTTAAATGAATGTATGAACACAGTTTAAAATTCTTGAGATTTAACTTAACAATCTTTGTTTATCGTGTCGGAATAATGTAAAGATAAAGTTTAAATTTGATCGGAAATTTCCGGGTTGTCACATGTTTATTGATCATGAATGCGAGTATATATACATCATATTACAGCCTGTAGTCTAGCTATTGTTTAACTAACATTGCACAATATATGATAAATATATCACACGAGATCCTATACAAATATACATCAAATCTATGCTTAGAATAGGTTGCAAGGTTGTTAGGATCGGCTGACTAATAGACGACCGTGATTTTTTCTGTTATACTACTGCCTGACGCCTCCAAGAATCAAAGAAATAAGAAGCGTTGTTTTGATATCATTTGTGGTACATAGTTAAAATAATGTAAAATATGCAATGGGAGTAGCACGTTATTCTAGAAAGATAATTGGATGCATATTACAAGCATGTGTCTTAATAAGTGGTATCATATTATTTGCATTCGAGTCCAATTAAAATGTGTTGGTTGAAGGATGCGTTTAAAACACCTCAGCATGTTTATTAGGTATGTGGAACTGGTGTACATGAGTTAGAGGCAGGACGAATAACGAGCTTGATGAATTCAATGGTATTCTTTTCACATCTCATTGTCTTACATCTTGTCGATACACATGGGAATGGTCATTGAGCTCCTAAGGTAACTTTGCAGCTAATCACTTCTCTTTTGTAACGCATGTCCTTTCGGGCTCTATTTTCAGGCGTCTATTTACATCGTTTACAACGGAAGCACTTAAAATTACATTTTTTTTATACAATCATCTCTACAGATATATAATTTCTAAACTCTTTTTTCTTGTCCTTAAGGCGTCTCTTCAACTTAAGTCCTCGAACATTTAAACCTGAGATATATGCAATAACTGTAAGCCTAAAGCTTAGTGAGCACGTGAATTTTGCTATAAAAATATCACATACATAATATCATGACAATACTCTTTTATATAAAAATGTATACTGAAATCTGCGTGTTGATGTATAACCGAACCGTAACTGTTTCTCTATACTTTGATCCAATCTTAAAGATATGGATCCCATTTTCTGAACAACGTGAAGCCTTGCGCTAACACGTGTTAAACTGTATACTTTCGTATCGTACCGGTCGGTATACATCAACCATTCATAATACATATACATATATCACATGCATAAAAATGTAATATAAATGCATACAAACATTTCTAGCATCTCTAATGCAACATTTAGCATATAACATACATAATAGCATATATCTCAATTTTCATAAATAACACGGTACTCACATTGATAATTTAATGGTCACGATGACATATTGGTCTCTTTGGTGAGCTTTATAAACTTGTAGTCTTTACTAAAATACTTGTACTCTAACTTCAACTAATAATAATATATGCTTCATATGAACTGATCTCATATTGCTATTAAGAGTAAAAATATTATATGCTTCAAGTGCTCCAACACCAAGCATCCTTTGTTTGTACATTTTCCTTCTAAGCTTGTACTTCTACAATAGAATACATGTACTCGTACTACGCTATCCTTTGATTATTACATGCATAATAAAATTCTCTCTCTCATTTGATCTATGATGTACGTAAATGAAGGAAAAACATTTGAGAAAACATTGATTTCTTATTTATACTTGATCTGGGATATGCTTAGTCACTAAGCTAACTTATTCTCCATATGCCACACATTTAGATATATGTTATTTGTTGGCATTATCTTATGTGATGGAAAGAGTTTACTCATCAACTCTACTACTATAGCCTTATTATTTGGCTTGAAAACTAAAATGCTTCACGTGGGCATTACCTCTTTACATCCTATGAAATTAATTTGATTACTTAAAAATATTACATAATCATCCTTTTTGATCAAACACGTGTATAGAAGTAAACACTAATCAAGTATAAACAATTTGTACTATGTGTACATTTATATGCACTTACTATTTCTAAGAAATGAAAAACATTATTTTTCATATATTTATCTTAACTTGTATCATTTTTTTCGAGTTCACCCATCTAAAATTAGGATGTTACAAATCTATTCTCCTTTAAAAAGTTTCGTCCTCGAAACTCATATTCATTTATAACCCAATATTTTTTTTCATCATGCAAGATTAATTACGTGTACAAATAACTCCATAAAAAATCATATATTATGTGAAACTTTCATTTTATCTCAAATCTTTTCATAAGCTTATGTACTCTTTTTCTTTCTCCTTATATATTGTACACATCTATAAAGTAACGTATACATTAAAGAGTATGTTCAATTTACAATTCACTTCTCGTTACTTCTGTTTTACACATTTTTTTTTTTTTTTTTACGGAATATATCTTTATCACTAGCGTCTTTTCATAATGAGGTTAAACTAAGCTTATAAACATAATAGTTCATGTTCACAATAACGTTGGCCAGGCGTCATCGTCAACGTATTTTACATGCATTTGCTAGTTATCAGCATCATGTATCATAATAATGCACAATTTTCTTTAGTTGTAAATTCTGTAATGCACACAATACTCTATAATAATTCAATCAACTCTGATCGAGATTCTTTTCTTTACAAACTCTTGATATTAAAATCTAAGTTATACAGTTGATTCTTATTCTTTCTGTAATGAGATGCCATGTTTTAGTGAATACATCGAATGGAACTGTAAGTTTCTTTCTTTCGTACCAAGTAATTAGTGTAAATGCACTAATACTTGTAGCATGACTGGTCGGTGCCCCGACATAACCAAGTATATGATAGTGTAAAAACACTTATACTGGTTCTGTAAATCTGAAACTGTAACTGTAAGTCGACGTCTCGACATCTGTAACTGTAACTCGGCGTCCCAATATCCACCGATGTATCACACTAACAGTAGCATCTCTTTTAAAATATACGTTTTAATCATAATTCTCCTTTTATATGGCGTACTAATCACCACTTTCTCATATCATTCTTCTTTAAGTGACAACTAATGAACTTCAAAATTTTAAGTTGTCATTTTTACTTTTGTGTTTGATATACATTATATATCATGAGATCATTTCTATATTTATTCTTTTCTATATTAGCATAAATTGTATAGTCGAAATTTTTGACAACCTTCTTTTCTGTCTTCTTCTATTTTTTTATTATACTAGTGTCAAACTATTATCTTTAATAAATTTAATAATTTTATCTTAGTTTCTTTAACATTACTTTTGCTCTTTTGCTAACTTCAACCAAAACATAAATTACGTAAATTTCACTGTTAAAAGAAGGCATGATCATTAACTCTATGTAAAGCTCTATTGTTCTATATTAACTTTGTACTAGATATCATATCCATCCTGTTTGATATCTTATTATATAGGGTTAAAGCCAAAAATAGGCTACAAACTTACACAAATGTACCGATGTCGCCCATAAACTCATTTTCGTCCTACTGTCGCTTACAAACTTTCAAAAAGTGTACCAATGTAAACAAAAACTTTCAAAAAGTGTACCAGTGTAAACAAAAATGACTTGCTACCGGCTAAACTGGTTAAAATCAACACGTGTCGTTCGTGGATTGGATCTTAATTCTAAAAAAAAAAAAATAATAATTATCAAGTCAAAATTAGTATGTAACAGGTCAAAACTATAAAATGTTGATATTAGCACATTTTTTGAAAGTTTGTAGGCGACAGTAGGACGGAAATGAGTTTGTGGGCGACATCGGTACATTTGTGTAAGTTTGTAGCCTATTTTTCGCTTTAACCCTATTATATACCAACTTTTCATACATATAATACATTATTTACTTTTTACCAATTTACTTCACTTGTATTTTATAGACTAAAAAAAATAAACTTGCATGTGTAAGCCATAAATATAAATTCGAACAAAATTTAACTATTTCAGCAGACAACTTTTTCGACCCAAAATATTGTAGAGACCCGTCCTAATCCATCCGGACGAAGTCCATATCGATTATAAACGATTCACAACAGTTGATTACATCGCGAGGTATTTGACCTCTATATGATACATTTTACAAACATTGCATTCGTTTTTGAAAAGACAATCTTTCATTACATCAAAAGTTGACGACATGCATACCATTTCATAATATATCTTACTATAATTGACTTAATAATAATCTTGATGAACTCAATGACTCGAATGCAACGTCTTTTGAAATATGTCATGAATGACTCCAAGTAATATCTCTAAGATGAGCAAATGCACAGCGGAAGATTTCTTTCGTACCTGAGAATAGACATGCTTTAAAGTGTCAACCAAAAGGTTGGTGAGTTCATTAGTTTAACATAAATAATCATTTTTATCATTTTAATAGACCACAAGATTTCCATTTCTCATAAATATACGTCCCATGCATAGAGACCAAAATATCATTCATATGGATTGAACACCTGGTAACCGACATTCACAATATGCATATAAGAATATCCCCATCATTCCGGGATCCTCCTTCGGACATGATATAAATTTCGAAGTACTAAAGCATCCGGTACTTTGGATGGGGCTTGTTGGGCCCGATAGATCTATCTTTAGAGTTCGCGTCAATTAGGGTGTCTGTTCCCTAATTCTTAGATTACCAGACTTAATAAAAAGGGGCATATTCGACTTCGATAATTCAACCATATAATGTAGTTTCAATTACTTGTGTCCATTTCGTAAAACAGTTATAAAAGCAGCGCATGTATTCTCAGTCCCAAAAATATATATTGCAAAAGCATTTAAAAAGGGAGCAAATGAAACTCACGCATATAAATATTGTAAAACAGTTAATAAAGCATTTGCATGTATTCTCAGTCCAAAAATGTAATGAGTAAAAAGGGAATAATGAACTCACCATACTGTATTTTGTAATAAAAATACATATGACATCATTGAACAAAAGTAGAATTGGCCTCGGATTCACGAACCTATATTATTCATATATGTATTAAAACATATTCTTGTACTCGAATAAATCTATATATTTTTATTACTGATGTAATTGTTATATTTAATAATTTATAACTTTTATTATTTATTTATATATTTTGTACATAATAATATTAATATAGTTAAGTTAAGTATATTAAATATATCTTTATATATAATCTACAATTTTTATAATAATTATCTTAACCAAGTCTTTTAAACTTCTATTTTTATAATTATTATTATTTTAATAATAATAATATAGATATTACAGATAATAATAATAATAATGATCGTTTTTAAGGATTACGAAAAGATAATTTTTGTAAAAATGACATTAATGATAATAACTTTTAATAATAATAATACTAATAATTGAAAATTCATATTAATGATAATATTTATAATAATAATGTTAATACTTATTTTAGTAATAAAACGATAAGGATCAAAATTTAAATGATGATAATATTAATTATAAGTAAATTTATAATACTAAAGTTTATGAACGTTACTAATACTAATATTTATGAAAATAATAATAAATTGTATTGTTTTGAGAATAATTATAATATTAATAAACATAATCATAAAAATGATAATAATACTTAAAATGATAAAATTAATAACAATAATAGTTATATAAATAATACTTTTAGTAATACTAATGATAATAATTCCTATAATACTTATAGGTATAATAAAAATAATAATAATAATAATAATAATAATAATAATAATAATAATAATAATAATAATAATAATAATAATAATAATAATAATAATAATTATAATACAAATAATAACAATAATATTCATAATACTAACAATAATAATTTTAATCATAATAATTAATAATAATAATAATAATAATGGAAATAAAATTAAAAGTGTATACCCTTAAAAGCTTTGTCTAAAAAGAAATGCTCCCGACAGGACTCGAACTCGCGACCTCTCGCCCACTCACAAACACTCAACACCACTTGACCAATTCGACTTTTCTGATTAATCTTGGCCCTATATTTCCTTAACCCGTCGTCGCCATTTCCCTTGACCTGACCCATTCGGCCCAACAGCAGAAGTTCACGGCCCAACCAGTTTCTCTTAACAATAATAAAAAAATTGTTGTAATGCCCTGGGTTCGAACCCAGAACCTCTAGATAATCACAAACACCCCTAACCACTCTTCTGAGATTTCATTTCTGTTATTATTAGGATTTTATTTTCTTTTAACTCATTTTCTGTTTTCACTAACATCACTATCATTAATTCAAACTATCATCATCATCCTAATCATCGCTATTTACAACATCATCTAACATCAATCATCATTACCATCATACGTATCATTATTTAATCAGCATCATCCTCTATCAAAAACTTAACTATCATCATACTTATCATACATAACATCGTATATCATAACTCACTTTTCATCGTGTTTCTTTATCATTACCATTCTATATCATCGCATGGATCATAATCATAACCGTAACCATCTTCACCTTAATTTAATCATCATCATCAATATCAAAATGATCTATACCGTTGCCATTCATTGCTACGTCATCAAATCAATAATTACCCACTTATAGTAATCATATGCTTTACACTATTATATTCAAAGTTACCTTTAAAAGAAAAATAGTGGAACGTCTTTATGGCATCATTTATTCGCATCATCATCATCTTGCTTCATAAGTTTATCACTTTCATCCTCTACTCGTTAAATAGGGATAGAACACAGAGAAGTATTGCACCTGATGCAATAGTAAGCGCGTAACAGACAGGCACAAGGAAAAGATCGAGTTTCGGCCCAATACTATAAACATGTTATCAGTCCAACAGTTAAAACAAGCCCAAAAGCAAGTGACCCATGTTGTAGGAGTTTATTAAACTAGTGAATTATCGGTGGAATTATCTTAAATTGGTAAATGATAGTTTTTATATCCACCGAATCTCTTCTAACAACATCATGTTCCATGGGTCCAAGTTTTTGTTATTATATCATATAGTGCTTCCTCTTGTCTGCCACCAACCATAAATAATTCAAACAGTGCCATTTAAATTCATTGAACCGAGAATAAAAATGATGGATTAAATGACGGTTCGTTAGTTTCGAAGGTTTAAACAGAAGAATCGAAAAAAACAGCTGACGCATGAGCTGAAGGCAGTTCACGTATGAGTTTTGTTGATTGTTTTAAAAGTGAAGGTGATCGGTTTTATTGTGGTTTCACGAAGGATAACAAGAGAATGGGTGTACATATGTATATATATATATATATATATATATATATATATATATATATATATATATATATATATATATATATAAAGTGGATGATGGAGTGATAGTGGTTGATTTGGGTGATTTAGAGTGGCTCACAAGGGTGATATATGAAGGTGGTGTACGTGTTCTATGGTGGTGATTTGGGTCGAACATATTTTAGAAAAAATAAGTAGGCAAGTTCACGTAACAGTAGGTAATCAAATTGTTTTGAAATTTCGGTTTTAACTTGTTTGAAATAGAAAACAATGGTCGGTTTGATGGTCTGTTCAATCTAGATTTAAAACAAAAGCAACAATGTAGCAGAAAGCAAGGATGATGGTGGTTTTCATGGTGTTGAGTTTAAATGGATTTCGTAGGTTGTGATGGTGTCGTTGTTTGTAGGTGTTGGTTTGTTTATGGTGGTGAGCTCATGAAGAAAACAAGAAACGGGGAATAACACAAAATTAGTAATATAAATGATAGCATGAAATTTCACATGGGTTTCCATGTATATGATGATGGTTTGATTAAAGATGACGGTTGAGGTGATGGAGATAGATGGTGGCGGATCATGGTTTTCATGGAAGGTGGTTGCCGGTGAGTAGAAGAATGCAAATGGTTATGTTCTAGTATCAAGTATCTAGTAAATGTATATATGATACATATAACTTTTATGGTGGAAAGAAGAAAAGAAGATAACACAATAATCCTTAAATCACGGGCTAACAAATTGGATGGTGATTTAGACGGGAAACAGAGTTTTGGATTATTCCATTGTTTGATTTGAGATTCGTACGAATTTAGACACATAAGGAATCGAGTAAAAAAAAATGGATTAGATGGGGATGTGAAACAGATTCATATAATTGAATCTGATTTTTATAATTTATATATATATATAATTAATATTAATAATTAATAAATATAAATATAGTATAATAATAATTCTAATAATAATAATAAATAATAATAATACTGATAATATTAATTAATAATAATAACATAATAATTCTGTTAATAATAATTATAATAATAATAATGATAATATATAATAGTAATAATAATAATAATACTAGTAATTTCAATTTACATCTTTAGATCTATATATTATATATTATAATAATTTTAATGATACAAATAATAATATTAATATTAATGTTAATAATAATAATAATAGTAATAATAATAATGAGATTGATATAACATATTATACTTATCAAATCTCATATATTCATATATATATATATTTATTTACAAATTAGTTGTTCGTGAATCGTCGGAAGTAGTCAAAGGTTTACTGAAACAGTTCAAAAATTTTAAGACTCAACATTACAGACTTTGCTTATCGTATCGAAATCATATAAAGATTAAGTTTAAATTGGGTCGAAAATTCCCGGGTCATCACAGTACCTACCCGTTAAAGAAATTTCGTCCCGAAATTTGAGTGAGGTAGTCATGGCTAACAATAGAAATGTTTTCATGATGCATACGAGTTGAGAATTAGAGTTTTATCATCAATGAGTAATATGGATAAAACAATTCGATTATTCGAAGAGTACAAATGAAGCTATCACAAAAGAATGAAATGAGTAAAGTATAGTTTCATCATATCTGTTTTCGTAGACAGGGTTGATCAAGGGATTTAGAAAAAATCTTTGTAATAAGATTTGATTCTTCGGAGATTAAGGAAATTAGGATCCTCTTTGATTAAATGCGATGATCTGTCTCGATTGCTTTGTCTGATATTTCACTATAAATTCACCCTCTTCGTTTCATTTATATTTTAGAATTCCATCCCTTTTGTTTTCTCTTCCCGACTTTAATTCGAGCGAATAATGGTCCAGAATTTGTAGGTATGAAGTTTCGAATGAGCATGATTAATGTTCTAAGAGAAAGATTGTAATAGCACGATTTTGATTGGTTAAATTACCAGAATTCAAGAGAAAAGATAGAGCTATTAAAAAGATATGTTCTCGATATGTTTGGAGATTATGTAGAATGTAAGAGTCGTGTACCATGGCACATGATGACGTTATGGTCTATGAATCATCATGTTTCTTTAGAAACTCAGCATGACTTACTGTAATTTAATCACGTTGATCAAGTGTTATTATATTATACTAACTCATGCATCAATTTACAACACTACTTCAAAATCATTCATAATTCAAACTCGAATTTTAAAGAAATTTAGAAACTAAAATAGTTTCCTTTATGATGTAATATAGATAGTACGAGGAGATAATTAATTTCCGACGAGAATATTTATGAAAATATCTTCAGAAATATCGAAGATATTTATGATGATATTTTGGAATTTCCAAGTTCGAAGGTTGATGAAGAAAGATTTTCCGCAAGATTTTAACATGAGTACGGAGCAAGATATTCGTTGAAGGTTTCATTGGATTCAGAATTACTTGGATTCTTTGAATATATGGTATGGTCCTTTATTTGGCCTTGGTCTCCTTCATGGTTTGCTCAATCTGTTTTTCAGTACCAAATTTTCTATTGAGCGTTCCTAACACTCCCTTCTTTATCATCAAACTTTTGACCATCTACAATTTTTCTGTTTCCTCTGCATTTATTGCTACAATATCTGAATCATTGGTTATCAATCTGAGGTGGTTTCAGGAGAATTGTGTTTTTAGATGATTAAACGCTGATGGTAATATGGTGAAATATAAAAGGTTCCCCGGTAACAATAAAAGAGCACGCAGATATATAAAGATTATTATAAGGCTTATTCGGTTGAAAGTCGAAGTTGATATGCTGGAGCTGTGACAAAATTGACTAATTGGGAAAGGAATTGTACGACTATTTTCGATAATAACAACGCCAAAGGAACTAGCACAGATAAGTGTTAAACGTTTAATCAGGTACAGAGTATTTTCATGTGCATAACTATATGCATAAATCATTCCTTCCGTAGATGAAGTGCGGTTGGTTCATCCTCTCGATTGAGGTGTTTTCAAGAATCATGAAAGGTTTGAACGCGGATTGTAATCGTCAAGATACAAATGAGGTTTAAGATGAAATCAAGTGGTAAACTTGAAGAAATGTTTAGTTTCATATGTTATAATCAATATTTTAATTCATTTTAATTGTCTAATGTCATTAGTCCATAGTTAGGAGTCCACAATTAGTAGTTCAACAATTCATATATAGTTTAATATATAATATTCGAATTAATTAATACTTGTCGTGACCCGTTATATACATGTCACCATTAACAGTTTGTACGAAAGAATTTTTAATTTACAATCTTTATGAAATTATATATACATATATATTTTCTTCAGATGTAATCATAGATTTAATGAGTTAATATGATATTAAACCCATTTGATTTACCGTTAAAATAAAAATATATAATCTCTAAAACATTAGAGATTACATAATCGCCATGAAGAATGAAGATAATTGATGTAGAACGATACTTAGAACGATGACTATACTCGAGGTACAGAATGAGATGTTGAGGCATGGATTGTTGATGGTACTGGTGCTGTTACTGATGGTACTGTTGGTGCCGTTGATGTTGTTGAAGCTGGTAAATTTTGCACCATATTCTCCAAAAATCATTACTCAGGTGCGAAGCTAGTTGACTTCTTCGATTACTCCGGGATGATTGTCGGTAAGAACGAGCGAATGAATAAGGTTTAGAATTTTAGATAAAATATAATCGTGGCGAGATATTCGGGAAATAAGGGTGAAAATGGTGTTTCAAACTGATTCGCCGGTAAGTGTTTCAGGTTCTTCGCCAAGAGGAAAATTTGGTTGGTGGAAAGGAATTGCCTTTTTCTCGTTTCCGTTGATTAAGTTGACTACGAACTCATCAGATGAATTGGGGATGGATGATTGGTTGATTCGATTCCGGTTACACTACTTTCAGAGCTCGAGTGGAAATCCATATCGGAATAGCTGTCGGAAGCCGAGAAATTTGAACGGGTTGCTGCATCCATCTTGTATTGTCGGAGAAATTAATTTTCGATAAGAGATAGATTATAGGATATAGATTAGTACACTGCAATACGTAATTTACATATGCATATATAATACTAAAATCCCATAAGTTACGGAGGAATCTACGGAAGCTGTCAGGCAAAGGTAACAATAACAGATATGCTAAGATATGAATTTATCTATACACTGTCTATGCAATAGAGGCAGTAAGACGTGTCTAGACTTTAAGGATGATAAGCAAATAATTTTCGACACTAAATGATAAGCAAAACTTTTGACATGCAGACACGGTCGAAGTCCAGACCCACTAATGTATCTAAACAACTACCAGTTAGACACACTAATGCAAGACCTGGTTCGCTAAGACCACCGCTCTGATACCAACTGTAGAGACCCGTCCTAATCCATCCGGACGAAGTCCATATCGATTATAAACGATTCACAACAGTTGATTACATCCCGAGGTACTTGACCTCTATATGATACATTTTACAAACATTGCATTCGTTTTTGAAAAGACAATCTTTCATTACATCAAAAGTTGACGACATGCATACCATTTCATAATATATCTTACTATAATTGACTTAATAATAATCTTGATGAACTCAACGACTCGAATGCAACGTCTTTTGAAATATGTCATGAATGACTCCAAGTAATATCTCTAAGATGAGCAAATGCACAGCGGAAGATTTCTTTCGTACCTGAGAATAGACATGCTTTAAAGTATCAACCAAAAGGTTGGTGAGTTCATTAGTTTAACATAAATAATCATTTTTATCATTTTAATAGACCACAAGATTTCCATTTCTCATAAATATACGTCCCATGCATAGAGACAAAAATATCATTCATATGGATTGAACACCTGGTAACCGACATTCACAATATGCATATAAGAATATCCCCATCATTCCGGGATCCTCCTTCGGACATGATATAAATTTCGAAGTACTAAAGCATCCGGTACTTTGGATGGGGCTTGTTGGGCCCGATAGATCTATCTTTAGAGTTCGCGTCAATTAGGGTGTCTGTTCCCTAATTCTTAGATTACCAGACTTAATAAAAAGGGGCATATTCGACTTCGATAATTCAACCATATAATGTAGTTTCAATTACTTGTGTCCATTTCGTAAAACAGTTATAAAAGCAGCGCATGTATTCTCAGTCCCAAAAATATATATTGCAAAAGCATTTAAAAAGGGAGCAAATGAAACTCACGCATATAAATATTGTAAAACAGTTAATAAAGCATTTGCATGTATTCTCAGTCCAAAAATGTAATGAGTAAAAAGGGAATAATGAACTCACCATACTGTATTTTGTAATAAAAATACATATGACATCATTGAACAAAAGTAGGATTGGCCTCGGATTCACGAACCTATATTATTCATATATGTATTAAAACATATTCTTGTACTCGAATAAATCTATATATTTTTATTACTGATGTAATTGTTATATTTAATAATTTATAACTTTTATTATTTATTTATATATTTTGTACATAATAATATTAATATAGTTAAGTTAAGTATATTAAATATATCTTTATATATAATCTACAATTTTTATAATAATTATCTTAACCAAGTCTTTTAAACTTCTATTTTTATAATTATTATTATTTTAATAATAATAATATAGATATTACAGATAATAATAATAATAATGATCGTTTTTAAGGATTACGAAAAGATAATTTTTGTAAAAATGACATTAATGATAATAACTTTTAATAATCATAATACTAATAATTGAAAATTCATATTAATGATAATATTTATAATAATAATGTTAATACTTATTTTAGTAATAAAACGATAAGGATCAAAATTTAAATGATGATAATATTAATTATAAGTAAATTTATAATACTAAAGTTTATGAACGTTACTAATACTAATATTTATGAAAATAATAATAAATTGTATTGTTTTGAGAATAATTATAATATTAATAAACATAATCATAAAAATGATAATAATACTTAAAATGATAAAATTAATAACAATAATAGTTATATAAATAATACTTTTAGTAATACTAATGATAATAATTCCTATAATACTTATAGGTATAATAAAAATAATAATAATAATAATAATAATAATAATAATAATAATAATAATAATAATAATTATTATTATTATTATTATTATTATTATTATTATTATTATTATAATTATAATACAAATAATAACAATAATATTCATAATACTAACAATAATAATTTTAATCATAATAATTAATAATAATAATAATAATAATAATAATAATGGAAATAAAATTAAAAGTGTATACCCTTAAAAGCTTTGTCTAAAAAGAAATGCTCCCGACAGGACTCGAACTCGCGACCTCTCGCCCACTCACAAACACTCAACACCACTTGACCAATTCGACTTTTCTGATTAATCTTGGCCCTATATTTCCTTAACCCATCGTCGCCATTTTCCTTGACCTGACCCATTCGGCCCAACAGCAGAAGTTCACGGCCCAACCAGTTTCTCTTAACAATAATAAAAAAATTGTTGTAATGCCCTGGGTTCGAACCCAGAACCTATAGATAATCACAAACACCCCTAACCACTCTTCTGAGATTTCATTTCTGTTATTATTAGGATTTTATTTTCTTTTAACTCATTTTCTGTTTTCACTAACATCACTATCATTAATTCAAACTATCATCATCATCCTAATCATCGCTATTTACAACATCATCTAACATCGATCATCATTACCATCATACGTATCATTATTTAATCAGCATCATCCTCTATCAAAAACTTAACTATCATCATACTTATCATACATAACATCGTATATCATAACTCACTTTTCATCGTGTTTCTTTATCATTACCATTCTATATCATCGCATGGATCATAATCATAACCGTAACCATCTTCACCTTAATTTAATCATCATCATCAATATAAAAATGATCTATACCGTTGCTATTCATTGCTACGTCATCAAATCAATAATTACCCACTTATAGTAATCATATGCTTTACACTATTATATTCAAAGTTACCTTTAAAAGAAAAATAGTGGAACGTCTTTATGGCATCATCTATTCGCATCATCATCATCTTGCTTCATAAGTTTATCACTTTCATCCTCTACTCGTTAAATAGGGATAGAACACAGAGAAGTATTGCACCTGATGCAATAGTAAGCGCGTAACAGACAGGCACAAGGAAAAGATCGAGTTTCGGCCCAATACTATAAACATGTTATCAGTCCAACAGTTAAAACAAGCCCAAAAGCAAGTGACCCATGTTGTAGGAGTTTATTAAACTAGTGAATTATCGGTGGAATTATCTTAAATTGGTAAATGATAGTTTTTATATCCACCGAATCTCTTCTAACAACATCATGTTCCATGGGTCCAAGTTTTTGTTATTATATCATATAGTGCTTCCTCTTGTCTGCCACCAACCATAAATAATTCAAAGAGTGTCATTTAAATTCATTGAACCGAGAATAAAAATGATGGATTAAATGAAGGTTCGTTAGTTTCGAAGGTTTAAACAGAAGAATCGAAAAAAACAGCTGACGCATGAGCTGAAGGCAGTTTACGTATGAGTTTTGTTGATTGTTTTAAAAGTGAAGGTGATCGGTTTTGTTGTGGTTTCACGAAGGATAACAATAGAATGGGTGTACATATATATATATATATATATATATATATATATATATATATATATATATATATATATATATATATATATACATATATATATATATATATATACATATATATATATATATATATATATACATATATATATATATATATATATATATATATATATATATATATATATATAAAGTGGATGATGGAGTGATAGTGGTTGATTTGGGTGATTTAGAGTGGCTCACAAGGGTGATATATGAAGGTGGTGTGCGTGTTCTATGGTGGTGATTTGGGTCGAACATATTTCAGAAAAAATAAGTAGGCAAGCTCACGTAACAGTAGGTAATCAAATTGTTTTGAAATTTCGGTTTTAACTTGTTTGAAATAGAAAACAATGGTCGGTTTGATGGTCTGTTCAATCTAGATTTAAAACAAAAGCAACATTGTAGCAGAAAGCAAGGATGATGGTGGTTTTCATGGTGTTGAGTTTAAATGGATTTCGTAGGTTGTGATGGTGTCGTTGTTTGTAGGTGTTGGTTTGTTTATGGTGATGAGCTCATGAAGAAAACAAGAAACGGGGAATAACACAAAATTAGTAATATAAATGATAGCATGAAATTTCACATGGGTTTCCATGTATATGATGATGGTTTGATTAAAGATGACGGTTGAGGTGATGGAGATAGATGGTGGCGGATCATGGTTTTCATGGAAGGTGGTTGCCGGTGAGTAGAAGAATGCAAATGGTTATGTTCTAGTATCAAGTATCTAGTAAATGTATATATGATACATATAACTTTTATGGTGGAAAGAAGAAAAGAAGATAACACAATAATCCTTAAATCACGGGCTAACAAATTGGATGGTGATTTAGACGGGAAACAGAGTTTTGGATTATTCCATTGTTTGATTTGAGATTCGTACGAATTTAGACACATAAGGAATCGAGTAAAAAAAAAAATTGGATTAGATGGGGATGTGAAACAGATTCATATAATTGAATCTGATTTTTATAATTTATATATATATATATATATAATTAATATTAATAATTAATAAATATAAATATAGTATAATAATAATTCTAATAATAATAATAAATAATAATAATACTGATAATATTAATTAATAATAATAACATAATAATTCTGTTAATAATAATTATAATAATAATAATGATAATATATAATAGTAATAATAATAATAATAATACTAGTAATTTCAATTTACATCTTTAGATCTATATATTATATATTATAATAATTTTAATGATACAAATAATAATATTAATATTAATGTTAATAATAATAATAATAGTAATAATAATAATGAGATTGATATAACATATTATACTTATCAAATCTCATATATTCATATATATATATATATATATATATATATATATATATATATATATATATATATATATATATATTATTTACAAATTAGTTGTTCGTGAATCGTCGGAAGTAGTCAAAGGTTTACTGAAACAGTTCAAAAATTTTAAGACTCAACATTACAGACTTTGCTTATCGTATCGAAATCATATAAAGATTAAGTTTAAATTGGGTCGAAAATTCCCGGGTCGTCACAAATACGGTCTCAAATACTGAAGCCAATATTAAAAAAAAAAAATTTAGCCCAAATGGAGTCAGCATCTAACGCTGAGAAACAACTACATTTACTGGTAAAAAAATTAGTAACTTCTATAAGGATTAAAAATCGTTTTTGGCCATTTCTCAACCAATTTTATTTTCCTTCGTCAAATAAAATCGAGTTTTGACCTAAAACTTTCATCTATCATTTTGTACTTGCCACGGTATACATTCTTTCATATCGTGAACTAGTGAATCTAGTTTTTATGACATTCATAAGTAGTTAAATAAAATAAATGATAGGTTTCTATATTTGAGGCGTAACACCGATTCAACGTAACTTTTTGCTCTTTATAACATTAATGTATAGTTATGCACTTCTTATATAACTTTTTAATGCTTGACATCAATTTTTCTCTTAAATGCATAACGATATAACTCTTTCTACTACAAATTTGTTTCATCATATATTTAATCTTGCTCTTTCTTGTCAATATGTAGTTTATTTTTGGTTTATTCTCATATCTAACGCATGTTAATTTTTACACAGGCTTTCACAAAACATTATTTTTTAACTACTCTTCTCTAGCTTAAACATAGGGCAATTAGGCATATAACACATGCTCATTTCATTTTTAAGTATGTTACTCAAGTTTAGGACTAGGTTATAACCTAACCTAATTCACCTAAACTATTGCTTGGATACCATTTGTAACGCCCCGTCCTTTCGGGTTCTAGTTTCAAGCGTCTATTTACATCGTTTACAGCGGAAGCACATAAAATTACATTTTTTTAATACAATCATCTCTACAAATATATAATTTCTAAACTCTTCTTTCTTGTCCTTAAAGCATCTCTTCAACTTAAGTCCTCGAACATTTAAACCTGAGATATATGCAATAACTGTAAGCCTAAAGCTTAGTGAGCACGTGAGTTTTGCTATAAAAATATCACATACATAATATCATGACAATACTCTTTTATATAAAAATGTATACTGAAATCTGTGTGTTGATGTATAACCGAACCGTAACTGTTTCTCTATACTTTGATCCAATCTTAAAGATATGGATCCCATTTTCTGAACAACGTGAAGCCTTACGCTAACGCGTGTTAAACTGTATACTTTCGTTTCGTACCGGTCGGTATACATCAACCATTCATAATACATAATACATATACATATATCACATGCATAAAAATGTAATATAAATGCATACAAACATTTCTAGCATCTCTAATGCAACATTTAGCATATAACATACATAATAGCATATATCTCAGTTTTCGTAAATAACACGGTACTCACATTGATAATTTGATGGTCACGATGACATATTGGTCTCTTTGGTGAGCTTTATAAACTTGTAGTCTTTACTAAAATAGTTGTACTCTAACTTCAACTAATAATAATATATGCTTCATGTGAACTGATCTCATATTGCTATTAAGAGTAGAACTATTATATGCTTCAAGTGCTCCAACACCAAGCATCCTTTGTTTGTACATTTTCCTTCTAAGCTTGTACTTCTACAATAGAATACATGTACTCGTACTACACTAATTATTACATGCATAATAAAATTATCTCTCTCATTTGATCTATGATGTACGTAAATGAAGGAAAAACATTTGAGAAAACATTGATTTCTTATTTATACTTGATCTGGGATATGCCTAGTCACTAAGCTAACTTATTCTCCATATACCACACATTTAGATAGATGTTATTTGTTGGCATTATCTTATGTGATGGAAAGAGTTTACTCATCAACTCTACTACTATAGCCTTATTATTTGGCGTAAAAACTAAAATGCTTCACCTGGGCATCACCTCTTTACATCCTATGAAATTAATTTGATGACTTAAAAATATTACATAATCATCCTTTTTGATCAAACACATGTATAGAAATAAACACTAATCAAGTATAAACAATTTGTACTATGTGTACATTTATATGCACTTACTATTTCTAAGAAATGGAAAGCATTATTTTTGGTAAAAAGTGTAGATTGGCAGGGACACCTTAGCCCTGTGTTGCCTTTGACAACCCATACCGTCCACCCCACAAGGACTAAGTATGCCGGGTAAAACTCCTCCCCCCAATACCCAACAGTTGGCGCAGATCAGAATTTAACCTGCACCCCATATTTGGTAAATGTATCCAACAGTGGGCCCGGGGATCAAAGGAGTTGGGTACCAACCAATATTTGGTAAGGGTATCCAACAGTAGGCCCGGGGATCAAAGGAGGTGGGTACCAACCAAGCTACTGCCCAGTTGGTTGGAAAGCATTATTTTTCATATATTTATCTTAACTTGTATCAATTTTTTTCGAGTTCACCCATCTAAAATTAGGATGTTACATCTTTCTTGATTGATAACATTATATTGGGCTCGGGTTCAAGGATAATTTCTTGTAAATGGTTATCGTGGTCCCAAAAAGGTGTGTTTTTATTTGGAGGATATGTTGGAACAAATTACCTACTGGGTATAATATGGCAGCACGAAGTATATATCCGAGTTCAGATACATATCTATTTGTCTTGGTTCATCAGAATGTCAAGATCGCATCTTCACTACATGTCGGTTGGTTACTTCTCTTTGGAGAGGTTTAATAGACTGGTGGAAAATTACTGTCACTACCCTGAATTGTGTGTTGAATGCATTGAGTTATGCCAACTGTAATCGTGGTGCCAAATTATTAAACATGATTTGCCGCCTTCCCACACGTTACATTCTCTTATGGTTGATATGGAAATGGGGAAATAAAGTGGTTCATAGTTTAGTGGATAAAAGACAATCAATCCTCAATGAAGACCTGCTAGCAAGCCTTCAGGCAGTGGAGAATTCACGATGAAAATTCAATGGGATCCCATAAAAACTTTCAAAGCTAATTAGATTCTAAGGGTACCATAGTAGTTGTTTACCCTCAAAAAACCATAAATTTTAAATATATACGGGTTCCTATATTTAAATTTAGTAGTATCATATCCCAATTTTAAAGGTATATTGCATAGGAAATTTTCAAAGGTAGTGACATCATAGGACCCGACACCCTTTGCCTTGAAATCACCTCTGCCTTCATGTTATCTCGCATCTCTGGTTGTCAAACCGATGCTCGAAGATGTCAAAAAAGTGTGAGGAATGGAAAGAAAATATAGATTCTTCAGGTTTTCGCTCTAAAGATTGAACATGTGGGGAGTTTTATTTCCATATTATTTGATGTAATGTAATGGGCTAATGGCTTTGATCTCATTAGTCCTCTTACTAGTGGACTATGGTTTTGAACATCAGTATAAATCTTTTAACGTTTAATAAAATTTTATTTTAAAAAAAAAGAGGCCTTCTGTAAAATTCACGCCCCATAGGACCATTAGTTACGGTAACAAGTCACGCGCGGTACTAAAAGCCACACCCAAAATGATGTTACAGGGCGTGAGTTTGGGCGTGAGTGAGGGCGTGGGGGAGAATCAAACAGGAAGATGAGATAGTGTGGAGAACACATGGCCAGATCCAATTGATTGATTTTGTTATTTATGAATTGTAATATATTATTTTTATTACTCTATATCTTTTACTCATCTATCAATCATAGCATCACAACAGTCTTCATCCACACCTCCAACCCAATCATCGTAATTTCAAATTTTCTAACACACATCATCAAAAAAATTCACACCATCGATCCTCACCCATCACCATAACAAATGGTATATGGGGTAGTCTAAGAATTATCGTATAAAAATACCAGAACGTTAGTGTTTCAAAATTCCCAGAATACAACTTGTTAAGTTACTTACTGTCAAGGTTGAAAAAGACGTGAGACGAGGTCGAGATGGTTGAGACCTTAAAAGGTTGAGACGGGGACCTTAAAAGTCAAAAAACTTTCGTTGACCGATTTGTACCTATAATCGATATTATCGCTAATATAATACAAAAAATAACACTAAACAACGTCAATTTTAATTTATTTAACTGACTTCTGACCTATTTTAACCGCATTTTCGACTTCTTACCTCGTTGACCCGACCTTTCCCTCCTTTGAGCCGAATTTTGACCGTTGACCGACTTATTAGACGTCAAAACGGGTTGAGACGATCTAGTCTCCAAGATGCCGCAACGGCCGTCACAACGAACCCAACAGACGCAGTTGCAACCATGCCTATTGTTGATGAGGTCTTAATCATATGATAAAAAGAAGTGACCCGCAACGACTTTCTATTGCTTAGGTCATTTCGGTACGTCACGGACGACTGTCATTCTTTCATCTATCTTCCATTATTATTTATAAAATCTAATCATCTTCTATTATCTACTATATATTATATACTAGGTTTTGAGCCCGTGCGTTGCACGGCTACTCAAAAACCGTCTAAAAATAATACTTCGTAACATATAGATACATGTTTTTTTTTCTATGAAGAGCTGAAACGGCGAAAGATACGATTTAGTAAGTATGCATTATATACCTACCATCAAAGTAGCATTAACCATTTGAATATATGCAGATGATGTGCATATCTACAAAACATATGCTTATGTCTTGGACTTCAAGAAGAAAGTCCGCATATGTAGTCATGTTCAACTACCATTTCTTCATTGGTTGGTTCGTCATAAAGCTATGTATGTATTGTAAAACTGTAAGAAATCCAATGTAAATATCAATACAGATTAGTAATGCACATATATGAAATATATATGAAGTCTAACATTTAATGTGTAGCCATGGTACAAACTTGCACAAAGACAGCAACCACATTATAAAGTAAGCATAATAAACATAATGTATCTATATAAACACACTGAATGTTAACGAAAGCAAAATAAATTTGAAAATAGACATTTCGAATGATCAAGAAAGCATATAAACAGTGAACTTTGCCTCGATGTAACAGTGGTAGGAAAACTTCCTACCAAGTGATTACGTGACGTATTCAAGTAATTCAAGATATGCATTCATGTAATTTCAGTAGGAATCTCACCATTAAGTTAGTTCCAACTAAGGTCAACATAAGATAATAGTTTACATTGAATATTTCAGGAAGAATTTCCCCTGACAAACTATTATGACTGAAATCTATCTTTGATAATAGTTGTAACTTCCCAATTTAGACTATTTCATATAAGAATAAGAATACATATATTTTCATAGCTTGTACTTTTAAACTATTTCTACATACATGACATACATTTTCCTTTCCACGGTACATTACTTTGCGATCCAAATAATTTTCATGTAATTTAAAAAGCGATTAACTTGCAATGTTGCGTTAAGGTAATGACACTCAAGCGGCAATATCAGGCCATTACAAATAAATACGCTCATAAAAAAGTTTAACTTGAACCTCCAAGAACTACTTAGAACTTAAAAACTACTTGAATATTGTCAAGTAGTCCCAATAATATGAACATGACGATGACCCAAAATACACTTTGACTTGCAACATACACTTGACCCAACATACACTTGCATACACATGACCCATATCGGCAAACAATCCACTATCTTTAAAACTTCGATAGCAACAAGTCAGCAACATAGATTGTTACCAACAGAATTTTATTAAGACAATTTGACTTTAAAATCTAACACAAACACAATTGTCACACTTAGGAATACCATCTCCGACTTTTCTGTTTGACCGTAAGAAGTCAAACATTTGAAGAAAACATAATAACAACAATTATACTCTTTTCAAAATTTGGTTTCCTGATCATAACAATTCCAAGCAGTTTTGCAAATACTCTAATATATTCCATCCACTCCAATTACATAGATTTACATATTAAATAACGTATTACACTGGAAGATATATAGTATAAAATTATCACAATTGCTTTAAAACTTATGACACATAAAAAAGGCCTCATGTAACAGAATCTTGCAGGTCACCTAATGAAGCGTATCGAGTATGAAGTGCTTTCTTTTGCCTCAACCAACTTGATATATCTTAAAGTGCCCAGCCAATTTTTTAAAGCACTTTAAAAATCTTTATATCACTGATTTTAAAACGATTCACCATCAATAAAAATCATAATATTATACATGGAAATAGCACCTTGTAAACTTAGTAGTTCACTGCATTTGTTTGTAGGTATATAAGCTTAGATACACTTTATTATATCAATAACTTGGCATTGTCTATTAAGACTGGTAACAGATTTGAATAGTGGATGAAACCAAATAAACAAAATTCTACATTATAAAGTTAGCAATAACAAAGCATATTGAAACATATTAACATGGACAAAAACTTTTACCGAGCTAACGATCAAATAATTTACACACAACTATTTTTCATCAGTCTATCAAAAAGCTAAAGCATTATATTGATGAGGTACAACTTGTGATAGCTTCAAGCAAGTGAAGCAACATAATTTATTGAATTATAATCTGTTTCAAAAACAATATCATCGAACTGAAAATAAACTTAATGCTATAAACGATTAGAAAAGAACTTAACAATCGATTGATAAACTGATTGACAATCGATTTATTCACATAATAATGAACAACGCTCGATTCGATTTAACCTGTAAACATAAAATTCGTACGTTTTTAATAACTTGAATAGAAGATCAGCAACATTGGATTTATTTTTGCAGACAATCCAATTTGAGTTCGGTTTCATCCTTGGACCGATCATCTTTTTTGGCGATTAGAGTGGCTTCTAGATGTGTCGATCGATTTCATCCTTGTGATTTAAATCGATGGAGGATTTTTTTTCGGGCTGAGTATCCCGTATTTTTTCCATAAAAATTGGGTATTGGTCGTTTACATATGAGGAAAGGACACTTGGAAATTACATATGGCGTAATATGCTAAAATTAAGCCTGTAATGTCAAATCACTGATTCAAAACTCTCTTTTATATAATAAGTAAATATATAGATAGATATAGATTACGATAAAAAAAATGAATATTAGGTGAAAGGTTGTAACTGGTGAAAAATAATACACTAATAATTTACATATTAACTAATACACAAAAGTTATGAATTGTTCCAGGGAAACGCGGATATATTTTTAATACATTTAAATCTCTCACGGATTATACCTTTTAATTCGACTCGAGTTGCGCTTCAACGACGTCATCATTAGCTACAAAATAATTTTACTAAACGCAATAAAATACATTAAAAATCGAACTCCCGGCGCGAAGCGAGGGTTCAATAACTAGTTTAAATCAAATTATAAAACGTATGATATACTTATAAATAGAAGTAACTAGTGTTTGAGCCATCGCTTCGCGGCGGGGGTTCGGTTTTCAATGTATTTTATTGCGTTTAGTTTGTAAAATCATTTTGTGGTTAACGATGATGTCATTGAAGCGCAACTCGAGTCGAACTAAAAGGTATAACCCGTGAAAGATTTAAATGTTATTTTAAATTAACAATATATGTGCATCTCCGCGTTTCGCTATGGAATTGTCGACTTTTAAAAATTTAACGGAGAATTAACGTGTATGAAAAGTACCCCAAATATTTAGCGTTTTTTAAAAAGCGTCCGTTTTGCGTATAGCTAGTGACATTGTGTTCCTAAAATTATTTCGAGTTTAACGATGGTGGCGGAAAAATTTAACTCGTTGCGAGCGCGAAGATATGGCCCGTTGAATATTTGGGTGAAGTTTGTTTAAGATTTTTTATGAGAATGAGTATTTGACACTTTATTCCCCTGTTTGGGGGGTGGGTTTGATTTTTTGGATAAAGTGTGGGGGTTTTGTTGTTCAATTTGAAAAAAAAAATGCGAAAAGTCGAAAGTACCTCTGGATACTATTCATCTACCATATGTGTTTATAATATAATATAATATAATATAATATAATAGATAGGCTGCATAAATCAATTTCGGTTAAATATTATGATTGTCAACTTGGTACAAATTTGTTGGAAACTGTCATCATTCCCTACATTAAATTAAATTGATTTAAATCGAAAACTGATTTTTTTTCAATAAACTAAATATGTTCAAGATTTTCTTGAATATATGAGATTTAATTTCGTTCTATGTCTATCCATCCATGTGAAAGAGTTATTATATGGTTATAATTGTTTTTACACGAAATAAAAACCCGATAAGTTGAGATCGACTTGAGATCGTCTTTCTCACTGTTTCTAGAATTGTTATACATAAAAACTTGAGATCGACTACCAAAGAGCCAATGACTTGGCGGTATCGAGGTCACCGTTACAACTTTGAGGTTAAGGGTTCGAGTCCTGCTTAGGACATTTCGTGATGTATATATTCGTGTTAGTATTAGGTGCGTGTGTGAGTTTGCCTTTAAAAACAAAAACAAAAAAAGTTTAGATCGACTTGATTTATATGTACATATTACATAAAACTTATATAACTTAGACATATCTTCATTGTATTATTCGTTATAGCTTTTGTTATCGTTTAATTCTTATGTCTAAACTAAAAAACATTTCTATAAAGGAACTATTAGCAATACATCATATTATCAAAACATAAAATGTTGATTTGTTTACTACAATCAATTTTACTTAGATCAAGAATAATCAAATTGTGAATCGAGGCAAAAGACTAACGCTGATTGACGCTCCTAACGTGGCGTTTGGGTTGACGGAAAAAATATCAGAGACATGTGGCGGCATTTGATTGGTGGTTGTGGCTTGACTGTTTCAAATGATAATAACTAGAAAAATACCGGCCCGCGCGATGCGGCGGGCCTTTTGAATTTCATATTCATATTTAACATAGCGTTATGTATTTACAGATTTAAAAACACGTTACTATGGATATGTTTGGAAACACGTTGTTGGTACCTAATATACCTAATATACTCTGCGTTTTTAACGCCAGAAAAATCGCACAAATAAGGGAACAGAATCATCGATATGATGCGGTTATTTAGGTTGTTTATTATAAGTGTGCGTATATGTATGAGAAATATCCTGAAATATTTAACGTTTTTTTTAAAACAGTGCGTTTCACGCATAGCTAGTTGCGTTGTGTTCGTAAAATTATTTCAAGTTGAACGGTGGTGACAAAGAAGTTTAACTCGAGGCGAAAAAAAAGATAAGTCCCGTCAAAATATATGGTGGGTTTTGTTTAATAGTTTTTATATTAAATTTAAAAGTTATGTTTAGTACCCCTCATGTAATTGAGTAGTTATAGATTGCACCCCTTGAAGTTACATGTAATACCCCTTGAGTTTGTGCCAAGTTATCATTTGTACCCTTGTGTTTGGGTGTCGTTTTCACCACTTGAACGACAAAATTCTGTTCTTGAAGTTATGTTTAGTACCCCTCATGTAATTGAGTAGTTATAGATTGCACCCCTTGAAGTTACATGTAATACCCCTTGAGTTTGTGCCAAGTTATCATTTGTACCCTTGTGTTTGGGTGTCGTTTTCACCACTTGGACGACAAAATTCTGTTATTGTTTTAGTATATATAGAAATAAGAACCTCGTTAACGGCTACGTTTTGATAGTGTTGGTAAGCTTTAACTTCGAATTTAATTGTTAAGATTCTTGTTCATGTTTAGGGTTTGAGCTTGTTTGTAGTGACCCGAACTTTTCCATGTTTATATATATTAATTGATATTGATATTTACATGATTAAATGTTTCCAACATGTTAAGCAATCAAACTTGTTAAGACTTGATTAATTGAAATATGTTTCATATAGACAATTGACCACCCAAGTTGACCGGTGATTCACGAACGTTAAAACTTGTAAAAACTATATGATGACATATATATGGATATATATATATAGTTAACATGATACTATGATAAGTAAACATATCATTAAGTATATTAACAATGAACTACATATGTAAAAACAAGACTACTAACTTAATGATTTTTAAACGAGACATATATGTAACGATTATCGTTGTAAAGACATTTAATGTATATATATCATATTAAAAGATATTCATACATGATAATATCATGATAATATAATAATTTAAAATCTCATTTGATATTATAAACATTGGGTTAACAACATTTAACAAGATCGTTAACCTAAAGGTTTCAAAACAACACTTACATGTAACGACTAACGATGACTTAACGACTCAGTTAAAATGTATATACATGTAGTGTTTTAATATGTATTTATACACTTTTGAAAGACTTCAATACACTTATCAAAATACTTCTACTTAACAAAATTGCTTACAATTACATCCTCGTTCAGTTTCATCAACAATTCTACTCGTATGCACCCGTATTCGTACTCGTACAATACACAGCTTTTAGATGTATGTACTATTGGTATATACACTCCAATGATCAGCTCTTAGCAGCCCATGTGAGTCACCTAACACATGTGGGAACCATCATTTGGCAACTAGCATGAAATATCTCATAAAATTACAAAAATATGAGTAATCATTCATGACTTATTTACATGAAAACAAAATTACATATCCTTTATATCTAATCCATACACCAACGACCAAAAACACCTACAAACACTTTCATTCTTCAATTTTCTTCATCTAATTGATCTCTCTCAAGTTCTATCTTCAAGTTCTAAGTGTTCTTCATAAATTCCAAAAGTTCTAGTTTCATAAAATCAAGAATACTTTCAAGTTTGCTAGCTCACTTCCAATCTTGTAAGGTGATCATCCAACCTCAAGAAATCTTTGTTTCTTACAGTAGGTTATCATTATAATACAAGGTAATAATCATATTCAAACTTTGGTTCAATTTCTATAACTATAACAATCTTATTTTAAGTGATGATCTTACTTGAACTTGTTTTCGTGTCATGATTCTGCTTCAAGAACTTCGAGCCATCCAAGGATCCATTGAAGCTAGATCCATTTTTCTCTTTTCCAGTAGGTTTATCCAAGGAACTTAAGGTAGTAATGATGTTCATAACATCATTCGATTCATACATATAAGGCTATCTTATTCGAAGGTTTAAACTTGTAATCACTAGAACATAGTTTAGTTAATTCTAAACTTGTTTGCAAACAAAAGTTAATCCTTCTAACTTGACTTTTAAAATAAACTAAACACATGTTCTATATCTATATGATATGCTAACTTAATGATTTAAAACCTGGAAACACGAAAAACACCGTAAAACCGGATTTACGCCGTCGTAGTAACACCGCGGGCTGTTTTGGGTTAGTTAATTAAAAACTATGATAAACTTTGATTTAAAAGTTGTTATTCTGAGAAAATTATTTTTATTATGAACATGAAACTATATCCAAAAATTATGGTTAAACTCAAAGTGGAAGTATGTTTTCTAAAATGGTCATCTAGACGTCGTTCTTTCGACTGAAATGACTACCTTTACAAAAACGACTTGTAACTTATTTTTCCGACTATAAACCTATACTTTTTCTGTTTAGATTCATAAAATAGAGTTCAATATGAAACCATAGCAATTTGATTCACTCAAAACGGATTTAAAATGAAGAAGTTATGGGTAAAACAAGATTGGATAATTTTTCTCATTTTAGCTACGTGAAAATTGGTAACAAATATATTCCAACCATAACTTAATCAACTTGTATTGTATATTATGTAATCTTGAGATACCATAGACACGTATACAATGTTTCGACCTATCATGTCGACACATCTATATATATTTCGGAACAACCATAGACACTCTATATGTGAATGTTGGAGTTAGCTATACAGGGTTGAGGTTGATTCCAAAATATATATAGTTTGAGTTGTGATCAATACTGAGATACGTATACACTGGGTCGTGGATTGATTCAAGATAATATTTATCGATTTATTTCTGTACATCTAACTGTGGACAACTAGTTGTAGGTTACTAACGAGGACAGCTGACTTAATAAACTTAAAACATCAAAATATATTAAAAGTGTTGTAAATATATTTTGAACATACTTTGATATATATGTATATATTGTTATAGGTTCGTGAATCAACCAGTGGCCAAGTCTTACTTCCCGACGAAGTAAAAATCTGTGAAAGTGAGTTATAGTCCCACTTTTAAAATCTAATATTTTTGGGATGAGAATACATGCAGGTTTTATAAATGATTTACAAAATAGACACAAGTACGTGAAACTACATTCTATGGTTGAATTATCGAAATCGAATATGCCCCTTTTTATTAAGTCTGGTAATCTAAGAATTAGGGAACAGACACCCTAATTGACGCGAATCCTAAAGATAGATCTATTGGGCTTAACAAACCCCATCCAAAGTACCGGATGCTTTAGTACTTCGAAATTTATATCATATCCGAAGGGTGTCCCGGAATGATGATGATATTCTTATATATGCATCTTGTTAATGTCGGTTACCAGGTGTTCACCATATGAATGATTTTTATCTCTATGTATGGGATGTGTATTGAAATATGAAATCTTGTGGTCTATTGTTACGATTTGATATATATAGGTTAAACCTATAACTCACCAACATTTTTGTTGACGTTTAAAGCATGTTTATTCTCAGGTGAATATTAAGAGCTTCCGCTGTTGCATACTAAAATAAGGACAAGATTTGGAGTCCATGTTTGTATGATATTGTGTAAAAACTGCATTCAAGAAACTGATTTCGATGTAACATATTTGTATTGTAAACCATTATGTAATGGTCGTGTGTAAACAGGATATTTTAGATTATCATTATTTGATAATCTACGTAAAGCTTTTTAAACCTTTATTTATGAAATAAAGGTTATGGTTTGTTTTAAAAATGAATGCAGTCTTTGAAAAACGTCTCATATAGAGGTCAAAACCTCGCAACAAAATCAATTAATATGGAACGTTTTTAATCAATAAGAACGGGACATTTCAGTTGGTATCAGAGCGTTGGTCTTAGAGAACCAGAATTTTGCATTAGTGTGTCTTATCGAGTTTGTTAGGATGCATTAGTGAGTCTGGACTTCGACCGTGTTTACTTGAAAAATGATTGCTTAACAAATTTTGTTGGAAACTATATATTTTTAACATGTGAATATTATGTGATATATTAATCTCTTAACGCGTTTGATATTATGTGATAGATGTCTACCTCTAGAACAAGTCCCATTGACTCACCTAATAATAATGAAGAGTCAAATGTAAATTGGAATGATTCGTGGACTGATTCACAAGTTCCCGAGGAGGAACCGGAAGAAGAGTCGGAACCGGAAGAAGAATCAGAACCGGAAGAAGAATCGGAACCGGATGAAGAAATAGAACCGGTGGGGGAAATAATAAAACGGTTAAGTAAAAGAAAATCCTCAACCAACCGTCCAAGGTTAATTATGGTCAATGGTGTTTCCGCCAAGGAAGCAAAATATTGGGAGGATTACCAATTCTCCGATGAATCGGATTCCGACGAGAATTCCGATGATGTTATAGAAATTACCCCAACTGAATTTAAAAAGGCAAAAGAAAATAATAAGGGAAAGGGCATAAAATAGAGAAATCTAATTCCAACCCCGATGAACTTTATATGTATCGTCAACCCCCGAAGTCCTTAAGTTGTAACAATGACCCGGGAACCTCTAAACCACCAGGTTTTTCTAAACCAATGTGGAAAATTACGGCTCGTACTAGGGGAACATCATTTATCCCTAGAAACTTGGCAAAACGAACCAAAACCGAAGAAGAAGAAACAAGCGAGTCGGAATAAGATAGTTGTATTCGTGTGGTGTAATATATGTAATATAGTGTGCTTATGCTTTATGATATATGTAAAAATTGCTTGTATTAATAAGTATTTTTTTTATGAATCTAACTCTTGTCTATTTTACAGTATAAAAACACAAAATGGATAGACAACCCAATATTTTAAGAGACCTACCCGGAGACATGATTGATGAAATCTTGTCTAGAGTCGGTCAGAATTCTTCGGCACAACTATTTAAGGCGAGATCAGTTTGTAAGACATTCGAAGAACGTTCCAAGAATGCCTTGGTTTATAAAAGGCTTTCGTTCGAAAGATGGGGGATATCACATTGGAAACCCATAAGTTACGATGTGTTTACTTTGACGCATATATTGCGGGGAACCCAAATGCTATTTTACGCAACGGGTTAAGAAATTATTTTGACTCAATATATCCGAATATTGGACTTCGTGATTTAGAAAAAGCGGCTAACATGCAACATAAAGAAGCATGTTATGCTTACGGATTAGTAATGTTCGCTTCTCACCAAAGTGAGAACAAGAACATCGGGCTACAACTATTAAACAAAACGTTTCCACAAGTGACGGAGTCGGTAATTGGGGTAAGAAATAAGGTTTTTAGATTATTACGGGACTGTTGGACATTACGTAACCCTCGTCCCTTTGACGACGTTACAACACGCTGTCTTATCAACGGCCATAACGGTTATGTTGCACAAGACCAAGGATGGGAAGTAGTCCTAGTAAAACCAGAATGCATGACTTGTTTCTGGACGTATGAATTACGTGTCTTTATTGCATTTGCTGAACGACTTGTGTACTAGCTAGAATTATCTTCACAACTATCTTGTATCAAAGTTATTGTGTGCTATATTTCATGCTTTATGTAAAATAAGCGGTATTGTAAGTTTGTAAAATATTGTATAAAAGTTTGAACGCGAAATATTATTATAATCAGTTTTTCATATAGAATTGTAGTAGTTGAATTGTATATTAGCTACTAAGTATGAACTTAACGGGTAGGTACTACCCGAATTTAAACTTATAAAACGCTAATATGAAGAAAAAGCTTTTATAAATGAGTTCATATTATGCTACGAAATACTATTAACTACTCTTAATATTCTGTATGATTAACTTGTTCCATTTAACTATTTTGAAGGAAATGGCACCGACTACTCGACACACCGTGAATATGAATGAAGAGGAATTCCGTACTTTTCTAGCTTCAAACTTAGCCGCAGTACAGGCTGCGCTACATACCAACAATAACCTTGGATCTAGTAGTACAGGAAATCGTGTAGGATGCACCTACAAAGAATTCACTGCCTGCAAACCTTTGGAATTTGATGGAACCGAAGGACCGATCGGATTGAAACGGTGGACTGAGAAGGTCGAATCGGTGTTTGCCATAAGTAAGTGTACTGAAGAGGACAAAGTAAAGTACGCTACGCATACCTTCACAGGTTCTGCGTTAACATGGTGGAATACCTATCTAGAGCCAGTGGGACAAGATGATGCGTACGCACTACCGTGGTCAGTATTCAAGCACTTGATGAACGAGAAGTACCGTCCCAGAACCGAGGTCAATAAGCTCAAGACAGAACTTAGAGGGTTACGAACCCAAGGATTTGATATTACCACGTACGAAAGACGATTCACAGAATTGTGCCTATTGTGTCCGGGAGCATTCGAAGATGAGGAAGAGAAGATCGACGCGTTTGTGAAAGGATTACCGGAAAGAATCCAAGAAGATATAAGTTCACACGAGCCCGCCTCCATACAACAGGCATGTAGAATGGCTCACAAACTCGTGAACCAAATTGAAGAAAGAATTAAAGAACAGACTGCTGAAGAGGCCAATGTGAAGCAAGTCAAAAGAAAGTGGGAGGAAAACGGTGATAAGAATCACCAATACAACAACAACAACAATTACAACAATAATCGCAACAATTATCCCAACAATCGCAACATCAATCGCAACTACAACAAACGGCCCAACAACAACAACAACAACAGCAACTACAACAATCATCCCAACAATAATAATAACCGCAACAACAACAACAATCAGAAGCAGCTATGCCAAAGGTGTGAAAAGAATCACTCGGGGTTCTTCACCAAAGTTTGCAACAAGTGTAAAAGAAATGGTCATAGCGCGGCGAAGTGTGAGGTCTACGGACCAGGTGTTAATAGAACGAAAGGAACAAATGGTGTCGGAACGAGTAATGGCAGAGCAAGTAGTGTCGGAGCAAGTTATGCCAATGTAGTTTGTTATAAATGTGGAAAACCGGGCCACATTATTAGAAATTGCCCGAACCAGGAGAACACGAATGGACAAGGCCGTGGAAGAGTTTTCAATATTAATGCGGCAGAGGCACAGGAAGACCCGGAGCTTGTTACGGGTACGTTTCTTATTGACAATAAATCTGCTTACGTTTTATTTGATTCGGGTGCGGATAGAAGCTATATGAGTAGAGATTTTTGTGCTAAATTAAGTTGTCCATTGACGCCTTTGGATAGTAAATTTTTACTCGAATTAGCAAATGGTAAATTAATTTCAGCAGATAATATATGTCGGAATCGAGAAATTAAACTGGTTAGCGAAACATTTAAGATTGATTTGATACCAGTAGAGTTAGGGAGTTTTGATGTGATAATCGGTATGGACTGGTTGAAAGAAGTGAAAGCGGAGATCGTTTGTTACAAAAATGCAATTCGCATTATACGAGAAAAAGGAAAACCCTTAATGGTGTACGGAGAAAAGGGCAACACGAAGCTACATCTTATTAGTAATTTGAAGGCACAAAAACTAATAAGAAAAGGTTGCTATGCTGTTCTAGCACACGTCGAGAAAGTACAAACTGAAGAAAAGAGCATCAATGATGTTCCCGTCGCAAAAGAATTTCCTGATGTATTTCCGAAAGAATTATCGGGATTACCCCCACATCGATCCGTTGAATTTCAAATAGATCTTGTACCAGGAGCTGCACCAATAGCTCGTGCTCCTTACAGACTCGCACCCAGCGAGATGAAAGAACTACAAAGCCAATTACAAGAACTTTTAGAGCGTGGTTTCATTCGACCAAGCACATCACCGTGGGGAGCTCCTGTTTTGTTTGTCAAGAAGAAAGATGGTACATTCAGGTTGTGTATCGACTACCGAGAGTTGAACAAACTTACCATCAAGAACCGCTACCCACTACCGAGAATCGATGACTTATTTGATCAACTACAAGGCTCGTCTGTTTATTCAAAGATTGACTTACGTTCCGGGTATCATCAAATGCGGGTGAAAGAAGATGATATTCCAAAGACTGCTTTCAGAACACGTTACGGTCATTACGAGTTTATGGTCATGCCGTTTGGTTTAACTAATGCACCAGCTGTGTTCATGGACCTTATGAACCGAGTGTGTGGACCATACCTTGACAAGTTTGTCATTGTTTTCATTGATGACATACTTATTTACTCAAAGAATGACCAAGAACACGGTGAACATTTGAGAAAGGTGTTAAAAGTATTGAGGAAGGAAGAATTGTACGCTAAGTTTTCAAAGTGTGCATTTTGGTTGGAAGAAGTTCAATTCCTCGGTCACATAGTGAACAAAGAAGGTATTAAGGTGGATCCGGCAAAGATAGAAACTGTTGAAAAGTGGGAAACCCCGAAAACTCCGAAACACATACGCCAGTTTTTAGGACTAGCTGGTTACTACAGAAGGTTCATCCAAGACTTTTCCAGAATAGCAAAACCCTTGACTGCATTAACGCATAAAGGGAAGAAATTTGAATGGAATGATGAACAAGAGAAAGCGTTTCAGTTATTGAAGAAAAAGCTAACTACGGCACCTATATTGTCATTGCCTGAAGGGAATGATGATTTTGTGATTTATTGTGATGCATCAAAGCAAGGTCTCGGTTGTGTATTAATGCAACGAACGAAGGTGATTGCTTATGCGTCTAGACAATTGAAGATTCACGAACAAAATTATACGACGCAAGATTTGGAATTAGGCGCGGTTGTTTTTGCATTAAAGACTTGGAGGCACTACTTATATGGGGTCAAAAGTATTATATATACCGACCACAAAAGTCTTCAACACATATTTAATCAGAAACAACTGAATATGAGGCAGCGTAGGTGGATTGAATTATTGAATGATTACGACTTTGAGATTCGTTACCACCCGGGGAAGGCAAATGTGGTAGCCGATGCCTTGAGCAGGAAGGACAGAGAACCCATTCGTGTAAAATCTATGAATATAATGATTCATAATTACATTACTACTCAAATAAAGGAGGCGCAACAAGGAGTTTTAAAAGAGGGAAATTTAAAGGATGAAATACCCAAAGGATCGGAGAAGCATCTTAATATTCGGGAAGACGGAACCCGGTATAGGGCTGAAAGGATTTGGGTACCAAAATTTGGAGATATGAGAGAAATGGTACTTAGAGAAGCTCATAAAACTAGATACTCAATACATCCTGGAACGGGGAAGATGTACAAGGATCTCAGGAAATATTTTTGGTGGCCGGGTATGAAAGCCGATGTTGCTAAATACGTAGGAGAATGTTTGACGTGTTCTAAGGTCAAAGCTGAGCATCAGAAACCATCAGGTCTACTTCAACAACCCGAAATCCCGGAATGGAAATGGGAAAACATTACCATGGATTTCATCACTAAATTGCCAAGGACTGCAAGTGGTTTTGATACTATTTGGGTAATAGTTGATCGTCTCACCAAATCAGCACACTTCCTGCCAATAAGAGAAGATGACAAGATGGAGAAGTTAGCACGACTGTATTTGAAGGAAGTCGTCTCCAGACATGGAATACCAATCTCTATTATCTCTGATAGGGATGGCAGATTTATTTCAAGATTCTGGCAGACATTACAGCAAGCATTAGGAACTCGTCTAGACATGAGTACTACCTATCATCCACAAACTGATGGGCAGAGTGAAAGGACGATACAAACGCTTGAAGACATGCTACGAGCATGTGTTATTGATCTCGGAAACAGTTGGGATCGACATCTACCGTTAGCAGAATTTTCCTACAACAACAGCTACCATTCAAGCATTGAGATGGCGCCGTTTGAAGCACTTTATGGTAGAAAGTGCAGGTCTCCGATTTGTTGGAGTGAAGTGGGGGATAGACAGATTACGGGTCCGGAGATTATACAAGAAACTACCGAGAAGATCATCCAAATTCAACAACGGTTGAAAACCGCCCAAAGTCGACAAAAGAGCTACGCTGACATTAAAAGAAAAGATATAGAATTTGAAATTGGAGAGATGGTCATGCTTAAAGTTGCACCTTGGAAAGGCGTTGTTCGATTTGGTAAACGAGGGAAATTAAGTCCAAGGTATATTGGACCATTCAAGATTATTGATCGTATCGGACCAGTAGCTTACCGACTAGAGTTACCTCAACAACTCGCAGCTGTACATAACACTTTCCACGTCTCGAATTTAAAGAAATGTTTTGCTAAAGAAAATCTCACTATTCCGTTAGATGAAATCCAAATCAACGAAAAACTTCAATTCATCGAAGAACCCGTCGAAATAATGGATCGTGAGGTTAAAAGACTTAAGCAAAACAAGATACCAATTGTTAAGGTTCGATGGAATGCTCGTAGAGGACCCGAGTTCACCTGGGAGCGTGAAGATCAGATGAAGAAGAAATACCCGCATCTATTTCCAGAAGATTCGTCAACACCTTCAACAGCTTAAAATTTCGGGACGAAATTTATTTAACGGGTAGGTACTGTAGTGACCCGAACTTTTCCATGTTTATATATATTAATTGAGATTGATATTTACATGATTAAATGTTTCCAACATGTTAAGCAATCAAACTTGTTAAGACTTGATTAATTGAAATATGTTTCATATAGACAATTGACCACCCAAGTTGACCGGTGATTCACGAACGTTAAAACTTGTAAAAACTATATGATGACATATATATGGATATATATATATAGTTAACATGATACTATGATAAGTAAACATATCATTAAGTATATTAACAATGAACTACATATGTAAAAACAAGACTACTAACTTAATGATTTTTAAACGAGACATATATGTAACGATTATCGTTGTAAAGACATTTAATGTATATATATCATATTAAAAGATATTCATACATGATAATATCATGATAATATAATAATTTAAAATCTCATTTGATATTATAAACATTGGGTTAACAACATTTAACAAGATCGTTAACCTAAAGGTTTCAAAACAACACTTACATGTAACGACTAACGATGACTTAACGACTCAGTTAAAATGTATATACATGTAGTGTTTTAATATGTATTTATACACTTTTGAAAGACTTCAATACACTTATCAAAATACTTCTACTTAACAAAAATGCTTACAATTACATCCTCGTTCAGTTTCATCAACAATTCTACTCGTATGCACCCGTATTCGTACTCGTACAATACACAGCGTTTAGATGTATGTACTATTGGTATATACACTCCAATGATCAGCTCTTAGCAGCCCATGTGAGTCACCTAACACATGTGGGAACCATCATTTGGCAACTAGCATGAAATATCTCATAAAATTACAAAAATATGAGTAATCATTCATGACTTATTTACATGAAAACAAAATTACATATCCTTTATATCTAATCCATACACCAACGACCAAAAACACCTACAAACACTTTCATTCTTCAATTTTCTTCATCTAATTGATCTCTCTCAAGTTCTATCTTCAAGTTCTAAGTGTTCTTCATAAATTCCAAAAGTTCTAGTTTCATAAAATCAAGAATACTTTCAAGTTTGCTAGCTCACTTCCAATCTTGTAAGGTGATCATCCAACCTCAAGAAATCTTTGTTTCTTACAGTAGGTTATCATTATAATACAAGGTAATAATCATATTCAAACTTTGGTTCAATTTCTATAACTATAACAATCTTATTTTAAGTGATGATCTTACTTGAACTTGTTTTCGTGTCATGATTCTGCTTCAAGAACTTCGAGCCATCCAAGGATCCATTGAAGCTAGATCCATTTTTCACTTTTCCAGTAGGTTTATCCAAGGAACTTAAGGTAGTAATGATGTTCATAACATCATTCGATTCATACATATAAAGCTATCTTATTCGAAGGTTTAAACTTGTAATCACTAGAACATAGTTTAGTTAATTCTAAACTTGTTTGCAAACAAAAGTTAATCCTTCTAACTTGACTTTTAAAATAAACTAAACACATGTTCTATATCTATATGATATGCTAACTTAATGATTTAAAACCTGGAAACACGAAAAACACCGTAAAACCGGATTTACGCCGTCGTAGTAACACCGCGGGCTGTTTTGGGTTAGTTAATTAAAAACTATGATAAACTTTGATTTAAAAGTTGTTATTCTGAGAAAATTATTTTTATTATGAACATGAAACTATATCCAAAAATTATGGTTAAACTCAAAGTGGAAGTATGTTTTCTAAAATGGTCATCTAGACGTCGTTCTTTCGACTGAAATGACTACCTTTACAAAAACGACTTGTAACTTATTTTTCCGACTATAAACCTATACTTTTTCTGTTTAGATTCATAAAATAGAGTTCAATATGAAACCATAGCAATTTGATTCACTCAAAACGGATTTAAAATGAAGAAGTTATGGGTAAAACAAGATTGGATAATTTTTCTCATTTTAGCTACGTGAAAATTGGTAACAAATATATTCCAACCATAACTTAATCAACTTGTATTGTATATTATGTAATCTTGAGATACCATAGACACGTATACAATGTTTCGACCTATCATGTCGACACATCTATATATATTTCGGAACAACCATAGACACTCTATATGTGAATGTTGGAGTTAGCTATACAGGGTTGAGGTTGATTCCAAAATATATATAGTTTGAGTTGTGATCAATACTGAGATACGTATACACTGGGTCGTGGATTGATTCAAGATAATATTTATCGATTTATTTCTGTACATCTAACTGTGGACAACTAGTTGTAGGTTACTAACGAGGACAGCTGACTTAATAAACTTAAAACATCAAAATATATTAAAAGTGTTGTAAATATATTTTGAACATACTTTGATATATATGTATATATTGTTATAGGTTCGTGAATCAACCAGTGGCCAAGTCTTACTTCCCGACGAAGTAAAAATCTGTGAAAGTGAGTTATAGTCCCACTTTTAAAATCTAATATTTTTGGGATGAGAATACATGCAGGTTTTATAAATGATTTACAAAATAGACACAAGTACGTGAAACTACATTCTATGGTTGAATTATCGAAATCGAATATGCCCCTTTTTATTAAGTCTGGTAATCTAAGAATTAGGGAACAGACACCCTAATTGACGCGAATCCTAAAGATAGATCTATTGGGCTTAACAAACCCCATCCAAAGTACCGGATGCTTTAGTACTTCGAAATTTATATCATATCCGAAGGGTGTCCCGGAATGATGGGGATATTCTTATATATGCATCTTGTTAATGTCGGTTACCAGGTGTTCACCATATGAATGATTTTTATCTCTATGTATGGGATGTGTATTGAAATATGAAATCTTGTGGTCTATTGTTACGATTTGATATATATAGGTTAAACCTATAACTCACCAACATTTTTGTTGACGATTAAAGCATGTTTATTCTCAGGTGAATATTAAGAGCTTCCGCTGTTGCATACTAAAATAAGGACAAGATTTGGAGTCCATGTTTGTATGATATTGTGTAAAAACTGCATTCAAGAAACTGATTTCGATGTAACATATTTGTATTGTAAACCATTATGTAATGGTCGTGTGTAAACAGGATATTTTAGATTATCATTATTTGATAATCTACGTAAAGCTTTTTAAACCTTTATTTATGAAATAAAGGTTATGGTTTGTTTTAAAAATGAATGCAGTCTTTGAAAAACGTCTCATATAGAGGTCAAAACCTCGCAACGAAATCAATTAATATGGAACGTTTTTAATCAATAAGAACGGGACATTTCATTGTTGGGGTTCTAAACCCCATTTCTCATGAAATTGGGGGTTTTATTGTATTGCAAGTGTAAGTAAACCCGATTATTGTGGGTTTAGGGTTTGATGACGAATTTGAAAGTATTCGTCATGGTTTGGGTGTTAATTCACTAGATTAAAAGTGTGTTGGTGCTTTAGATGTTCATAAGAAGATGTTTGTTGGTCAAATGAGTGTTAACCTTGATTTGGTGTCAAACTAAGTTATGGGTCATGATTTGATGAATCGGGTATATAAATGTTTGATTTAGGTGTAAATTGGTGTTTTGAAAATATAATCACTAGCCGTTAGTGATTTTGGGTGTTTTTGGGACTTATGTCAAAATGGGTTGACTTTGATTGGGTCGAATTTGGTAATGACACTAATTTGGATTAAATGGATGTTAAACGATTTTGTTAAGTGTTAAATGACGTTTTTGAATGAAGTAACGGTGGATAATGATTTTGGGTTAAATGGTGTCGAGTATAATTTTGGTTAAATTGTACTTGTTTGAATGGGTCGGAATGACCACCCGTAGTGGTAATTGGTGAAGTCCATTTTAGGTGACTAAATGGGCGGGTCGTTGTGTTAGATAGAAACACTCGGTTAAGGGAGTTGGAGTCGAATTCTCTTGTAGGGAATATATGTTGATTGTGTGTATATCTATATGCGTATTATAGGTAAAAGCTTGCTCAATTACGTTTGGAGGCGATTTACATACATGACTTGTGCGGACTTTTCAAGGTGAGTGGAGTAATTATGCATGTATGTATATAGTGTATTTATTTGTATGCTATGGCATGAACCACGGAGCCGGTAGTGCCATAGTATGTGCGACTGTGCTAAGATGTGAACCACGGAGCCGGTAGCATCATGGTACGTGTGTTGTAGTGTGAACCACGGAGCCGGTAGCACTATAGCACGAGTCATTAAAGTGTGAACCACAGAGCCGGTAGCACTATAAAATGAGGTGTGAACCATGGAGCCGGTAACACCAAAGTGTGAACCATGGAGCCGGTAGTACTATAAAAGAGTATGACTCGAGTTGTGATGTGAACCACGGAGCCGGTAGCATCAAAATGTGAACCACGGAGCCGGTAGCACTATAAAATGAGGTGTGAACCATGTAACGACCCGACAAAATCGTCATTGACGGCGTCGTTAACTTAGGTCCCGTTACGTGGTCATAGTCCCTAAATGAGACGCGTTTGACCAAAATTATGTCGCATTCGTTTGAAACGTACAAGATTTACAAAGTCTAGTTTACCAAACGGTTCAACAACAAGTTTAAGTTTACAAAAGTAGTAAAGTATAAATGAAACAACTTGCGACATAATATAAGTTGAAAATCACGGTTTGCTATAAATAGCGTAAGTATGTATGCTTGACTCCAAGCAAGTAATCAGAGTGTATGCATGTATTCTTGACACCAAGCAAGTATGAGTGTATGCGGAAGCATGTATCAAATAGCCATTCATGAACCTGAGAAACATATAGAAAACTGTCAACGAAAAACGTTGGTGAAATCATAGGTGTTTGTAAACGTTGTTTTGAACCACAAGATTTTGTATTTCCATAACGTTGATTATCTGAATCGTTTTCATTCCAAAAGTATGTTCGCGAGCACCCAATCATCAAGACTTAACTGTTTTGTACCCTGTTACGTAGTGTTAGAACATACACTAAACCCGAAAATATATTTCATCCGCTAACGGTAGCGAACCGTCCGAATGAGGCTCGTCAAGCCCATGTGATCAAATAATATAAGTTCTCGCTTACACCCTACAAGTGTAACTAATGATAATTGAATTGAGGCTTTTTGTTCTAACTCGCTGTGGAATGTTTGTTTTCGTACTTGTGTTCAAAGTATAAAGTATGTAGTATAAAACTGTATATGTTTCTCATCCCATGATTTAAAGTATAAAAGTTGTTGAAAGATGGGACTATGATCTCAACTCGAGTGCACGAGTATAAATGTACTTCACAAAGTAAACGTGTGCATGAAAGTTGCTTAGCCTTGACCTAAACAAGTAAGTTGTATCAATTAACCAGTTATGACACAAGGTCGGGCGAAATGTGTCCAATTAGTCCTATGGCTCGTTACGACTCGATTAAATATAGCATGTGAATCACGTTGTCAAGTTTCATGCAAGAATCAAGTTTAAAATAAGATTTGAATGATTGCATAAATGTTTTGTTAAGTTTGACTAAAAGTCAAACTCGGTCAAGTCAAAGTCAACGAAAAAGTCAACACGTTCGGTTCGGGTCCCGAACTATTTTTCTGAGGTTTTTAATCATATATAAGCATGTTAGAACAAGTTACATGTGAATCGGAGGTGCGTAGCATAGCAAACATTTTTCGAAATTTGACAATGTAGGTCAGAAGCCAAACACGGCAAATGCTGTGCCACTGCCCATGGTGTCGCGCCGCGCCAATAGGCGTGGCCTGGTGCCTGGTCTGTTTCAAAAGTTCAAGTCTCAACCAAACCTCAATTTAGCACAAATCACAAACCGTAAACATTTAGAGCACGTATCTTATATCGTTGAAAAGCTCTTTTGACAAGGAACACAACTAACCACTTTTCATCAAGTAAAAACATCATTTACAATAACCAAAATTCGTCAAGTGATCATTAAAGGTTTATTTTCAAAGTTTCAAGTTCACAAAATGCATTTTAAGATTCGGGAATCCAATTCACACATATGATATGCCGTTTTGAAGGTAATGAAACATACATTATAACTAAACACTTACTAATAACATTTCATTGCATTCAAGACATCAAAAGTTCATTTTAAGTCTATCAAACCCTAACCAAAATTCACAAAAATCAATAATCATGTGTTTGAAGTTTTCTTAATCAACCTACGCATCAAAACGAAGCTAGTGATACTAGTAACACAATTAAAACATGAACTTTAACAATTTAACGACATTAACTCATCCAAAATCAAAGATTAAGCACACCCATTTTCAAGTTCATGCTAGTTACTCCAAAACAACAAATTGAGCAAACAAAACATATATTCATGTTATACTTGAGCCATAGACACTAACTAACACCATTTCAAGTATATAAAATGACATTAGAGAAATCTAGTATTTTAAAAATGTTACCCAAACGAGATGAAATTGGTATCAAATTGTAGAGGATGAAGAGAGGATTCCAAATATGTAATTTGTTTTGATGTTGGCCTCCTAGATCGAATTTAGATGATGAATGATTGAATTTGGTGTTTGTGTGTGTTCTTGAGATGGAGAGAAAAAGAGAAGTAAGAAAAAGAAAGAGGAGGTTGAATGAGTGGTGGTGGTGAAGTGGTTGACTAGTTGACCTACTCACCACTTTGCCCACTTGGCAACTTTGGTCCCTCAAGTTTCAAAGCGGGTGCGGGAATTAACCAAACGAATATTTTAAAAATGCTCGAGTAAACGAGTGATGTTATAATTAAATAACGGGAATATTATGAACGTTAGTCAACGAAAGGTACGAATTTAGATAACAGAAGATATTATCTATAAAAAAAAGACGGTGTTAAAATAAATATAACGGAAAAACGCGGGATGTTACATAACCTACACCTTAAAAGAAATGTCGTCCCGAAATTTAGTTGGAAGTAGTAGTGGTTGTTTCTTCTTCGAAACCTCGCGTTGTAAATTCTATGAATAAGTGAAGGTACTTCCTTGGGCATTTCAACGAACTTTGACAGTCGGGGTTTTACGTTGTTTTAGAGTTTGGTTTCATGATTCAAAATTTCAACCGGTTCTCCTAGGAAGGAAAGTTTGTCATCGATAGTAGGCTCGTCAAAGAGGATAACAAGTTCTTGTTTCGCAAGACACTTCTTCAAGTTTGATACACGGAATGTAGGATGAACGAAGCTCAATGGAGTCGGAAGATCGAAACGGTAAGCAACGGGTCCAATACGCCCCAAGATTTCAAAAGGATCAAAATATCGCGGATTTAGCTTTCTACGTTTCTCGAAACGGATTACACCTCCTCAAGGTGCGACTTTTAACGTTACGCGGTTTTCCACTTGGAATTCGAGAGGTTTACGTCTAACATTTGCATGGCTCTTTTGGCGACTACGGGTCGTCTTGGGCCTCTCTTGGATTTGAACAATCTTAACGGTTATTTCATGAACGAGTTCGATTTCGGTGGTTTGATTATTGCCTACGTCGGCCCAACAAATTGTAGAACGATAATTGCGGTCATATAAAGTTTCGAAAAGGTGCGGCGTTAATACACGAAAGAAAATTTTGTAGTAAGAGAATTTGACTAAAGGCAAGTACTTTTCCTCAAGTAAATTTGAAGTCGATAAAACGAACTCGTATTATGGTTTCCAAGGTTTGAATCGTATGTTTGTTTGGTCCTTCGGGATGTGGTTGATGTGTTGTACTCATGTTTAAACGTGGTCCTGAGGCTTTTTGTAAGGCACTCCGAAATTTAGAAGTGAAACGAGGATCTTGATCCGAAACGAGGTACATTTCTTTAAGATATATATTTGAACAAGTTTTCGTTCCTCAAGAATTTTACGTCGCGAAAGATTTATCGGTTTCCGGAAACGTTTGTTAGAGCAAGTTTCTTATCGGTTTCTGAAAATGTTCGTTAGGACTATTCCCCCTCGTGGCGAATACTAGTATAATGTGAAGAGTCTCTCTCTCCATTGAGAATTTAGATAAAGGATTTCCTTATACGGATGTACGAGTGTAATGCGAGAGAAATTTCCACCTCGATGTGAGCATATCAAGCATATTGTAGTTCGTCGATAAAACTGCGCGAAAACTAGATAGTATACACGTATAACATATGGTTGTAGTCGAAAGAATTTGTCATTCATTCGGAAGCATAAATATGGTTTAACAATAATCGACGATTTGTCCCGGGTATGGTTGTTATCAGTATTCTCGGAGTTTTCGGATATCCAACAAGAAAAATGAAGTCATGTACATGGCACATGGTGGTGATTAGGTTGATCGAGTCCAATCACCATCACAAGTCATTAGAACTTTGGTATGACTTACCATAATATAACCACGTTAATCGAGTGTCGTTATATTATGCCAACTCATACCTCCATTCCCACATTACTCCATAGAATCAAGTTCGTGTAATCGTGAAGATTTAAAATGAATAAAGTGTAACGACGTCTCTAACGTGATTCGTATTGAATCGAAAGAATTAGTGCAACTCTAAAGAAGCGTTCCTCGAGGGAAGTGTATAAATGATTGTTCACGTAAATGCGGTTCAAGTCAAACAATAATGTCTCTAGGCATGGAAAGAGTAATGAAGTATGATAACGAGTAGTACGCAACTGTAGTGATAAGTATTGATGACGATACTCATCTAAAGTAGTGGTGGTAACTTTACAACACTTGTGGATAGTAAGCCGGGACGTTGACGAATAACAACCGAGGAGACAGAGTTCCCGAACTAGTGTGACTAATGAAGTCATCGTCATCCTTACGTGTATGAATCTTGAATTTACGTGTGTCACCAAAAAATGGCAGAATACGGACACGTATGATGAAAGTTTGGTACCATTAAGAAGTTTGCCTAAGAATTATTCAAGTATAATGCACAAGTAGTCAAGTAAGTGCTATCTATAGCAAATGTATGTCAGAATGCAATGGCTAACTATCCGGTTGTAGTCTAGATTCACTAATGCGTCCTAACGACTGTGTCAGACACACTAATGCATATCCTAGTTCCCTACAACCAACGCTCTGATACCATCTGTAGCGACAGATGGGGTAGAAACCCACTCAGTGCCTTTCCAGCTAACCGCTTGGTGACCACTGAGCGTATCTCAGACACTGATTTTACGGCCCGCATTTCTACCAAACTGCCAACCCTCCTACAAAGGGACCGCAAGGGGTAAGAGTCAATGCTTCGTCACAGGTTACACTGTGAGAACCCCCTCTACTATTAACCCGCCAAAAAGCATAGTCCGTTCAGGATGCCCGGCATGACAGCCGGACGCGTGACTACCTTTACGGCTAAGGTTAAACCAGCTCTGATACCATCTGTAACGACCCAAAAAAATCGTCATTGATGGCGCCGTTAACTTTGGTCCCGTTACGTGGTCATAGTCCCTAAATGAGACGCGTTTGACCAAAATTATGTCGCATTCATTTGAAACGTACAAGATTTAAAAAGTTTAGTTTACCAAACGGTTCAACAACAAGTTTAAGTTTACAAAAGTAGTAAAGTATAAATGAAACAACTTGCGACATAATATAAGTTGAAAATCACGGTTTGCTATAAATAGCGTAAGTATGTATGCTTGACTCCAAGCAAGTAATCAGAGTGTATGCATGTATGTTTGACCCCAAGCAAGTATGAGTGTACGCGGAAGCATGTATCAAATAGCCATTCATGTACCTGAGAAACATATAGAAAACTGTCAACGAAAAACGTTGGTGAAATCATAGGTGTTTGTAAACGTTGTTTTGAACCACAAGATTTTGTATTTCCATAACGTTGATTATCTGAATCGTTTGCATTCCAAAAGTATGTTCGCGAGCACCCAATCATCAAGACTTAACTATTTTGTATCATGTTACATAGTGTTAAAATATACACTAAACCCGAAAATATATTTCATCCGCTAACGGTAGCGAACCGTCCGAATGAGGCTCGTCAAGCCCATGTGATCACATAATATAAGTTCTCGCTTACACCCTGTAAGTGTAACTAATGATAATTGAATTGAGGCTTTTTGTTCTAACTCGCTGTGGAATGTTTGTTTCCGTACTTGTGTTCAAAGTATAAAGTATGTAGTATAAAACTGTATATGTTTCTCATCCCATGATTTAAAGTATAAAAGTTGTTGAAAGATGGGACTATGATCTCACCTCGAGTGCACGAGTATAAATGTACTTCACAAAGTAAACGTGTGCATGAAAGTTGCTTAGCCTTGACCTAAACAAGTAAGTTGTATCAATTAACCGGTTACGATACAAGGTCGGGCGAAATGTGTCCAATTAGTCATATGCCTCGTTACGACTCGATTAAATATAGCATGTGAATCACGTTGTCAAGTTTCATACAAGAATCAAGTATAAAATAAGATTTGAACGATTGCATAAGTGTTTGGTTAAGTTTAACTAAAAGTCAAACTCGGTCAAGTCAAAGTCAACGAAAAAGTCAACACGTTCGGGTCGGGTCCGAACTATTTTTCTGAGGTTTTTAATCATATATAAGCATGTTAGAACAAGTTATATGTGAATCGGAGGTGCGTAGCATAGCAAACATTTTTCGAAATTTGACAATGTAGGTCATAAGCCAAACACGGTAAATTCCGCGCCGCGGCCCATGGTGTCGCGCCGCGCCAATAAGCGTGGCATGGTGCCTGGTCTGTTTCAAAAGTTCAAGTCTCAACCAAACCTCAATTTAGCACAAATCACAAACCGTAAACATTTAGAACACGTATCTTATATAGTTGAAAAGCTCTTTTGACAAGGAACACAACTAACCACTTTTCATCAAGCAAAAACATCATTTACAATAACCGAAATTCGTCAAGTGATCATTAAAGGTTTATTTTCAAATTTTCAATTCACAAAATGCATTTTAAGATTCGGGAATCCAATTCACACATATGATATGCCGTTTTGAAGGTAATGAAACATACATTACAACTAAACACTTACTAATAACATTTCATGGCATTCAAGACATCAAAAGTTCATTTTAAGTCTATCAAACCCTAACCAAAATTCACAAAAATCAATAATCATGTGTTTGAAGTTTTCTTAATCAACCTACGCATCAAAACGAAGCTAGTGATACTAGTAACATAATTAAAACATGAACTTTAACAATTTAACAACATTAACTCATCCAAAATCAAAGATTAAGCACACCCATTTTCAAGTTCATGCTAGTTACTCTAAAACATCAAATCGAGTAAACAAAACATATATTCATGTTATACTTGAGCCATAGACACTAACTAACACCATTTCAAGTATATAAAATGACATTAGAGAAATCTAGTGTTTTAGAAATGTTACCCAAATGAGATGAAATTGGTATCAAATTGTAGAGGATGAAGAGAGGATTCCAAATATGTAATTTGTTTTGATGTTGGCCTCCTAGATTGAATTTAGATGATGAATGATTGAATTGGGTGTTTGTATGTGTTCTTGAGATGGAGAGAAAAAGAGAAGTAAGAAAAAGAAAGAGGAGGTTGAATGAGTGGTGGTGGTGAAGTGGTTGACTAGTTGACCTAGTCACCACTTGGCAACTTTGGTCCCTCAAGCTTCAAAGCGAGTACGGGAATTAACCAATCGAATATTTTAAAAAAGCTCGAGTAAATGAGTGATGTTATAATTAAATAACGTGAATATTATGAACGTTAGTCAACGAAAGGTACGAATTTAGATAACGGAAGATATTATCTAAAAAAAGACGGTGTTAAAATAAATTTAATGGAAAAACGCGGGATGTTACAAACCACGGAGCCGGTAACACCAAAGTGTGAACCACGGAGCCGGTAGCACTATAAAGGAGTATGACTCAAATGCGTAGTAACGTGAACCACGGAACCGGTAGCGTCATAGCATTACGTATGGTGTGAACCACAGAGCCGGTAGCACCATGACGCGAGTATGGTTAACCATATAGTTTGTGTATGTGTTGTTGTATAGCATAATATATTATTTGGTGAATATGCTATTGGTTATGCTAGTTGCGGTTTTTGGAGGTGATTAGCTTATACTTGGAGTTTGTATGCTAATTGTTATTGCTAGCGATTATACGGTGTGTGTAAGTGTATGCAAGTAGGTATATTATATATGTATGTGTATAACTATTGCATTCACTAAGCTTTATGCTTACCCCTCTCGTTGTTTACCTTTTTACAGGTATTGTGTTATGAAGCTAGCTAGTTGTTAGACTAGATGTGCAGGAGCGCTTGGGCTCGATGGGGGTAGCTATCGGATATTTGGATGCGGATTGGGGATTTGGTAGTCCCCGGGATTATGCTCTTGGTATCGGGTTGGGTTATAGATGTAGTGACCCGAACTTTTCCATATTTATATATATTAATTGAGATTGATATTTACATGATTAAATATTTCCAACATGTTAAGCAATCAAACTTGTTAAGACTTGATTAATTGAAATATGTTTCATATAGACAATTGACCACCCAAGTTGACCGGTGATTCACGAACGTTAAAACTTGTAAAAACTATATGATGACATATATATGGATATATATATATATAGTTAACATGATACTATGATAAGTAAACATATCATTAAGTATATTAACAATGAACTACATATGTAAAAACAAGACTACTAACTTAATGATTTTTAAACGAGACATATATGTAACGATTATCGTTGTAAAGACATTTAATGTATATATATATCATATTAAGAGATATTCATACATGATAATATAATAATTTAAAATCTCATTTGATATTATAAATATTGGGTTAACAACATTTAACAAGATCGTTAACCTAAAGGTTTCAAAACAACACTTTCATGTAACGACTAACGATGACTTAACGACTGAGTTAAAATGTATATACATGTAGTATTTTAATATGTATTTATACACTTTTGAAAGACTTCAATACACTTATCAAAATACTTCTACTTAACAAAAATGCTTACAATTACATCCTCGTTCAGTTTCATCAACAATTCTACTCGTATGCACCCGTATTCGTACTCGTACAATACACAGCTTTTAGATGTATGTACTATTGGTATATACACTCCAATGATCAGCTCTTAGCAGCCCATGTGAGTCACCTAACACATGTGGGAACCATCATTTGGCAACTAGCATGAAATATCTCATAAAATTACAAAAATATGAGTAATCATTCATGACTTATTTACATGAAAACAAAATTACATATCCTTTATATCTAATTCATACACCAACGACCAAAAACACCTACAAACACTTTCATTCTTCAATTTTCTTCATCTAATTGATCTATCTCAAGTTCTATCTTCAAGTTCTAAGTGTTCTTCATATATTCTACAAGTTCTAGTTACATAAAATCAAGAATACTTTCAAGTTTGCTAGCTCACTTCCAATCTTGTAAGGTGATCATCCAACCTCAAAAAATCTTTGTTTCTTACAGTAGGTTATCATTCTATTACAAGGTAATAATCATATTCAAACTTTGGTTCAATTTCTATAACTATAACAATCTTATTTCAAGTGATGATCTTACTTGAACTTGTTTTCGTGTCATGATTCTGCTTCAAGAACTTCGAGCCATCCAAGGATCCGTTGAAGCTAGATCCATTTTTCTTTTTTCCAGTAGGTTTATCCAAGGAACTTAAGGTAGTAATGATGTTCTTAACATCATTCGATTCATATATATAAAGCTATCTTATTCGAAGGTTTAAACTTGTAATCACTAGAACATAGTTTAGTTAATTCTAAACTTGTTCGCAAACAAAAGTTAATCCTTCTAACTTGACTTTTAAAATCAACTAAACACATGTTCTATATCCTTATGATATGCTAACTTAATGATTTAAAACCTGGAAACACGAAAAACACCGTAAAACCGGATTTACGCCGTCGTAGTAACACCGCGGGCTGTTTTGGGTTAGTTAATTAAAAACTATGATAAACTTTGATTTAAAAGTTGTAATTTTGAGAAAATGATTTTTATTATGAACATGAAACTATATCCAAAAATTATGGTTAAACTCAAAGTGGAAGTATGTTTTCTAAAATGGTCATCTAGACGTCGTTCTTTCGACTGAAATGACTACCTTTACAAAAATGACTTGTAACTTATTTTTCCGACTATAAACCTATACTTTTTCTGTTTAGATTCATAAAATAGAGTTCAATATGAAACCATAGCAAATTGATTCACTCAAAACGGATTTAAAATGAAGAAGTTATGGGTAAAACAAGATTGGATAATTTTTCTCATTTTAGCTACGTGAAAATTGGTAACAAATCTATTCCAACCATAACTTAATCAACTTGTATTGTATATTATGTAATCTTGAGATACCATAGACACGTATACAATGTTTCGACCTATCATGTCGACACATCTATATATATTTCGGAACAACCTTAGACACTCTATATGTGAATGTTGGAGTTAGCTATACAGGGTTGAGGTTGATTCCAAAATATATATAGTTTGAGTTGTGATCAATACTGAGATACGTATACACTGGGTCATGGATTGATTCAAGATAATATTTATCGATTTATTTCTGTACATCTAACTGTGGACAACTAGTTGTAGGTTACTAACGAGGACAACTGACTTAATAAACTTAAAACATCAAAATATATTAAAAGTGTTGTAAATATATTTTGAACATACTTTGATATATATGTATATATTGTTATAGGTTCGTGAATCAACCAGTGGCCAAGTCTTACTTCCCGACGAAGTAAAAATCTGTGAAAGTGAGTTATAGTCCCACTTTTAAAATCTAATATTTTTGGGATGAGAATACATGCAGGTTTTATAAATGATTTACAAAATAGACACAAGTACGTGAAACTACATTCTATGGTTGAATTATCGAAATCGAATATGCCCCTTTTTATTAAGTCTGGTAATCTAAGAATTAGGGAACAGACACCCTAATTGACGCGAATCCTAAAGATAGATCTATTGGGCCTAACAAACCTCATCCAAACTACCGGATGCTTTAGTACTTCGAAATTTATATCATATCCGAAGGGTGTCCCGGAATGATGGGGATATTCTTATATATGCATCTTGTTAATGTCGGTTACCAGGTGTTCACCATATGAATGATTTTTATCTCTATGTATGGGATGTGTATTGAAATATGAAATCTTGTGGTCTATTATTATGATTTGATATATATAGGTTAAACCTATAACTCACCAACATTTTTGTTGACGTTTTAAGCATGTTTATTCTCAGGTGATTATTAAGAGCTTCCGCTGTCGCATACTTAAATAAGGACGAGATTTGGAGTCCATGCTTGTATGATATTGTGTAAAAACTGCATTCAAGAAACTTATTTTGTTGTAACATATTTGTATTGTAAACCATTATGTAATGGTCGTGTGTAAACAGGATATTTTAGATTATCATTATTTGATAATCTACGTAAAGCTTTTTAAACCTTTATTGATGAAATAAAGGTTATGGTTTGTTTAAAAATGAATGCAGTCTTTGAAAAACGTCTCATATAGAGGTCAAAACCTCGCAACGAAATCAATTAATATGGAACGTTTTTAATCAATAAGAACGGGACATTTCAGTTGGTATCCGAGCGTTGGTCTTAGAGAACCAGAATTTTGCATTAGTGTGTCTTATCGAGTTTGTTAGGATGAATTAGTGAGTCTGGACTTCGACCGTGTTTACTTGAAAAATGATTGCTTAACAAATTTTGTTGGAAACTATATATTTTTAACATGTGAATATTATGTGATATATTAATCTCTTAACGCGTTTGATATTATGTGATAGATGTCTACCTCTAGAACAAGTCCCATTGACTCACCTAATAATAATGAAGAGTCAAATGCAAATTGGAATGATTCGTGGACTGATTCACAAGTTCCCGAAGAGGAACCGGAAGAAGAGTCGGAACCGGAAGAAGAATCGAAACCGGAAGAAGAATCGGAACCGGATGAAGAAATAGAACCGGTGGGGGAAATAATAAAATGGTTAAGTAAAAGAAAATCCTCAACTAACCGACCAAGGTTAATTATGGTCAATGGTGTTTCCGCCAAGGAAGCAAAATATTGGGAGGATTACCAATTCTCCGATGAATTGGATTCCGACGAGAATTCCGATGATGTTATAGAAATTACCCCAACTGAATTTAAAAAGGCAAAAGAAAATAATAAGGGAAAGGGCATAAAAATAGAGAAATCTTATTCCAACCCCGATGAACTTTATATGTATCCTCAACCCCCGAAGTCCTTAAGTTGTAACAATGACCCGGGAACCTCTAAACCACCAGGTTTTTCTAAACCAATGTGGAAAACGACGGCTCGTATTAGGGGAACATCATATATCCCTAGAAACTTGGCAAAACGAACCAAAACCGAAGAAGAAGAAACAAGCGAGTCGGAATAAGATAGTTGTATTCGTGTGGTGTAATATATGTAATATAGTGTGCTTATGCTTTAAGATATATGTAAAAATTGCTTGTATTAATAAGTATTTTTTTTATGAATCTAACTCTTGTCTATTTTATAGTATAAAAACACAAAATGGATAGACAACCCAATATTTTAAGATACCTACCCGGAGACATGATTGATGAAATCTTGTCTAGAGTCGGTCAGAATTCTTCGGCACAACTATTTAAGGCGAGATCAGTTTGTAAGACATTCGAAGAACGTTCCAAGAATGCCTTGGTTTATAAAAGGCTTTCGTTCGAAAGATGGGGGATATCACATTGGGAAATCCATAAGTTACGATGTGTTTACTTTGACGCATATATTGCGGGAACCCAAATGCTATTTTACGCAATGGGTTAAGAAATTATTTTGAGTCAATATATCCGAATATTGGACTTCGTGATTTAGAAAAAGCGGCTAACATGCAACATAAAGAAGCATGTTATGCTTACGGATTAGTAATGTTCGCTTCTCACCAAAGTGAGAACAAGAACATCGGGCTACAACTATTAAACAAAACGTTCCCACAAGTGACGGAGTCGGTAATTGGGGTAAGAAATGAGGTTTTTAGATTGTTACGGGACTGTTGGACATTACGTAACCCTCGTCCCTTTGACGACGTTACAACACGCTGTCTTATCAACGACCATAACGGTTATGTTCCACAAGACCAAGGATGGGAAGTAATCCTAGTAAAACCAGAATGCATGACTTGTTTCTGGACGTATGAATTACGTGTCTTTATTGCCTTTACTGAACGACTTGTGTACTAGCTAGAATTATCTTCACAACCATCTTGTATCAAATTTATTGTGTGCTATATTTCATGCTATATGTAAAATAAGCGGTATTGTAAGTTTGTAAAATATTGTGTAAAAGTTTGAACGCGAAATATTATTATAATTAGTTTTTCATATAGAATTGTAGTAGTTGAATTGTATATTAGCTACTAAGTATGAACTTAACGGGTAGGTACTACCCGAATTTAAACTTATAAAATGCTAATATGAAGAAAAAGCTTTTATAAATGAGTTCATATTATGCTATGAAATACTATTAACTACTCTTAATATTCTGTATGATTAACTTGTTCCATTTGACTATTTTGAAGGAAATGGCACCGACTACTCGACACACCGTGAATATGAATGAAGAGGAATTCCGTACTTTTCTAGCTTCAAACATAGCCGCAGTACAGGCTGCGCTACATACCAACAATAACCTTGGATCTAGCAGTACAGGAAATCGTGTAGGATGCACCTACAAAGAATTCACTGCCTGCAAACCTTTGGAATTTGATGGAACCGAAGGACCGATCGGATTGAAACGGTGGACCGAGAAGGTCGAATCGGTGTTTGCCATAAGTAAGTGTACTGAAGAGGACAAAGTGAAGTACGCTACGCATACCTTCACAGGTTCTGCGTTAACATGGTGGAATACCTATCTAGAGCAAGTGGGACAAGACGATGCGTACGCACTACCGTGGTCAGCATTCAAGCACTTGATGAACGAGAAGTACCGTCCCAGAACCGAGGTCAATAAGCTCAAGACAGAACTTAGAGGGTTACGAACCCAAGGATTTGATATTACCACGTACGAAAGACGATTCACAGAATTGTGCCTATTATGTCCGGGAGCATTCGAAGATGAGGAAGAGAAGATCGACGCGTTTGTGAAAGGATTACCGGAAAGAATCCAAGAAGATATAAGTTCACACGAGCCCGCCTCCATACAACAGGCATGTAGAATGGCTCACAAACTAGTGAACCAGATTGAAGAAAGAATGAAAGAACAGACTGCTGAAGAGGCCAATGTGAAGCAAGTCAAAAGAAAGTGGGAGGAAAACGGTGATAAGAATCACCAATACAACAACAACAGCAATTACAACAATAATCGCAACAATTATCCCAACAATCGCAACATCAATCGCAACTACAACAAATGGCCCAACAACAACAACAACAATAACAACAACAACAACAACAACAACAACAACAACAACAACAACAACAACAACAACAACAACAACAACAACAACAACAGCAACTACAACAATCATCCCAACAACAATAATAACCGCAACAACAACAACAATCAGAGGCAGCTATGCCAAAGGTGTGAAAAGTATCACTCGGGGTTCTGCACCAAATTTTGCAACAAGTGTAAAAGAAATGGTCATAGCGCGGCGAAGTGTGAGGTCTACGGACCAGGGGTTAATAGAACGAAAGGAACAAATGGTGTCGGAACGAGTAATGGCGGAGCAAGTAGTGTCGGAGCAAGTTATGCCAATGTAGTTTGTTATAAATGTGGAAAACCGGGCCACATTATTAGAAATTGCCCGAACCAGGAGAACACGAATGGACAAGGCCGTGGAAGAGTTTTCAATATTAATGCGGCAGAGGCACAGGAAGACCCAGAGCTTGTTACGGGTACGTTTCTTATTGACAATAAATCTGCTTACGTTTTATTTGATTCGGGTGCGGATAGAAGCTATATGAGTAGAGATTTTTGTGCTAAATTAAGTTGTCCATTGACGCCTTTGGATAGTAAATTTTTACTCGAATTAGCAAATGGTAAATTAATTTCAGCAGATAATATATGTCGGAATCGAGAAATTAAACTGGTTAGCGAAACATTTAAGATTGATTTGATACCAGTAGAGTTAGGGAGTTTTGATGTGATAATCGGTATGGACTGGTTGAAAGAAGTGAAAGCAGAGATCGTTTGTTACAAAAATGTAATTCGCATTATACGAGATAAAGGAAAACCCTTAATGGTGTACGGAGAAAAGGGCAACACGAAGCTACATCTTATTAGTAATTTGAAGGCACAAAAACTAATAAGAACAGGTTTCTATGCTGTTCTAGCACACATCGAGAAAGTACAAACTGAAGAAAAGAGCATCAATGATGTTCCCATTGCAAAAGAATTTCCCGATGTATTTCCGAAAGAATTACCGGGATTACCCCCACATCGATCCGTTGAATTTCAAATAGATCTTGTACCAGGAGCTGCACCAATAGCTCGTGCTCCTTACAGACTCGCACCCAGCGAGATGAAAGAACTGCAAAGCCAATTACAAGAACTTTTAGAGCGTGGTTGTGACAACCCAAAAATTTCCGACCAAATTTAAACTTAATCTTTATATGGTTTCGATACGATAAGAAAAGTCTGTAATGTTGAGTCTCAAAAAGTTTGAACTGTTTTCATATATGCAATTGACCTTCGACTGCTCTCGACGATTCACTAAACAATTAATTGTAAATAGATATGTGTGTATGTATATATATAAATAATAATTCGAAATATAATTTAAAGTATTATAGGTTGTTGTTATCAAAAATGAATAAAATAAAAATAGGATATTATAATAATTATTATTTAAAATATATCTCTATATATAAATAAAGGATATTAAAAATAAGTATTAAATAATTGTAATACTCCTTTGATGTTTCGATTGATATTAAGCAAGTTAAATTCAAACTATTGTAATTTTAAAATAAACGGTGATACGAAAATCAGTTCTATAAATTTTAGGCTTACTAAAATTATATTTAGGACCTAGTTATTAAATTTCAACATTTTTTTTTTCTCCCATAAATGAGAGGGACAGTTGAGGTAATTTTATTTAACAAGTTAATGACCAAACTTTATACCTTAATGACCTAAATAAATAAAGATACTTAATTTAAAATTTTGAGATTTTTAGGAACACTTTTATATTTTAACTGTTTAGCAATGGACACAATATAATATTTCGGGTTAAAAGTGTCGGTAGGGAACATAGTAGTTGAGTCCCGTGATTTAATAAGAGGATTACTGTATTTTAAAGTTTCCTTTTTACATGTTTGATTATGATTTTTGTTATTTTATATGGTACCATCTATCTTATCTCTATCTCATTCTTTATATATATGTATTCTTTATGTATTCATGATATGCAGAGAATTAATCCACCACAAAACCCATTTCTTTCTTTCTTATGCTCCTTTGTGAACTCGACAGCACCACCATCGGCCAAACCCATCACCACCTTCACTCTTCTTCTTCCCTTTCCATCATCGCCAATCACCATGTGAGACCACCACCAATCCTCACCATGGTTCACTAGCTTCGTTGTTACAACTAGAGTCGACTACCATCACCTTGAAACCTTTCTTCGCCACTTCATCACCTTCCTACTACTTGATTAACTACCATTACAACCAAACACGCCACCAAAACCAACACCTAGATCCAAAAACCGTCACCCTCATTGATCACTATTATTATTATTTTTTTCTTCTCTACTAGTGAACACCAAAACCATAACCTACTGCTACGTTATTATTGTTTCTGTTTATAATTCCTGTCCGAAACAGCAGCTCCTGCTGCTGTTACCACCACCTAACTGTCACATGCAACAGTGAATACATTTGAGAAAATGATGAACATTAACATAAAATAACGAGGGTGATGATGAAGATACTATACGGTGCTGCTTCCTCATTTACTAATCTGTTTTCATGGTTTATATTCGAAAAGACTACCATCAACAAGCCTGCTATTGTTTCTGTTTCAAACACAAACTTAAACCGAAACCCACTTATTTTCTTGAGGTAATTATCGTGAGAATGATGATGATAATGGTGATACCGTGGTGATTCACGATGAAGAAGATGATAGTAGATGTTAAACGAGTTAATTGATGATTGATGAAGAAGATGAGATGAATTAAGATGAAGATCGTTTTTTTATTTTTATTTTAAACTCGTGTTTTTATTTAAAAGAAAGGAAGATCGTGATGATGAAGTTGTTTAACGAATTTAGGTTGATGATGACAATATGATCATGTTGATAATGATGTGATGGTCGTAAGGTGATGTTAAATGATCATGATGGTGTAACAATGATGATGAATGAATTGATGTTGGATGCTTGTGTGGTCCCGATCAAACTAAATATAAAGAAAAAAAAACCCACTTGCAAACTTAGGATTGTTTATGAAAATTAGAAAATCAGAAATTTGATTTTCTGTCTTGGGCTTCCTTTAAAAGGACTAATTATTTATTGGGCTTATGAAATTGTTATTGGACCGAAGGAGAATTGGGCCAAGTTATAAGAGGATGCGGTCCATATAGATTAAATTAGGATATACGTCAGAAATGTAACATCAGTGCAATGGTATAAGGGTGTTGTGTGTTAACTAGAGGTCGCGGGTTCGAAACTAGGTGACTGCACATATATTTATATTTTTACAGTGGAAGTTGTCTTGGGTCTGTTGCGCTTGGATAATATATTTTTGGGCCTATTACAGATGGAATTGGATTAGGCTTAAGTTAAGGTTGGGTTGCAAGTATTAAAGCTGTCGGACTAATATTAAGCCCACTTGTTTAAAGGATCGTGAATCCGAGGCCAGCCCTACATTGTGCAGTATTGTCGTATGCATATTTTTACTACAAAATATCGTATGGTGAGTTTCATTTTCTCCCTTTTTAATTGCTTTTGCAATATATATTTTTGGGCTGAGAATACATGCGCTGCTTTTATAAATGTTTACGAAATAGACACAAGTACTTAAAAATATATTCTACGTTGAGTTGTACCACTGGCATACTTCCCTGTAGCTTGGTAACTACTATTTACATGGGTATTGTAAACGCGAATCCTGTTGATAGATCTATCGGGCCTGACAACCCCAACCGGACTGGACGACCAGTATTCAACGGTTGCACAGTACTTTGTTTTGGTGACTACACTTGGTACGTTGTAGTGAGATTTCATAATAAAGGGAATATGCGACGTGATTAAATGTTATGTATGGTTACCAAGTGCTCAACCACTTAGAATGCTTTACATACACTTGCGAGTGTATTATGTTTATGATTATGAAATCTTGTGGTCTATTAAAATATTGAAATGATTGTTATGATAAACCTATGAACTCACCAACCTTTTGGTTGACACTTTTAAGCATGTTTATTCTCAGGTACGAATTAAGTCTTCCGTTGTGCATTAACTCATTTTAAGGACATTACTTGGAGTCGATCATCGCAATGGGACCAAATGTTGATGACTTAGTCCAGGTGGATAAGGAAGGGTCGTCACAGGTGGTATCAGAGCGGTGGTCTTAGAGAACCAGGTCTTGCATTAGTGTGTCTAGCTGATAGTTGTTTAGATGCATTAGCGAGTCTGGACTTCGACCGTGTCTGCATGTCAAAAGTTTTGCTTATCATTTCGTGTCGAAAATTACCTGTTTATCATTCTAAGTCTAGACACGTCCTACTGCCTTTATTGCATAGATAGTGTATCGACAAATTCATATCTTAGTGTATCTGCTAATTCATATCTTAGCGTATCTATTACGATAAACTTTGCCTGATATCTCCCGTAAATTTCTCCGTAATTTAAGGAATCCTGGTACTATATATATCTATGCATATTATGCATTGAGAATACCATCCAACAATCAGTTGCTGTCACTAAACGTTTCATACCAAAAATATTTTTCTGTGATCGCGAAAGATGGCCTCTACGAATCGTCCAAGTTCCTCTGACTCCGAAGACAGTGTGACGGGAGCACACCAACCAATCAACTACCGTGATTACTGGAGAAGATGGGGGTGGGTTCGCGACATACTCACCCTATGGAGAAGGGAAGAAGGTACTCCATATCATGAACCGAATCTACCACCTAACCTTGGAGTACTCGACCCGCTCACCGGCGAACCTGTTCGCAACACCGTTTATACCCTTTTTGCGAGAATTTTTCGTCTTGAGACTACCATTAACGGAACTAGAGAAGATATCCGATCTCTACCTCACACTGATAACCAACCAGGGTTAGTAGAAGAAGTTAAAGAACTTCGAGCTCGAGTGCTAACCTTGGAGAATATGGTTCAAAACTTACAAGCACCAGCAGCATCACCGGCACTAACAGTACCACCAACAACAACATCCGCGTCACCAGCTTCGACATCTCATTCTGTACCTCGAGTATAATCATCGTTCTACATATCATTCTACATCGATTATCTTCGCTCGACATGGCGATTACGTAATTTCTAAAGTTTTAGAGATTATGTAATCTAGTATTAACGATAAATCAAATGAGTTTAATATCTTATTCACTCATTAAATCCATGATTACATCTGAAGAAAATATATATGTATATATGTTTTCATAAAGAATGTAATTAATAATTCTTTTGTACCAACTGTTAATGATGAAAATATTTTAACGGGTAGGTAATACCCGAGGAATATTTAGAATTCACATTAATAAGTTACACTGTACATTCTTTCAAATCTAATTCAACAGTCATTTACTATCCTGTTTACATCTACAGATATACGTATCCATTCACCGCAGAATAATATTTTGATTTATCAAAAATCAAGTGGCTTAATGAAGGAAACATTTGACAAAATAAAATTTGTTAGAAACAAACAAATTAACTATGAGAAATTTTGTTAAGAATCCACGCTAACTGTTCCTAGCTAATTGTTCCCAGCTAACTGATTACACTTTATTTATCGCAATTTAATTATCACAATTTACATTCTCGCAATTTTATTTATTGTCATTTAATTTCTGTTATTTACTTTACGCATTTTATTTATCGTCATTTAATTTCTGTATTTATTTTACGCACTTTAAATATCGGGACACGTATACAAGGTTTTGACATATCATATCGACACATCTATATATATTATTTGGAATCACCATAGACACTCTATATGCAGTAATGATCGAGTTCTCTATACAGGGTTGAGGTTGATTCTATAATAATATATATACTTTGAGTTGTGATCGAGTCTGAGACGTATACGGGTCACGACACGTATTAATTAATTCGAATATAATATAATAAACTATATATGAATTACTGGACTGTTAATTGTGGACTATCGACTGTGGACTAATAACATTGGACAATTAAAATGAATTAAAATATTGATTATAACATATGAAACTAAATAATTCTTCAAGTTTGCCACTTGAATTCATCTTAAACCTCATTTGTATCTCAACAATTACAACTTGCGTTCAAACCTTTCATGATTCTTGAAAACACCTCGATCGAGAAGATGAACCAACCGCACTTCATCTACGGAAGAAAAGATTTATGCATATAGTTATGCACCTGAAAACACTCAGAACCTGAGTAAACGTTTAACACATAGCCGTGCTAATTCCTTAGTATTATTATTACCCAAAATAACATAATAATTCCTTTCAAAGTAGCAAATTTTGTAACAGCTTCAACAAGACAATTTCGACTTTTCATTCGAAACAACCTTATTATACCTTTGATATATATGCGTGCTCTTTTATTGTTACCGGGGAACCTTTCATATTCCACCATATTACCATCAGCGTTTAATCATCTAAAAACACAATTCTCTTGAAATCACCTCGGATTGATAACCGATGATTCAGATACGGCTGCATTAAATGCAGAGGAAACAGTAAAATTATAGATGGCCTAAATGGTCAAGAGTTTGATGATAAAGAATGGAGTGTTGGGAACGCTCGATAGAAAATTTGGTACTGAAAAACGGATTTAGCTAACCATGAAGGAAACAAAGAACAAATACAAGGACCAAACTCTATAAAATCCAGGAAAATCTGGATCCGATGAAATCTTTAGAAAATATTTTGCTCCGTGGCCACGTTAAAATCTTGCGGAAAATTTTTCTTCATCAAGCTTCGAACTTAGAAACTCTAAAATATCATCAAAAATATCTTCGATATTTCAGAGGATATTTTCATAAATATTCTTGTCCGAAATTATCTACCTCTTCGTGTTTTCTGTATTTCATTATATGGGAAACTCTGTAAAATCTAAGTATAAATTATGAATGAATTGTGGAGAAGTGTTGGGAATTGAAGCATGAGTTAGTATAATATAATGACGCTCGGCCAATGTGATTATATTACAGTAAGTCATGCTGAGTTTCTAATGAAACGTGATGATGTTTCACAGTAGATTATACCATCATCATGTGTCATGTTACATAACTCTTTCATTCTACTTAACCTCTGAACATAACAAGAAAAATATATTCTTGATAGTTCCATCCTCAGGGATTCTGGTAATATGATAAATCAAATCGTACTAATACATTCCTTCCTGCTTAGAACATTATAATCATTCGAAATTCTATATCTACGAATTCTGGATCATTATTCGCTTGACTTGAAGTCGGGAAGAGAAAACAAAAGCATAGAGCTTCGAAATATAAGGGAGAATATAAAGCCCGATAACAATGCATAAATTACAAACCGTGTATGTAAATGTTTATCGCAACATAAAGACACGGGAGAATTAAAAACACTATAACCCCAAAGGCGAAGTAGAAGAAAGTAGATTCCTCTAGTGGAAGTTGGAAAAGGAGAATGAATGTTGTGATAGTAAGGATGAGGACAAGGATCAGAACTGGATTAAGCATTTTCTCAATCGTTTGAAAGTATGGATCGAGAAAGAAAGAATTAGAGTGGTGAAAATAATGGAACGGAAGAGTTTAATTTATAATGAAGATATCAGACGTAGCAATCAAGACAGATGACCACATCTAATTAAAAAGACCCTAATTTTCTTAAATTCTGAAGACTCAGATCTTATTTAGATTTCGAAGATTTCCTTAAATCCCTTGAATTCCGGAATTCAACAGTGACTACGTCAAAAGTTAAGACGAAACTTTTCATTTTTTTGTGATAGCTTCACTCGCACGCTTCACATGATCGAATCGTTTTATCTATATTAATCAATAATGATAAAAGCTCTAATTATCAACTCATATTCGTCATGAAAATATTTTTATTGTTAACCATGACGACCTCAAACAAATTTCGGGACGAAATTTCTTTAACGGGTAGGTACTGTGACGACCCGAAAATTTCCGACCAAATTTAAACTTAATCTTTATATGGTTTCGATACGATAAGAAAAGTCTGTAATGTTGAGTCTCAAAAAGTTTGAACTGTTTTCATATATGCAATTGACCTTCGACTGCTCTCGACGATTCACTAAACAATTAATTGTAAATAGATATGTGTGTATGTATATATATAAATAATAATTCGAAATATAATTTAAAGTATTATAGGTTGTTGTTATCAAAAATGAATAAAATAAAAATAGGATATTATAATAATTATTATTTAAAATATATCTCTATATATAAATAAAGGATATTAAAAATAAGTATTAAATAATTGTAATACTCCTTTGATGTTTCGATTGATATTAAGCAAGTTAAATTCAAACTATTGTAATTTTAAAATAAACGGTGATACGAAAATCAGTTCTATAAATTTTAGGCTTACTAAAATTATATTTAGGACCTAGTTATTAAATTTCAACATTTTTTTTTTCTCCCATAAATGAGAGGGACAGTTGAGGTAATTTTATTTAACAAGTTAATGACCAAACTTTATACCTTAATGACCTAAATAAATAAAGATACTTAATTTAAAATTTTGAGATTTTTAGGAACACTTTTATATTTTAACTGTTTAGCAATGGACACAATATAATATTTCGGGTTAAAAGTGTCGGTAGGGAACATAGTAGTTGAGTCCCGTGATTTAATAAGAGGATTACTGTATTTTAAAGTTTCCTTTTTACATGTTTGATTATGATTTTTGTTATTTTATATGGTACCATCTATCTTATCTCTATCTCATTCTTTATATATATGTATTCTTTATGTATTCATGATATGCAGAGAATTAATCCACCACAAAACCCATTTCTTTCTTTCTTATGCTCCTTTGTGAACTCGACAGCACCACCATCGGCCAAACCCATCACCACCTTCACTCTTCTTCTTCCCTTTCCATCATCGCCAATCACCATGTGAGACCACCACCAATCCTCACCATGGTTCACTAGCTTCGTTGTTACAACTAGAGTCGACTACCATCACCTTGAAACCTTTCTTCGCCACTTCATCACCTTCCTACTACTTGATTAACTACCATTACAACCAAACACGCCACCAAAACCAACACCTAGATCCAAAAACCGTCACCCTCATTGATCACTATTATTATTATTTTTTTCTTCTCTACTAGTGAACACCAAAACCATAACCTACTGCTACGTTATTATTGTTTCTGTTTATAATTCCTGTCCGAAACAGCAGCTCCTGCTGCTGTTACCACCACCTAACTGTCACCTGCAACAGTGAATACATTTGAGAAAATGATGAACATTAACATAAAATAACGAGGGTGATGATGAAGATACTATACGGTGCTGCTTCCTCGTTTACTAATCTGTTTTCATGGTTTATATTCGAAAAGACTACCATCAACAAGCCTGCTATTGTTTCTGTTTCAAACACAAACTTAAACCGAAACCCACTTATTTTCTTGAGGTAATTATCGTGAGAATGATGATGATAATGGTGATACCGTGGTGATTCACGATGAAGAAGATGATAGTAGATGTTAAACGAGTTAATTGATGATTGATGAAGAAGATGAGATGAATTAAGATGAAGATCGTTTTTTTTATTTTTATTTTAAACTCGTGTTTTTATTTAAAAGAAAGGAAGATCGTGATGATGAAGTTGTTTAACGAATTTAGGTTAATGATGACAATATGATCATGTTGATGATGATGTGATGGTCGTAAGGTGATGTTAAATGATCATGATGGTGTAACAATGATGATGAATGAATTGATGTTGGATGCTTGTGTGGTCCCGATCAAACTAAATATAAAGAAAAAAAAACCCACTTGCAAACTTAGGATTGTTTATGAAAATTAGAAAATCAGAAATTTGATTTTCTGTCTTGGGCTTCCTTTAAAAGTACTAATTATTTATTGGGCTTATGAAATTGTTATTGGACCGAAGGAGAATTGGGCCAAGTTATAAGAGGATGTGGTCCATATAGATTAAATTAGGATATACGTCAGAAATGTAACATCAGTGCAATGGTATAAGGGTGTTGTGTGTTAACTAGAGGTCGCGGGTTCGAAACTAGGTGACTGCACATATATTTATATTTTTACAGTGGAAGTTGTCCTGGGTCTGTTGCGCTTGGATAATATATTTTTGGGCCTATTACAGATGGAATTGGATTAGGCTTAAGTTAAGGTTGGGTTGCAAGTATTAAAGCTGTTGGACTAATATTAAGCCCACTTGTTTAAAGGATCGTGAATCCGAGGCCAGCCCTACATTGTGTGCAGTATTGTCGTATGCATATTTTTACTACAAAATATCGTATGGTGAGTTTCATTTGCTCCCTTTTTAATTGCTTTTGCAATATATATTTTTGGGCTGAGAATACATGCGCTGCTTTTATAAATGTTTACGAAATAGACACAAGTACTTAAAAATATATTCTACGTTGAGTTGTACCACTGGCATACTTCCCTGTAGCTTGGTAACTACTATTTACATGGGTATTGTAAATGCGAATCCTGTTGATAGATCTATCGGGCCTGACAACCCCAACCGGACTGGACGACCAGTATTCAACGGTTGCACAGTACTTCGTTTCGGTGACTACACTTGGTACGGTGTAGTGAGATTTCATAATAAAGGGAATATGCGACGTGATTAAATGTTATGTATGGTTACCAAGTGCTCAACCACTTAGAATGCTTTACATACACTTGCGAGTGTATTATGTTTATGATTATGAAATCTTGTGGTCTATTAAAATATTGAAATGATTGTTATGATAAACCTATGAACTCACCAACCTTTTGGTTGACACTTTTAAGCATGTTTATTCTCAGGTACGAATTAAGTCTTCCGCTGTGCATTAACTCATTTTAAGGACATTACTTAGAGTCGATCATCGCAATGGGACCAAATGTTGATGACTTCGTCCAGGTGGATAAGGGCGGGTCGTCATAGTGGTTTAATTCGACCAAGCACATCACCGTGGGGAGCTCCTGTTTTGTTTGTCAAGAAGAAAGATGGTACATTCAGGTTGTGTATCGACTACCGAGAGTTGAACAAACTTACCATCAAGAACCGCTACCCACTACCGAGAATCGACGACTTATTTGATCAACTACAAGGCTCGTCTGTTTATTCAAAGATTGACTTACGTTCCGGGTATCATCAAATGCTGGTGAAAGAAGATGATATTCCAAAGACTGCTTTCAGAACACGTTACGGTCATTACGAGTTTATGGTCATGCCGTTTGGTTTAACTAATGCACCAGCTGTGTTCATGGACCTTATGAACCGAGTGTGTGGACCATACTGAAATGTCCCGTTCTTATTGATTAAAAACGTTCCATATTAATTGATTTCGTTGCGAGGTTTTGACCTCTATATGAGACGTTTTTCAAAGACTGCATTCATTTTTAAAACAAACCATAACCTTTATTTCATAAATAAAGGTTTAAAAAGCTTTACGTAGATTATTAAATAATGATAATCTAAAATATCCTGTTTACACACGACCATTACATAATGGTTTACAATACAAATATGTTACATCGAAATCAGTTTCTTGAATGCAGTTTTTACACAATATCATACAAACATGGACTCCAAATCTTGTCCTTATTTTAGTATGCAACAGCGGAAGCTCTTAATATTCACCTGAGAATAAACATGCTTTAAACGTCAACAAAAAATGTTGGTGAGTTATAGGTTTAACCTATATATATCAAATCGTAACAATAGACCACAAGATTTCATATTTCAATACACATCCCATACATAGAGATAAAAATCATTCATATGGTGAACACCTGGTAACCGACAATAACAAGATGCATATATAAGAATATCCCCATCATTCCGGGACACCCTTCGGATATGATATAAATTTCGAAGTACTAAAGCATCCGGTACTTTGGATGGGGTTTGTTAGGCCCAATAGATCTATCTTTAGGATTCGCGTCAATTAGGGTGTCTGTTCCCTAATTCTTAGATTACCAGACTTAATAAAAAGGGGCATATTCGATTTCGATAATTCAACCATAGAATGTAGTTTCACGTACTTGTGTCTATTTTGTAAATCATTTATAAAACCTGCATGTATTCTCATCCCAAAAATATTAGATTTTAAAAGTGGGACTATAACTCACTTTCACAGATTTTTACTTCGTCGGGAAGTAAGACTTGGCCACTGGTTGATTCACGAACCTATAACAATATATACATATATATCAAAGTATGTTCAAAATATATTTACAACACTTTTAATATATTTTGATGTTTTAAGTTTATTAAGTCAGCTGTCCTCGTTAGTAACCTACAACTAGTTGTCCACAGTTAGATGTACAGAAATAAATCGATAAATATTATCTTGAATCAATCCACGACCCAGTGTATACGTATCTCAGTATTGATCACAACTCAAACTATATATATTTTGGAATCAACCTCAACCCTGTATAGCTAACTCCAACATTCACATATAGAGTGTCTATGGTTGTTCCGAAATATATATAGATGTGTCGACATGATAGGTCGAAACATTGTATACGTGTCTATGGTATCTCAAGATTACATAATATATAATACAAGTTGATTAAGTTATGGTTGGAATAGATTTGTTACCAATTTTCACGTAGCTAAAATGAGAAAAATTATCCAATCTTGTTTTACCCATAACTTCTTCATTTTAAATCCGTTTTGAGTGAATCAAATTGCTATGGTTTCATATTGAACTCTATTTTATGAATCTAAACAAAAAAAGTATAGGTTTCTAGTCGGAAAAATAAGTTACAAGTCGTTTTTGTAAAGGTAGTCATTTCAGTCGAAAGAACGACGTCTAGATGACCATTTTAGAAAACTTACTTCCACTTTGAGTTTAACCATAATTTTTGGATATAGTTTCATGTTCATAATAAAAATCATTTTATCAGAATAACAACTTTTAAATCAAAGTTTATCATAGTTTTTAATTAACTAACCCAAAACAGCCCGCGGTGTTACTACGACGGCGTAAATCCGGTTTTAAAGTGTTTTTCGTGTTTCCAGGTTTTAAATCATTAAGTTAGCATATCATATAGATATAGAACATGTGTTTAGTTGATTTTAAAAGTCAAGTTAGAAGGATTAACTTTTGTTTGCGAACAAGTTTAGAATTAACTAAACTATGTTCTAGTGATTACAAGTTTAAACCTTCGAATAAGATAGCTTTATATGTATGAATTGAATGATGTTATGAACATCATTACTACCTTAATTTCCTTGGATAAACCTACTGGAAAAGAGAAAAATGAATCTAGCTTCAATGGATCCTTGGATGGCTCGAAGTTCTTGAAGCAGAATCATGACACGAAAACAAGTTCAAGTAAGATCATCACTTGAAATAAGATTGTTATAGTTATAGAAATTGAACCAAAGTTTGAATATGATTATTACCTTGTATTAGAATGATAACCTACTGTAAGAAACAAAGATTTCTTGAGGTTGGATGATCACCTTACAAGATTGGAAGTGAGCTAGCAAACTTGAAAGTATTCTTGATTTTATGAAACTAGAACTTTTGGAATTTATGAAGAACACTTAGAACTTGAAGATAGAACTTGAGAGAGATCAATTAGATGAAGAAAATTGAAGAATGAAAGTGTTTGTAGGTGTTTTTGGTCGTTGGTGTATGGATTAGATATAAAGGATATGTAATTTTGTTTTCATGTAAATAAGTCATGAATGATTACTCATATTTTTGTAATTTTATGAGATATTTCATGCTAGTTGCCAAATGATGGTTCCCACATGTGTTAGGTGACTCACATGGGCTGCTAAGAGCTGATCATTGGAGTGTATATACCAATAGTACATACATCTAAAAGCTGTGTATTGTACGAGTACGAATACGGGTGCATACGAGTAGAATTGTTGATGAAACTGAACGAGGATGTAATTGTAAGCATTTTTGTTAAGTAGAAGTATTTTGATAAGTGTATTGAAGTCTTTCAAAAGTGTATAAATACATATTAAAACACTACATGTATATACATTTTAACTGAGTCGTTAAGTCATCGTTAGTCGTTACATGTAAGTGTTGTTTTGAAACCTTTAGGTTAACGATCTTGTTAAATGTTGTTAACCCAATGTTTATAATATCAAATGAGATTTTAAATTATTATATTATCATGATATTATCATGTATGAATATCTCTTAATATGATATATATACATTAAATGTCTTTACAACGATAATCGTTACATATATGTCTCGTTTAAAAATCATTAAGTTAGTAGTCTTGTTTTTACATATGTAGTTCATTGTTAATATACTTTATGATATGTTTTCTTATCATAGTATCATGTTAACTATATATATATATCCATATATATGTCATCATATAGTTTTTACAAGTTTTAACGTTCGTGAATCACCGATCAACTTGGGTGGTCAATTGTCTATATGAAACATATTTCAATTAATCAAGTCTTAACAAGTTTGATTGCTTAACATGTTGGAAACATTTAATCATGTAAATATCAATCTCAATTAATATATATAAACATGGAAAAGTTCGGGTCACTACAGTACCTACCCGTTAAATAAATTTCGTCCCGAAATTTTAAGCTGTTGAAGGTGTTGACGAATCTTCTGGAAATAGATGCGGGTATTTCTTCTTCATCTGATCTTCACGCTCCCAGGTGAACTCGGGTCCTCTACGAGCATTCCATCGAACCTTAACAATTGGTATCTTGTTTTGCTTAAGTCTTTTAACCTCACGATCCATTATTTCGACGGGTTCTTCGATGAATTGAAGTTTTTCGTTGATTTGGATTTCATCTAACGGAATAGTGAGATCTTCTTTAGCAAAACATTTCTTTAAATTCGAGACGTGGAAAGTGTTATGTACAGCCGCGAGTTGTTGAGGTAACTCAAGTCGGTAAGCTACTGGTCCGACACGATCAATAATCTTGAATGGTCCAATATACCTTGGATTTAATTTCCCTCGTTTACCAAATCGAACAACGCCTTTCCAAGGTGCAACTTTAAGCATGACCATCTCTCCAATTTCAAATTCTATATCTTTTCTTTTAATGTCAGCGTAGCTCTTTTGTCGACTTTGGGCGGTTTTCAACCGTTGTTGAATTTGGATGATCTTCTCGGTAGTTTCTTGTATAATCTCTGGACCCGTAATCTGTCTATCCCCCACTTCACTCCAACAAATCGGAGACCTGCACTTTCTACCATAAAGTGCTTCAAACGGCGCCATCTCAATGCTTGAATGGTAGCTGTTGTTGTAGGAAAATTCTGCTAACGGTAGATGTCGATCCCAACTGTTTCCGAAATCAATAACACATGCTCGTAGCATGTCTTCAAGCGTTTGTATCGTCCTTTCGCTCTGCCCATCAGTTTGTGGATGATAGGCAGTACTCATGTCTAGACAAGTTCCTAATGCTTGCTGTAATGTCTGCCAGAATCTTGAAATAAATCTGCCATCCCTATCAGAGATAATAGAGATTGGTATTCCATGTCTGGAGACGACTTCCTTCAAATACAGTCGTGCTAACTTCTCCATCTTGTCATCTTCTCTTATTGGTAGGAAGTGTGCTGATTTGGTGAGACGATCAACTATTACCCAAATAGTATCAAAACCACTTGCAGTCCTTGGCAATTTAGTGATGAAATCCATGGTAATGTTTTCCCATTTCCATTCCGGGATTTCGGGTTGTTGAAGTAGACCTGATGGTTTCTGATGCTCAGCTTTGACCTTAGAACACGTCAAACATTCTCCTACGTATTTAGCAACATCGGCTTTCATACCCGGCCACCAAAAATGTTTCTTGAGATCCTTGTACATCTTCCCCGTTCCAGGATGTATTGAGTATCTGGTTTTATGAGCTTCTCTAAGTACCATTTCTCTCATATCTCCAAATTTTGGTACCCAAATCCTTTCAGCCCTATACCGGGTTCCGTCTTCCCGAATATTAAGATGCTTCTCCGATCCTTTGGGTATTTCATCCTTTAAATTTCCCTCTTTTAAAACTCCTTGTTGCGCCTCCTTTATTTGAGTAGTAATGTTATTATGAATCATTATATTCATAGATTTTACTCGAATGGGTTCTCTATCCTTCCTGCTCAAGGCATCGGCTACCACATTTGCCTTCCCCGGGTGGTAACGAATCTCAAAATCGTAATCATTCAATAATTCAATCCACCTACGCTGCCTCATATTCAGTTGTTTCTGATTAAATATGTGTTGAAGACTTTTGTGGTCGGTATATATAATACTTTTGACCCCATATAAGTAGTGCCTCCAAGTCTTTAATGCAAAAACAACCGCGCCTAATTCCAAATCATGCGTCGTATAATTTTGTTCGTGAATCTTCAATTGTCTAGACGCATAAGCAATCACCTTCGTTCGTTGCATTAATACACAACCGAGACCTTGCTTTGATGCGTCACAATAAATCACAAAATCATCATTCCCTTCAGGCAATGACAATATAGGTGCCGTAGTTAGCTTTTTCTTCAATAACTGAAACGCTTTCTCTTGTTCATCATTCCATTCAAATTTCTTCCCTTTATGCGTTAATGCAGTCAAGGGTTTTGCTATTCTGGAAAAGTCTTGGATGAACCTTCTGTAGTAACCAGCTAGTCCTAAAAACTGGCGTATGTGTTTCGGAGTTTTTGGGGTTTCCCACTTTTCAACAGTTTCTATCTTTGCCGGATCCACCTTAATACCTTCTTTGTTCACTATGTGACCGAGGAATTGAACTTCTTCCAACCAAAATGCACACTTTGAAAACTTAGCGTACAATTCTTCCTTCCTCAATACTTCTAACACCTTTCTCAAATGTTCACCGTGTTCTTGGTCATTCTTTGAGTAAATAAGTATGTCATCAATGAAAACAATGACAAACTTGTCAAGGTATGGTCCACACACTCGGTTCATAAGGTCCATGAACACAGCTGGTGCATTAGTTAAACCAAACGGCATGACCATAAACTCGTAATGACCGTAACGTGTTCTGAAAGCAGTCTTTGGAATATCATCTTCTTTCACCCGCATTTGATGATACCCGGAACGTAAGTCAATCTTTGAATAAACAGACGAGCCTTGTAGTTGATCAAATAAGTCGTCGATTCTCGGTAGTGGGTAGCGGTTCTTGATGGTAAGTTTGTTCAACTCTCGGTAGTCGATACACAACCTGAATGTACCATCTTTCTTCTTGACAAACAAAACAGGAGCTCCCCACGGTGATGTGCTTGGTCGAATGAAACCACGCTCTAAAAGTTCTTGTAATTGGCTTTGCAGTTCTTTCATCTCGCTGGGTGCGAGTCTGTAAGGAGCACGAGCTATTGGTGCAGCTCCTGGTACAAGATCTATTTGAAATTCAACGGATCGATGTGGGGGTAATCCCGGTAATTCTTTCGGAAATACATCGGGAAATTCTTTTGCAATGGGAACATCATTGATGCTCTTTTCTTCAGTTTGTACTTTCTCGACGTGTGCTAGAACAGCATAGCAACCTTTTCTTATTAGTTTTTGTGCGTTCAAATTACTAATAAGATGTAGCTTCGTGTTGCCCTTTTCTCCGTACACCATTAAGGGTTTTCCTTTTTCTCGTATAATGCGAATTGCATTTTTGTAACAAACGATCTCCGCTTTCACTTCTTTCAACCAGTCCATACCGATTATCACATCAAAACTCCCTAACTCTACTGGTATCAAATCAATCTTAAATGTTTCGCTAACCAGTTTAATTTCTCGATTCCGACATATATTATCTGCTGAAATTAATTTACCATTTGCTAATTCGAGTAAAAATTTACTATCCAAAGGCGTCAATGGACAACTTAATTTAGCACAAAAATCTCTACTCATATAGCTTCTATCCGCACCCGAATCAAATAAAACGTAAGCAGATTTATTGTCAATAAGAAACGTACCCGTAACAAGCTCCGGGTCTTCCTGTGCCTCTGCCGCATTAATATTGAAAACTCTTCCGCGGCCTTGTTCATTCGTGTTCTCCTGGTTTGGGCAATTTCTAATAATGTGGCCTGGTTTTCCACATTTATAACAAACTACATTGGCATAACTTGCTCCGACACTACTTGCTCCGCCATTACTCGTTCCGACACCATTTGTTCCTTTCGTTCTATTAACCCCTGGTCCGTAGACCTCACACTTCACCGCGCTATGACCATTTCTTTTACACTTGTTGCAAAATTTGGTGCAGAACCCCGAGTGATTCTTTTCACACCTTTGGCATAGCTGCTTCTGATTGTTGTTGTTGTTGCGGTTATTATTGTTGTTGGGATAATTGTTGTAGTTGCTGTTGTTGTTGTTGTTGTTGTTGTTGTTGTTGGGCCGTTTGTTGTAGTTGCGATTGATGTTGCGATTGTTGGGATAATTGTTGCGATTATTGTTGTAATTGCTGCTGTTGTTGTATTGGTGCTTCTTATCACCGTTTTCCTCCCACTTTCTTTTGACTTGCTTCACATTGGCCTCTTCAGCAGTCTGTTCTTTAATTCTTTCTTCAATCTGGTTCACTAGTTTGTGAGCCATTCTACATGCCTGTTGTATGGAGGCGGGCTCGTGTGAACTTATATCTTCTTGGATTCTTTCCGGTAATCCTTTCACAAACGCGTCGATCTTCTCTTCCTCATCTTCGAATGCTCCCGGACACAATAGGCACAATTCTGTGAATCGTCTTTCGTACGTGGTAATATCAAATCCTTGGGTTCGTAACCCTCTAAGTTCTGTCTTGAGCTTATTGACCTCGGTTCTGGGACGGTACTTCTCGTTCATCAAGTGCTTGAATGCTGACCACGGTAGTGCGTACGCATCATCTTGTCCCACTTGCTCTAGATAGGTATTCCACCATGTTAACGCAGAACCTGTGAAGGTATGCGTAGCGTACTTCACTTTGTCCTCTTCAGTACACTTACTTATGGCAAACACCGATTCAACCTTCTCGGTCCACCGTTTCAATCCGATCGGTCCTTCGGTTCCATCAAATTCCAAAGGTTTGCAGGCAGTGAATTCTTTGTAGGTGCATCCTACACGATTTCCTGTACTGCTAGATCCAAGGTTATTGTTGGTATGTAGCGCAGCCTGTACTGCGGCTATGTTTGAAGCTAGAAAAGTACGGAATTCCTCTTCATTCATATTCACGGTGTGTCGAGTAGTCGGTGCCATTTCCTTCAAAATAGTTAAATGGAACAAGTTAATCATACAGAATATTAAGAGTAGTTAATAGTATTTCGTAGCATAATATGAACTCATTTATAAAAGCTTTTTCTTCATATTAGCGTTTTATAAGTTTAAATTCGGGTAGTACCTACCCGTTAAGTTCATACTTAGTAGCTAATATACAATTCAACTACTACAATTCTATATGAAAAACTGATTATAATAATATTTCGCGTTCAAACTTTTATACAATATTTTACAAACTTACAATACCGCTTATTTTACATAAAGCATGAAATATAACACACAATAACTTTGATACAAGATAGTTGTGAAGACAATTCTAGCTAGTACACAAGTCGTTCGGCAAAGGCAATAAAGACACGTAATTCATACGTCCAGAAACAAGTCATGCATTCTGGTTTTACTAGGACTACTTCCCATCCTTGGTCTTGTGCAACATAACCGTTATGGCCGTTGATAAGACAGTGTGTTGTAACGTCATCAAAGGGACGAGGGTTACGTAATGTCCAACAGTCCCGTAATAATCTAAAAACCTCATTTCTTACCCCAATTACCGACTCCGTCACTTGTGGAAACGTTTTGTTTAATAGTTGTAGCCCGATGTTCTTGTTCTCACTTTGGTGAGAAGCGAACATTACTAATCCGTAAGCATAACATGCTTCTTTATGTTGCATGTTAGCCGCTTTTTCTAAATCACGAAGTCCAATATTCGGATATATTGAGTCAAAATAATTTCTTAACCCGTTGCGTAAAATAGCATTTGGGTTCCCCGCAATATATGCGTCAAAGTAAACACATCGTAACTTATGGGTTTCCCAATGTGATATCCCCCATCTTTCAAGCGAAAGTCTCTTATAAACCAAGACATTCTTGGAACGTTCTTCGAATGTCTTACAAACTGATCTCGCCTTAAATAGTTGTGCCGAAGAATTCTGGCCGACTCTAGACAAGATTTCATCAATCATGTCTCCGGGTAGGTCTCTTAAAATATTGGGTTGTCTATCCATTTTGTGTTTTTAAACTGTAAAATAGACAAGAGTTAGATTCATAAAAAAATACTTATTAATACAAGCAATTTTTACATATATCATAAAGCATAAGAACACTATATTACATATATTACACCACACGAATACAACTATCTTATTCCGACTCGCTCGTTTCTTCTTCTTCGGTTTTGGTTCGTTTTGCCAAGTTTCTAGGGATATATGATGTTCCCCTAATACGAGCCGTCGTTGTCCACATTGGTTTAGAAAAACCTGGTGGTTTAGAGGTTCCCGGGTCATTGTTACAACTTAAGGACTTCGGGGGTTGACGATACATATAAAGTTCATCGGGGTTGGAATTAGATTTCTCTATTTTTATGCCCTTTCCCATATTATTTTCTTTTGCCTTTTTAAATTCAGTTGGGGTAATTTCTATAACATCATCGGAATTCTCGTCGGAATCCGATTCATCGGAGAATTGGTAATCCTCCCAATATTTTGCTTCCTTGGCGGAAACACCATTGACCATAATTAACTTTGGTCGGTTGGTTGAGGATTTTCTTTTACTTAACCGTTTTATTATTTCCCCCACCGGTTCTATTTCTTCATCTGGTTCCGATTCTTCTTCCGGTTCCGATTCTTCTTCCGGTTCCGACTCTTCTTCCGGTTCCTCTTCGGGAACTTGTGAATCAGTCCACAAATCATTCCAATTTACATTTGACTCTTCATTATTATTAGGTGAGTCAATGGGACTTGTTCTAGAGGTAGACATCTATCACATAATATCAAACACGTTAAGAGATTAATATATCACATAATATTCATATGTTAAAAATATATAGTTTCCAACAAAAATGTTAAGCAATCATTTTTAAAGAAAACACGGTCGAAGTCCAGACTCACTAATGCATCCTAACAAACTCGATAAGACACACTAATGCAAATTTTCTGGTTCTCTAAGACCAACGCTCGGATACCAACTGAAATGTCCCGTTCTTATTGATTAAAAACGTTCCATATTAATTGATTTCGTTGCGAGGTTTTGACCTCTATATGAGACGTTTTTCAAAGACTGCATTCATTTTTAAAACAAACCATAACCTTTATTTCATAAATAAAGGTTTAAAAAGCTTTACGTAGATTATTAAATAATGATAATCTAAAATATCCTGTTTACACACGACCATTACATAATGGTTTACAATACAAATATGTTACATCGAAATCAGTTTCTTGAATGCAGTTTTTACACAATATCATACAAACATGGACTCCAAATCTTGTCCTTATTTTAGTATGCAACAGCGGAAGCTCTTAATATTCACCTGAGAATAAACATGCTTTAAACGTCAACAAAAAATGTTGGTGAGTTATAGGTTTAACCTATATATATCAAATCGTAACAATAGACCACAAGATTTCATATTTCAATACACATCCCATACATAGAGATAAAAATCATTCATATGGTGAACACCTGGTAACCGACAATAACAAGATGCATATATAAGAATATCCCCATCATTCCGGGACACCCTTCGGATATGATATAAATTTCGAAGTACTAAAGCATCCGGTACTTTGGATGGGGTTTGTTAGGCCCAATAGATCTATCTTTAGGATTCGCGTCAATTAGGGTGTCTGTTCCCTAATTCTTAGATTACCAGACTTAATAAAAAGGGGCATATTCGATTTCGATAATTCAACCATAGAATGTAGTTTCACGTACTTGTGTCTATTTTGTAAATCATTTATAAAACCTGCATGTATTCTCATCCCAAAAATATTAGATTTTAAAAGTGGGACTATAACTCACTTTCACAGATTTTTACTTCGTCGGGAAGTAAGACTTGGCCACTGGTTGATTCACGAACCTATAACAATATATACATATATATCAAAGTATGTTCAAAATATATTTACAACACTTTTAATATATTTTGATGTTTTAAGTTTATTAAGTCAGCTGTCCTCGTTAGTAACCTACAACTAGTTGTCCACAGTTAGATGTACAGAAATAAATCGATAAATATTATCTTGAATCAATCCACGACCCAGTGTATACGTATCTCAGTATTGATCACAACTCAAACTATATATATTTTGGAATCAACCTCAACCCTGTATAGCTAACTCCAACATTCACATATAGAGTGTCTATGGTTGTTCCGAAATATATATAGATGTGTCGACATGATAGGTCGAAACATTGTATACGTGTCTATGGTATCTCAAGATTACATAATATATAATACAAGTTGATTAAGTTATGGTTGGAATAGATTTGTTACCAATTTTCACGTAGCTAAAATGAGAAAAATTATCCAATCTTGTTTTACCCATAACTTCTTCATTTTAAATCCGTTTTGAGTGAATCAAATTGCTATGGTTTCATATTGAACTCTATTTTATGAATCTAAACAAAAAAAGTATAGGTTTCTAGTCGGAAAAATAAGTTACAAGTCGTTTTTGTAAAGGTAGTCATTTCAGTCGAAAGAACGACGTCTAGATGACCATTTTAGAAAACTTACTTCCACTTTGAGTTTAACCATAATTTTTGGATATAGTTTCATGTTCATAATAAAAATCATTTTATCAGAATAACAACTTTTAAATCAAAGTTTATCATAGTTTTTAATTAACTAACCCAAAACAGCCCGCGGTGTTACTACGACGGCGTAAATCCGGTTTTAAAGTGTTTTTCGTGTTTCCAGGTTTTAAATCATTAAGTTAGCATATCATATAGATATAGAACATGTGTTTAGTTGATTTTAAAAGTCAAGTTAGAAGGATTAACTTTTGTTTGCGAACAAGTTTAGAATTAACTAAACTATGTTCTAGTGATTACAAGTTTAAACCTTCGAATAAGATAGCTTTATATGTATGAATTGAATGATGTTATGAACATCATTACTACCTTAATTTCCTTGGATAAACCTACTGGAAAAGAGAAAAATGAATCTAGCTTCAATGGATCCTTGGATGGCTCGAAGTTCTTGAAGCAGAATCATGACACGAAAACAAGTTCAAGTAAGATCATCACTTGAAATAAGATTGTTATAGTTATAGAAATTGAACCAAAGTTTGAATATGATTATTACCTTGTATTAGAATGATAACCTACTGTAAGAAACAAAGATTTCTTGAGGTTGGATGATCACCTTACAAGATTGGAAGTGAGCTAGCAAACTTGAAAGTATTCTTGATTTTATGAAACTAGAACTTTTGGAATTTATGAAGAACACTTAGAACTTGAAGATAGAACTTGAGAGAGATCAATTAGATGAAGAAAATTGAAGAATGAAAGTGTTTGTAGGTGTTTTTGGTCGTTGGTGTATGGATTAGATATAAAGGATATGTAATTTTGTTTTCATGTAAATAAGTCATGAATGATTACTCATATTTTTGTAATTTTATGAGATATTTCATGCTAGTTGCCAAATGATGGTTCCCACATGTGTTAGGTGACTCACATGGGCTGCTAAGAGCTGATCATTGGAGTGTATATACCAATAGTACATACATCTAAAAGCTGTGTATTGTACGAGTACGAATACGGGTGCATACGAGTAGAATTGTTGATGAAACTGAACGAGGATGTAATTGTAAGCATTTTTGTTAAGTAGAAGTATTTTGATAAGTGTATTGAAGTCTTTCAAAAGTGTATAAATACATATTAAAACACTACATGTATATACATTTTAACTGAGTCGTTAAGTCATCGTTAGTCGTTACATGTAAGTGTTGTTTTGAAACCTTTAGGTTAACGATCTTGTTAAATGTTGTTAACCCAATGTTTATAATATCAAATGAGATTTTAAATTATTATATTATCATGATATTATCATGTATGAATATCTCTTAATATGATATATATACATTAAATGTCTTTACAACGATAATCGTTACATATATGTCTCGTTTAAAAATCATTAAGTTAGTAGTCTTGTTTTTACATATGTAGTTCATTGTTAATATACTTTATGATATGTTTTCTTATCATAGTATCATGTTAACTATATATATATATCCATATATATGTCATCATATAGTTTTTACAAGTTTTAACGTTCGTGAATCACCGATCAACTTGGGTGGTCAATTGTCTATATGAAACATATTTCAATTAATCAAGTCTTAACAAGTTTGATTGCTTAACATGTTGGAAACATTTAATCATGTAAATATCAATCTCAATTAATATATATAAACATGGAAAAGTTCGGGTCACTACACATACCTTGACAAGTTTGTCATTGTTTTCATTGATGACATACTTATTTACTCAAAGAATGACCAAGAACACGGTGAACATTTGAGAAAGGTGTTAGAAGTATTGAGGAAGGAAGAATTGTACGCTAAGTTTTCAAAGTGTGCATTTTGGTTGGAAGAAGTTCAATTCCTCGGTCACATAGTGAACAAAGAAGGTATTAAGGTGGATCCGACAAAGATAGAAACTGTTGAAAAGTGGAAAACCCCGAAAACTCCCAAACACATACGCCAGTTTTTAGGACTAGCTGGTTACTACAGAAGGTTCATCCAAGACTTTTCCAGAATAGCAAAACCCTTGACTGCATTAACGCATAAAGGGAAGAAATTTGAATGGAATGATGAACAAGAGAAAGCGTTTCAGTTATTGAAGAAAAAACTAACTACGGCACCTATATTGTCATTGCCTGAAGGGAATGATGATTTTGTGATTTATTGTGACGCATCAAAGCAAGGTCTCAGTTGTGTATTAATGCAATGAACGAAGGTGATTGCTTATGCATCTAGACAATTGAAGATTCACGAACAAAATTATACGACGCATGATTTGGAATTAGGCGCGATTGTTTTTGCATTAAAGACTTGGAGGCACTACTTATATGGGGTCGAAAGTATTATATATACCGACCACAAAAGTCTTCAACACATATTTAATCTGAAAAAAAACTGAATATGAGGCAGCGTAGGTGGATTGAATTATTGAATGATTACGACTTTGAGATTCGTTACCACCCAGGAAAGGCAAATGTGGTAGCCGATGCCTTGAGCAGGAAGGATAGAGAACCCATTCGAGTAAAATCTATGAATATAATGATTCATAATAACCTTACTACTCAAATAAAGAAGGCGCAACAAGGAGTTTTAAAAGAGGAAAATTTAAAGGATGAAATACCCAAAGGATCGGAGAAGCATCTTAATATTCGGGAAGACGGAACCTGGTATAGGGCTGAAAGGATTTGGGTACCAAAATTTGGAGATATGAGAGAAATGGTACTTAGAGAAGCTCATAAAACCAGATACTCAATACATCCTGAAACGGGGAAGATGTACAAGGATCTCAAGAAACATTTTTGGTGGCCGGGTATGAAATCCGATGTTGCTAAATACGTAGGAGAATGTTTGACATGTTCTAAGGTCAAAGCTGAGCATCAGAAACCATCAGGTCTACTTCAACAACCCGAAATCCTTGAATGGAAATGGGAAAACATTACCATGGATTTCATCACTAAATTGCCAAGGACTGCAAGTGGTTTTGATACTATTTGGGTAATAGTTGATCGTCCCACCAAATCAGCACACTTCCTGCCAATAAGAGAAGATGACAAGATGGAGAAGTTAGCACGACTGTATTTGAAGGAAGTCGTCTCCAGACATGGAATACCAATCTCTATTATCTCTGATAGGGATAGCAGATTTATTTCAAGATTCTGCCAGACATTACAGCAAGCATTAGGAACTCTTCTAGACATGAGTACTGCCTATCATCCACAAACTGATGGGCAGAGCGAAAGGACGATACAAACGCTTGAAGACATGCTACGAGCATGTGTTATTGATTTCGGAAACAGTTGGGATCGACATCTACCGTTAGCAGAATTTTCCTACAACAACAGCTACCATTCAAGCATTGAGATGGCGCCGTTTGAAGCACTTTATGGTAGAAAGTGCAGGTCTCTGATTTGTTGGAGTGAAGTGGGGGATAGATAGATTACGGGTCCGGAGATTATACAAGAAACTACCGAGAAGATCATCCAAATTCAACAACGGTTGAAAACCGCCCAAAGTCGACAAAAGAGCTACGCTGACATTAAAATAAAAGATATAGAATTTGAAATTGGAGAGATGGTCATGCTTAAAGTTGCACCTTGGAAATGCGTTGTTCGATTTGGTAAACGAGGGAAATTAAATCCAAAGTATATTGGACCATTCAAGATTATTGATCGTGTCGGACCAGTAGCTTACCGACTTGAGTTACCTCAACAACTCGCGGCTGTACATAACACTTTCCACGTCTCAAATTTGAAGAAATGTTTTGCTAAAGAAGATCTCACTATTCCTTTAGATGAAATCCAAATCAACAAAAAACTTCAATTCATCGAAGAACCCGTCGAAATAATGGATCGTGAGGTTAAAAGACTTAAGCAAAACATGATACCAATTGTTAAGGTTTGATGGAATGCTCGTAGAGGACCCAAGTTCACCTGGGAGCTTGAAGATTAGATGAAGAAGAAATACCTGCATCTATTTCCAGAAGATTCGTCAACACCTTCAACAGCTTAAAATTTCGGGACGAAATTTATTTAACGGGTAGGTACTGTAGTGACCCGAACTTTTCCATGTTTATATATATTAATTGAGATTGATATTTACATGATTAAAAGTTTCCAACATGTTAAGTAATCAAACTTGTTAAGACTTGATTAATTGAAATATGTTTCATATAGACAATTGACCACCCAAGTTGACCGGTGATTCACGAACGTTAAAACTTGTAAAAACTATATGATGACATATATATGGATATATATATATATATAGTTAACATGATACTATGATAAGTAAACATATCATTAAGTATATTAACAATGAACTACATATGTAAAAACAAGACTACTAACTTAATGATTTTTAAACGAGACATATATGTAACGATTATCGTTGTAAAGACATTTAATGTATATATATCATATTAAGAGATATTCATACATGATAATATCATGATAATATAATAATTTAAAATCTCATTTGATATTATAAACATTGGGTTAACAACATTTAACAAGATCGTTAACCTAAAGGTTTCAAAACAACACTTTCATGTAACGACTAACGATGACTTAACGACTGAGTTAAAATGTATATACATGTAGTGTTTTAATATGTATTTATACACTTTTGAAAGACTTCAATACACTTATCAAAATACTTCTACTTAACAAAAATGCTTACAATTACATCCTCGTTCAGTTTCATCAACAATTCTACTCGTATGCACCCGTATTCGTACTCGTACAATACACAGCTTTTAGATGTATGTACTATTGGTATATACACTCCAATGATTAGCTCTTAGCAGCCCATGTGAGTCACCTAACACATGTGGGAACCCATCATTTGGCAACTAGCATGAAATATCTCATAAAATTACAAAAATATGAGTAATCATTCATGACATATTTACATGAAAACAAAATTACATATCCTTTATATCTAATTCATACACCAACGACCAAAAACACCTACAAACACTTTAATTCTTCAATTTTCTTCATCTAATTGATCTCTCTCAAGTTCTATCTTCAAGTTCTAAGTGTTCTTCATATATTCTACAAGTTCTAGTTACATAAAATCAAGAATACTTTCAAGTTTGCTAGCTCACTTCCAATCTTGTAAGGTGATCATCCAACCTCAAGAAATCTTTGTTTCTTACAGTAGGTTATCATTCTATTACAAGGTAATAATCATATTCAAACTTTGGTTCAATTTCTATAACTATAACAATCTTATTTCAAGTGATGATCTTACTTGAACTTGTTTTCGTGTCATGATTCTGCTTCAAGAACTTCGAGCCATCCAAGGATCCGTTGAAGCTAGATCCATTTTTCTTTTTTCCAGTAGGTTTATCCAAGGAACTTAAGGTAGTAATGATGTTCATAACATCATTCGATTCATATATATAAAGCTATCTTATTCGAAGGTTTAAACTTGTAATCACTAGAACATAGTTTAGTTAATTCTAAACTTGTTCGCAAACAAAAGTTAATCCTTCTAACTTGACTTTTAAAATCAACTAAACACATGTTCTATATCCTTATGATATGCTAACTTAATGATTTAAAACCTGGAAACACGAAAAACACCGTAAAATCGGATTTACGCCGTCGTAGTAACACCGCGGGCTGTTTTGGGTTAGTTAATTAAAAACTATGATAAACTTTGATTTAAAAGTTGTTATTTTGAGAAAATGATTTTTATTATGAACATGAAACTATATCCAAAAATTATGGTTAAACTCAAAGTGGAAGTATGTTTTCTAAAATGGTCATCTAGACGTCGTTCTTTCGACTGAAATGACTACCTTTACAAAAATGACTTGTAACTTATTTTTCCGACTATAAACCTATACTTTTTCTGTTTAGATTCATAAAATAGAGTTCAATATGAAACCATAGCAATTTGATTCACTCAAAACGGATTTAAAATGAAGAAGTTATGGGTAAAACAAGATTGGATAATTTTTCTCATTTTAGCTACGTAAAAATTGGTAACAAATATATTCCAACCATAACTTAATCAACTTGTATTGTATATTATGTAATCTTGAGATACCATAGACACGTATACAATGTTTCGACCTATCATGTCGACACATCTATATATATTTCGGAACAACCATAGACACTCTATATGTGAATGTTGGAGTTAGCTATACAGGGTTGAGGTTGATTTCAAAATATATATAGTTTGAGTTATGATCAATACTGAGATACGTATACACTGGGTCGTGGATTGATTCAAGATAATATTTATCGATTTATTTCTGTACATCTAACTGTGGACAACTAGTTGTAGGTTACTAACGAGGACAGCTGACTTAATAAACTTACAACATCAAAATATATTAAAAGTGTTGTAAATATATTTTGAACATACTTTGATATATATGTATATATTGTTATAGGTTCGTGAATCAACCAGTGGCTAAGTCTTACTTCCCGACGAAGTAAAAATCTGTGAAAGTGAGTTATAGTCCCACTTTTAAAATCTAATATTTTTGGGATGAGAATACATGCAGGTTTTATAAATGATTTACAAAATAGACACAAGTACGTGAAACTACATTCTATGGTTGAATTATTGAAATCGAATATGCCCCTTTTTATTAAGTCTGGTAATCTAAGAATTAGGGAACAGACACCCTAATTGACGCGAATCCTAAATATAGATCTATTGGGCCTAACAAACCCCATCCAAAGTACCGGATGCTTTAGTACTTCGAAATTTATATCATATCCGAAGGGTGTCCCGGAATGATGGGGATATTCTTATATATGCATCTTGTTAATGTCGGTTACCAGGTGTTCAGCATATGAATGATTTTTATCTCTATGTATGGGATGTGTATTGAAATATGAAATCTTGTGGTCTATTATTATGATTTGATATATATAGGTTAAACCTATAACTCACCAACATTTTTGTTGATGTTTTAAGCATGTTTATTCTCAGGTGATTATTAAGAGCTTCCGCTGTCGCATACTTAAATAAGGACGAGATTTGGAGTCCATGCTTGTATGATATTGTGTAAAAACTGCATTCAAGAAACTTATTTTGTTGTAACATATTTGTATTGTAAACCATTATGTAATGGTCGTGTGTAAATAGGATATTTTAGATTATCATTATTTGATAATCTACGTAAAGCTTTTTAAACCTTTATTGATGAAATAAAGGTTATGGTTTATTTTAAAATGAATGCAGTCTTTGAAAAACGTCTCATATAGAGGTCAAAACCTCGCAACGAAATCAATTAATATGGAACGTTTTTAATCAATAAGAACGGGACATTTCAATAGAGTCCCAACTCGTCTAAATGTAGATTGGGTTGAAACTTGTATTTTGTACTTAAATGGGAATTTAGGCATATGTGGGCCCGGTGTCGTAAAACTCGTTTTATTATTGGAACGTGTTAGTTCTAACTATTATAATGTGTTGTGAAAAGCGTTTCGCCTAAAAGTGTCGGGAAGTGGGAGATATTTAATCAAAATTTGGAAAATCCGGACAGAGGCTGTCAGGCCTTGTGCGCGCCGCGCACATAAAGGGTTGCGCGACGCGTGAAGGGACCCGTCCTAATCCATCCGGACGAAGTCCATATCGATTATAAACGATTCACAACAGTTGATTACATCGCAAGGTACTTGACCTCTATATGATACTTTTTACAAACATTGCATTCGTTTTTGAAAAGAAAATCTTTCATTTCATTGAAAGTTGACTGCATGCATACCATTTTATAATATATCTAATTATAATTGACTTAATAATAATCTTGATGAACTCAACGACTCGAATGCAACGTCTTTTGAAATATGTCATGAATGACTCCAAGTAATATCTTTAAAAGGAGCAATTGCACAGCGGAAGATTTCTTTCGTACCTGAGAATAAACATGCTTTCAAGTGTCAACCAAAAGGTTGGTGAGTTCATTAGTTTAACATAAATAATCATTTCCATCATTTTAATAGACCACAAGATTTCATTTTTAGTTCTCATAAATATACGTCTCATGCATAGAGACAAAAATAATCATTCATATGGAATGAACACCTGGTAACTGACATTCACAATATGCATATAAGAATATCCCCATCATTCCGGGATCCTCCTTCGGACATGATATAAATTTTGAAGTACTAAAGCATCCGGTACTTTGGATGGGGCTCGTTGGGCCTGATAGATCTATCTTTTGGATTCGCGTCAATTAGGGTGTCTGTTCCCTAATTCTTAGATTACCAGACTAAAAAGGGGCATATTCAGTTTCGATCATTCAACCATAGAACGTAATTTCGATTACTTGTGTCTATTTCGTAAAACAGTTATAAAAGTTGCGCATGTATTCTCAGCCCAAAAATATAAAGGGTAAAAAGGCAAATGAAACTCACGCATATAAATATTGTAAAACAGTTAATAAAGCATTTGCATGTATTCTCAGCCCCAAAAATGTAAAGAGTAAAAGGGGAGCAAATGAAACTCACTTGATGTATTTTGTAGTAAAAATACATGTGACTTTATTGAACAATGCAGGGTTGGTCTCGGATTCACGAACCTATATCATTTATGTATATTCATCAATACTCATAATCGTAATCGAATAAATTTATATATATATATATATACATAACTTATTAGTTATATCATATTTATATTAATAATATATTTAGGTTTCATATATTCGTTTTATATATGAAAAAAAATACTTTGTTATGTTGTATGTGTTAAATGTATTTATGTATATATATTTCGTTTGTTTCTTAAAGCAGTAGTTCTAATTATACTAAGTTAATATTAGTAAAGGTAAAAATAATGATAATAATCTTAATAATATAGTTATGATAATAATACTAATATTTAGGTAAGTACTAATATTAATGTTTAAATGATAATTTTATTAATGATACTTTTGTAATATTAAAACTAATTTTTAGTAAAAAATTAGATTTAAAATAATGATACTTTTAATGATAGTAATAATAATGATAATAATAACTATGGATATACAAATTTTCTACTAATGATGATAAAAATGATAATAAGTCTAATAATAACAATACTAAATATCATATTCATAATCATAATGATAATAATAATAATAATAATAATAATAATAATAATAATAATAATAATAATAATAATAATAATAATAATAATAATAATAATAATAATAATAATAATAATAATTGTTTTACTAACAACAACAACAATAATAATAATAATAATAATAATAATAATAATAATAATAATAATAATAATAATAATAATAATAATTAATTACGGATAATATTAATCATACTTCTAAATATTAGGAGTAATAATAACTATCATAATAACAATAAATAATAATTATAATAGCAATAATAATTATAATAATAATAAGTGGGATGAACTACCTTCAAAGGTTTCTTAAAAAAAACGACCACAGCCGGGCTCGAACCCAGGACCTCTCGCACACCTGCAACACTCTTAACCATATCACTGCCATCTGTTTTTCTGAATTAACTCCACTCGATTTATTTATAACCCGTTACTTTTCTAGTTCTATTCTCCTTTATCTTCTTCATTTGTAATTCGATCAAAACCAGCTTCTTGATTTTATTAACTAAGGTATTGTTTTTAATTCGTATAAATAAAATGAAAACGACTCATGATATGATTTTAAATTAACAGAAAAGAAAAAGATCACAAAAATATTGCAGCTACAGCACCGATTATGAATTCGATGAACTCAAAATCGATTCTGATTATAGAGGCTGTTTCAGAGGAAGATTTCAACATGAATTACACCTTAAATTTCCTATAGAAACTTTCGAAGTTATCAATTGAATCTCAAATATTAAAACAGATTAGAATTTTAAGAAAATTGATTCGTTTGACTATTGTTCCAAATCTTTTGACTTCCAAAATTGAGATTCAATACAATGAATTGAAGTTGGAAACTTTCCAGATAGTTTAAGTATACGATTAATAACAACACATCATTTATAACTTTTGAAATTGATTGAGAAATTGTTTGATTTAAATATCAAAGTAATAACAGAGATATAATACGTGGTTTCTTAATTTTTCTGTTTTTAAATCTCGAAAATTAGAATCTGTATTGGTTGTGATTGATACTGATAATGAAAGAACGAATGAGTTAATTCCTATTATTGAGATACTAAACATCTTGTAGTTAAACTCCATATGACAGAAGGAATCAAATTAAGAAGAAAAAAATAAAAAATAAAAAAGAAGAAAGCGATTTGTAACAAAAATTTGGATTCAACTGTAACTGAATTTATTTTGTATCAGTGTTTTGAAATTGATTCGTATCAATTAGAGGACATGACAAATTTAAAAAGAAGACTTTGATGGTAACATCAAACAGAAACGTACCAATTCCTTGACTTTTATAATTTATATAATTTAATTAATATTACTAATTAATAAATATATTATTAATAATATTAATAATTATTTATATCAATAATAATAAATAATAATGATACTAAAATCATAAAAATGCTAATAATTATATTACTAAAGATAATAATAATAGATTATATTATTTTCTAATAAATATAATTATATTAGTACTAATAATAATAATACTGTTTATAAAGAAAATAATATCAAATAATCATAATAACTTGAAATTATAATTTTTCTACTAATTCTAATGATAAATTAAATGTATTAAATTTATACATTATATTACATAATTGTATACTGATATTACATTAATATTAATAATGAAAGTAAATATAATAATATTGATATAACAATTTATACATAACTATATTTCAACTTATAAATTAATATAATTATATTTTATTAATTATGTAATACCTATAATTACATATTTGAATAGTTAATATTTATACATATTAGATATATTACAACGTACATATAATATTAATTGTGTACAGAATTCATATATATATGTATATATATATATATATATATATATATATATTTATATATTCATTTTAATAAGATCTTATTTATTTTTAATTTACTTTACATGTTTAAATCAAATGATTAAATGGTATTACATTAATACAATTTAATATATACATACACATACACACACACACACACACACACACACACACACACATATATATATATATATATTTATATATATATATATATATATATATATATATATATATATATATATATATATATACATATTTATTTACACACCATTGTTCGTGAATCGTCGGGTACAGTCAAAGGGTAATTGATTACATGTATATAGATTTCAAAACTTTCGAGACTCATCATTACAGATTTTTGCTTATTGTATCGAAAACATATAAAGATTAAGTTTAAATTTAGTCGGAAATTCCCGGGTCGTCACAGTACCTACCCGTTAAAGAAATTTCGTCCCGAAATTTGAGTGAGGTGGTCATGACTAATAACAAAAATGTTTTCATGACGAATATGAGTTGATAATTAGAGTTTTTTCATTATTGATTAATATAGATAAAACGGTTCGATTATGTAAAGCATACAAATGAAGCTGTCTCAAAAGATTGAGATGAGTAAATGCAGATTTGTCTTAACAGGTGACGTAGTCATGGTTATTTTTCCGGAATTTAAGGGATTTAAAAGAAAATCTTTGAAATCTGAATAAGATCTGATTTCCTCGGGATTAAGAAAATTAAAATCTCTTTAATTTAATGCGATCATCTGTCTCGATTGCTTTGTCTAGTATCTCCACTATAAATGAAGTTTTTTCGTTCCATTATCTTCACCACTCCTATACTAAATTCCCAAATTCAAAATCAAACACTCCCAAATGGCAAAATGATAACATTTCCCCCAATGATTGTTTCATTCGATGTTCGTTACGGAGGTGATTTCCGTAATCAAATGAAGGAATATAAGTGGGGTGACAGAATTTAGTTTGAAGATATCGACATTCGTGACGTTGGTTTACAAGACTTGCTATCCTTTCTGAAGGAAAAAGTTCCGTGTGAATTCACGTCTGTGTTCTTTTATAAGGACGATTATGATGTGGATTGTAGGGCAAGTTTTCTGTGTACTGATGATCAATGGTACTTTATAAAAGATACCATTGAAGATCGCGGTATATGCATTTCTCTGTATGTGGTTCTTGAAGATGAAGAGACGTTGAGTTATCGTTACCTCGATGAATCAGCTGAGGCAGCAGCTAAAGCAGCAAGAGAAATACTGATGTCTCCAGAGTACCTCACAGATGGTGAAATGACTGGTGAACGCTACTTCGCAGATGACGAATGACGACGACGAGTAGTTTGATTGTAATCTTTTAATTTTTAATTGTCGTGATGTTTTAATTTTTAAATTATTGTAATTTCAATGTTGTCGAATTTTATATCTTACCTTGTGTTTCGGAGCTCTTTGTCTTTTTAATCTCCTCTCGATCTCTAGTAAAACGAGTAATGGTCCAGAATTTGTAAGTATGGAGTTTCGAATGAATTTAATGTTATAATCAAGAAAGAATGTAATAGCACGATTTGATTTGTCAAAGTACCAGAATCATTGAGAATAGAACTATCAAGAATATATTTTCTTGATGTTCAGAGGTTAATTAGAATGAAAGAGTTATGTAACATGGCACATAATGATGGTATGATCTACTGTGAACCCTCATCACATACCATTTAGAAACTCAGCATGACTTACTGTAATATAATCACGTTGGCCAAGCGCATTATATTATACTAACTCATGCATCAGTCCCCAACACTTCTCCACAATTCATTCATAATTTATACTTAGATTTTACAGAAGTCTCCAATATAATTCAATACAGAAAACACGAGGAAGTAGATAATTTCGGACAAGAATATTTGTGAAAATATTCTCAGAAATAACGAAGATATTTATGATAATATTTTGGAATCTCTAAGTTCGAAGGTTGATGAAGAAAAATTTTTCGCAAGATTTTAACATGACTTCGGAGCAAGATATTCTCTAAAGATTTCATCAGAAACAGAATCATCAGGATTCTTATGTACAAGTTTAGTCCTTGTGATTTATCTACAGTCCTCTTCATAATTTTGCATAATCTGCTTTTTGGGACTAAATTTTCTATTGAGCGTTTCCAACACTCCTTTCTTTTATCATCACTTTTGGCCATTATGACCATCTACAATTTTACTGTTTCCTTTGCATTTAATGCAGCCATATCTGAATCGTCGGTTATCAATCCGAGGTGGTTTCAAGAAAATTGTGTTTTTAGATGATTAAACGCTGATGATAATATGGTGGAATATAAAAGAATTCTCCGGTATCAAAAGGGTAATCGTATATATCAGTATTATAGTAAGGCTACTTCGAATGACAAGTCGAAGTTGACTTGCTGGAGCTGTGACAAAATTGGCTACTTTGAAAAGGGATCGCAAAGTTATTTTTGCTAATAAATGCCAAAGGATCTGATGCGGTTACGTGTTAAACTTTTACTCAATTGTCGAGAGTTTCTCAGGTGCATAACTATATGCATAAATTTTTCCTTCCGTAGATGAAGTTCGGTTGGTTCATCCTCTCGATTGAGGTGTTTTCAAGAATCATGAAAGGTTTAAACGCAGATTGTAATAATCAAAATACAAATGAGGTTTAAGATGAAATCAAGTGGCAAACTTGAAGAATTGTTTAATTTCATATGTTATAGTCAATATTTTAATTCATTTTAATTGTCCAATGTTGATAGTCCTCAGTTGATAGTCCACAGTTAGCAGTGTACAAATAATAATTCATTTATAGTTTACTATATAATATTCGAATTAATTTATACGTATCGTGACCCGTGTACATGTCTCAGACTCGATCACAACTTAAACTATATATATTATTGTAGAATCAACCTCAACCCTGTATAGCTAACTCCCGCATTACTGCATATAGAGTGTCTATGGTTATTCCAAATAATATATATAGATGCGTCGATATGATATGTCAAAACCTTGTATACGTGTCCCGATATTTAAAGTGCGTAAAAATAAATATAAATAACAGATATTAAATGACGATAAATAAAGTGCGTAAAGTAATTAACAGAAATTAAATGACGATAAATAAAATTGCGAGAATGTAAATTGCGATAAATAAATTGCGATAAATAAAATGTAATTAGTTAGCTAGGAACAATTAGCTAGGAACAGTTAGCGTGGATTCTTAACAAAATTTCTCATAGTTAATTTTCTTGTTTCTAACAAATTTTATTTTTGTAAAATGTTTTCTTCATTATGCCACTTGTCGGATTCTGATAGGTCAAAATCCAATTACAAAATTGAATGAATATGGTTATTCTGCGGTGAACAGATACGTATATCGGTTGATGTAAGTAGAATAATAAATTACCGTTGAATTAGATTCAAAGAATGTACAGTGTAACTTATTAATGTGAAATCTAAATATTCCTCGGGTATTACCTACCCGTTAAAATATTTTCACCATTAACAGTTTGTACAAAAGAATTTTTTTTATTTTTTTTTTTACAATCTTTATGAAAACATACTTAAATATATATTTTCTTCAGATGTAATTATAGATTTAATGAGTCGATATGATATTAAACTCATTTGATTTACCGTTTGAACAAGAATATATAATCTCCAAAACATTAGAGTTTACATAATCATCATGTCGAACGAAGATAAATGATGTAGAACGTCATGTGGAACGATGATTATACTCGAGGTACAGAATAAGATGTCGAAGCTGGTGATGCGAATGTTGTTGTTGGTGGTACTAGTGCTGTTGATGCTAAGGTTGGTGATGTGACTGGTGTTGGTGATACTGCTGGTGCTTGCAAACTGTGTATCGTGCTCTCTAAAGTTAACACTCGAGCTCGGAGTTCTTTAACTTCTTCTACTAACCCTGGTTGGTTATCAGTGTGGGGTAGAGATTGGATATCTTCTCTAGTTCCGTTAATGGTAGTCTCAAGATGAAAAATTCTGGCAAAAAGGGTATAAACGGTGTTGCGAACAGGTTCGCCGGTGAGCGGGTCGAGTACTCCAAGGTTAGGTGGTAGATTCGATTCATGATATGGAGTACCTTCTTTCCTTCTCCATAGGGTGAGTATGTCGCGAACCCACCCCCATTTTCTCCAGTAATCACGATAGTTGATTGATTGGTGTGCTCCTGTCACGCTGTCTTCGGAGTCAGAGGAACTTGGTCGATTCGTAGAGGCCATCTTACGCGATCTCAGGAAAGATTTTTGATATGAAGAGTTTAGTGACAGTAATTGATAGTTGGATGGTATTCTCAATGCATAATTTACATAGATATATATAGTACCAGGATCCCTTAAATTAAGGAGAAATTTACGAGAGATATCAGGCAAGGTCTACAGCAACAGATACGCTAAGATATGAATTGTCAGATACGCTAAGATATTAATTTTGTCTATACACTATTCATGCAGTCAATGTAGTAAAACGTGTCTAGACTAAGAATAATGAGCATGTAATTTTCTAAGGATGATAAGCAGATGATTTCCGACAAAAATGATAAGCAAAACTTTTGACATGCAGACACGGTCGAAGTCCAGACTCACTAATGCATCTTAACGACTATCAGTTAGACACACTAATGTAAGACCCGGTTCACTAAGACCACCGCTCTGATACCAACTGAAAGGACCCGTCCTAATCCATCCGGACGAAGTCCATATCGATTATAAACGATTCACAACAGTTGATTACATCGCGAGATACTTGACCTCTATATGATACATTTTACAAACATTGCATTCGTTTTTGAAAAGACAATCTTTCATTTCATTGAAAGTTGACTGCATGCATACCATTTTATAATATATCTAATTATAATTGACTTAATAATAATCTTGATGAACTCAACGACTCGAATGCAACGTCTTTTGAAATATGTCATGAATGACTCCAAGTAATATCTTTAAAAGGAGCAATTGCACAGCGGAAGATTTCTTTCGTACCTGAGAATAAACATGCTTTCAAGTGTCAACCAAAAGTTTGGTGAGTTCATTAGTTTAACATAAATAATCATTTCCATCATTTTAATAGACCACAAGATTTCATTTTCAGTTCTCATAAATATACGTCCCATGCATAGAGACAAAAATAATCATTCATATGGATTGAACACCTGGTAACCGACATTCACAATATGCATATAAGAATATCCCCATCATTCCGGGATCCTCCTTCGGACATGATATAAATTTCGAAGTACTAAAGCATCCGGTACTTTGGATGGGGCTCGTTGGGCCCGATAGATCTATCCTTAGGATTCGCGTCAATTAGGGTGTCTATTCCCTAATTCTTAGATTACCAGACTAAAAAGGGGCATATTCAGTTTCGATCATTCAACCATAGAACGTAATTTCGATTACTTGTGTCTATTTCGTAAAACAGTTATAAAAGTTGCGCATGTATTCTCAGCCCAAAAATATAAAGGGTAAAAGGGCAAATGAAACTCACGCATATAAATATTGTAAAACAGTTAATAAAGTATTTGCATGTATTCTCAGCCCCAAAAATGTAAAGAGTAAAAGGGGAGCAAATGAAACTCACTTGATGTATTTTGTAGTAAAAATACATATGACTTTATTGAACAATGCAGGGTTGGTCTCGGATTCACGAACCTATATCATTTGTGTATATTCATCAATACTCATAATCGTAATCGAATAAATTTATATATATGTATACATAACTTATTAGTTATATCATATTTATATTAATAATATATTTAGGTTTCATATATTCGTTTTATATATGAAAAAAATACTTTGTTATGTTGTATGTGTTAAATGTATTTATGTATATATATTTCGTTTGTTTCTTAAAGCAGTAGTTCTAATTATACTAAGTTAATATTAGTAAAGGTAAAAATAATGATAATAACCTTAATAATATAGTTATGATAATAATACTAATATTTAGGTAAGTACTAATATTAATGTTTAAATGATAATTTTATTAATGATACTTTTGTAATATTAAAACTAATTTTTAGTAAAAAATTAGATTTAAAATAATGATACTTTTAATGATAGTAATAATAATGATAATAATAACTATGGATATACAAATTTTCTACTAATGATGATAAAAATGATAATAAGTCTAATAATAACAATACTAAATATCATATTCATAATCATAATGATAATAATAATAATAATAATAATAATAATAATAATAATAATAATAATAATAATTGTTTTACTAACAACAATAATAATAATAATAATAATAATAATAATAATAATAATAATTATTATTATTATTATTATTATTATTATTATTATTATAATAATAATTAATTACGGATAATATTAATCATACTTCTAAATATTAGGAGTAATAATAACTATCATAATAACAACAAATAATAATAATAATAATAATAATAATAGCAATAATAATTATAATAATAATAAGTGGGATGAACTACCTTCAAAGGTTTCTTAAAAAAAACGACCACAGCCTGGCTCGAACCCAGGACCTCTCGCACACCCGCAACACTCTTAACTATATCACTTCCATCTGTTTTTCTGAATTAACTCCACTCGATTTATTTATAACCCGTTACTTTTCTAGTTCTATTCTCCTTTATCTTCTTCATTTGTAATTCGATCAAAACCAGCTTCTTGATTTTATTAACTAAGGTATTGTTTTTAATTCGTATAAATAAAATGAAAACGACTCATGATATGATTTTAAATTAACAGAAAAGAAAAAGATCACAAAAATATTGCAGCTACAGCACCGATTATGAATTCGATGAACTCAAAATCGATTCTGATTATAGAGGCTGTTTCAGAGGAAGATTTCAACATGAATTACACCTTAAATTTCCTATAGAAACTTTCGAAGTTATCAATTGAATCTCAAATATTAAAACAGATTAGAATTTTAAGAAAATTGATTCGTTTGACTATTGTTCCAAATCTTTTGACTTCCAAAATTGAGATTCAATACAATGAATTGAAGTTGGAAACTTTCCAGATAGTTTAAGTATACGATTACTAACAACACAGCATTTATAAATTTTGAAATTGATTGAGAAATTGTTTGATTTGAATATCAAAGTAATAACAGAGATATAATACGTGGTTTTTTAATTTTTCTGTTTTTAAATCTCGAAAATTAGAATCTGTATTGGTTGTGATTGATACTGATAATGAAAGAACGAATGAGTTAATTCCTATTATTGAGATACTAAACATCTTATAGTTAAACTCCATACGACAGAAGGAATCAAATTAAGAAGAAAAAAATAAAAAAATAAAAAAAAAAGAAAGCGATTTGTAACAAAAATTTGGATTCAACTGTAACTGAATTTGTTTTGTATCAGTGTTTTGAAATTGATTCGTATCAATTAGAGGACAGGACAAATTTAAAAAGAAGACTTCGATGGTAACATCAAACAGAAACGTACCAATTCCTTGACTTTTATAATTTATATAATTTAATTAATATTACTAATTAATAAATATATTATTAATAATATTAATAATTATTTATATCAATAATAATAAATAATAATGATACTAAAATCATAAAAATGCTAATAATTATATTAATAAAGATAATAACAATAGATTATATTATTTTCTAATAAATATAATTATATTAGTACTAATAATAATAATACTGTTTATAAAGAAAATAATATCAAATAATCATAATAACTTGAAATTATAATTTTACTACTAATTCTAATGATAAATTAAATGTATTAACTTTATACATTATATTACATAATTGTATACTGATATTACATTAATATTAATAATGAAAGTAAATATAATAATATTGATATAACAATTTATACATATCGAATTTTATATATATATATCTATATATGTATTCTATATATTAAACTAATCTATTAATAATACAGATATCAATATTGATAATGAAAGTAATATAATAACTATATTTCAACTTATAAATTAATATAATTATATTTTATTAATTATGTAATACCTATAATTACATATTTGAATAGTTAATATTTATACATATTAGATATATTACAACGTACATATAATATTAATTGTGTACAGAATTCATATATATATATATATATATATATATATATATATATATATATATATATATATATATATATATATATATATATATATATATATATATATATATTCATTTTAATAAGATCTTATTTATTTTTAATTTACTTTACATGTTTAAATCAAATGATTAAATGGTATTATATTAATACAATTTAATATATACATACACACACACACACACACACACACACACACACACACATATATATATATATATATATATATATATATATATATATATATTTATTTATTTATTTACATATTTATTTACACACCATTGTTCGTGAATCGTCGGGTACAGTCAAAGGGTAATTGATTACATGTATATAGATTTCAAAACTTTCAAGACTCATCATTACAGATTTTTGCTTATCGTATCGAAAACATATAAAGATTAAGTTTAAATTTAGTCGGAAATTCCCGGGTCGTCACAACGCGCAACCTTCTGTATAAAAAAAAATTGCGTGATCGGTTGGATATTGGGTTGGGTCGTTACAAGTGGTATCAGTGCATAGTCTAAGGGAATTAGGTGACCTTGGAATAGGTGCCTAGTCTTAGACTTATTGGCGGTTATGCATTATATGCGGGACTTGTAGGAATACTGGTCAAACTGAGATTTGAAAGTGCCTAATGTAAGTAGGTAAACCCGGACATTGTTTTGGTGATAGTCACCTAGGTTGTAGGTTGACTCGTTGTGCGGTGTACTTATGTACATTTATTATTACGTTGTATATAGGTGTATATATATACAGATATCTATTTGATGCGGTGTCCTAGGGATGAATCTATTGGAGAGATTCGAATGTTTGACGGTTTTGAGTGATCAAGTTCACGGTAAGGACTTTGGTCATTCGGGTACTAGGAGTTATCGCATGTTATTTGGTGTGAATGTTGCGTCAGTCCGAGTAAAGTACTTTGCGTGACCATGTAAAAATGGTAAGGTACGCAATTGTAATAGTGACCGATCACCATTATTACGAAAGTGTATCTTGACATCAAGCATGACATGACGAGTACCGAACAGAGGAAACGTGGCATGATTGGGGTAGATTCGGGATAAATAAGGAATCTTTTATTGATTCCTAGGTTATAGTTGTATCGGGTGATGTGCTTGTTGTCACATCGAGTTCATTGTGAATCGGAAAGTGTTACGGTGGATTCGGTTAGTTAAGTGTGTGAGCCAACTTACGAGTTCGGCCCGTAGTTAGTCACCCTAAGTAGTGGGTGCATTATTGAGTTTGTCATTGGTTGTGGTTACCCATCGTAACTAGGATAACCGATTAGTGAATGTGTGTGCGACGAGGACTTAAAATCCCGTAATGGGACGTAACAAGTCTAATGATTGTAGAATTGGGTTACACTCCGTAGGGTGTGTGGTTAGGGAATCGCGTAAGGATTCTAGTTGTGAGTCGCCTTGGAATTTGGCGAATCGAGGAGTCTTCGGGTCGTTAAACTCATGGGAGTGGGACTCGTATGACGGTAATTGCATTAGTATGTTAGCGTGTTGCGGATGATAGGGTAATATTCCTAACGGAATATCCCTTGTAGTAGTGATTGTGTCGATATGTGGAAGGGTGTAAGACTTGGTGTTTTCAAGCACCTTTTAATGTTAGACGGAAGGTTTCGTTAGGCTATATCATTTGACCTTATGGAAATTGCGAGTAGCGTATGATCGTTAGAGGCTTTCGATAAGACAATAAATTGTGAGGTTTTTTCGGGAAGGTATTACTTCATGTCATTATTGTGGAGAGGCAGGTGACATCGGGTGTATGTGACCCAAAGATCGAGTTTCTAGGATTCGGCAGATTATGGAGGGATTTTGCATGACACGGTGTCAGGTGCCTTCTTATACCTGCTAGTGTGATGTTCAACTCTGGTGATGGTGTGATCGTTTTATCACTACAAGAAAAATGCTCCTATAGGACCTTTTTCCTGAGACCTAGTAAAATATGGTCCTAAATGCTACTTACATAGGACCAAACAATATTTAGGTCCTTTTATGAACTACGCTTTTAGAGTATGGTCCTATTATGAGGTACTCTTTTAGAGTAGGGTCCTATGATGAGATACGCTTTTAGAGTAGGTCCCATAATCATATATTTTCATAGGACACTTAAAAAGTAGATCCTAATAGAGGATCTTATAAGACATTTATTTAATAGAGTCTCATTATATGTTTATGTAATAGGACACTTAATATGAACGTCATATTAAATATATCTTTAGAGGTCAATTATTTCTGAGAGTCTTATTAAATTGTATCATGTTAGGAATTTTGGTACTTATGTCCTATAAATTTATGTTATTAAGACACATTATATGACGGTCATATGAAATGTACCTTTATAGGACGTTTATTTTTGAGAGTCGTGTCATAGTAGAACATAATAGGACTTAATATGACTGACTGATATTTTTCTGGCTTAATGGTCATATGATTTCATAGGACACTTTAAGTGTGAACCATAAAATAGTATTTTATAAAACATTTATCGGCATAGTGTAGTATTACATGTTAATTTAATAGAACACCTTATATAAAAGTCATATGAAATAAACTCCAATAGGACATTTATTTGTCATAGTCGTATTATAAGATAAGCTAACAGGACATATGATATTTATGTTGTATCATTGTAAAATTTTAGGACACGTTAATTATAATTATCATATGATTTAATAGGACACTTTAAATGTGAATCATCAAATGGAACTTTATAAGACATATAACGATTTAGTGTCGCATTATGTGTTAATTTAATAGGACACCTTATAAAAAAGTCATATGAAATAAATTATCATAGGACATTTATTTTTCATAGTCGTATTATATCATAAGCTAATAGGACATGTGAGATATATGTCGTATCATTATAAATATTTAGGACACTTTGATTCTTTAATGTGACGGATGAGTTGTTGGGGTCCTAAATATCATATGATTTCATAGGACACTTTAATTGTGAATCATCAAATGGAACTTTATAAGACATTTAATGATTTAGTGTCGCAATATGTGTTTATTTAATAGGACATTTTATAAAAAAAAGTCATATGAAATAAACTATCATAGGACATTTATTTTTCATAGTCGTATTATATCATAAGTTAATAGGACACGTGAAATATATGTCATATCATTATAAATATTTAGGACACTTTGATTCTTTAGTGTGACGGATGAGTTGTTGGAGCCCTAAATATCATAGTATTTCATAGGACACTTTAATTGTGAATTATAAAATAGAACTTTATAAGGCATTTAACGGTTTAGTGTCGCATTATGTGTTTATTTAATAGGACACATTTTAAAATAGTCTTATAAAATAAAATATCATAGGACATTTAATTGTCATAGTCGTATTATATCATTAGCTAATAGGACATTTGATATTTATGTCGTATCATTTTAAATTTTTAGGACACTTTGATTCTTTAATGTGACGGATGAGTTGTTAGGGTCCCTAATTATCATATGATCTCATTAGGACACTTTAATTGTGAATCATAATATGAAACTTTATAAGACATTTAACGGTTTAGTGTCGCATTATGTGTTCATTTAATAGGACACTTTATAAAAAAGTCATATAAAATAAACTATAATAGGACATTTATTTGGCATAGTCGTATTATATCATAAGTTAATAGGACATGTGATATTTATGTCGTATCATTGTAAGTTTTTAGGAGACGATGATTGTTTAATAAGACGAACGAGTTATTTGTGTCTTAATTATAATAAAGGACATAAGGAATTATATGTCCTCTTGTTATAATTCAGTAGGCTTATAACTACCTTTAGTGATTTGATTCTTGATTTAGAATACTAATAATGAAGTGTAAGAACAAAGATGATAATGGAGAGAAAGAAAGAAACACTTTGTAAGTGTGAGAAAATGGTGCAAGTTTAATGCTTGCATTCATGAGTATTTATAGCCTAAAATCTCAATATAAAAATACATACTTTGTGTACCAAAATTGACTATATGTATACACCAAAATTGACTATCCATATCTATATTATTATTATTATTATAACACTCCCCCTTGGATAGCAATTTTATTTTGTTGAAGATCAACTATAAATTACTGCCTCGTTAAAAACCTTGCTAAAGAAAACCCAGTGGGAAAAAACTTTAGCTAAGGGAAAAAGAGTGCAGCATGGAGTTGACTCCCCCTCAAGTAGACATCGCTTCAGCTGTTACATCTTTTGAACATGTCTCATGCCAATGTTATGAACGTGTGTTCTGAAAATAGCAGTTGGAAGTGCTTTCGTGAAAAGATCAGCAGAGTTTTTGCTAGATTGCACATATCTCATTTCAATCTGGTTGTCCTGTAACACCCCAAACCGTAACCGACCAAACACGACGAAATTTCAAACAAAAAAAAAATTTCTGGTGCAGGCCATCTGCGCGGCGCGCCAGGTGGCCGCGCGGCGCGCCAAACCACCTGGACAGCCCGCTGTCCCCGGAAGTCAATTTAATGAAAATGTTTGACTAGTTCCCGACACATTTAGCTAAAACGCTTTTAACCATGACTTCATATATGAAAAACTAGCACGTTTAATTAATAAAATCAAATTTACGAAGCGGGTCCCACATCGACCCAAATTACCCCTTGAGTACCAAAATGCAATATTTGACCATAAGACTTTTAATACAAAACGAAGCCGAGCATGGCGATTGGGGATACGCTACCCAATCCTAAACAATCCAAAAGCAAGTCTCTAAAGCAAACTATGCAAGTCTTCTAGTCCTCGCGCTTACCCGAGCCACCAATCCGCATGCAATCTATAAAAAGAGTCAACAACGAGAGGGTAAGCTAATGCTTAGTGAGTAGAATAAATATATACATGCATATACAACTTACCTACTCGCATCCACGACATCACATAAATACACATAAATCACTTACCTCATCGTACCAAACGCTAGTATCATCAAATCGTATAACTAGCAACCTCATAAGCAATCAATAGCTAGTAACGTCAAACCGTACAACTAGCAACATCATTAGCATAAATAAATATAAATAATAAATCAAATTAAATGCTAGCAACAACAATTACAATTCATGGTTAACCAATCTCTTCGCTAGGGGAACGACTTCGCGAATCAAGTCATCGATGTTCATAACATTCGTTAGCTTCCAAAAACGGCTATGGCATGCTAACCCCCCGAGGTGTTCCAAAAACGGCTATGGCATCACCCCTCAAGTGTTCCAAAAACGGCTATGGCATCACTTGCTCAATGTGAGTAGAACACGGCTATTACTCACGCTTTCGTACACCAACACGGCTATGTGTACGGGTAACTCAAATAACAACGTGGGAGTAAAACACGGCTATTACTTGCCACTAAATACACAAACACGGCTATTACTTGCCACTAAATGCACAAACACGGCTATGTGCCTTAGTACAAAACATGGACTAATACGGCTAAGTCCCACAACCTTGGTCACAAAACGGCTATATGACAACATCAACACGGTACATAAATCATATACATACATATATACATATTCCACTCACAATAATCATTATGGACAAGAACGGCTATGTCCCACCACTACGGTCACAAAAACGGCTATGTGACATCATTACTACGGGCAACTATCAATGTGGACAAAATGTCTATATCTCACAACTATGGTCACCAAACGGCTATATCCCACAACTATGGTCACCAAACGGCTATGTGACACCATTTCCACGGGCACATAAATCATATACATACATATATAGATATTCCACTCACCTTGAAGTCTTGAAGAATGCTTCCAAGTAATCCGCAACTCGCCAATGGAAAGTACCTATTCCATTACCACAATTACAATAATACACTTAGAGTGGATTTACAAATCAACCCAATTCGTAAGTGCAATTTCGACCCAAATGCACTTCCAAGCACAAACCGTGCCCAAACTAACCAATAGTCACTAACACAAGTGAGAATGGTCCTAATATGCCAATTAAACCCGAACTCAAGTGTTAAACACGTGTCATACCCATTTTGACACTTAAACCCTAATTTTGACCCATAAAGGTCAAAATCTCATTCTTTGCAAGTTTTGACACCAAAACACATTTAACTCGGTTTTATACTTCAACTTAATCCATTTTAAGTTTATAAACTTCATTAAATCGCCAATTGGGTCATAATCACCACGAAACCCTAATTTGACCCAAAGTCAAAGTTAGTCAACCAAATAACCCTAAATGGGTTCCAATACTTCCATAATCACTAACTTAAGTGATTAAACTAAATTTCAAGTTCTAAACATGGCCAAATAGTTCACCAACCCGAAATCCACCAACAATTAACAACAAACCCGATTACTAGCATCACTAAACCCATTTCGTCACCTAAAAGGGTTTCACAACAAATTTACTCAAACCCTAACTTGAATATCAAATCAAATAATTGAAACTCGGAGTTTGAGCTTACCAATACTATCACCGCGTAGCCAAGAACGAAAGGAACAACTTTAGAACCCGAGCTTTGGTGAGAAATCGACTCCTTCTTCCCCAAATCAAGCCCTCTCTCTCTAAACCCTTACTCTCTCTCTAAAAATGGTTGAGAGTGTTTTGGTTGGTGAGAATTTGATCCAAACTGATCAAAGGATCAGTTTTGATGACCCTAAACCGACCCCAAGTGAAAAGACCAAAGTACCCTTCATTTAAAGCCTTTAAAAAGGCTGAAAATTGCTTCTGACCCATTCGGCGCGCCGCGCCACAATGTGGAGCGCCGCTCCACTCTGCAGGTCAGATTTCAGAAACTTGTTTTGGCCATAACTTTTTGTCCGTAGCTCCGTTTTCGATGAATCAAATATCGTTGGAAACGTAATAAGATTTTCTTTCCAATGGTAAGGCTTTGAAACATCAACACAAACTTTATTTGGGGTTGAAAAGGTACGTACACACCTTGTACCTCAAACAACGTCCAGTTTTCCTTCGACGGTCGAGCAAGCAACACCTACATGTTGTGCACACTCCATACACACATAGTATACCTTAAATACATTATGTACAATAAATATTTGGGTCTTACATGTCCTTAATGAGATTTTGAGTGTATGAGAAGAATCTAGGTGGTATGTGTTTTGTTCGGTCACTTTTGATATACCCTTCTTTCATCTGTGCTATGCAAGCTGCATTATCTTCATAGATAGTTGTTGGACTTTTATCGCGTTCTAGTCCACAAGAATCAGTAATGAGTTGTGTCATTGATCTCAACCAAAAACATTCTCGAGTAGCTTCATGTAATGCAATCACTTCGGCATGATTTGACGATGTAGCAACAAGTGTTTGTTTTTGAGAACGCCATGATATTGCAGTACCTCCATTTAGGAATACATATCCAGTTTGAGATTTAGCTTTATGTGGATCAGATAAATAACCTGCATCTGCATAACCAACCAAATCTTGTTTTGATTCGTTAGAATAAAATAATCCTAAATCAGTAGTTCCTCGAAGGTATCGAAATATGTGTTTGATCCCATTCCAGTGTCTTTTGGTAGGAGCAGAGCTGAACCTTGCCAACAAATTAACTGCAAAAGAAATGTCAGGTCTTGTACAATTTGTAAGATACATAAGAGCTCCAATTGCACTAAGATATGGTACTTCTGGTCCAAGAATGTCTTCTTGATCTTCACATGGACGAAATGGATCAGCTTCAACATTGAGTGATCTAACAACCATAGGAGTACTTAATGGTTTTGCCTTGTCCATATTGAAACGTTTCAAAATCTTTTCAGTATATGTTGTTTGATGTACAAGTAAACCATTAGGCATATGCTCAATTTGTAAACCAAGGCAATACTTGGTTTTTCCGAGATCTTTCATTTCAAATTCTTTCTTTAGAAGTTGAATGGCTTCATGGATCTCTTTATTTGTACCTATGATGTTAAGATCATCAACATAAACAGCTATGATCACATATCCGGATGTTGTTTTCTTAATGAAAACACAAGGGCAACTAAGATTATTTGTATACCCTTTGCTTATCAAGTAATCACTTAATCGGTTATACCACATACGTCCCGATTGTTTTAACCCATATAAAGATCTTTGTAATTTAATCGAATACATTTCTTTGGGTTTTGCATTTGATGCTTCTGGTACCTTAAATCCTTCAGGTATCTTCATATATATATCACTATCAAGTGATCCATATAGATAAGCAGTCACAACATCCATGAGATGCATTTCTAAATTTTTAGAAACTGCCAGACTGATTAAGTACCTAAAAGTAATTGCATCCATAACAGGAGAATAAGTTTCTTCATAATCAATTCCCGGTCTTTGAGAAAAACCTTGAGCTACAAGTCTAGCTTTATACCTTGTAACTTCATTTTTCTCATTTCTTTTTCGGACAAAAATCCATCTGTATCCTACAGGTTTCACATCTTTAGGAGTGAGAATGATGGATCCGAAAACTTTTCTTTTATTGAGTGATTCTAATTCAGCTCGTATTGCTTCTTTCCATTGAGCCCAATCATGTCTATTTTGACATTCAACCATAGATGTTGGTTCTGGATCATCATCATTATTCATGATGTCATATGCAACATTAAATGAAAATTTCTCATCAAGATTTTTCATTTCATTTCGGTTCCATAATATTTTTGAATATGCATAATTGATTGCAATTTCTGTATTGACATCATCAATCTCCTCTGCAGTAGGAGTACTGATTTGTGGTTCTTCTTGAACACTTTCTTTTACTTCATTATCAGCTGATTTTCTTTTTCGAGAATTTTTATCCTTTGAACCGATTGGTCTTCCACGTTTCTGACGTGGCAAAGATTCATGAGTGACGTTATTGCCAGCTTTTGGAATTTCAATTCGAGCTGGAGTATTTACTGCTGGTATATATGATTTTGTCACCGTTTTTGTATCTGTAAATGCATCAGGCAATTGATTTGCAAGTTCTTGTATATGCATTATCTTTTGAACTTCTGTCTCGCATTCTTTTGTGCGAGGATCAAGATACTTTAATTGAGGTTCACACCATGAAACATCATTTTCTTTATTTTTCATTTCTCCCCCTAATCTAGGGAACAATGTTTCATTAAAATGACAATCAGCAAAACGTGCTGTAAAAACGTCACCTGTCATAGGTTCAATATACCTTAATATTGAAGATGTTTCATATCCAACATATATTCCCAACCTCCTTTGAGGACCCATTTTTGTACGTTGTGGTGTCGCAATTGGAACATACACTGCACAACCAAATGTTCTAATATGGGAAATATTTGGCTCTCGGCCAAAATCAAGTTGTAGGGGAGAATATTTATGAGTTGCACTTTGTCAAAAGTGAAATAATATCGCAGCATGTAAATTTGCATGTCCCCATATATATCACCTTGAATTCTTTCAAGAAACATTGGTGATTCTTTCTCAATGTGTTTTTCATTAATCACCATATGTGCTTTTCATTAATCACCATATGTGCTTTTAATTAATGGTTTTTCATTAATCACCATATGTGGTTTTCATTAATCACCATATGTACTTTTTCATTAATTACCATATGTACTTTTTCATTAATCACCATAGTACTTTTTCATTAATCACCAAATGTACTTTTTCATTAATCACCATATGTGCTTTTCATTATATATCCTTTTCACCATATGCGCTTTTAATCATATGCGCTGCGCTTTTCATCATATGCGCTGCTTTTTTCATCATATGCGCTTTTAATCATATGCGCTGCGCTATTCATCATATGCGCTTTTTATCATATGCACTTTTAATCATATGCGCTGCGCTTTTCATCATATGCGCTTTTAATCATATGCGCTGCGCTTTTAATCATATGCGCTTTTAATCATATGCGCTGCACTTTTCATCATATGCGCTTTTCGGTGCTACATAGGTATTTCTCATTTCCGGTTATCATTGACTGATAATCATATCCATTATGATATATTTCAGAGAAACTTAACAATTTCTCTTTGATTTGGGAGAAAACAAAGCATTGTTTATCAGAAAATTCGTACCATTTGGTAATATGAATTTTTGCCTTTTTCGTTCCTTATATCAAGTTTGCAAGACCTGATATAGTATTTATAATTCCTTCATTTGATTTAAATCAATGAAATATTTCTTAGATTTGATCATAGTGTGTATGTTACCACTATCTGCAAACAAGTTACATATATAATATATGATATAAAGTATCAATTATTAAAACATCATGGACATAATCACCAAAGCTAATATATCCAAAGTTCTTGGATAAGTATTCACCAAGAATATTATCAAAAGGTCACGATGCAAACAAAGTAATAATTCAGTACATGTATGCATATAGCAAGTCAATACAAAGCAAAACATGCTCGTATGTAATCTGATTTATTGGATACTCAAGCATAATACCAAATTCCGAAATATACAATCACACAAGATACATAAATTCAAATGTCCACTATTCCGATGTATAAACATAAAGGTCATATAATGACCATGACCATAGTTATGAAACAATAAGTTAAATATTATGGTTTAAGCAAAGCAGCTACAGTATATACAACGATAGTAGAATAATATAATCTCAAATTCAATAATTATCATTATGCGTTCATATTAAGAAAGCACTACATCATGTTAGGTCATAAAATATAAATAAATATATAGAGAGATATATATATAAACCAAATTGTCAAGAATGATCACTAATCATATAAAGCCGCCAACAACGATTAATGCTTCCTCCTTTTAAAAGTCATGATCAATATTTTTAAGTATAAATATAATAATCTATATAAATCATCATAAAGTAGCATGACTCATGTTTAGAATTATTATATATGTGTATCTTTATACAACAAGTAATTCTAAAGCTACTATAGTATACATCCATACATCTACAGCAATCTAAAGATTAAATAAATCATAGTGGACAATTATTGGCCGGACATGCATATACTTTTATGATCATAGTGAATTTAATATTTTAAACGTCCAATCATATCCTATTCTGATTTATGTAATCAATATATCGATATATCATTTTAAAGATCCACTTATCTTCATACTGGTAATCATAGTGGATATATTACAATCACAATGATCGTCACTATATTATTATAATAATATTTGTTTCATCAACATTCATAATCAGCTTTAAAGCAAACATCCTATGGTTTAATGAGAAAAGGAATTCTCGAACATAAGTATTACGCAAATCAACAGTTCATAATCTCAAGTAATATGTTTTACGCAAACAGTAGGTTAACAGAAGATGATCATAATCGATTTAATAACAGTTTATTAGCGATTAATACACACACATAATCTGTACATCAGCAGTTTAAAAACAACAAATATAATTTGTTAACAGCATATAATATCGATAAGCTCATCAACAACTTACGGCATCAGTTTATTGAAATTCAGTTTCGTAAGAAAACAATAATCTGTTTAAGTTTGTAGGTAAATATGTATATGAAACTGAAACAATTATGCATATTATCACAAACGTAATAATAAGAACAAAAGGATAGAACGATCTAACCGAATTGAAGGTTGAACCGGGCTTGTGTTTGACACAATTCCCTTAAACAGATTCTGCGTCTGTTCCCAGGGTACACCGGTCCGAAGCAGCGTACTGCCGGACTTGAACACTTGCCTTGATTAGTGACTTGTACTTGCTTAGATAAACCTTGATTATACGGAGCACTTCGTGCTGATAACGTGTTATAATTCAGTAGGCTTATAACTACCTTTAGTGATTTGATTCTTGATTTAGAATACTAATAATGAAGTGTAAGAACAAAGATGATAATGGAGAGAAAGAAAGAAACACTTTGTAAGTGTGAGAAAATGGTGCAAGTTTAATGCTTGCATTCATGAGTATTTATAGCCTAAAATCTCAATATAAAAATACATACTTTGTGTACCAAAATTGACTATATGTATACACCAAAATTGACTATCCATATCTATATTATTATTATTATTATAACACCTCTGACATTGTTTTTGTTCCTATCTCTAGTAAGAGTTCATCAAGTGCAAGCGAAAATTTATCAAACCTAACAAATATAATTTGTTGCTTTCCAATAACACTATATAGTGTGTATAAAAAAACACACACGGACACATATTATAATGTCAGCAGCTATGAAGGCAAAACTATAGTCACTACTACAAAAAAAAGCAATAGTTAAGGACTTTAGGAATCGGTTTTAAAAACGGTTCCAGTGGATAGGGGTTTCCGAAGCGGAAATCGATTTTAAAACTAGTCTCTAAACTTGACTTTGAGAACCGATTATTTCTAAAACATGTTCCATTCTCAAGAATATGTTTTGTATTTCACACGAATGTCATCCAGCTTGGTTGGTCAAGTGGAGTTATCAGTACGTTGGTGGCCAGGGTTCAAATCCCTTTCGCCTTTAACTTTTTCTATTTAAATCTATACAATGTAATGCAAAGTATTTGGACAATCAATAATCACATAACAAAATAAACAATAAAAGTTCCTAAATGTGAAGAAAAAGTTTAATATCATTAGCACAAAAACACAGCTGAATGTAATCTTCATCTAAGCTACCCTATATCATTAAACTCCATTTCGCCATGCCTCTAGTTTTAGCTATTGGTTTTTCGTCTTCACTTCAAGTTCCACGTTATCAAACTCATTCGAATCTTAGTCTTCAGAGTCAATACTGTTACAGTCAACATAAATTAACAGCAAGGATATATAAGTTACTTCGTTACTAGCAAGCATATCCCCAATACTCTACAATAAATTTATGGATACAAACATGAATCTCATAGATAAACAGTCAACATGAATAGAATAAACAGTCAACATGAACCGAATAATAATTGCATAAATGACCTTTTACCTTGAAAGATAAGACCTAACTTAATGAACTAAAAACAATTATTGTACTAATGAATTCTTCAACCATAAAATTCAAACAAGTAGAAGGAAAAGTAACATACTATAAGTATGTTGACTAATAGAAGAGAAGATTTTTCACATCAATTCTTTGCAACCCACTTGGTGATTTTAGGCATTTTGTCGATGTTTGGCACAAGCCCTCTACCTATTGTTATAACAAGAAATACACACCTGAGAAATCATGTGTCTGTATTAGTATATATCAACTCAGTGCCTGAGATACATGACACAACATTTATCCCGAGAGGTTAATACAAACATATAACGAAAGTTGAAGCCAATAAGAAAGTAAAACAACAGAGGCACATCAACATCGCTGCAATGAATACTTATTGGTGATCTGTCTCGACGATAAAACTGGCAAAACAGTTTCAAATAGACGACTACCCGAATGATCGCCACAATGATCATCACAATTGTTAGCTTTTCTTAATCTTTTTCTGCTTGACACACTTAAAACTATTGCTCTACAATTGATGATACAATACATAAACATGCAACACAAATGTGCAATTGCATACATAAGAAAGTAAACATAAGAAACTAACAACTCACTAAACAGAAAAACTACCTAAAAAATAGCAAGTATAATGCAAAAGAACCATCAAAAAGATATTTAACTAATCTACAAGATGTACATAGAGTGCATCAGTTTCACAAAAAGTATCACATAAACCTTTAGACGTCAAAGATATGAAGAGTATGTTATAGGCACAGAAACTCTTTTAGGACAAAATAAAACTCTGTTCAAGAGTGAAAACCCCTAAAGTTCATGATGATACGTCACAATTAAATATATGGAACATTAAAGTGCTGCAGATTTTCAAAATATATAAAACTAAGGGTCATAAAGGGTTGGTTATGACATGCACATTTAACTTTTCTAATGCATATAAATGTAAGATGAAAATATGATAATGACTAATAAATTACTCCTCAATCTGTCACAAATTCCAGTATACCTGAGATCGATAGCTGCTGTTTCTCGCTTTTTATAGCGATATTCATTACGTGCAGTCATTCCAAGCAGTCCACCTTGAATATGAATAGCCGAAAAGAATAAAAGTCTGTACACTTTTCTATTGAGAAACTTGCGTGTATCTTTCTGCTTTCTCTCTTTGGGTTCTTAAAATAATGGCGCCCAATTTGTCCCGAACTCATTTATTAAATGTAAAAACTCTCTAGTGCAAATTGTTGTATATAACAGAACAATAATTGGAGAAATTACCTAAAATCACTCCCTCAATAAATTATGTATATAACTGTTGCAAGTTGTATATATCAAATTGGAGAATTTACCTGTGAAACCGGTGAGCTCTCTAGAGCTGATGTTGTAATCGATGGTTGTTTTTGCAGTATCCAGTGGCAGACTAAGTGGATGTATTCCTAGTGACCCACCTTTTGTAAACTCTCGCTTCGATAACTCGGCTTGTCAGGCGGGTTAAGTTGTGCCAGAGGAGTCGACGTCGGTTGCGCCATGCTACCAATAAGCAAAACCACAGTTAGTACAAACGTGATACATATATTATCAATGAACACATAGATCGATAAAAAGCTACAGATTATTAACAAGCTGCTCATAAACAATGATAAAGTCGAAACCAAAATCAGTCAACCCAACAACCATGACATAGAAAAACACACAATAAGACTCACGTAACTAACAACTTCAAAAAAAGTCAGATTCCACTGTCCTAATACTCCTGAGATGTCCACAACTACCATCCATAAACATATATACGCATCAAACAACAAAACCGACACGAAACACCAGCCTGCCAGCTATAAACCAAAACACATAACTGCAGAAACGATATGATAAAAAGTATGCAATCATATTGACACGGCTATGAAACTTCAAAAGCGATATTCTAGTCTCTTAATGCCGCTATCATGTTCACAACAACCACATAAAACAACACCTATAAACATCTATGTGCATCAAATGAAAAATTCGACATGAAACGTCACAATACAAATATATTCAACAGCTATGATCAATAATCTGTATTACTCTCGCCATCGCAACCCAAATAAATGTAACAACTTATCCATAAAAATGAATTGAATAAAAGCAGCAGAAAATGAAAAAGAAAACGAAAATCGGCAGCACAACAGGAAGATCAAAAACCACAAACCGTGTGAAATCGGATTAGGATGATGGGAAATAAGCGGATGGACAACGGAGAGATTTGATCTGTAATTTCTTTTTATCAAAACACGCATATGAAGTTTCAGTTATGCTCTCTGTATTCGAAAATTAAAGGTTGGAATATATGTTGCTTTAATCGAAATTAACAGGAAAAACAAAACCCTAACCCACGATTCAACGGTCTAGATTACCAACAAAAATATGCTAAAATCCTAAAATTCTATACTCATTGGTTACCTCGGGAAGCAGTGTCGTCCGCCTCTTTCAACGTTAATTTTTTTCAGGGAATATCAGATAGAGAGGTAGGGTTTGTAATGACGATGTAGAAATGGAAGCGAGGCTCGTAAAGAGGCTATGTGTATACAATATTATCAAGGATAAGCAGGCTTGAAAAACTAGCGTTTTACCGGAATTTTTGGTGGGATTTTGTTGGTGTGTAGGCTTTTGGGAGATAGAGAAGATAAAGGAATCAGAAGATGACATATGTATGCAGTTGGTGGGTCGATTCCTTTTAGAAATTTTTAACAAGTTCGCCATCAAATTTAACATTTTCATTTAGAGCCAAAATGAAAAATTATTGCGGTCATCATACGCAATAGGTATTTATATTTTTTGAACCGTGCAAAAAATACTTGTAAACTGCAATAACCATCAATAACAAAATCCTTTTTAGAAAGAAAAAAAAAAATTAAAATTAAAATTCACTAATATACAACAACAATAAAATCTAATACCACATAAGTGGTGTATGGAGAGGTGAGATGTAGACAATCTTTCCACTATCCGAAAATAAAGACAAGTAATTTTTCAACCCAGAGAGAAAACACTCTTAAAAGAAGATAAAGTCATCCCTCTTCCTATGACGGATAAAGATTGCTTCCGAGTGAACCTCGGGCCAATAAGTATGAATTTTTTTAAAATAAAATAAAATTGAGACGCCATGAAAATGGAAAAATCAAAACTATTATTATTTATTTACCATTAAAAGAAAATTAAATACAAAAATAAAGACAAAACTATTATTACCATTAAATAAAAAATTAAATACAAAAATAAAGAGTAAATTCGTCAAGCATTAAACTCATCCTATAATCACTTTTTAACAGAAGTTTGAGATCATCCAGAGAGGACTAAACAACTCACGCGATCATCTCTCGCAGTTGCATAATTCGCCCCTAACTGCTGCCCTGAAAAAAACATCGACCAATCTTAGGACATGACCGGTAAAACCCCATCTTCACTGCCACCATAACGAAGTGTGAAAGGCGACTTTGGTTGGAATTCAAGATCAAGTGTTATCATTGTGTGCAATGTTGCTGCCTCATAGAATCGGACTCCCAACCTCTAACAAAGAGGTATGGGTCATTACCGCTAGACCAACAACACAAGGATTCATCTTATAGTTATTAAGCACGTCTTATAAAGTTGTAATCGTTCGATAAGCCTTCAACTCTTCCGATAAGTATGAATCATGTTAGTTAAGCCTTATCCTCGTCTAATAAGCATTAAGATCATTTGTTGCATTAAGCTTGCCCGATAAGCATTATGATCGCCTGATACGCATTAAGATCACCCGATAAGCGTTAAGATCGCCCGATAAGCATTAAGATCGCCCGATAAACATTAAGATCATCTAATCGGCATTCAGCTCGTCCGATAGACATTAAGCTCGCTCGATAAGCTTTAAGCTCGTCTGATAGTCAATAATCTCGTTCGATAAGCATTAAATCATCTGATAAAGCATTCAGATTGTCCGATAAGTATTCAAATCGTCCTATAAGTATTCAGCTCTTTCGATAAGCATTCAACTCGTCTTCATTCCTAGTGTTGTCTCTTAAGGTTACTTGTCATGCCGACGTGCAACCTTTTTTTCGACTTTGTCTTCGGTGTCAGTCGAATGCCATACTGGTTAGACAAGTCAGGAAACAAACTATGCATTTGGAGTCTAAACATAATCTGTCTAAGGTGTTGTTTGTTTTTGTTATGGAAGACCTTATTTTATCTTATGTCTGCGGGCGGGCAGACGTTTTCGTTTAAGACGGTTTGTTTTTTCGAAGACACAAGACAAAATAACATCTTCAAATGTCTTCCATTTTGCAGCTCTAAACAATAGCTTCTAATATTTGAAGACCTTTTTACCCAACTCTTTTACAGAGTTGTATTGTATCATCTTTCTACCTTCCCCACTGACCTCACGATGGTTATGGCACCACCACCCTCGAAACCAATTCCGGCCACACCATCTCCGGCCGAACTAACTCCGACCACACCATCTCCGGACGAACTAACTCCGGCCACACCACCATGTCTGTTTATCTTTTGATTTAAAATCGATATGATACTTGGCTTGGCTTGGCTTGGCTTGGCTTGGCTTGGCTTGGGTTTGATTTTGTTTTAGCTAACTAATAATCAAAACAACGATGAAAATTATCAAACATCTAATTTAAGTTATGGATAGCGACACAGATTTGTATACCTTTGAGTACAAATTAGGTGAAAGTATGTATTTGACCTTTTCTTATTATGTTCAGTGGTTAGATTTAAAAGTCTTTATTGAAGGTGAATAAATTTGTCTTCATGTCAGTGACATAAATCATAACCCCAAGAGACTTCTCAATTCACTCTTGCTCTTGATTAATTGTTCAGAGATTGATTATTATATTATCATCAATTTTGTCTTTCGATTTTTATCAGATCTCGATTTTGTTTCCTTTTTCTATTTTAAAATGTTATTATTATTATTATTATTATTATTATTATTATTATTATTATTATTATTATTATTATTATTATTATTATTATTAGGTAATATATAATTTTATATTATATTTAGCAGATATAAAAACAAACTGTCTTCAATATTTAGCATGCAGACATTCGGACCACATCTTCTCTGCAGACATGGTTTAAAGACCTTCAGACAAAAACATCTTAAAAAACAAACAGCACCTAAGTGTTGTTATGTTAAGTCTTCTAAGATATTCTACTTGGTCTTGTAAGATCTTATGTTGGGTCTGATAAGAATTCAACTCGTAAGGTCACTCGTCTAATAAAGCATATAGCTCGCACGATAAGAATTAAGCATTAAGCTCAGTCGAAAAACATTAAACACGTTCGGATCCATTGGCCTTAACAACAAGGAAAGTTATGCACGTCAAGAAAATTATTTCAACGTAATCTTTTTTTCTTTGGCTACGTTTGTTTTAAAAGAACTGTTCCAATTTGACTTTTGAAGTCAATCTTTTTCTATTTTGAATGTAAGTAGTTTTGTTTGTGTTATAAAATATTTATGAAACTTATACAAATGAAAAAAAAACTTTAAAACTTAATACATTAATATAAATTTTTATTAAATATTATATATTACAAACAAAAAAAATTTAAAGTCAAATTTATAACTTATAAAGTCAATTGTGACACACATTATAGAATGGAAAGAATATTTAAATTTAATATATAAAATAAAATAAGATTTTTAAAGATATTTATCTAAAATAATATCTTGACTATTTTATCAATCGTTTTTTGAAGCAACTCTAGTAAAAAAAAATACGAAGTATACTACGGTGTACTAAATTGGCCCATTATCTATTTTAAACTGTTATGTATCACTTTCAAATCCTAAAATTGAACATCCGCAGCAGAGTATCATACAATCAAGAAGAAATCCGATGAAAATTTCGATCACCTTGATTGGCCGCTTTCGTTCATCTTCATCAATTAATCGAGACCCACATGATCTTCATCATCTTCTCAGGTATTGATTTGTTGGTGATTAAATTTCAATGATTGATGCAATAATTGATGCAATAATTGATGATGTAATGCACGTAATCTTCGTTTTCTATTCTCATTCGTTTATTATGTAAGAAGATGGATTCCTTCACCTGTTCACAATGGGTGTAGCCCTCATGTATTTGTTTTGATATTTTCATGTCCTCTTAATAATGTTTATTGCTTTTAAGAGATTAAGATTCACACATATAATTTTTCACATTATGATGTCTAATGTAGTAACACATTTATTCAGTTAATCAAATTGCGCAGTTTAGACAAAATAAGTAAAATTTTGTTATATGAAAAAGATGGCATATGGGTAACAAAACAATAAACACCATGTTCACATTTGTTGTCTTTGTTATTTCTTTTGATCAATATTTAGTCAAAGGTTTTTATAATGCATTTGATCTTTATGTTAACATGTTCTTTTTAGGTCTTTCTGTGCTTATTGATTAATAGTATGAGTTGTCTTTCTTTCATTTGGTTGCTCAGTTTGTGCAAAAACAATAGTCTGATTCAAATATGTGTATCATCATTGTTGTGAGAGTGGTTAACTATGGAATAAGTATTTGTGCAACCATTTTTACACACTGATTCAAGTATTCTATGTATGATTTAAGTATTATAGTACTCCCTCCGTCCCATATTAATTGTCTATAGACAAAAAATACACAGTTTAAGGAATTGTCAAAAAAGTACTTTATTTTCTGTTTACTTTATACAAAGTACTTTATTTTCTGTTTACTTTATACACCCTTACCTTTTCCTTTTCCTTTAATCCTATCCACTTGTATTAAGGACTAATAGAACTTAAGCTTCTTAGTTTTTTTTATTTATAGAAGCGGACAATTAATTTGGAACATCCCAAAATGGAATACTGGACAATAAATTAGAGACGGAGGGAGTAATACTTGATATATATACACATTAACCATTATCCATATATGTCTATCATCATTAATGCTTAGATATATACACACACTGATTTAAGATGTATATGTATATGAATGTATTATGCATGTGCCAATATTTGAGAGTCATTATTCTAAGTAACATATTAAAGAAATTAATGGCACATCAACATTCTTAAAATAGTCAGACTGTCTGATATCCAAATAATAAGAGTTGGTTATATGATCTTACATGTGAAAAAACTATAGATTTACATTAATCTCTTGTGTACAAAAACTGTAGATTTACCTTTAATTTTCACTAACGCTTTTAATTTTGTAATCAAAGTGATGGAAATCCTCAAGTTATGTACTACATGAATGTTGGTAGCATTATACAGTTAGGCGCAATAATCTTAAAAAGGATGGTGTCTTTTGGACAATAATGATGCTTCTAAAATGATACATCACGATTAGAAATTTTGAGACTTATATATTGATTTGTGTTAATTTATGATGATACTTCGCTTATGTAGGAATGGTTGATGAAAGTGGGAACCCAATATGGAAAAACGGGTTAAAAGTTGGAATGTTAAAATGAATAAGAAAAAGAAAGGAGGTAATAAGGCTGCTAAAGAAGTTCAAGTTCATGTCGACCAACAAATGGACAAAAATCAGTCGTAAGTATATACGTCTATATCACGGTTTTTGTTGTTTTTTAATTTGTTATAACAACCCTCATATTTCCGTACCTGAATTGACTAATTTGACTATAGGGTTGTTATCCATACGTAATATATAATTAAATTCGACGTTGATCAAATATTTATTTTTAGTTGACACGTTCTGTTAACTAAAGTTTACACTAATTATATAAAATAACTTTAGTTAATATTAATGCGTATTATATTTAAAACTATATGTAACATAATTATTAATTAAATGATAAGTTATTTTAATCATTATATATATTTTTAGCTTATAAAAAAAATAAGATTTTTTTTAATAAATTAAATAATGAGCCCATGAATTTTGACTAAATATTTTCAAAAACAAAAACTTATTAAAAACATTTTTAACATGTTTTTATTATTTTGTCAAAATTGGCACCTTTATTTTATTATTATTTTTTCTTTTCACCAACCATTTTTTACCTATAAATACATGGCTCCTCATTCATTTTTTCTTGCCAAACACAAAAACTTAAGTTATTCTCTCAAAACCTTGAAGAAAATTTGAGGTACTTTCTATTTTTATTAATTTTTTTCAATATTGTCATTTATATTTATATTTATTGTATATTCTTTGTAAAATTCAAAATTAATTATGTTTATATGTTATAATTAGTATTATAAGTGTTATGATGCATAAAAATAATTTTGATAATTTATGGAATATTATTAATAATTAAATACGAATTATGTAGTGTTTAAACGTAAAAATAATGTAAAATTCGTAATAAATACTTTTAACCAAAAATAAAATATATATAATTTTTTTCTGAGTTTTTAAAACTTATATAGATCTGAAAAAATTATAAAAATAATTACTTGGGTCGAATTGGTATTTATTATATAATTAAAATCTATTATTATGTAATTCGAAGGTAAATTAAGAATAAATATAAAATAATAAAAAAATATTTTTTTTAATATTTTTCTACAGGTTATTAGACTGATAGAAACTTATAAAAATTATAAAAATAATTATTTGGGTTTATTTAGTAATTATGAAGAATTAAAATTGTTTTGTGAATACATTAAGGGTAAAAACAAAAATAAATACAAAAATATAATAAAAATGTTTTCTTAAATTTTTCTACTAGTCTATATTATTAACTAAGACTATAAAAATTATGTATGTAATTTTTAGATATTTAATTTATTATTTAGACATTTTTGAATAATGTTCGATTAATAAAACACTATTATTTTTGAAGTAATTTAGGTATTTATTTAAAGGTAATTATATTTAATATATATAAGACATACTAAGGTATAATAACTAAATATTAAATAAAACTTAGGTTATATTATCACATATATAATTATTAAGTACATTAATAATTCGTTGTGTGTATACATCTAAAGTGAAGGTTAATCAAAGATAATGTATAATTCATGTGAACTTCATCGCTACTCACGGTCGTAAATGAATGATGTCTAGGTTGCCATTTATGGGTAAGCTTGTGGATCTCGAATGCCATGACTTAGATTCTGGTCAAGAATCCTGGGCCTCCGGTTACATCTGGTCATTCCTAACTTATTTGATAGCAACGAAGTTTGAGTAAAGTTATACATCGTCTTGCTAAAGATTAACCCGAACTTTCTAAAATTGGAAAATTACTATAAGTGGAAACTTTCCATAAATAGCAACCTTCTGAAAATGAAAATTCTTTAGTGAACCATTACTATCAATATAGTACTATATACTATTGTCTGTTAGGCAATGTCTGATCATACGTTCTATCTCTAGGTTGAGATCTCGGTCACGTTTTTCCGTTCAATTCTTTCGTGTGCTACTAAGGCGAACTTCATAGCCCCACTTTTTACTGTTTCATAACTGTTTTATAACTTTTGGGGGTGTGACAGATTGGTATCAGAGCAGATTGTTGTAGAGAACCAGGATTGCATCTTATGTGTGCCTTATACAATTAGGTACCTTAGCAATGTAGGACTACAACTTCCTTTGACTATAGTGCCTTTAATTGTTGCCTTTAACTGTTAAATGCTACACTATACTTTAGAAACTTTACTTATCTTAGAATGCCGAGCCAATCTAAGAACTCTGCTCATTCTCCTAAGTACTGTTCAATTCCGCCACCACATTTAAATGCGACACCGTTCTCGACATTCCTATGTCATTTATCATGGTTTTGTGTATTACATATGTCTTACATGAAATATTATCCATGAATTTTTAAAACTCCTATATTTGTTACTATTCATACTCAAACGTATATAACTCCCTGTTATATCACGTACCTATATGCTTTATGTCTTTATGCATCAGTTTGCGAACCAAAAAATGTCATTGAGTTATCGAGAATCTCAAAGACATTATAATGTCATCACTACTCATATTCATTACTTTTATACCTTTTATTTCTCGTTATTGAATTTTCTTGACGGATGGCGTCTACGAAACTCTAGAATGGAAGGGTTTGGATTACCGATTTAAAGGATCCTATAGCTCAAGCCCCTAGACCTGAATAGGCCATTACGAATTGAAAGTCTTTAATCGAAAGATTATCAGATTACATACTTATCATTTTATGATCTCGACACGTCATACTGCTATTATTGGATTATAGACACATCATATCTTATTATATCTTATCATATCTATCTTAATAAACTTTGTCTAACACTTTTTCTAAATTTCCTCCGTAAATTACGGAAATCTTTTTGCTATATATACGTATATCAAGAAGACAAATATATCATTCAATATTCAACACTCATCTCATAACAAAAACCCTTATTCCGATCAGATAATATAGATTTCTCACATGATTCCTCGAACTCCTCGAGCTCCAATGGTAGCGTAACCGGAATGAACCAACCAATTAGTCATCATCTATTTTGGATGAATTGGGGATGGATTCGTAGTAAACTTAATCAATGGAGACAAGAAGAAGGTGATCCCTTCCACCAACCGAATTCACCTCTTGGTGAAGAACCTGAAGCACTTACCGGCGAACCCGTTCGGAACACTATTTTCACCCTCATTTCCAGGGTATCCAGTTACGAATATATAATATCTAAAATTCTAGATCTTATTCATCCACTTGTCCGAACCGCCAATCACCCCGGAATAATAGAAGAAGTCAATGAGCTTCGCGCTCGAGTGGTGGCTCTGGAGAATATGGTGCGAAACCTACGAACACCAGCAGCAGCACCAGCAGCATAACCAGTACCAACAGCATCACCACCAACAACATCAGCTTCACCAATAACAAACACCATAATCTGTACCTCGGATATCAACATCATACGCCCCATAGATACCAATGAATATTAGTAATAATGAGTTAAGATGTATTGACTCATTCTTCCTGAAGAACTATATATGTATACTTTATATATATGGATTGGAACAATAATAAATCTTTTCGTACTAAGCTATTACGTGTGAATCTTAACTAGTATGTACTACTTGGTTAATTCATATCACAATATGCTATGATGTATATCCTTTGTTAACGACTTAACAATCGTTAATCACTGCTTCAACACAATAAACTCCGTTTCATAATAAACCAAGTGTATTACTCAAATACAAGATTGATTGTATACTTCCATTTTTGATATACTCGAAACTTTTTAGAAAAACATTATTCGTGTCTTGTGAATTTCACAAGGATTACACGAGCACCAACATCATACACCAAGGTATATCTATAACAATGAACGATGAACTATTGAATCATAACTTCATTAGCGAAATATTTCGCGACAATTATGAAATCTCTAAGATTTTGGAGATTATTTACTCTCATTTCAACAGCAAATTAAATGAGTTTAATATTATATTACTCATTAAACCTATCTGAAGAATACATATATGAACGTATATCTTCATAAAGATTGTAATTCTTTTGTACAAACTGTTAATTGTGAAAATATTTTAACGGGTAGGTAATACCTGAGAAATATTTAGATTTCACATTAATATGTTACACCGTACATTCTACAAATTCTGATTCAATAATCAATAACTATACATCCACAAGATATATGTATCCGTTCACTAAAAAGAACAACCATCTTCATACAAATTCAATTATCTATTCTAATTTTGACATATCAGAATCCAAGTAAAGCTTTAGCAGATGTTATCCTTCTAAAAAAATCACTACATTCATGAATTATATTCATTCGTATTCTATGATGAATTATCACATCTAACCACCGAAATTATCGTTCATTTCTTTTGAAATCAACAACGCCTATTCATCAACCATTAGATCCGTTGACGATTACAATCAGCGTTTAATCATCTAAAAACGAAATTTATTGAAACCATCTCGGATTGATAACCAATGATTCAAATATGGCTGCATTAAATGCAGAGGAAACAGCAAAATTGTAGATGGTCTCAATAGCCAAAAGTTTTATAATAAAGAATGGTACGTTGGAAAAGCTCAAAAGAAAATTTGGAACTGAAAAACGGATTGAGCTAACCATGGAGGAGACCAAGGACAAATACAGGGACCAAACCCTATATTCAAAGAATCCAGGTAATTCTGGATCCGATAAATTCTTTAGAGAATATCTTGCTCCGAAGACATGTTAAAAGCTTGCGGAAAATTTTTCTTCATCAACTTTCGAACTTAGAAATTCCAAAATATCATCATAAATATCCTCTATATTTCTGATGATATCATCATAACGATTCGTGTCCGCAATTAATTATCTCTTTGCGATATCTTTATCACATCATAAAGGAAACTGTATTAGTTTCTATATTCTGTAAAATTCAAGTTTAAATTATAAATGATTTGAAGAAGTGTTGGGAATTGAAGCATGAGTTAGTATAATATAATGACGTCAGGCCAACGTGATTATATTACAGTAAGTCATGCTAAATTTTTAATGGAAGATGATGATTCATAGACTGTTTAAATCACCATTTGCCATGTTACACGACTCTTACATTCCATTTAACCTCTAAACATATCAAGAAAATATTTTTCTTGATGATTCGGTCTTTTTCGAATATTCTGGTAATTTGAAAAATCAAATCGTGCTATTACCTTTCCTTTCTACTTTATAAATTATGATCATTTGAAACTTCATACCTACGAGTTCTGGACCATTATTCGCTTGACTTGAAGTCGGAAAGAAGAAACAAAAGCATAAAGCTCCTACATATAAGGGAAAATATAAAGCCCGATAACAATACGGAAATTACAAACTGTGTATATTAATGCGTATAGCAACATAAAGACATAGGAGAATTAAAAACACTATAACCCCAAGGTAATTGTAGAAGTAAACAGATTCCTCTGGGGGTAAATGAAAAAGAAGAATGACAGAAACGATAGTCAGAAAAATATCCAGGATAAGAACTGGATGGAGCATTTTCACAATCTTTGGAAGTATGAATCGAGAAAGAAAGTATAGAAGTGGTGAAGATAATGAAACAAAAGAAGCTAATTTATAGCAAAATTTCTAAACACAGCAATCGAGGCAATTCATCGCATTTAATCAAAGAAATCCCAAAATTCCGTAAATACCGGATAATCAAATCTTATAGATTACGAAGATTTCCTTTAATCCCTTGAATTTCGGAAATCAATCGTGACTACGTCAAAAGTTAAGGCGAACATTTAATTTACTCATTCACTCTTTTACGATAGCTTCGTTTATACTCTTTCTATAATCGAATCGTTCTATCCATATTATTCAATAGTGATAAAACTTTATTCTTCAAATTATATTCATCATTACAATATTCTTGTTGTAAACAATGATGATCTCTATCAAACTTCATGACTATAATTTTCATGAACTACTCTCTGTTTTGTCTACCCTAACATTGTGGCATAAACGCTCAAGGTTTAAATGAGCTCGATATTATTCATAACACATTTTATATATCCAATTTACTGAAATGACTTGTATAACATCATCATTTTGAATGATCTCCGCATTAATAATAAAATGCACTTCGTAGAAGAACTTGTAGAAATTATGGTATGTATGATTTTAATTCTTGAAACAGAACAATATTCTATCCGTTGGAATTCACGCAAGGCCCCGAGCATACCTGGGAACGTGAAAACCAAATAAAACGTAAATATACTCGTCTATATACGAACAACACCGATTAATGGCAACAACTAAATTTCGGGACGAAATTTCTTTTAACGGGTAGGTACTATAACAACCCTCATATTTCTATACCTGAATTGACTAATTTGACTATAGGGTTGTTATCCATACGTAATATATAATTAAATTCGACGTTGATCAAATATTTATTTTTAGTTGACACGTTCTGTTAACTAATGTTTACACTAATTATATAAAATAACTTTAGTTAATATTAATGCGTATTATATTTAAAACTATATGTAACATAATTATTAATTAAATGATAAGTTATTTTAATCATTATATATATTTTTAGCTTATAAAAAAAATAAAAATAAAAAGAAATAAGATTTTTTTTTAATAAATTAAATAATGAGCGCATGAATTTTGACTAAATATTTTCAAAAATAAAAAATTATTAAAAACATTTTTAACATATTTTTATTATTTTGTCAAAATTGGCACATTTATTTTATTATTTTTTTTCTTTTCACCAACCATTTTTTACCTATAAATACATGGCTCCTCATTCATTTTTTCTTGCCAAACACAAAAACTTAAGTTATTCTCTCAAAACCTTGAAGAAAATTTGAGGTACTTTCTATTTTTATTAATTTTTTTCAATATTGTCATTTATATTTATATTTATTGTATATTCTTTGTAAAATTCGAAATTAATTATGTTTATATGTTATAATTAGTATTATAAGTGTTATGATGCATAAAAATAATTTTGATAATTTATGGAATATTATTTATAATTAAATACGAATTATGTAGTGTTTAAACGTAAAAATAATGTAAAATTCGTAATAAATACTTTTAACCAAAAATAAAATATATATAATTTTTTTCTGAGTTTTTAAAACTTATATAGATCTGAAAAAATTATAAAAATAATTACTTGGGTCGAATTGGTATTTATTATATAATTAAAATCTATTATTATGTAATTCGAAGGTAAATTAAGAATAAATATAAAATAATAAAATAATATTTTTTTAATATTTTTCTACAGGTTATTAGACTAATAGAAACTTATAAAAATTATAAAAATAATTATTTGGGTTTATTTAGTAATTATGTAGAATTAAAATTGTTTTGTGAATACATTAAGGGTAAAAACAAAAATAAATACAAAAATATAATAAAAACGTTTTCTTAAATTTTTCTACTAATCTATATGATTAACTAAGACTATAAAAATTATGTATGTAATTTTTAGATATTTAATTTATTATTTAGACATTTTTGAATAATGTTCGATTAATAAAACACTATTATTTTTGAAGTAATTTAGGTATTTATTTAAAGGTAATTATATTTAATATATATAAGACATACTAAGGCATAATAACTAAATATTAAATAAAACTTAGGTTATATTATCACATATATAATTATTAAGTACATTAATAATTCGTTGTATGTATACACCTAAAGTGAAGGTTAATCAAAGATAATGTATAATTCATGTGAACTTCATCGCTACTCACGGTCGTAAGTGAATGATATCTAGGTTGCCATTTATGGGTAAGCTTGTGGATCTCGAATGCCATGACTTAGATTCTTGTCAAGAATCCTGGGCCCCCGGTTACATCTGGTCATTCCCGACTTATTTGATAGCAACGAAGTTTGAGTAAAGTTATACAACGTCTTGCTAAAGATTAACCCGAACTTTCTAAAATTGGAAAATTACTATAAGTGGAAACTTTCCATAAATAGTAACCTTCTGAAAATGGAAATTCTTTAGTGAACCATTACTATCAATATAGTACTATATACTATTGTCTGTTAGGCAATGTCTGATCATACGTTCTATCTCTAGGTTGAGATCTCGGTCACGTCCTTCCGTTCAATTCTTTCGTGTGCTACTAAGGTGAACTTCATAGCCCCACTTTTTACTGTTTCATAACTATTTTATAACTTTTGGGGGTGTGACATTTGTTCTAATACAATTTAAAGGACAACGATAATGTATGTTCTAACTATATGATGATATGCAGCGACATTTGCGAATCTAATAATGAGAAAACATAATTGATTTTACAGGTCTGTAGAGCCAAATCATGTGCAACCATTTCACAAATAATTCCAATTCAAAGATACATGTCTATATAATTTATAACAAATACGAATAGTTCGGCTTTAATCGTGTGTTTTAGTCAACCAATAACCTTCTATGTAGTCAGTTCCCCTTAACCCTTTCGGGTATAATTTGCTATTTATATGATCCACAATTTTATTAGAATTTTTTTTTGTGTTATCTGTACATGAATATGTAATGAATTTTTGTGGATCTGTTTGTTATTTGTTATTCAGGGAGCAAATTCGGACCCCGTATCTCAGTTTGGAAGTTTTTAAGTGCTTTAGTCTATACACGTTCACAAATTGAAGGTAAAATATCCAGTTAAATTAAAATTTAGTTCATCTTTTATGTTCTTCAGTTCTAGAATTGTCCGACTACCCAAAAAACACAGCAAGTACTCCTGCTCTAACAACTCTTTGTTTAAGATAACCAAATGCAATTCTAAACTTTTGTAACTAAACTTAAACTTTTGTTAACTTATTGGAATGCTGAAACGTATAAGGTATGAAAACGATTTCACAAGCTAATAATATTAGTTGCTTCATAATATGATATTTAAATTCCCATTTCAGAAGATAAGTGAGAAAAATAAAGCAAATCGGGCCAAAAAGAAGATGGTGCACGTAACTGGTAAAAAGAGTTATCCACGTATACAACAACAACAATAACAACAATGCCCAATCCCACGAATATAGGGTATGGGGGAGGTGGAGTGTAGACAATCATTCCTCGAACCCTAGATTAGATGGAAGTTACTACTCCACCCGTGGGTATAGAACCCGTGACTAGATAAGATCGTCCCTCCCTCTACTCGAGAGCCAAGAGATTGCTTCCTAAAGGACCTCCGGCCAGGAATGCTCCTCAAAACGGAATAGTACGGGCCTACGTACCTGTAAGAGTTATGTGCGCCTAGAAAGATGCAACCATACAAAGTAGCCATAAAGGAAGACACATATAGTAGTAAAGCACAAGAGTAAGACAGATAGCATGGTAGATGTAATGCGCAGAAATATGTAGATCCAAGTAGGGCGCGCACCCCCCACCCCCACCCCACACACACACACAAATATATATATATATATATATATATATATATATATATATATATATATATATATATATATATATATATATATATATATATATATATATATATATATGTAAATATCTATATATACTCTCACACACATATACACATAAGTATACACACATACACATAAGCATGTATAAATACCTATACCTACACATATAAACAAATAGAGACATTCATAGGTATATGTATCTAAGTACAAATACAGGCACACATATAATCACTTAGATACATGCGCTCAGGTACATACATACATACATATACAGAAACAAACCTTTACACGGGAACCTATAAATAACCCAAATAAATACACATAGATACAGAGGCATATACACTTAAACATATAAACAAAGGTATAAAAAATTATACGTAAATACATATACATACCAACAAAAAATCCGTAAATGACGGAGAAATATATGCAGGCAAAAACAGATACCATGTAGAGAGAAATATATATATATATATATATATATATATATATATATATATATATATATATATAAAGAAACCATATAATATATAATTATAATGTAAGTTGTGGTAAAATAAATATATAATACACTTTGGATGAAAAAAAAGGAGGTTGTAGCACCTATATTTAAGTTCTAATAAGCCTAAAAAAAAAGAAACTTACTCAATTATACTAATTCTACTCCTTCACAGTCTCCTATCAGAAGTCATGTCCTCCGTCAGTAGAAGCTCTTTCATGTCAAGCTTCAATCTATCCTCCAACCTACGTTTGGGTCTACCCCTTCTCCTTACACCCCCAACAACGAGTGTCTCAACTCTCCTAATCGGGGCTAAAAGTGGGTGCCTCATAACATGCCCAAACCATCTAAGTCGTCCTTCCCTCAACTTGTTGGTTATGTTCCCAACTTCCAAGTTCTCCCTAAAAACTCCATTTCGTATCATATCTAGCATGGTCTTACCACACGTCCACCTAAGCATCCTCATTTCTGCCACCTCCATCCTCCTCTCTTGGGATTTCGTCATTGGCCAACACTCTGAGCCGTACAACATGGCTGGTCTGATTGCCACCTTGAAGAATTTCCCTTTCAATTTAAAGGGTACCTTCTTGTCGCACAACACCCCTTTCGCTGCCCTCCATTTCAACCATCCAACCCGTATACGATGTGTCACGTCCTCATCTATCCTTCCCGATTTGTGAAGCATCGAGCCTAAATATCTAAAGGACTCTTGTGGAGGTAAAATCTGATCCCCAATTCGGACATCCACTATATCAACTTGTTCCTCTTCGCTCGTTTTAAAATCGCATCTAAGGTACTCCGATTTAAGTCTGCTAATCCGTAGACCATTTGATTCTAGGGCGATCCTCCATTGCTCTAGTCTTCTGTTAAGCTCATCCTGGGAATCTGAAACTAACACAATATCGTCGGCGAATATTAGGCACCATGGGATGTTATCTTGTATCCTTTGAGTTAGCTCATCTAGGATCAAAGTGAAAATATATGGGCTAAGGGCCGATCCCTGATGTAAACCTACCTCTACCGGGAAAAACTCTGTGAAGGGATTAAGGTAATTTTGTGGGGGCAATTATCACTATAGTATTAGGATATACATTGTTAGTACTTATTTTATTTTTTAATTCTAACAGATTAAAGAAGCAAAATCTCCAACTCGATTTGATATGTTGTTTCGAAATGTTTTGCCAAAGGAGGCACTGCTAAAAGTGAAGATGCTGCAACTGCAATTGTAAGTATTATTCTTAAATTCAGATTGCGTAATAGAAGTGATAGATATATATCATAGTGATTGTGTGATACTGTAATTATCACGTCATGTCCATGATGAAACTTGTTTGTTGGGATCTATCTTATTCTGTATATTACAGTTAATTAGCACGTCATGGGCATTATCACATTGATCACACTTTTTTTTGTAGGATCTATCTTATTATATATATCACATTGGTCTTATTTTTCAATTAATACATGAAAACATGCAAAACCTAAGTAAAACCCTTCCTCAAGGTTCAATTGATGAGCCTGTATCGGATAATGTTTTTTCCAAAGTTAGGGGTAACAATAAATATGGTGAAACATTGGTTAGGTCATTTGATCCGATTAAGAAAGTTAAAGCCGCTATATGCGTAACTATCGTGTGGCCTTCTACGTTCATATTGGTATACCTACCATAAATTTGTGATAATATTAATTTTTATTTATAACATCCACTTTTATGCTTGTAAATATATGAATTTTTTTTTGCATGTGGTACCCTTGGATTAATAAAGATACGTGTTGATCGAAGACGTTCTTCGTTGTTTTTCATTGTTTTTCATTGTTTTTCATTGTTTTTATGTTCTTTGTTGAATGTTATTTTAGTATTGATATGTTGGATTATCTATGAATTTTTAATGTTTTGTGTTTTTCAATTTATGAGTACAATTTATTAAAATATGATTATGTTTTATTTTATATTTATTTGTAATAGATATTATTAATTGGATGTCCAAAATCTGAATTATATAAAAACCAGGCCCGAATATATGGATCCAATAATCCGATTCGGGCCCAAATAATCAAACCGATCCAAATACCTGAATCATAAAAGAACCCGAACTGGACCTGAATATCCGAACCGGACCTGAATATCTGAACCGGATCTGAATATAGAAACCTATTCGGAATTACTATGACTTGATAGGACTCATTTTTTGGTTTTAATACTATTACCTGATAGGACGTCATATTGTTCAAAAATACATCTGTATTAGGACTTTTTTTAATGGTATAAAACTTGAAAACATTATATTAGGACTCTGTATGTAGTGCTAAACAAACATCTTATTATATATTAGGACCCATTTTGTAGTTTTAAGGTTTAATAAATATATATTAGGACTTCTTTTAGTGGTACTAACCTTAAAAATCATTATATTAGAACCCTATTATGTGGTACTAAAGTAACATTTGTGTATATTGGGACCTTTTTCTTGGAACTAAACAAGAATATCGATACATTAAGACCTTTTTTATTGGTACTAACGTAGTATATATTACTTTTTATAATAGGACTCTTATTTGAGTACTAACATAATAATGTGACCATTTTTGTTAGTCCTTAAGAAATATAAAACTTAAATAGGACCCATTTGTTGGTACTTATGTCATCTATTTTTACTTTTTGGGACGCTTTGTGTATGTCTCAATTTCAAAAAATGTCTCCTAATATGTATTTTAAGGACCTTTCTTTGTGGTTGTTAATTATATTATAGGACCTGATCATTGGTTTCATAATCTTATTACCTTTTAGGACACTTTTTAGTTTCTATACTTTATACGACCGCGTTAGATACAACCCCCATTGGTAGGTCATATCAAGCCCAAAGGTCCTATAAAGTGGCTTTATATGACCAAATTGGGGGTCCTATAGGAGCATTTTTCTTGTAGTGTATGCTTAGGGTGTCCTTGAGATGTCTTTGGAAGCAGCGGAGATTACAAAAGTGATCGACGGGTGATGATAATTCGACGGTTGCAAAAGTCAAAGTTTAAGAGCATTGCGGTGAATACTTCTTATGAAGTGACAGATGAACGAATCTTGTTGCTCTTAAGTAATAGGCGGGTAAATATGATCGGTGAGCCGGTGATGGACTTAATGTTCGGTTAGGCCGAAGGTTATGATGAAGTGTCGATATTGCGCTCTACGAAATTATTGTGTCGGATTGGTCACTCTTCTCCATGAGAGTGAGCAATTGTTGATAAAGGTTCGTTGGGTGGAAGGTCGGGTAATCCTGACTAAAATGCACGACTTATTAAGAAGAGTGGCATATGCCTAGGCTTAGAGGCGTATGTGGGACTTTTGATGGAGTTCGCTTTGCAAACAATGAAGGACTGTTAATTGTGATTTAAGGTATGAAGGTGCGATGTCGTCGTGTGTACAACATTTCAAGTGAATGTGTACGTCGGCTCTGAGAGCCTGAAGTGAATACATGGTGATTTGGAGTATATGACCAACGATGAGAATGGTCATGTGTGAATTGGAGTTACAATTCCGCGGGATGTTACCGTCTTGGCGGTAAGAATGTGGAGCTGAATCCTAAGTGGGGGAGTTATTGCTGCCGCCCGAGGAAGCTTCGGTGGTATTATGTATAGTGAAGTGTCAGAGTGTACCGTGCTAAGCCTCGATAGGTACTCGAAGTTCCTAACGAGGAAGGGTGACGAGTTATTGATGTCGACTTGAGATCGTGCTTTACGATTGTGAGTTACAATTCTGGAATGTTATCAGTGAAGATTCTGATGATGAGGTGAAAGGAAGTGTAAGTCTTCTTATGTAAGGTGGTTGTGTAGTACCAATGCGCGGTATGAGACCAAATGTAAAGTTTGAGATTCCGGAGTGAGAGAATGAAGCTGTCATTGTGGGTGCTCTCATAGTGGAAATATGGGTTGTCGTGAACTCAGATAGTATTATTGGATCCGTACGAGTTTGTTATCGCGAAGGATACTGTATTTTCCTTGTCGGGAAATGTAATCGTGGAGATCGTCAGTGGACTATTCCACTTTATGGACGATTGTGAGGCGGAGAGTGTCGATTTCGATTGTCTCGCGTAGAGACACGCGGATGTTGTTTGGTTGCGAGGGTGTGTTCCCTAGTGATGTGACCCGTTGGTTGCATTTAAATGTCAAGGCCATCCTTAACGGACGGTCTGGGTAGGAGGATCCACCCTGTATGGGTGCATATTTTTGTGGTGTGGCAAATCGGGAATTGTTATGATGATAATTCGTTGTTGACGGGATTCTAGTATATGAATAGTCTCCATGCTAGTACTAGTAAGCCGTCTCGTGTGATTGTGTTGTAGCGTTTGGAGGAGAATCCCTGTGTCGAGTGTTGATGTATTGTTTAGCATGTGGTGTATTATTATCACCCTGGATTAGTCCAGAGACAGGTGGTCGTGTGCGGACCGATTGATGGGAAAGTTTGTGTTCTCAGTGTAAATATTTGGGGATACCAAAATTTCTTCGTTGAAGGAGTAACCTGGTTGTGGTGACTGTAAGAAGTGGTACTTTTATGGACCGTTGAAGTGTGGAGTTTAACGCGGCATAAATCCTTCTCGATTTGGATTAATGCAAGACTTGGTTCACGACGCAGTGAATTTAGTAGATCACGTTAGGTGATATAGTTATGGATGTAGCTTGTTGCGAGTTGTAGCCGAGAGAACTTGAAGGAATATATGGTGTTTTTCGTATTTCCTAAATGGACATTTTAGACATTGAGCGTATGAGATACCGCTGGTTACGGTAATGCATGCTAGTGATTATTAGAGTGTGGTGAGATATTCGGGTTAATGGAAATTATAGACATCGAGTTTGGATGTGTGTCGGAGGACCATAGTGTGTGGTTCTGGTGGGTTAAGTGACGGAGATCACGGGGACGTTATCCAGTTTAAGTGGGGGAGAGTTGTAAGATCCGGAATTTTATGCATCAGAAAATGTTCCTGAAAGTGTCAGTAAAAGTGTGCATCAGAAAGCGCCACTAAATGTCTACCTAACACTTATGCATTTTCAGAATTTACATCAGAATCAGAATTAGTCAAAATCAGTCCCTGAACTTCAGAATCTGTTTAGACCCTCGTGCGCGCCGCGCACATTCAAGGGGGCGCGTCGCGCACTCTGCCTGGCGACAGATTTCTGATTTTTCTATTTTTGAATTAAATGAGGGGCTTTTTGGTCTTTTCACTTAGGGATGGATCTGTGGCCATATTAGCATTTTTAGATCCACTTTTGGATCATTTTCACATCTACAACTCTCACATCTTCAAACCCTAGAGAGAGGAAGAGTTTTTAGAGAGGGAAAGCTCCACTTGGAGAAGAAGGAAGTTGATTCGGGCTAAGGTGCAAGAGTTAAGGTTGTTCGCCTCGTTAACGGCTACGTTTTGATAGTGTTGGTAAGCTTTAACTTCGAATTTAATTGTTAAGATTCTTGTTCATGTTTAGGGTTTGAGCTTGTTGGGGTTCTAAACCCCATTTCTCATGAAATTAGGGGTTTTGTTGTATTGCTAGTGTAAGTAAACCCGATTATTGTGGGTTTAGGATTTGATGATGAATTTGGAAGTATTCGTCATGGTTTGGGTGTTAATTCACTAGATTGTAAGTGTGTTGGTGTTTTAGATGTTCATAAGAACATGTTTGTTGGTCAAATGGGTGTTAACCTTGATTTGGTGTCAAACTAAGTTATGGGTCAAGATTTGATGAATCGAGTATATAAATGTTTGATTTAGGTGTAAATTGGTGTTTTGAAAATATAATCACTAGCCGTTAGTGATTTTTGGCGTTTTTGGGACTTATGTCAAAATGGGTTGACTTTGATTGGGTCGAATTTGGTAATGACACTAATTTGGATTAAATGGATGTTAAACGCTTTTGTTAAGTGTTAAATGACGTTTTTGAATGAAGTAATCATGGATAACGATTTTGGGTTAAATGGTGTCGAGTATAATTTTGGTTAAATTGTACTTGTTTGAATGGGTCGGAATTACCACCCGTAGTGGTAATTGGTGAAGTCCATTTTAGGTGACTAAATGGGCGGGTCGTTGTGTTAGATAGAAACACTCGGTTAAGGGTATTGGAGTCGAATTCTCTTGTAGAGAATGTATGTTGATTGTGTGTATATCTATATGCGTATTATAGGTAAAAGCTTGCTCAGTTGCGTTTGGAGGCGATTTACATACATGACTTGTGTGGACTTTTCAAGGTGAGTGGAGTAATTATGCATGTATGTATATAGTGTATTTATTTGTATACTATGGCATGAACCACGAAGCTGGTAGTGCCGTAGTATGTACGAGTGTGCTATGATGTGAACCACGGAGTCGGTAGCATCATGGTACGTGTGTTGTAGTGTGAACCACGGAGCCGGTAGCACTATAGCACGAGTCGTTAAAGTGTGAACCACAGAGCCGGTAGCACTATAAAATGAGGTGTGAACCATGGAGCCGGTAACACCAAAGTGTGAACCACGGAGCTGGTAGCACTATAAAAGAGTATGACTCGAGTTGTGATGTGAACCACGGAGCCGGTAGCATCAAAGTGTGAACCACGGAGCTGGTAGCACTATAAAATGAGGTGTGAACCACGGAGTCGGTAGCACTATAAAGGAGTATGACTCAAATGCGTAGTGACGTAAACCACGGAGCCGGTAGCGTCATAGCATTACGTATGGTGTGAACCACGGAGCCGGTAGCACCATGACGCGAGTATGGTTAACCATATAGTTTGTTTACGTGTTGTTGTATAGCATAATATATTATTTGGTGAATATGCTATTGGTTATGCTAGTTGCGGTATTTGGAGGTGATTAGCTTATACTTGGAGTTTGTATGCTAATTGTTATTGCTAGCGATTATACGGTGTGTGTAAGTGTATGCAAGTATTATATATGTATGTGTATAACTATTGCATTCACTAAGCTTTATGCTTACCCCTATTGTTGTTTACCTTTTTACAGGTATTGCGTTATGAAGCTAGCTAGTTGTTAGACTAGATGTGTAGGAGCGCTTAGGCTCGATGGGGTAGCTATCGGATATTTGGACGCGGATTGGGGATTTGGTAGTCCCCGAGATTATGCTCTTGGTATCGGGTTGGGTTATAGAGTCATAACTCGTCTTAATGTAGATTAAGTTGAAACTTGTATTTTGTACTTAAATGGTAATTTGGGCATATGTGGGCCCGGTGTCATAAAACTCGTTTTATTATTGGAACGTGTTAGGTCTAACTATTATAATGTGTTGTGAAAAGTGTTTCGCCTAAAAGTGTCGGGAAGTGGGAGATCTTTAATCAAAATTTGGAAAATCCGGACAGAGGCTGTCAGGCCTTGTGCGCACCGCGCACATAAAGGGTTGCGCGCCGCGCAACCTTCTATATAAAAAAAAAATTGCATGATCGGTTGGATATTGGGTTGGGTCGTTACAAGTGGTATCAGAGCATAGTTTAAGGGAATTAGGTGACCTTGGAATAGGTGCCTAGTCTTAGACTTATTGGCAGTTATGCATTATATGCGGGACTTGTAGGAATACGGGTCAAACTGAGATTTGAAAGTGCCTAATGTAAGTAGGTGAACCCGAACATTGTTTTAGTGATAGTCACATAGTCACCTAGATTAGAACGAAGCCTAAACGAGATATTTCGGTGGTAATTGGTGTTAAGGATCGAATGGAACGGATACCAGTCGATTAGGGTTGATAGAATGTGTAACCTCACAATGGAGGCTTTAACCCGTATATATACTGCATGCCAGACACAGTCGGTCGACTGTGTGAGACAGTCGGTCGATTGAGTCACACAGTCGGTCGAGTGTGTGGACACACTCGGTCGACTGTGTATGCAGTTTAACATATTGATTGTTTAACCAATTAAGCACGCACAACCACATGTATAATCAATAGTCGCAAAAGTACGTTATTACATGACTAAATATATTAAAACGATAAGCTATCGACGGCTGGGGATTGCATGCACCAACAAACTCCCCCTAAGACCTAGTCGTAGATATGAAAAATTCAGCCATTAATCCGTATAAGGATTAGTCACCGAGTTCTTCAAATAACAGAGTTTGACAACTCTGCAGTACTGTTCTGCTTGCACACGATTCTCTGGGCGATACAACATCCTGTTATAGTATAGGGTAAACATATCTTCTTCACAGCAGTTTCGAAGCCAAACTGGATCTAACACCCTGATACTATCATTGACTTCACTTCTATCCTTATCTAACACAATGACCGCTTCCTCCGAGCGTTCATCGTAATACCACCAACGAAAACGTGGGCTAAAGTTCTACGGCGTTTTCCTAACAGAAACCTTTAGCATATACTTCACTGGTTCATATTTGACTATCTTCCTTCGTAAGCCCGTTTTCTTGTTCGTCCTGTAAGAGATCTTTGGAAATTGGGGTCGAAAACCTTCAAAATTAGGTGACCTGAATGATTGTCTTATCTTACGAACCAACAGATCAGGAATACCAGCAAAATCCTGATACAACATCTTGAGCCTAGCAATCTGCATAAATTTAAAATAAGGTAATGAAGTGAACTGGTAAGCATGCTTGATGTAGTCCACTCCATATTCTTTCTTTATTGCGTAGATATCGAATTCTTTGATGTATGCCCAGGCCAAGATCTTTCCTTTAGTATGCAAACTTGCCTTATTCTCAATAAACTTCAAATATCGGGGCTCCACCTCAGGTTTCATCAAATACTTACGAATCCTCATGGAAATATTCCATTCTTCCTCCAAGACTTCCACTTTTTCCTTATTAATCTTCACCGGCAAAAACCCTTCCGGTAACCTCTCCTCCTCTTCTTTACCTTCCTTCTCTTGGCACTTCCTGTTCAAAAGTTCATCATTCATTTGAAAATAATCAGCAAAAGTAGGAAGATCACCATCCTCAAAACCTTCATATCTAGGATAAGGCTCTGTCGGCTCATCCTCAATAATAACTTCATAAAAAATGTTATCACTCTCATCAACAACATCCTATTCACTCATATCCTCGTCAAATTTATTTACCTTTGACGACGAGGCTTTTGATGTGGCGTCAGCAGATTCCTTAGCTTCTCGCTCCAGATGCTCCATCAATTCTTGCTCAGTTTCTGTGAGATCCGGAGGGATCTCCCCTTAGTGGATTATCCTCCGTGTAAACTTTTGCAACTTCAATAGGCATGTCCTCCTCTTCATCAGAGTTCCCAAAAGGATTCAAACCTTCCTCAATTTCTTCAATCATCACCTTATTTACCCACTCATTTAATCTTTCAGTCAGATCACGTGTATTGGTTTGTAAAGATATGATCTCACCAGCCTGATCTTCCACGGTCTTCTCAAGCTCATCTATTTTCAGTTGCTGTGATCAACCAGCTTTCTCATCTCAGACATCTCAATGTCTCACTTTCATTTATCCTCCTTAGCAGCCTTTTGAAACTTAGCCAAATCGGCAGACAATTGAATAAGTCGTCGATTAATCATAACAGACGAATCACCAGCAACAACTGTAGTCCGTTGAGAGGTTTGAACTTAGAGTGGTGGATGTGATTGAGGTTGTTGAGTAGATGGAATATGAGTTGAACCACCAGCAGCAGCAATAGGTTGAGTAGATGGAGTGACCTTCGGTTGTGACTTCGTTGTTGAAGACAAACTCCTATCTTTAACAGTAAATCTCAATCGCTTTTGCCTCTGCTTAGTAGATACCTTGGGTGTTTCAGCCAGCTTTCTCTTTTTCAACTCTATTTGAGTATCATCAAGAGCTGTCACATCATCCTCATCAACTAATTGAGGACTAATTTGTCTTGGCGGTGGCTGATTAACCTCTTCCTCACCAGTAATTGTGATATCAGTTTCATCACCTGAAGTACTGTTTTCATGTCGGCAACTCAGTCCTTCAGGACATACATAATTATCATCAGCCAGATGACCAATTAGCCTCTTCTCAGGAATCTTAACCGAACCAATTCTATTTTGCATGAAACGATTAAAAGATTGATCATTAATATGATTCAGAGTAAGCACATCCTGTGGAATTCTCACCAAACCCTGAACCTGCTTCTCCAACATAATCTGTAAGAATCTTGGAAACACCAAATGAATCTTATTTTTCACATTAAGCACCATAGCATCAAAGATAATTGGGAGAAATTAAAGTCAGCATGCAAAACCAAGGCCACAAACATAGAGCTTTAAGTCTCAGTCATTTCATCAAAACCTCCCTTCATTGGGCTCAAGCATCTCAAAAGCACATATGTGAAATACCTATACTGCCTACTGAACTTCGTACGTTTCACAGCCTTAGTTATATCACTCTCATATCCACGTCGTTTTAGACATCTTCGCACTTTCAATGCCGGCAACGAGGTTGGAATTGTATCATCATCAGGAAAACCAATATCCTCTCTAATAGTCTATGCAGAAATTCGAACAATTGTACCATTAACAGAACTGATAATCACTTTCTTGTCATACTCAATGACAACTCTAGCCGCCTCCTAGAAGGCCCTTTGATGAGAATAATATGGTGTACTCTCAATAGTAATAGCTTTGAAGATTCTCGATCGTTTCAGAAACTGAATGATAGGACCAAAATTTCCTCTAAGAGCCTCAGTTCCAGTCTCATCAACACAAGCTAAGACATTCGTATCTCCGCGTCCAATCAAACCAGGCAGATCAGATAACAACGGGATCTGGGGTTCATTAGGTGCGGTTTCCTCTGAAGAAAATTGTTGTTCTTGAGACATCTTTAAAATCTGAAAGAGACTCAAAACGTAACAAACATTAAGCAATACCACCATGTATCATAGTGTATCAATATAATCATACATATCAGTAAGATACTACGAATATGCTTATCATAATAACTAATTAGAGCAAAATTACATAGATCAAAGGTCACCGTTAAAATTATTACACACCAGAGTCACAGGGCTAACATGCTAGCCTTATTAAATTACACATTAAACATATTAAAACAAAAGCTTACAGCACAATCACATGACAAGTTATCCCACAATAACATCTTCTGGCACCGGTTTCATGGAGTAATTTTTCTCCTCAAATAGATCTAGTTCTTCAAATAGATGGTTTAAAAGAAGCGCGTAAGGGAACGATCTGTCTGATTCCAGAACGTCCTTCATTATGTGAATGAGGATGTGACCAAAGTTCACCTTGATACGCTACGTGAGGCAATACAAAAGAACTGCTTCTGTAGCAGACAATACATCATTATTGAGTTCTCTAAATGTGACATTTTTCTTAATAATCCTCAGGTGAGGTACCAGATCGTTTCGAATATCACTATCTCTAACCTCAATCCTACTATTACCCAGTGTATACCCTGGTTTGCAAATGTGAGTTGCCACTCCTCCAACACAAAATTTGCTAGATATCTTCCTTAGATCTTTACTAGGACTGTAGATTTTGGCTCCCTAATAAGGTACTTTTAAATGATCTGAGAACTCATCTAGTGTCCGTCTAAAGGTGTGTCCAAAGAAGTTCACATGAACATACTTTTTCTTACCTTCTTCTAGAGCTACACTGATATAAAATTCTCGCACTAACTTGGGACAAAAGTAGTCTCCTATATTAAGAAAAGTCAAACAGTCTAGTCCTTTCCACTGCTCGTGAGTGGTACTAATCGCAATGACTTTTGTTTTCACTTGAATTGATCGATGTCTGGCCAAAACTTTTCTACGGTTAAGATCAGAATCCAAGTATCGATAAACGATCCAATTGACATTCTATGACAAAACTATACCAAACTTTTAGAACAAAATATCATAATTTCAACAATAGATCAACAAAATTAACCAAAACAGCAAAATATCAGAAATTAGGGTTTGCACACACTCGGTCGTGTGTGTAGAGACACACGGCCATCCGTATATTCACACGGTCGAGTGTGTGGACTCACTCGGTCGAGTGTGTCACACACTCGGTCGAGTGTATTCTTCCAGATTTGTTTTCACCCTAATCGATCAAACGATCGAATCTGTTGTTTTAGACCTAAAAACTGGTCGCAATATTCACTAAGAAGGCCGATTAACATATATATAACACTAATTTCAACAGATAACATCCAAAAAATGTTCGATTTAACTTTTAAACTTCAAACACAAAATCGATCAAAATTAACAAACGAAAACGAGTTAGAATACCTCGTTACTGGCGCTGTGATCGCAAGATGAAGTTATATCTAAGAACCGAGATCAAAAACTCTTTACCAAACTTTGAAAATCTTTGAAAAATTTCGCCCAAAATCACACAAGTGATTTGAGCCGTCTGACCACCAGGTCTTTTAATACCGTCAGACACACTCGGTCGAGTGTGTCACTCACTCGGCCGTGAGTGTGACTCACTCGACCGAGTGTGTTTCAAACACATCTCATCCTAATTCAGACTCAGTCGGTCATGTGTGGTACTCACATGGTCGTGTGTATACTCACTCGGCCGACTGTCTTTAGATTTACAAACTTAAAATTTTTCGATTTCAATTTTCACAAAACTTTTCACGTCCACTTCCCCTGGGACTGATCTCTCCAGTATAATTTAGTCACGCTTTGTTCCATTAGGCTTCAAATAACTAACTTTCGGATTTAAAAGATCGAGGTTCCATACACAGTGAACATTTAGAAAAACTGAGCTGTGAAGTCATATAATCGTAACTAAATGCAAGGTAACTATGATGCAATTAATTTTGTATTTTTCATATATAAGCACGTGCAAAGCTAAAAATCAAGATACTGTATAAGATCCACTGTGTCATGATAAACGATGTAATATCAGGCATATTCTGTAAAGCTTCAACAAAAAGTGTCTGCAATTCTTCACATGCAACTTTTAACATCTAATTCATTGATCCGAAATTAAATGTTATTTCTATAAGCACAAATATCATCATTTATCAAGAATAGCACAGACATAACAATTCACATGTTTTTGCGAGTTAAATTATCACACTGTTTTAAATATTGTTTCAGGGATCAGAACTGAACTATTTTGACATGCCATTTCATAATTCATTTCAGTAAAGCATATACATGACAACTTTCAAACATATTAACAAGCATTCACCAACTTTCATCCTAGACTTTAATGATCACGTTAAATTAATTACTTTAACATTTTTCAATGTTAGATTTTGATCAAGAATCAGTCCTCATTTGAGATCGCACAATGTTTCAGGTAGAACAATTGAGCACATATATATTGACGTTGTCCGTTATCACCTCAATGTATTTTCGATTTGATTGAACAGAACCATCTCACGATGTTTCTAGCAACCCTGTTAGCCATGAGCTTCTACCTTAAACTTATACCTTTTGTTTCAGATAACATTGTATGTCTCAAATATATTGCATACTTTAAATAGACGCATACCAGCCGCTATAAACCCGTAGTTGAACGGAAATTATATGATGTATACTGGATAGATGATAGTGATATATTTGAGTGATGGAATGATATTCTAAGATATCCTCTAGACAGTGTCTCTCAAAGCCAATAGGTACAATCTCATACCACAGACAAAAGATGTGAATGAATTTGAATGATTTGAGTTCTCTGTATATGATGATCTGACAATCTTCTCCCCCTCGGATGTAGATAACCAAATCTTTCAAATGAATCTCCGATTGAAACGTCTGTCATCTCAGACTCAGATAACTTGGATTCCTTCAAAATTTGTTCAATTCTAGATCAATGATCCTTTGTGTTGTAATGTGGCGCATCATCGTTATTTACAAAAACTAACAAACATAAATAAAATGATCGTTTTTTTTTTGAATTTTCTGATGTTGCATTTTTCTCAAAAATATAATACAAATCATAAACTCAAAATACAGATAAAAATAACTTCAATCATTAGATATGACACAATGATGCACCACTGTCTTTGACTTTAGTCGTATCTCAATAGAAAACCAATCTTCTGATGTTGAAATCTGTTACCCGATGATGTTGCATATTCAAATCATTCAATGCCTGTAATACAAGACTGCACTTCTCAACCCGTTTATGGAGAAACATCTTCTTTTGGATACCCAACATGTATGATGTGAACTTTCAGTCCAAGCATTAAGAGTAAATAGAAACAAGTATGCACTCTAGACAAAGTATGCTCACCTTGGGGACATATAAAATTATCCTTCGCTACCGAGTATAAATCGTAGTAGGGGAGACCTCAACCGTCTGTTGAGTTTCTGAACAATCATTTCTCAGTACATATTTAGTGATAATTAGGTGACTACCCTCAACCGCTGTAAACCTTTCCATGATTTCCTCATCATGATATTTACATGTTCTTAGTGTGATCATCTCTATCTAGAATTAGGCCAGTAAAGTCTAGTAATACGTTATCAATCATCCTGTACTACTTACTTACATCAGTAACATGTCTGTTCAATATTGCAATCACTTCCCCACAAATATAATAAGCAACTCATTTTCAAGACTTTCAGATTTTTATGGTTTTTCTGTTTTATCTATACAAAAGCAAAAGAAAAATAAACATAATATAAACTAGCATGCAACACTTTCAGAAATAAACTAACAATCATGCAAACAGAAATTAATCATGCAAGCAACTAAAACTATTATGCAAATGAATACAACAATATACAAGCAGGTCTATATCATTCATTGCTCAGTTACTTTATCAGGTTCCTCTGTGTTAGGAACCTCAGTTTCAGGAATCACCTCCTTCAAAAGTTTAATACCAATTTCTTTCAACAAGAAATCAAAACGTGGTTTATCAAAAGCTTTCGTGAAGAGATCAGCCCTTTGGGCTGTAGTGTCTATATGCACTACATCTATTAACTTCTTTTCATAGCAGTCTCTAATGAAATGGTATTTAATCCCTATGTGTTTAGTTTTAGAATAATTAACATGATTTTAGTGACAGCTATAGCGACAGTATTATCAACAAAAATAGGAGTGTTAGAAATATGCAAACCGTAGTCATGTAGCTGCTGTTGGATCCAGATGACCTGGGATGTACATCTAGTTACAGCAATATATTCAGTTTCACAAGTAGACTGAGCCACTGCTGTCTGCTTCTTACATTGCTAAGTAACTAATCTGCTTCCTAAAGATTGACAACCCCCAGAAGTTGACTTGAAATCTTTCTTGCATCCGCCATAGTCCGAATCACTATATACCGTAAGCTCAAAACCGTCATCACATGGGTACCATAACCCCAAACTTGGTGTATCTTTCAAATATCTCAGGATCTTCTTAACTACGAGCATATGATGAACATTCATTTCGCCTGATAACGTGCACACAAGCAAACTGCAAACATAATATATGGTCAAGAATCTGTAAGATACATTAGAGATCTTATTATTGCCCTGTATAGAGTCTGACCCACCTTAGCACATTCACGATCTGGTGAAATACCGTGATTCACAGACAACGGAGTCTTAGCCGGTCTCTCAGCTTCCATTTGGAAACTTTTTAGAATATCAGCAACATACTTGGTTTGATGCAAGAAGATGTCTTTATCCGTCTGAGCTACCTGCAAACCTAAGAAAAACTTGATAGTTCCCATGGAACTCATTTTGAACTTCCGTTGCATGACCTTCTCAAACTCATCCACCATCGTCTAATCTGTTTATCTAAATATGATATCATCAACATAAACCTGCACCAGCATGAGATGTTGTCCCTTCTTTTTGATGAAAAGTGTCTGATCAATCAGACCTCTTCTGAAACCATTTTCAAGCATGTAGTTGGACAAGGTAGCATACCACGCTCTTGGAGCTTGATGAAGCCCATACAGTGCCTTTTCAAGTCTATAAACTTTTTCAGGAAAATAAGGATCTTCAAAACTAGGTGGTTGTTCAACAAAAACTCTGTCATTGATTTCACCATACAAAAACGCACTCTTGACGTCCATCTGATAGACTTTGAGCCCCATAAAAGATGCAAATGCCAAGAAAATTCTAATTGCCTCCAGTCTAGCTACTGGAGCAAACACTTCATCATAATCAATTTCAGAGATGTGTTGATATCCCTTCATAACCAATCTCGCCTTATTCCTTATCACTATACCCTGTTCATCCTTCTTATTTTTCAAAACCCATCGAAGACCATAGGGTTGGCAACCATTTGGCGGATTAACTAACTTCCAAACCTTCAGATGCTTAAATTGCAACAACTCTTCTTACATTGCGCTTACCCATTCATCATACTGTAATGCCTCATAGGAATCTTTGGGTTTAATTTGACAAACATAACAGGAATGCGCATGCACAAATACTCTACCCGTCTTGTTCAAAGAAGAATAGAAAGCTGTCACTACATTTGCTCTTTCTGTTTCTTCATCTTCAGCTGCCGTTGAACTTTCACATACCACAGGAATGTCTGATGTAGTTGTAACATCAGACGTAGATGCTTCATTTGTATTAGTATGGGGAATACCAATATGAGGAATACCCCTTGTATCCACAAAATAATCATCCAAACATTTTGGAGGCATGATAACACGGTTTGACCTACGTATACCCCCTGCTTCAGTTGGCTGTTCTGACACTGTTACAGTTGGTGGTTAACTATAAAGAGGATTCGGATGTTCTTTTGTCAAATGTGTCATGTTTCTATCCTCTAGTTCCTCAAAATCACTGTCTTCGTCTATTTCATACACTATTTCCACATGAGGATCTGCAGTAGATTTATCACGTTGAGAACTATGCCGTGGACTAGGAGTCAGACTCTGTTGGTGAACAAGAATCTGATTCTGAGTCTGACTTAGAATCGATATGACATTCTCTGTGGAATTTTGAGCATCATACAACATCTGAGCAATTACTTCATCGTCAGTAATTTCTGGTGGAAGGTTAAAAGAATCAAACAATTTATCATATTCAAATTTCCATGCAAATCCTTTACTAACACGAGCAGGCATTACGTTGAATATCAACCTCCAATCGTTCTTCAACAGATCTGGTTTCGGTGTTGTACACTCGCTTATTAGAATTCACATAGCCCAAGAAGATACCAGAAATAGCCTTCGGATTAAATTTCCCTCTAGTGTCCCGAACCAGGATAGTACATGGAGCACCAAAAGGTTCAAGATATTTAATATTTGGCTTTCTCCTGTGCAACAATTCATAACAAGTCTTCCCATGTCGCTTTACCACTAGCACTCTGTTCATGACATAACAAGCTGTACTGGCTGCTTCACCCCAGAATGTAATACGCAAACATGAATCAGCTAACATCGTTCTACCAGTCTCAATAAGCATCCTATTATTTCTTTCAGTGATACCATTTGACTGTGGCGTATAAGCAGGACTGAACTGTTAATGTATTTAACGACCCGTCCTAATCCATCTGGATGAATACATTACATTTGGTTACATCGCGAGGTACTTGACCTCTATATGATACATTTTACAAACATTTCATTCGTTTTTAAAAAGATAAACTTTAATTACATCGAAAGTTGACGGCATTCATACCACTTCATAATATATCCAACTATAATTGACTTAATATTAATCTTGATGAACTCAACAACTCGAATGCAACGTCTTTTGAAATATGTCATGAATTACTCCAAGTAATATCTATAAAATGAGCAAATGCACAGCGGAAGATTTCTTTCATACCTGAGAATAAACATGCTTTAAAGTGTCAACCAAAAGGTTGGTGAGTTCATTAGTTTATGATAATCAATCATTTTCAATAATATAATAGACCACAAGATACTCATATTTCGAAAACAATCTGTGCAGGTCTGCTCACTGCTGTAAAAATCATTCATACGAATTTAACACCTGGTAATCCACCTTAACAAGATGCATATAGAATATCCCCCGCATACCAGTATTCCGCACGGTCATGCAAAAGCATACAAACAGGCCACTCTTTTAAATATGATGGTTGTGTACACCTCACTAACAGATCATATCTTTTAAAGCTGGCGGTTGTATACCTATTTCGAAGTACTAAAGCAGTTCAAATTCTCTGACTGGGGCTTGTGAGTGCCCATAGATCTATCTTTAGGATTCGTGTCAATTAGGGGCTCGGTTCCCTAATTCTTAGATTACCAGACTATAAAGGGGTGATATTCGGTGTACTCGTAACTCAATCGTAGAATGTTTTTAAGTACTTGTGTCTATTTCATCAAACATTTATAAAAGCAGCGCATGTATTCTCAGTCCCAAAAATATATATTGCAAAAGCATTTAAAAAGGGAGCAAATGAAACTCAATATACTATATTTTGTAGTAAAAATACATATGACGACATTGAACAAGTGTAGGGTTGGCCTCGGATTCATGAACCTATATCATTTATATTTATGTTAACACACATAATGGTAATCAAACAAATTTGTATATTATTAGTGATATACTTTTTATATTAATAAATTAAATATTTCATTACTTAATTAACTATATTTATTTTATATATTTAGATAAATACTTAATATTCATCATAAAAATATTAATATAGTTATGTTATATGTATTAATTATATTTTTATATAACTATTGTTTATTTGATAAAATATAAATAAAAAATGTATTATAGTAATAATAATATTAGTAATTCATTAAATTGTAACTTAATTAAAATTTTAATCATTTTCATGATAATATTTGTATCTAAGATCTTTATATTTGTAATAATAATAATAATAATAATAATAATAATAATAATATTAATATTAATAATAATAATGCTAATAATAATAATGATAATAATATTAATATTAATAAAATAATAACTTTAATAATAATACCAAATAATCATAATTATAATATTTATCATGATTATATATTATCTTATACTTATTTTCATTTTTAACATTTTTACCATTATCTTTTAAGCCATATCAACTTAATTAATCATCCTTTATCATTTAATCATAACCATGATATTAATAATGATATTAATAACAATAACTAATAATAATAATAATAATAATAATAATAATAATAATAATAATAATAATAATAATAATAATAAAAAATATGAATACTACCTTAAAGTAACAAGTTTCCAAAAAGAAATGCCCCAGCCCGGGCTCGAACCCGAGACCTCTCGCTAACCCACTAACACCTCAAACCATAATCTTTTCATTCGTTATTATAACATGATAAGCATTGATCACCATATACCATATTATAACATCATCATCAATTTATTCGTCGTCATTGCTCTAATAGAAAACAACAGCCGTCATTATCATATAATCATCATTATTTTATACGTTCATCACTGTTATCTTTCCTTCGATTTTCATAATCATTTCATGATTATCAACTCGCTCACCATCACAGTTCACATAATCATCATCATCGATATCAGCTGTAACAGAAACAATATCAGGAACAGGTATAGATAGTAACTAAGGTTGCGGTGGTGACCGGTAATAGGAACAGCAAGCAATAGATGCAACGGGCATGTGGCAGTTATGTCGAAATCAGAAGTAACGAGGGTTGATGTTGGTTACCAGTGGAGTGGTAAAAGGGGATAGTGAAGATGGTTGTTCATGTATTGGTCGATGATTATCTTCGAAAACAAAGACATGGTGAAGTTGAAGTGGGTTTAGTGAGATGCCGTTTATGTATCTGTATATTCTATATATATAAACTTAGATGGACACAACTACTAGTTCCCATTCACAATTCAATATTAATATAATAATAATAATAAATAATATAATAATATAATAATATTACTTAGTAATTAGTGGAGAGATATATAATAGTTAAGCAGCCGATTACTTGTCATTTAGCTACCGACAGTTTTCACGGACTGTGTATCGTGCGAAATCAGTGGCGAATAAAAGTGTTCAGAAAAATCTCATATTTTTAAATTAACTATATTTATTTATTTTGGTCATTATGGTATAAAATTTGATCCTTAATTTGTTAAATAAAAATTACATCAACTGTCCCTCTCAATTCTGGGTAAAATATAAAAGTGTTAAAATTTAATAATTAGATCCTAAATACATTTTTAGTAAGCCTAAAATTTATAGAACTCATTTTCGGATCACCGTTTATTTTAAAATATATAAGTTTGAATTTAACTTACTTAATATTAATCGACTGACGAAAGAGTGCTATTATCATTTACTAAATAAATTCGAAACCATATAAATATACATTCAATATACCTTACATATATTTCTAGATTTATTTTAATATCATATATTATTTTATTTGCATAGTTAATGAACTCATATAATATTTTAATTTATAATAATTAATGTATATATATATATATATATATATATATATATATATATATATATATATATATATATATATATATATATATATTATTTATTTTCACATAATGGTTCGTGAATCGTCGGGAATAGTCGAAGGGTAATTGATTACATGAACACGGTTCAAAGTTTTTGAAACATCAACATTACAGACTTTGCTTATCATGTCGAAATCAAATACGAATTAATTTTAAATTTGGTCGAGAATTTCCGGGTCGTCACAATGTATCCCTTTTTCATTACAAAACTGCAGCATCTGATTATTCTTAAATTTCATACCATTGTCTGTACGAATCTTTCTCACTTTCAACTTATACAAACTTTTAAGCTTCAGAATCAACACTTTAATATGCTCAAAAGTATCTGATTTATTTTTCAACATAACAACCCATGAGAAACGCGAATATTCATCAGTAACCACCAAGCAGTAAACATCTCCAGTAATAGTTTTGTGATTAACTGGACCGAAGAGATCCATGTGCAACAATTCCAGAGGAACACTAATCGAATGATGTTTCTTGGTAGCATGAGACTTCTTAACCTATTTCCCTTTCTTACACGAAAGACAATCTTCAGGAATATGAAAATTTTTAACATTTACACTATCAACCAGTTCATTGTGAACAACATTATTCATCTTTCTTAGACTTAGATGACCTATACGCTTGTGCCATAAGATAGACTCATGTTCAGTAGCTTTAGAAATGAAGGCCTGATGGCCAGTAGCTGCTTTCACATAATCCTTTCGCATATCAAGAATATAAAGGTCCTTGCACCTTAGAGCAGTCATCAGAATCATGTCTTCTGGAATCACAAACTCTTTCCTCAAGATATAACAAAATTTGTCATTGAATGCAACTGTATACTTTTTGTCAGCAACCTGTGAAACTGATAGCAGATTGTTCAACATCTGCTCTACAAAATTAACTTTATTAAAGCTGACATTCTCATTAGCAATCACCCCCTGTGCAGTAATATAACCTCCTTAACTACCTGCAAAAGAAACTGGTCCACCATCTACTATTTTGACATCAGAAAGTAAAGACAAGTTCCCTGTCATGTACCTGGACAACCCACTATTAACAATCCATGCACTGTAGCGTGGATTGTAGATGATCTGCACATGTAAAGTAGGAGATTAGTTCGAGAGGGCGACCCATGCCCTAATGGCAGTGGGTTTCCCATCAACACCAACTACTGGTAATTCTACCCATTGACCCTTAGATCCTAAGGGGCCGTCAGAGGTCTGAAAACCGTTAACTTCAAATTTACGTTTCCAAACTGTATTCTTAGGTAATGGTTTCCTGCAATAATCATTAGTTTGAAAAACTTTAACTTCATTTGTATGCACAAAAGATGATTTTGACATAGGATAAGATGATCTTCTGTTAAAAACACGTTTCCTATGTGGTGTCCGATTAATGGGCTTACAATTTGCAGCCCGATGTCCCAACATCCCACAATGGAAACAATTAACATTACCAAAGTTGTTAGCATTAAACACTTGACGTCTAGGTGGTGAAAACTATCTCCTAGATGGCGTGGTCTGTTGTTTAGACGGTGGGGGTGACAAAACTTGTTGTTTAACAGTTTGTCAACGACTAGGGGGTCTAATGCCCCGTCCTAATCCATCTGGACAAATACATTACATTTGATTACATCACGAGGTATTTGACCTCTATATGATACATTTTACAAACATTGCATTCGTTTTTTTAAAGACAAACTTCCATTACATCAAAAGTTGACGGCATGCATACCATTTCATAATATATCCAACTATAATTAACTTACTAATAATCTTGATGAACTCAACGACTCGAATGCAACGCTCCAAGTAATATCTCTAAAATGAGCAAATGCACAACGAAAGATTTCTTTCGTACCTGAGAATAAACATGCTTTCAAGTGTCAACCAAAAGGTTGGTGAGTTTATTAGTTTATCATAAACAATCATTTCCATTATTTTAATAGAACACAAGATTTTCATTTCCATTTCTCATAAATATACGTCCCATGCATAGAGACAAAAATAATCATTCATATGGATTGAACACCTGGTAATCGACATTAACAAGATGCATATAGAATATCCCCGTCATTTCGGGACACCCATCGTGTAACGACCTGACTTTTTTGACTTGCTTTTATGCCTTGTATTTTAGCGAAACTGCGTTTTTGTGCGTACTGTGTTACTTTATTACTCCGGAACCTTGGCACACGTGTTTTATATTCATATTTACTCTAAAACATGCCTTGGTGTATGTGGAATGCTTAACTTGTCCATTGGATGCTTTATAACCGTTAGTGTTACTTGCCGTTACGAATAAACCGCGGACTGCGCGCACGTTTGACTTTTGTCGAAACCGGAACTTTTGGACTGCGAAATATTAATTATTATTTCATAATAATAATTACTTGGGCCTTTGGATGCTTAATTTTATTTATTTAATTGCTAAAGCCCAATAGTTAGCCTTGTTGGACTTTCTACATTGATTGGGCTCAAGCCCACCCTACTCTAGCTAGTGACCCAATTAATTAGCCCAAGTATTATTACTAGTGGCCCATAATAATAAATAAATAAATAAATAAATAAATAATTAGTGAGTCATACTAGCATAATGGATAAGGATTATCAACTTTGTCACATGGGATTCTAGCATAAGGACACACTTTAGACAACCATTATCCATAAAGCAAATTTGTGTCCCCTCCCTCCCCTCTCAAAAATCAGGGCCAAGATGGCCTTTGCCATGTCACCAATCCTTGTCAATTTTCTTACTTATAAATACTAGCCCTTTGCCTCTCATTTCAACACTTGATCATTTTGATTTTTCACACACTTGTTCTTTCTTTCTTTCCTTACTTGTAAGTTTTCTTTTTCTTCCTCTTTTCCTTTAATATTTTTGTGTATCATCATCATTCATCTATGGAGATCAAGTTCCTTGTAGCTTTGATCTTGATTATATCTTGTTGATTCAAGCATGAATCCTTCAAGAACATTGAAGATTCATGCTTTCTAGCTTTGAATCTTCACCAACTTTGTAGATTCATCTTTCTTTTACTTTAATCTTGTTATTTTATGATAAAGATTCAAACTTTTGTTTGTAATCTTCATGTATCTTCAAGATCCAAGCTTTATGCTTCAAGATCTTCAAGAACAATTAGATGCAAGCTTTCTAGCTTGAATCTTCATATCTTTTTGTTAGATCTAAGTTCTTTTTGCTTTGATCATGTTGTTTTGTGAAAAAGATTCAAACTTGTGTTTGTTATCTTCATATATCTTAAAGATCCAAGCTTTATGCTTCAAGATCTTCAAGAACACTTAAAGGTTCAAGCTTTCTAGCTTTGCAACCTTGTAACTTGTGTGAAATGGATCCAAGCTCTCTAGCTTAGGGTTCCATCACCTCTTTTGACTTGGATTGTGATTATACATGTTGAATTGATATAAAGTTTGTAGCTTTAGTTGTAATTGTGACTTGTATTTGTGTTAAGACTAAGGATATGATGTAACCTTGGTTCATCATCCATCTAAGACTCATGAATGAGTTGTGTTCTTACTTGATCTTAACATATTGTGTATTGATGGTGAATCTTGGTCAAAAGTGATGCTAAACCATCAACGAGTTGTACACTTGAAGCTACAAGCATCAAGGATGAGAACCGTGATGAGAATCAAGCACCAAGAACCCCACCGGAGCACTTGTCCACTGATTTTCGTATCTGATCAGACCACCTGGGCTACTGGAAAGTTGATTTTAAGTTAGTTCGGTTCAAGTATATGATTTTTTGTTTAGGCCTCGTCTTAATCTGAGTTACGGTTTAGGATTTATGGCCCTCCGATAGTCACTACACCCTATTAACGTTGTGCTGAAATTTCTGACCTACTCGCACTTAAACCGTTGCCACGGTCAAACAAAGATGAGTTAGGTTCTGGAAATTGGTCAGTGGTTAGGGGACTCATATACGGAGCCATATCCACTGACTATGCATCTTTTCGATTTACGTAGAGGTCGTAGCAGCTGACCGAAGTCAGCCTATTGTTTCGATCTCTATTCTTGTCAAACTTACTTAGCTTTTATGATGATGAATGATGATGATGACACTTAAACTTATCTTATGCACTATTAGAATTTATTAAGACAACCTACTGACCTAGTAACCTTTGATTTAGGTTGACAACCTTTCGGACCGACTTACTACTTGCGTACTTTCATTACCGACTTTACCGCTTTTATCACTGTGAGTTATAGCATCCCTTTTTTACTTTAACTATTTTGGGACTGAGAATACATGCGCATTTTACATTTTACATACTAGGCACGAGTACTTAAACTTTATATATGTGTGGGTTATACAACGGCATAAATATTCCCTTTAGCACGGTAACGTTTAGTCATTGGTCTTTGAACCGGTGAACACGAATCTTAGATATGGATCCATAGGGTTTGATATCCCCACTCGGGCTAGTCTCGCTAGCATTTAACGAGTGTTTAATACTTCTTGAACATACGCACTCGCCAAGTGTACTTTCAGGGGGTTATAAACGTTAAGTCTAGTTACCGGGTGCCCACGGTTATACATATACTTTTCATACTGTTTGATACGTTGTTTGCAGCACTGAAATCTTGTGGCCTATCTTACGTTACTATATAGCTCACCAACATTCGTGTTGAATTTTTAAGCGTGTATTTCTCAGGTGCCTAGAGGTTTATTGCTTCCGCTGTTAGACTTGATGCCATGCTGTTATTGAATTGCTATTAAGGACCTGCTGTATTAGTTATCCGCCGCATTACTAGAGATGTCTCATTCATGGAACTTTTCTGTTGCACTCGTAGTTTATGTTAATTTCAAACAATGGCTTTGTAACGACCTTAGGGTCAAATAATTATGTTTATGCTCCTATTCATAGGATGCACGCTATCTTTTGTAAAAATGTTATCTTTTATGAATGCAAATCGGTTTTCAAACAGCATATAGTGTTTGACCATGTAATGATCCTGTTAATTGATGATCCGTACACGATGGTTTTGTACTGGGCGTCACATTTGGTATCAGAGCATTGGTTGTAGGGAATTAGGTTGCAATAGTGAGTCTAGACCGACCCAAGTAGGATTCACTAATAGGACTAATCTACAACTTGCTAGTTTACTTGTTTCTGCAAAACTTACTGCATGCTTTTGTCTACTATTCTCAGCTGTATGATCTTACTGCATGCTATTGCTTATCTTCACTACCATACGAACTTGTTGTATGCTTACTTCCGCTAATGCATGATTACTATCTGCTTTCACATGTTATTTCTGTTTAGCATTGTTGTTATTGCCATGCTAGGTTGCTATAGTGCCTAATACTTGCTTGCTTATGACTTACTGATATGGAAAAGTTATTTTCCTTGTTCAGATGTCGGATATTCCACCTGTCATCATTTTTGACAGCGATTCAGACTCGTCAACTGTAGTGACCCGAACTTTTCCATGTTTATATATATTAATTGAGATTGATATTTACATGATTAAATGTTTCCAACATGTTAAGCAATCAAACTTGTTAAGACTTGATTAATTGAAATATGTTTCATATAGACAATTGACCACCCAAGTTGACCGGCGATTCACGAACGTTAAAACTTGTAAAAACGACATGACGATATATATATGGATATACATATGGTTAAAAACGTTTCATATTAATTGATTTCATTGCGAGGTTTTGACCTCTATATGAGACGTTTTTCAAAGACTGCATTCATTTTTAAAACAAACCATAACCTTTATTTCATAAATAAAGGTTTAAAAAGCTTTACGTAGATTATCAAATAATGATAATCTAAAATATTCTGTTTACACACGACCATTACATAATGGTTTACAATACAAATATGTTACATCGAAATCAGTTTCTTGAATGCAGTTTTTACACAATATCATACAAACATGGACTCTAAATCTTGTCCTTATTTTAGTATGCAACAGCGGAAGCTCTTAATATTCACCTGAGAATAAACATGCTTTAAACGTCAACAAAAATGTTGGTGAGTTATAGGTTTAACCTATATATATCAAATCGTAACAATAGACCACAAGATTTCATATTTCAATACACATCCCATACATAGAGATAAAAATCATTCATATGGTGAACACCTGGTAACCGACATTAACAAGATGCATATATAAGAATATCCCCATCATTCCGGGACACCCTTCGGATATGATATAAATTTCGAAGTACTAAAGCATCCGGTACTTTGGATGGGGTTTGTTAGGCCCAATAGATCTATCTTTAGGATTCGCGTCAATTAGGGTGTCTGTTCCCTAATTCTTAGATTACCAGACTTAATAAAAAGGGGCATATTCGATTTCGATAATTCAACCATAGAATGTAGTTTCACGTACTTGTGTCTATTTTGTAAATCATTTATAAAACCTGCATGTATTCTCATCCCAAAAATATTAGATTTTAAAAGTGGGACTATAACTCACTTTCACAGATTTTTACTTCGTCGGGAAGTAAGACTTGGCCACTGGTTGATTCACGAACCTATAACAATATATACATATATATATCAAAGTATGTTCAAAATATATTTACAACACTTTTAATATATTTTGATGTTTTAAGTTTATTAAGTCAGCTGTCCTCGTTAGTAACCTACAACTAGTTGTCCACAGTTAGATGTACAGAAATAAATCGATAAATATTATCTTGAATCAATCCACGACCCAGTGTATACGTATCTCAGTATTGATCACAACTCAAACTATATATATTTTGGAATCAACCTCAACCCTGTATAGCTAACTCCAACATTCACATATAGAGTGTCTATGGTTGTTCCAAAATATATATAGATGTGTCGACATGATAGGTTGAAACATTGTATACGTGTCTATGGTATCTCAAGATTACATAATATACAATACAAGTTGATTAAGTTATGGTTGGAATAGATTTGTTACCAATTTTCACGTAGCTAAAATGAGAAAAATTATCCAATCTTGTTTTACCCATAACTTCTTCATTTTAAATCCGTTTTGAGTGAATCAAATTGCTATGGTTTCATATTGAACTCTATTTTATGAATCTAAACAGAAAAAGTATAGGTTTATAGGTGGAAAAATAAGTTACAAGTCGTTTTTGTAAAGGTAGTCATTTCAGTCGAAAGAACGACGTCTAGATGACCATTTTAGAAAACATACTTCCACTTTGAGTTTAACCATAATTTTTGGATATAGTTTCATTTTCATAATAAAAATCATTTTCTCAGAATAACAACTTTTAAATCAAAGTTTATCATAGTTTTTAATTAACTAACCCAAAACAGCCCGCGGTGTTACTACGACGGCGTAAATCCGGTTTTACGGTGTTTTTCGTGTTTCCAGGTTTTAAATCATTAAGTTAGCATATCATATAGATATAGAACATGTGTTTAGTTGATTTTAAAAGTCAAGTTAGAAGGATTAACTTTTGTTTGCGAACAAGTTTAGAATTAACTAAACTATGTTCTAGTGATTACAAGTTTAAACCTTCGAATAAGATAGCTTTATATGTATGAATCGAATGATGTTATGAACATCATTACTACCTTAAGTTCCTTGGATAAACCTACTGGAAAAGAGAAAAATGGATCTAGCTTCAATGGATCCTTGGATGGCTCGAAGTTCTTGAAGCAGAATCATGACACGAAAACAAGTTCAAGTAAGATCATCACTTGAAATAAGATTGTTATAGTTATAGAAATTGAACCAAAGTTTGAATATGATTATTACCTTGTATTAGAATGATAACCTATTGTAAGAAACAAAGATTTCTTGAGGTTGGATGATCACCTTACAAGATTGGAAGTGAGCTAGCAAACTTGAAAGTATTCTTGATTTTATGAAACTAGAACTTTTGGAATTTATGAAGAACACTTAGAACTTGAAGATAGAACTTGAGAGAGATCAATTAGATGAAGAAAATTGAAGAATGAAAGTGTTTGTAGGTTTTTTTGGTCGTTGGTGTATGGATTAGATATGAAGGATATGTAATTTTGTTTTCATGTAAATAAGTCATGAATGATTACTCATATTTTTGTAATTTTATGAGATATTTCATGCTAGTTGCCAAATGATGGTTCCCACATGTGTTAGGTGACTCACATGGGCTGCTAAGAGCTGATCATTGGAGTGTATATACCAATAGTACATACATCTAAAAGCTGTGTATTGTACGAGTACGAATACGGGTGCATACGAGTAGAATTGTTGATGAAACTGAACGAGGATGTAATTGTAAGCATTTTTGTTAAGTAGAAGTATTTTAATAAGTGTATTGAAGTCTTTCAAAAGTGTATAAATACATATTAAAACACTACATGTATATACATTTTAACTGAGTCGTTAAGTCATCGTTAGTCATTACATGTAAGTGTTGTTTTGAAACCTTTAGGTTAACGATCTTGTAAAATGTTGTTAACCCAATGTTTATAATATCAAATGAGATTTTAAATTATTATATTATCATGATATTATCATGTATGAATATCTCTTAATATGATATATATACTTTAAATGTCTTTACAACGATAATCGTTACATATATGTCTCGTTTAAAAATCATTAAGTTAGTAGTCTTGTTTTTACATATGTAGTTCATTGTTAATATACTTAATGATATGTTTACTTATCATAGTATCATGTTAACTATATATATATCCATATATATGTCATCATATAGTTTTTACAAGTTTTAACGTTCGTGAATCACCGGTCAACTTGGGTGGTCAATTATCTATATGAAACATATTTCAATTAATCAAGTCTTAACAAGTTTGATTGCTTAACATGTTGGAAACATTTAATCATGTAAATATCAATCTCAATTAATATATATAAACATGGAAAAGTTCGGGTCACTACAGTTCCTACCCGTTAAATAAATTTCGTCCCGAAATTTTAAGCTGTTGAAGGTGTTGACGAATCTTCTGGAAATAGATGCGGGTATTTCTTCTTCATCCGATCTTCACGCTCCCAGGTGAACTCGGGTCCTCTACGAGCATTCCATCGAACCTTAACAATTAGTATCTTGTTTTGCTTAAGTGTTTTAACCTCACTATCCATTATTTCGACGGGTTCTTCGATGAATTGAAGTTTTTCGTTGATTTGGATTTCATCTAATGGAATAGTGAGATCTTCTTTTGTAAAACATTTCTTCAAATTCGAGACGTGGAAAGTGTTATGTACAGCCGCGAGTTGTTGAGGTAACTCTAGTCGGTAAGCTACTGGTCCGACACGATCAATAATCTTGAATGGTCCAATATTCCTTGGATTTAATTTCCCTCATTTACCAAATCGAACAACGCCTTTCCAAGGTGCAACTTTAAGCATGACCATCTCTCCAATTTCAAATTCTATATCTTTTCTTTTAATGTCAGCGTAGCTCTTTTTTCGACTTTGGGCGGTTTTCAACCGTTGTTGAATTTGGATGATCTTCTCGGTAGTTTCTTGTATAATCTCCGGACCCGTAATCTGTCTATCCCCCACTTCACTCCAACAAATCGGAGACCTGCACTTTCTACCATAAAGTGCTTCAAACGGCGCCATCTCAATGCTTGAATGGTAGCTGTTGTTGTAGGAAAATTCTGCTAACGGTAGATGTCGATCCCAACTGTTTCCGAAATCAATAACACATGCTCGTAGCATGTCTTCAAGCATTTGTATCGTCCTTTCGCTCTGCCCATCAATTTGTGGATGATAGGCAGTACTCATGTCTAGACGAGTTCCTAATGCTTGCTGTAATGTCTGCCAGAATCTTGAAATAAATCTGCCATCCCTATCAGAGATAATAGATATTGGTATTCCATGTCTGGAGACGACTTCCTTCAAATACAGTCGTGCTAACTTCTCCATCTTGTCATCTTCTCTTATTGGCAGGAAGTGTGCTGATTTGGTGAGACGATCAACTATTACCCAAATAGTATCAAAACCACTTGCAGTCCTTGGCAATTTAGTGATGAAATCCATGGTAATGTTTTCCCATTTCCATTCCGGGATTTCGGGTTGTTGAAGTAGACCTGATGGTTTCTGATGCTCAGCTTTGATCTTAGAACACGTCAAACATTCTCCTACGTATTTAGCAACATCGGCTTTCATACCCGGCCACCAAAAATGTTTCTTGAGATCCTTGTACATCTTCCCCGTTCCAGGATGTATTGAGTATCTGATTTTATGAGCTTCTCTAAGTACCATTTCTCTCATATCTCCAAATTTTGGTACCCAAATCCTTTCAGCCCTATACCGGGTTCCGTCTTCCCGAATATTAAGATGCTTCTCCGATCCTTTGGGTATTTCATCCTTTAAATTTCCCTCTTTTAAAACTCCTTGTTGCGCCTCCTTTATTTGAGTAGTAATGTTATTATGAATCATTATATTCATAGATTTTACTCGAATGGGTTCTCTGTCCTTCCTGCTCAAGGCATCGGCTACCACATTTGCCTTCCCCGGGTGGTAACGAATCTCAAAGTCGTAATCATTCAATAATTCAATCCACCTACGCTGCCTCATATTCAGTTGTTTCTGATTAAATATGTATTGAAGACTTTTGTGGTCGGTATATATAATACTTTTGACCCCGTATAAGTAGTGCCTCCAAGTCTTTAATGCAAAAACAACCGCGCCTAATTCCAAATCATGCGTCGTATAATTTTGTTCGTGAATCTTCAATTGTCTAGACGCATAAGCAATCACCTTCGTTCGTTGCATTAATACACAACCGAGACCTTGCTTTGATGCATCACAATAAATCACAAAATCATCATTCCCTTCAGGCAATGACAATATAGGTGCCGTAGTTAGCTTTTTCTTCAATAACTGAAACGCTTTCTCTTGTTCATCATTCCATTCAAATTTCTTCCCTTTATGCGTTAATGCAGTCAAGGGTTTTGCTATTCTGGAAAAGTCTTGGATGAACCTTCTGTAGTAACCAGCTAGTCCTAAAAACTGGCGTATGTGTTTCGGAGTTTTCGGGGTTTCCCACTTTTCAACAGTTTCTATCTTTGCCGGATCCACCTTAATACCTTCTTTGTTCACTATGTGACCGAGGAATTGAACTTCTTCCAACCAAAATGCACACTTTGAAAACTTAGCGTACAATTCTTCCTTCCTCAATACTTCTAACACCTTTCTCAAATGTTCACCGTGTTCTTGGTCATTCTTTGAGTAAATAAGTATGTCATCAATGAAAACAATGACAAACTTGTCAAGGTATGGTCCACACACTCGGTTCATAAGGTCCATGAACACAGCTGGTGCATTAGTTAAACCAAACGGCATGACCATAAACTCGTAATGACCGTAACGTGTTCTGAAAGCAGTCTTTGGAATATCATCTTCTTTCACCCGTATTTGATGATACCCGGAACGTAAGTCAATCTTTGAATAAACAGACGAGCCTTGTAGTTGATCAAATAAGTCATCGATTCTCGGTAGTGGGTAGCGGTTCTTGATGGTAAGTTTGTTCAACTCTCGGTAGTCGATACACAACCTGAATGTACCATCTTTCTTCTTGACAAACAAAACAGGAGCTCCCCACGGTGATGTGCTTGGTCGAATGAAACCACGCTCTAAAAGTTCTTGTAATTGGCTTTGTAGTTCTTTCATCTCGCTGGGTGCGAGTCTGTAAGGAGCACGAGCTATTGGTGCAGCTCCTGGTACAAGATCTATTTGAAATTCAACGGATCGATGTGGGGGTAATTCCGGTAATTCTTTCGGAAATACATCAGGAAATTCTTTTGCGACGGAAACATCATTGATGCTCTTTTCTTCAGTTTGTACTTTCTCGACGTGTGCTAGAACAGCATAGCAACCTTTTCTTATTAGTTTTTGTGCCTTCAAATTACTAATAAGATGTAGCTTCGTGTTGCCCTTTTCTCCGTACACCATTAAGGGTTTTCCTTTTTCTCGTATAATGCGAATTGCATTTTTGTAACAAACGATCTCCGCTTTCACTTCTTTCAACCAGTCCATACCGATTATCACATCAAAACTCCCTAACTCTACTGGTATCAAATCAATCTTAAATGTTTCGCTAACCAGTTTAATTTCTCGATTCCGACATATATTATCTGCTGAAATTAATTTACCATTTGCTAATTCGAGTAAAAATTTACTATCCAAAGGCGTCAATGGACAGCTTAATTTAGCACAAAAATCTCTACTCATATAGCTTCTATCCGCACCCGAATCAAATAAAACGTAAGCAGATTTATTGTCAATAAGAAACGTACCCGTAACAAGCTCCGGGTCTTCCTGTGCCTCTGCCGCATTAATATTGAAAACTCTTCCACGGCCTTGTCCATTCGTGTTCTCCTGGTTCGGGCAATTTCTAATAATGTGGCCCGGTTTTCCACATTTATAACAAACTACATTGGCATAACTTGCTCCGACACTACTTGCTCCGCCATTACTCGTTCCGACACCATTTGTTCCTTTCGTTCTATTAACCCCTGGTCCGTAGACCTCACACTTCGCCGCGCTATGACCATTTCTTTTACACTTGTTGCAAAATTTGGTGCAGAACCCTGAGTGATTCTTTTCACACCTTTGGCATAGCTGCTTCTGATTGTTGTTGTTGTTGCGGTTATTATTGTTGTTGGGATGATTGTTGTAGTTGCTGTTGTTGTTGTTGTTGTTGTTGTTGGGCCGTTTGTTGTAGTTGCGATTGATGTTGCGATTGTTGGGATAATTGTTGCGATTATTGTTGTAATTGCTGTTGTTGTTGTATTGGTGATTCTTATCACCGTTTTCCTCCCACTTTCTTTTGACTTGCTTCACATTGGCCTCTTCAGCAGTCTGTTCTTTAATTCTTTCTTCAATCTGGTTCACGAGTTTGTGAGCCATTCTACATGCCTGTTGTATGGAGGCGGGCTCGTGTGAACTTATATCTTCTTGGATTCTTTCCGGTAATCCTTTCACAAACGCGTCGATCTTCTCTTCCTCATCTTCGAATGCTCCCGGACACAATAGGCACAATTCTGTGAATCGTCTTTCGTACGTGGTAATATCAAATCCTTGGGTTCGTAACCCTCTAAGTTCTGTCTTGAGCTTATTGACCTCGGTTCTGGGACGGTACTTCTCGTTCATCAAGTGCTTGAATGCTGACCACGGTAGTGCGTACGCATCATCTTGTCCCACTTGCTCTAGATAGGTATTCCACCATGTTAACGCAGAACCTATGAAGGTATGCGTAGCGTACTTTACTTTGTCCTCTTCAGTACACTTACTTATGGCAAACACCGATTCGACCTTCTCGGTCCATCGTTTCAATCCGATCGGTCCTTCGGTTCCATCAAATTCCAAAGGTTTGCAGGCAGTGAATTCTTTGTAGGTGCATCCTACACGATTTCCTATACTGCTAGATCCAAGGTTATTGTTGGTATGTAGCGCAGCCTGTACTGCGGCTATGTTTGAAGCTAGAAAAGTACGGAATTCCTCTTCATTCATATTCACGGTGTGTCGAGTAGTCGGTGCCATTTCCTTCAAAATAGTTAAATGGAACAAGTTAATCATACAGAATATTAAGAGTAGTTAATAGTATTTCGTAGCATAATATGAACTCATTTATAAAAGCTTTTTCTTCATATTAGCGTTTTATAAGTTTAAATTCGGGTAGTACCTACCCGTTAAGTTCATACTTAGTAGCTAATATACAATTCAACTACTACAATTCTATATGAAAAACTGATTATAATAATATTTCGCGTTCAAACTTTTACACAACATTTTACAAACTTACAATACCGCTTATTTTACATATAGCATGAAATATAGCACATAATAAATTTGATACAAGATGGTTGTGAAGATAATTCTAGCTAGTACACAAGTCGTTCAGCAAAGGCAATAAAGACACGTAATTCATACGTCCAGAAACAAGTCATGCATTCTGGTTTTACTAGGACTACTTCCCATCCTTGGTCTTGTGGAACATAACCGTTATGGCCGTTGATAAGACAGCGTGTTGTAACGTCGTTAAAGGGACGAGGGTTACGTAATGTCCAACAGTCCCGTAACAATCTAAAAACCTCATTTCTTACCCCAATTACCGACTCCGTCACTTGTGGGAACGTTTTGTTTAATAGTTGTAGCCCGATGTTCTTGTTCTCACTTTGGTGAGAAGCGAACATTACTAATCCGTAAGCATAACATGCTTCTTTATGTTGCATGTTAGCCGCTTTTTCTAAATCACGAAGTCCAATATTCGGATATATTGAGTCAAAATAATTTCTTAACCCATTGCGTAAAATAGCATTTGGGTTCCCCGCAATATATGCGTCAAAGTAAACACATCGTAACTTATGGATTTCCCAATGTGATATCCCCCATCTTCCGAACGAAAGCCTTTTATAAACCAAGGCATTCTTGGAACGTTCTTCGAATGTCTTACAAACTGATCTCGCCTTAAATAGTTGTGCCGAAGAATTCTGACCGACTCTAGACAAGATTTCATCAATCATGTCTCCGGGTAGGTCTCTTAAAATATTGGGTTGTCTATCCATTTTGTGTTTTTATACTGTAAAATAGACAAGAGTTAGATTCATAAAAAAAATACTTATTAATACAAGCAATTTTTACATATATCATAAAGCATAAGCACACTATATTACATATATTACACCACACGAATACAACTATCTTATTCCGACTTGCTTGTTTCTTCTTCTTCGGTTTTGGTTCGTTTTGCCAAGTTTCTAGGGATATATGATGTTCCCCTAATACGAGCCGTCGTGATCCACATTGGTTTAGAAAAACCTGGTGGTTTAGAGGTTCCCGGGTCATTGTTACAACTTAAGGACTTCGGGGGTTGACGATACATATAAAGTTCATCGGCGTTGGAATTAGATTTCTCTATTTTTATGCCCTTTCCCTTATTATTTTCTTTTGCCTTTTTAAATTCAGTTGGGGTAATTTCTATAACATCATCGGAATTCTCGTCGGAATCCGATTCATCGGAGAATTGGTAATCCTCCCAATATTTTGCTTCCTTGGCGGAAACACCATTAACCATAATTAACCTTGGTCGGTTGGTTGAGGATTTTCTTTTACTTAACCGTTTTATTATTTCCCCCACCGGTTCTATTTCTTCATCCGGTTCCGATTCTTCTTCCGGTTCCGATTCTTCTTCCGGTTCCGACTCTTCTTCCGGTTCCTCTTCGGGAACTTGTGAATCAGTCCACGAATCATTCCAATTTACATTTGACTCTTCATTATTATTAGGTGAGTCAATGGGACTTGTTCTAGAGGTAGACATCTATCACATAATATCAAACGCGTTAAGAGATTAATATATCACATAATATTCACATGTTAAAAATATATAGTTTCCAACAAAATTTGTTAAGCAATCATTTTTCAAGTAAACACGGTCGAAGTCCAGACTCACTAATGCATCCTAACAAACTCGATAAGACACACTAATGCAAAATTCTGGTTCTCTAAGACCAACGCTCGGATAGCCTTTGAAATGTCCCGTTCTTATTTATTAAAAACGTTCCATATTAATTGATTTCGTTGCGAGGTTTTGACCTCTATATGAGACATTTTTCAAAGACTGCATTCATTTTTAAAACAAACCATAACCTTTATTTCATAAATAAAGGTTTAAAAAGCTTTACGTAGATTATCAAATAATGATAATCTAAAATATCCTGTTTACACACGACCATTACATAATGGTTTACAATACAAATATGTTACATCGAAATCAGTTTCTTGAATGCAGTTTTTACACAATATCATACAAACATGGACTCCAAATCTTGTCCTTATTTTAGTATGCAACAGCGGAAGCTCTTAATATTCACCTGAGAATAAACATGCTTTAAACGTCAACAAAAATTTTGGTGAGTTATAGGTTTAACCTATATATATCAAATCGTAACAATAGACCACAAGATTTCATATTTCAATACACATCCCATACATAGAGATAAAAATCATTCATATGGTGAACACCTGGTAACCGACATTAACAAGATGCATATATAAGAATATCCCCATCATTCCGGGACACCCTTCACATATGATATAAATTTCGAAGTACTAAAGCATCCGGTACTTTGGATGGGGTTTGTTAGGCCCAATAGATCTATCTTTAGGATTCGCGTCAATTAGGGTGTCTGTTCCCTAATTCTTAGATTACCAGACTTAATAAAAAGGGGCATATTCGATTTCGATAATTCAACCATAGAATGTATTTTCACGTACTTGTGTCTATTTTGTAAATCATTTATAAAACCTGCATGTATTCTCATCCCAAAAATATTAGATTTTAAAAGTGGGACTATAACTCACTTTCACAGATTTTTACTTCGTCGGGAAGTAAGACTTGGCCACTGGTTGATTCACGAACCTATAACAATATATACATATATATATCAAAGTATGTTCAAAATATATTTACAACACTTTTAATATATTTTGATGTTTTAAGTTTATTAAGTCAGCTGTCCTCGTTAGTAACCTACAACTAGTTGTCCACAGTTAGTTGTACAGAAATAAATCGATAAATATTATCTTGAATCAATTCACGACCCAGTGTATATGTATCTCAGTGTTGATCACAACTCAAACTATATATATTTTGGAATCAACCTCAACCCTGTATAGCTAACTCCAACATTCACATATAGAGTGTCTATGGTTGTTCCGAAATATATATAAATGTGTCGACATGACAGGTCAAAACATTGTATACGTGTCTATGGTATCTCAAGATTACATAATATACAATACAAGTTGATTAAGTTATGGTTGGAATAGATTTGTTACCAATTTTCACGTAGCTAAAATGAGAAAAATTATCCAATCTTGTTTTACCCATAACTTCTTCATTTTAAATCCGTTTTGAGTGAATCAAATTGCTATGGTTTCATATTGAACTCTATTTTATGAATCTAAACAGAAAAAGTATAGGTTTATAGTCGGAAAAATAAGTTACAAGTCGTTTTTGTAAAGGTAGTCATTTCAGTCGAAAGAACGACGTCTAGATGACCATTTTAGAAAACATACTTCCACTTTGAGTTTAACCATAATTTTTGGATATAGTTTCATTTTCATAATAAAAATCATTTTCTCAGAATAACAACTTTTAAATCAAAGTTTATCATAGTTTTTAATTAACTAACCCAAAACAGCCCGCGGTGTTACTACGACGGCGTAAATCCGGTTTTACGGTGTTTTTCGTGTTTCCAGGTTTTAAATCATTAAGTTAGCATATCATATAGATATAGAACATGTGTTTTTTTGATTTTAAAAGTCAAGTTAGAAGGATTAACTTTTGTTTGCGAACAAGTTTAGAATTAACTAAACTATGTTCTAGTGATTACAAGTTTAAACCTTCGAATAAGATAGCTTTATATGTATGAATCGAATGATGTTATGAAAATCATTACTACCTTAAGTTCCTTGGATAAACCTACTGGAAAAGAGAAAAATGGATCTAGCTTCAATGGATCCTTGGATGGCTCGAAGTTCTTGAAGCAGAATCATGACACGAAAACAAGTTCAAGTAAGATCATCACTTGAAATAAGATTGTTATAGTTATAGAAATTGAACCAAAGTTTGAATATGATTATTACCTTATATTAGAATGATAACCTATTGTAAGAAACAAAGATTTCTTGAGGTTGGATGATCACCTTACAAGATTGGAAGTGAGCTAGCAAACTTGAAAGTATTCTTGATTTTATGAAACTAGAACTTTTGGAATTTATGAAGAACACTTAGAACTTGAAGATAGAACTTGAGAGAGATCAATTAGATGAAGAAAATTGAAGAATGAAAGTGTTTGTAGGTGTTTTTGGTCATTGGTGTATGGATTAGATATGAAGGATATGTAATTTTGTTTTCATGTAAATAAGTCATGAATGATTACTCATATTTTTGTAATTTTATGAGATATTTCATGCTAGTTGCCAAATGATGGTTCCCACATGTGTTAGGTGACTCACATGGGCTGCTAAGAGCTGATCATTGGAGTGTATATACCAATAGTACATACATCTAAAAGCTGTGTATTGTACGAGTACGAATACGGGTGCATACGAGTAGAATTGTTGATGAAACTGAACGAGGATGTAATTGTAAGCATTTTTGTTAAGTAGAAGTATTTTAATAAGTGTATTGAAGTCTTTCGAAAGTGTATAAATACATATTAAAACACTACATGTATATACATTTTAACTGAGTCGTTAAGTCATCGTTAGTCGTTACATGTAAGTGTTGTTTTGAAACCTTTAGGTTAACGATCTTGTTAAATGTTGTTAACCCAATGTTTATAATATCAAATGAGATTTTAAATTATTATATTATCATGATATTATCATGTATGAATATCTCTTAATATGATATATATACTTTAAATGTCTTTACAACGATAATCGTTACATATATGTCTCGTTTAAAAATCATTAAGTTAGTAGTCTTGTTTTTACATATGTAGTTCATTGTTAATATACTTAATGATATGTTTACTTATCATAGTATCATGTTAACTATATATATATATCCATATATATGTCATCATATAGTTTTTACAAGTTTTAACGTTCGTGAATCACCGGTCAACTTGGGTGGTCAATTATCTATATGAAACATATTTCAATTAATCAAGTCTTAACAAGTTTGATTGCTTAACATGTTGGAAACATTTAATCATGTAAATATCAATCTCAATTAATATATATAAACATGGAAAAGTTCGGGTCACTACAGCCTTGGCGGAAATGAACCCTCAAGCTGAACCATCGCCGGTTATCCAACCCGTTCGAAACGGGTGCACCTACAAAGAATTCCAGAGCACTAAACCACATAACTTCAGCGGAACTGAGGGGCCTGTTAGTCTCACAAGATGGTTTAAAAAGCTTGAATTAGTATTCCGAGTCAGCAACTGTTCCGAGTCCAACAAAACCAAATTTGCTTCCTGCAAGCTATCTGATGGCGCCCTCACGTGGTGGAACACCATGGCTCAGGCACAAGGTATTGATGAGGTGTATGCTACGCCTTGGGAGGAGTTCAAAGCGGCTATGATTGATGAGTATTGTCCGAGAACCGAGATACAAAAGATGGAAATGGAGTTTATGCAATTGAAAGCTGTTGGCAACGATCTCGATGGTTACAATCTGAGGTTTCTTGAGTTAGCTCTTATGTGTCCTACCATGGTCACCCCGGAATTCAAGCGTATGGAGAGATACTTTTGGGGACTCCCTAAGTCCATCAAGGGTAATGTCACCTCGTCCAAGCCACCGAATGTTCCAGAAGCAATGCGCATGGCGCATACACTCATAAATCAGATTCTCATCGATGAACCGGAGAAGTCCAAGTCTGAAGCGGGTAGTAGTGACAAGCGCAAGTGGGATAATAACAAGGGAAGAATCTACGATCAAACCCCTGCCAAGAGGCACAACAACAGTGGAAACCCCAACCCCGGCACAAGTTCAAACCCGAACTACAAGGGTACTCTACCGCAGTGCAAGAGGTGCTATAAGCACCATACCGGGTACTGTAATGCGGTCTGTGAAAAATGCAACAAAATCGGACACGTTGGCAAGAACTGCAAGATTCCCATTCCAGCTGTGAGGACAAACCAAAATGGGCCAAGGAAATGCTATGAGTGTGGACAGCAGGGCGACTTTAGGAATGATTGCCCCAATAAGAAGAAGGACGGCGGACCACCGCGAGGTAGAGCTTTTAATGTCAATGCAAGGGATGCACGCGAGAACCCCAACTTGGTGACAGGTATATTCACTATCAACAACCTTTTAGCTTCTGTCCTATTTGATACTGGTGCCGATAGAAGTTATGTATGTAGACACTTTTGCGAAAAGATAAATTGGTCATTAGTTCTTTTAAAAGAAAGTATGCTAGTTGAGGTAGCCAATGAGAAACTTGAGAAAGTTGACCAAATTGGCCGAGGAGCTATTATTAACATAGCTGGTGTGGATTTCAAAATTGACTTGATACCCATCAAATTGGGAAGCTTTGACGTGATTGTCAGCATGGACTGGTTGACTAAAGTAAGGGCCGATGTTATCTGTGGAGATAAAGCTCTTCGTATACCACAAGGAGATGGTGAGCCACTGGTTATATACGGAGAGAGATGTAGTTCGAAACTGAACCTCATTAGTTGTATGAAAGCGTAGAAGATCATGAAGAAAGGACGTCTTGCTGTTTTAGCACACGTGAAGGTTTTAGAAACAGAAGAGAAGAGTGTGAATGATGTGCGAATCGTGAATGAATTCCCTGACGTCTTTCCGGAAGAACTGCATGGATTACCGTCACCCAGAGCAGTGGAGTTCCAAATCGATCTAGTGCTGAGAGCTGCACCCGTAGCTCGTGCGCCTTATCGTCTGGCACCTTCAGAACTGCAAGAGTTGCAGAGTCAACTGCAGAAATTGCTCGACCGAGGGTTTATCCAACCGAGCTCGTCACCTTGGGGCGCAACTGTTTTATTCGTGAAGAAGAAGGACGGATCCTTCCGCATGTGTATCGACTACCTCGAACTCAACAAATTGACGATCAAGAATTGATATCCTCTTTCCCGAATTGACAATCTTTTTGATCAGCTGCAAGGATCAAGCGTTTACTCTAAGATTGATTTGCGATCTGGTTATCACCAGTTGAGGGTGAAGGAGAGTGATGTGATGAAGACTGCGTTTAGAACCCGCTATGGTTATTATAAGTTTCTCGTGATGCCGTTCGGATTAACCAACACACCAGCCGTGTTCATGGACCTCATGAATCGTGTCTGCAAGCCATACCTGGATAAGTTCATTATTGTTTTCATAGATGATATCCTCATCTATTCCCGAAGTGAAGAAGAACATGAACAACATCTTCGGTTAGTGCTCGAACTCTTGAGACAAGAGCAGCTTTATGCCAAATTCTCCAAGTGTGAATTTTGGCTGAAGGAAGTCCAATTTTTGGGTCATATTGTGAGTGATCAAGGTATCAAAGTCAATCTCGCCAAGATCAAGGCTATCAGCATGTGGGAAACCCCCACTACTCTGACTCACATCCGCCAATTTCTAGGTCTTGCCGGTTACTACAGAAGGTTTATTGAAGGTTTTTCGTTGATTTCGCGTCCTTTGACCGCGCTGGCTCACAAAGGAAAGAAGTTCGTTTGGGAAACTGAATAAGAAGCAGCATTTCAAACCCTGAAGCAGAAGTTAACCACCGCACCTATCTTATCTCTTCCCGAAGGCAGTGACGATTTCGTTGTATACTGTGATGCTTCGAAGAATGGTTTTGGTTGTGTATTGATGTAAAGAACGAAGGTCATTGCTTATGCATCTCGTCAGTTAAAGATTCATAAGCAAAACTACACTACTCACGATCTCGAACTTGGAGCCATTGTCTTCGCTTTGAAGTTGTGGAGACACTATCTTTATGGGACAAAGAGTACCATATTCACCGATCACAAAAGCCTCCAGCACATCTTTGATCAGAAACACCTGAACATGAGATAGTGACGATGGATTGAGACGCTGAACGACTATAATTGTGAACTTCGTTACCATCCTGGTAAGGCCAATGTTGTAGCCGACACTTTAAGTCGAAAGGAGAGAACGATACCTCTTCGTGTTCGGGCTCTGAACATCACCATCCATTCGAACCTCCATAGCCAGATCCGAGTAGCCCAAGAAGAGGCTCTCAAGGAGGAGAACATATCTCGTGAATACCTGAACATCATGGTCTCTAAATTCGAGGTTAAGGAGTCTGGACTCCGATGTTATGCCGGAAGAATTTGGGTACCTCGTTATGGGGATTTACGAAGCCTTTTACTTGATGAAGCCCATAAGTCGAGATATTCGATTCATCCAGGAGCCAGAAAAATGTACCACGATCTTAAGGAACAGTATTGGTGGCCAAATCTTAAGAAGGATGTTGCAACTTATGTTGGAAGGTGTTTGACTTGTTCGAAGGTTAAGGCTGAACATCAGAGGCCATCTGGATTACTTCAATAACCAGAAATCCCACAATAGAAATGGGAAGCAATTACGATGGATTTCATCACGAAGCTACCAAAGACGGTGGGCGGATACGATACAATCTAGGTTATCGTTGACCGTCTTACCAAATCTGCTCATTTTCTAGTGATGAAAGAAACAGATACAATGGAGAGACTTGCTCAACTATACATCAAAGAGGTTGTATCTCGTCATGGCGTGCCACTATCAATGATCTCAGATCGCGATCCCCGTTTTGCTTTCAGATTCTGGCGTTCCTTGCAAGAAGCCTTGAGAACCCGTCTCGACATGAGCACCGCGTATCACCCCCAGACCGACGGTCAGAGAGAACGAACGATTCAGACTTTAGAGGACATGATACGTGCCTGTGTTATTGACTTCGGAAAGTCTTGGGAAAGGCATCTGCCGCTAGCTGAATTCTCTTACAACAACATTTATCATTCGAGTATTAAAGCCGCGCCTTTTGAAGTGTTGTATGGCCGCAAGTGCCGTTCTCCTATTTGTTGGGCCGAGATAGGTGAAGTGCAGATCACCAGACCCGAGATAGTCCATGAAACGACGGAGAAGATTTCTCAGATTCAGGCAAGACTTAAGACGGCCCGCGATCGCCAAAAGAGTTATGCTGATCTTAAACGTAAAGACTTCGAATTCAACGTAGGTGACCGAGTAATGTTGAAGGTCGCACCTTGGAAAGGTGTAATTCGCTTTGGAAAGTGCGGAAAGTTAAACCCGCGATGCATCGGACCCTTTGAAATTGTGGAACGTGTTGGACCGGTTGCTTACCGTATGGATCTTCCGACTCAGTTGAGTGCTGTTCATCCTACCTCCCATGTATCAAATTTGAAGAAATGTCTTACTCCACCGGAACTTGTTATACCATTAGAAGAACTTATGATTGATGATAAACTCCACTTCGTGGAAGAGCCTGTCGAAATTATGGACCGTGAGGTCAAAACCTTGAAACGCAATCAGATTCCAATTGTCCGAGTTCGATAGAATGCCAAACGTGGACCTGAGTTTACCTGGGAACAAGAGGATCAAATGATGCGGAAGTATCCTCACCTTTTCCCGACTCCAACACCTGCCTCAGCTTAAATTTCGGGACAAAATTTCCAATAACAGGTGGGTAATGTAACGACCCGACTTTTTCGACTTGCGTTTATGCCTTGTATTTTAGCGAAACTGCGTTTTTGTGCGTACTGTGTTACTTTATTACTCCAAAACCTTGGCACACGTGTTTTATATTCATGTTTACCCTAAAACATGCCTTGGTGTATGTGGAATGCTTAACTTGTCCATTGGATGCTTTATAACCGTTAGTGTTACTTGCCGTTACGAATAAACCACGGACTGCGCGCACGTTTGACTTTTGTCGGAACCGGAACTTTTTGACTGCGAAATATTAATTATTATTGTATAATAATAATTACTTGGGCCTTTGGATGCTTAATTTTATTTATTTAATTGCTAAAGCCCAATAGTTAGCCTTGTTGGACTTTCTACCTTGATTGGGCTCAAGCCCACCCTACTCTAGCTAGTGACCCAATTAATTAGCCCAAGTATTATTACTAGTGGCCCATAATAATAAATAAATAAATAAATAAATAAATAGTGAGTCATACTAGCATAATAGATAAGGATTATCAACTTTGTCACATGGGATTCTAGCATAAGGACACACTTTAGACAACCATTATCCATAAAGCAAATTTGTGTCCCCTCCCTCCCCTCTCAAAAATCACGACCAAGATGGCCTTTGCCATGTCACCAATCCTTGTCAATTTTCTTGCTTATAAATACTAGCCCTTTGCCTCTCATTTCAACACTTGATCATTTTGATTTTTCACACACTTGTTCTTTCTTTCTTTCCTTACTTGTAAGTTTTCTTTTTCTTCCTCTTTTCCTTTAATATTTTCGTGTATCATCATCATTCATCTATGGAGATCAAGTTCCTTGTAGCTTTGATCTTGATTATATCTTGTTGATTCAAGCATGAATCCTTCAAGAACATTGAAGATTCAAGCTTTCTAGCTTTGAATCTTCACCAACTTTGTAGATTCATCTTTCTTTTACTTTAATCTTGTTATTTTATGATAAAGATTCAAACTTTTGTGTGTAATCTTCATGTATCTTCAAGATCCAAGCTTTATGCTTCAAGATCTTCAAGAACAATTAAGATGCAAGCTTTCTAGCTTGAATCTTCATATCTTTTTGTTAGATCTAAGTTATTTTTGCTTTGATCATGTTGTTTTGTGAAAAAGATTCAAACTTGTGTTTGTTATCTTCATATATCTTAAAGATCCAAGCTTTATGCTTCAAGATCTTCAAGAACACTTAAAAGTTCAAGCTTTCTAGCTTTGCAACCTTGTAACTTGTGTGAAATGGATCCAAGCTCTCTAGCTTAGGGTTCCATCACCTCTTTTGACTTGGATTGTGATTATACATGTTGAATTGATATAAAGTTTGTAGCTTTAGTTGTAATTGTGACTTGTATTTGTGTTAAGACTAAGGATATGATGTAACCTTGGTTCATCATCCATCTAAGACTCATGAATGAGTTGTGTTCTTACTTGATCTTAACATATTGTGTATTGATGGTGAATCTTGGTTAAAATTAATGCTAAGCCATCAACGAGTTGTACACTTGAAGCTACAAGCATCAAGGATGAGAACCGTGATGAGCATCAAGCACCAAGAACCTCACCGGAGCACTTGTCCACTGATTTTCGTATCTAATCAGACCACCTGGGCTACTGGAAAGTTGATTTTCAGTTAATTCGGTTCGATTAGATGATTTTCCGTTTAGGCCTCGTCTTAATCCGAGTTACGGTTTAGGATTTATGGCCCTCCGATAGTCACTACACCCTATTAACGTTGTGCTGAAATTTCTGACATACTCGCACTTAAACCGTCACCACGGTCAAATGAAGACGAGTTAGGTTCTGGAAATTGGTCAGTGGTTAGGGGACTCATATACGGAGCCATAGCCACTGACTATGCGTCTTTTCGATGTATGTAGAGGTCGTAGAAGCTGACCGAAGTCAGCCTATTGTTTTTATCTCTATTCTTGTCAAACTTACTTAGCTTTTATGATGATGAATGATGATGATGATTGAAAGGACCCGTCCTAAACCATCTGGACGAAGTCGCCAAAAACTGGTTCCATTGCGATGATCGACTCCAAATACTGTCTTTAAAATGAGCAAATGCACAGCGGAACGTTTCTTTCATACCTGAGAATAAACATGCTTTCAAGTGTCAACCAAAAGGTTGGTGAGTTCATTAGTTTAACATAAATAATCATTTCATAATTTTAATTGACCACAAGATTTCATATTTCCATTTCTCATAAACTTACGTCCCATGCATAGAGACAAAAATATCATTCATATGGATTGAACACCTGGTAACCGACCTTAACAATATGCATATTAGAATACCCCCATCATTTCCGGGATCCTCCTTCGGACATGATATAAGTTTCGAAGTACTAAAACATCCGGTACTTTGGATGGGGCTTGTTGGGCCCGATAGATCTATCTTTAGAGTTCGCGTCAATTAGGGTGTCTGTTCCCTAATTCTTAGATTACCAGACTTAATAAAAAGGGGCATATTCGATTTCGATAATTCAACCATATAATGTAGCTTTGATTACTTGTGTCTATTTCGTAAAAACATTTATAAAAATAGCGCATGTATTCTCAGTCCCAAAAATATATATTGCAAAAGCATTTAAAAAGGGATTAATGAAACTCACGCATATAAATATTGTAAAACAGTTAATAAAGCATTTGCATGTATTCGCAGTTCAAAATATATTTCAAAAGCATTTAAATAAGCAGTTATAAAAATAGCGCATGTATTCTCAGTCCCAAAATGTAAAGAGTAAAAGGGAATCAAATGAAACTCACCATACTGTATTTTGTAGTAAAAATACATAGAACGACATTGAACAAGTATAGGGTTGGCCTCGGATTCACGAACCTGTATTATTTATATATATATATTAAAACATGTAATCGTAATCGAACAATTTATATACGTATTTATTAGTGATATCAAGTTATAACTTATGTGTTTCATTAAAATATTTTAATATTACCGATAATGATATATTAATAATAATGATACGAATTAATGATAATGATAATAGTACTAAGGATACTAATGATAAAAATAATACTATTATTGTAAAAAAATAATGATTTTAATAAAAATGATAGTTTTTAATAATAATAATAATAATAATAATAATAATAATAATAATAATAATAATAATAATAATAATAATAATAATAATAATATAATAATAACAATAATAAATATAATACTTATTTTTATGATAATAATAATAAATACAATTATGATACTTATAATTATAATTATAATTATAATACTAATAATAACAATAACAATAATAATAATACTAATAAACAAAATAATAACTAATTAACAATGATAGCAAATAAAATAAGTGTATACCCTCTCCAAGCTTTTTCTAAAAAGATATGCTCCAGACGAGACTCGAACCCATGACTACTCGCTCCCTTGAAAAGCCTAAGACCGCTCCTCCATAACTGTTTTTCTGAATTAAAACCCTCCTAATTTTCTATAACCCGTATGTATTTCGTTCCCTATTTTTCTTCCTCCATTCAACTAGTCGACCCAATCATTCTTTTGGCCCAGACAGTTTCACAAGCCCAACAATAGAAAAAAATATAACTCGTAGCCCAACAAAGAACAAGATCTCGGCCCAACGTTTAATAGGTTTAGTTTAAGAAATGAGAAATAAAAGAAGAAGAAAAAACGTCGGTGGTGCTTGAATAAATTTTAACAGCCGTCCTCTTTTTCTTTCTACTATCATCATCATCATCATCATATCTATCCATTCGGTTTAATGGATCCAAACAGCCGCTAACATATTTAGTTATATTAATCGATGGGTTTGGGTTTCAACAAAAGGAAACAGAAATTTATAACAGTAGGTCATCGGTTTAAGGTTCATCTACCTCGATCGACACCAAACAACAAACAATGACTCATAATAGCAGGTGATCTTCGTTAATAACAGAAGTACAAGGGTTGTTTGTGTGACGACTCCGTCAAAACACTTAACGGCTCCGTCACTTGGTCCCACAGCTTGATCGAAACTCTATATGAATTTTATAAAACAACCTTGCATTCTTTATTTAAAAATGATTTCCTATAAAGGAGATCTACTAAAATGTATAAGTTTAGAAAAACCATACAATAATACTTTAACCAAAATTTGACCCAAAACAAAGTCAACAAACAACCACTATTTAATGTAACAAAAATAGATTGCAAGTTAATGTTTAACAAAAGCTGCCATCGTAAATATGCAGACTCTCTAAGCACAGCGGAAGCATTCAATCATGAACCTGAGAATAAAACATGCGAGTAACTGTCAACAAAAATGTTGAGTGAATTATAGGTTAATATTGCAAACAATATTTAATTTAAACAATAAAAATTTATGTTTGAAAACATAAAACTCCTTTTTGAACCACCAAATTATATGTTAGAAAACATATAATAAAACATTATTCCATTTTCCGTGAGCCACCTGGTAACCACTTAACCCTTTATTTACCCTTGCCAAACACAATAAATAATATACACCGAACAAGTGTATCTACAACAAAATACGAAGTACTAAACATTCCGATTATAAATTGCTAGCGCGACTAGCTCGAAATGGGGTTGTCAAACCCGATAGATCTATCCATAGGATTCGCGTTCACCAGTAGAAACCAGTGATTACAGTTACCAGACTAGGGAATATTTTTGTTCAACTCACAATGAATAATTTAAACCAACTTCCACTTGTCCAAAATATAAAATAAATTGCATGTATTCTCATCCCAAAAGATTTAAATAGAAAAATGGGACTATAACTCACCTTAAATAGCAACTGAAGAAATCTCACAAACAAGCGAACAGCAAGTAAAGTAAAGTGACCAAGAAAGATCACAACGCCGACCTATAAATAAAGCAGGTCGAAATAAATAACTAACTTAGGTCAAGTCTTAGTATGATAGCTATTGTACATGTTGCAAGTAGACATAGAACATTACTCAGCAAGCATCGGTTTGATTGGAACAGCATAAGGACACACACTTTCTATTTTTAGAAAGTTTCTATTTTTAGCAGGTTTCCATTTTTGGAAAGTTTCTATTTTAGGAAAGTTTCTATTTTAGGAAAGTTTCTATTTTTAGAAAGTTTCTATTTTAGGAAAGTTTCTATTTTAGGAAAGTTTCTATTTTTGGAAAGTTTCTATCTTTGGAAAGTTTTCAAATTTAGAAACTTCTATTTTTAGAAAGTTTTGAAGTTAGGAAAGTTTCCTTATTTAGAAAGTCAACAGAAGTCAACTGAAAGTCAAAGTCAACCGAAAGTCAACTCAAAAGTCAAACTTGGTCAACATAGTCAACATTAATTTGAAAAGTGTAAGTTATAATAATAACATAGGTTATAATGTTTATTAAAGTCAAAAGTGTAAAGTTATGTCATAACATAAGTTTAATTAAATAAAATGAATTATTAAAGTTAATATAAGTTGAAGTGTTATAATTAGTATAACATAAGTATTTAATTAATTAAATATTAATCATAATATAAGTTTTATTAATTAATAATGAATTTTAATTCATATCATAAGTATTATAAATTAATAATGAATTATTAATTATATCATAAGTTTCTAATTAAAATTATTAAATTATAAGTATTTAATAATTAAATCATAATTAAATAATAATTAAGTCTTATAATAATTAAATAATTATTTAATCTTTGTTATAAGTCTTATAATAATTTCTCAAAAATAAATTTAATACTTATCATAAGTATTTTCCTTTAATAATAAAAGTAATATTAATCATAAGTTTAATTAAAATGTTAATTAAATCATAATTAATAATTAAATGATATAATAAATATTTATATCATAAGTCTTAAATAATAATAATTACTTCTTTTATCATAAGTAATTTATTAATAATGAAAGCCATTCATTTTAACATAAGTTTAATCATTAACCATAAGTTTTAAGTTTAAAAGTTCATCGGGTCGTATCTTGAGCCCCGGGTGTCGGTTTCGGGCGAGCCACATATGCATCTCCGCCTACTCAAACCACCCGACACAATTATGTACTCAAGAACACTCCAAGAACAGTCCCTAGGTCGTGGATATCAGCCATGACAACACTTGGGAATTCAATTTACTCAAAACAGTGATTTAGGCACAACGGGTGAACCGTGGCTCGGATTTAGGTGACCTGAACATGAAAATTCGTCCCACCATCAGTCCTAACCAAATGACACACCCTAAAGACACCAAGGATGATCACAAAGTCGGACCATACCTTGTTCTTGCCCATAACACCTTTCAATCTTTACCAAAAATCAAATTAAGCATATCTAGGGCTCCGGGAATCGAAACGACATGAATCCGGAGTCTAAAATTAATGTCTTGATGAGAGGAACTCATTTATATACTTTATTTTAACTTTTATATCAGTTACAAAGTCAGAAACACACGAAAAAGCTGCTGTCCCAATTAAATCAAACCGAAAACATATGCAAACGAGTAATTCTACGCATCCAATCAACCATACAATAACATACAATTATCATACTATCAATATAACATACAAAATCAGTAAAATATAAGAAAAATCAAAAAGCTAGGGTTAGGGTTTATACCCTAATCAATAATCAAGTAGTAAGATCGCGTAGAGAACGGAATGAGGAACGCGTTGGTGTTAATTAATCCTTGATCCAAATAATAAAAATTGATGAAGATGATGATGTTTGGGGAGTGCTAGTCGACGGCCAAAAAAAAGAAAAAGAGGAAGGGAGAAAAAGTTAGAGAGAATTTAGGTTTTGATAAAAATAAATGGAATGTGAAATAATAAGATGGAAAATGGAAAAATGAGGAGTAAACCCCCCTCCCCCTTGAATGGTGCGGCCAAAACTGAATGGAGTGGGCCCCATTTGTGGGCCAACTTGCTAAAAGATTAATTCCTTATGGCCCGAAAGCCCGAACGAATCCCGAAACGCGAAAACGCACGTACGCGATTAAAAATCCGGAAAGATAACAAACGCGCGACGAAAAATAAATATAAATACACCATATAATAATATGATCTTAAAATATCATATTTAAAATATTTAGGATTTAAAAATCCCGAAAGCTCGACCGTTGGTTTGAAAACCGAAAAGATTCGCCGGATGGAAATCCGCGACACGTAGAAACGTATAGTTTAAAATATGAATACAAATATTCATATAACAAATAATAATTAATATATTACTATAAAATAATAATATAGATCATAAAAATGACGTGGCACGAATAACAATTAACGGTCGTTAAATAATTAACGGCAAAAGATAACGGAAAAAGTAGGGTCGTGACAGTACCTTCCCGTTACGGAAATTTCGTCCCGAAATTTAAGCAGGTGCAAGGGTTGACTCAGCATTTGGGAACAAATGCGGGTACTTCTGCCTCATCTAGTCTCCACGCTCCCAAGTCAACTCGGAAACGCGTCTGGCGTTCCATGTAACTCGAACAATAGGAATTCTACTCTGCTTGAGAGTCTTAACCTCTCGGTCCATAATTTCAACAGGTTCCTCAATAAAATGTAGTTGCTTATCAACATGAAGTTCATCAAAAAGAATAGTTTCATTGGCCTCGGCCAAACACTTCTTTAAATTCGATACATGAAAAACGTCACAAATAGCACTGAGTTCTTGTGGCAATTTCAAACGATAAGCCGCCGGTCCAACTCTCTCAATAATCTCAAAAGGTCCAACAAAACGAGGACTCAACTTTTCCCTTCTACCAAAATGTATTACACCATTCCAAGGTGATACCTTCAACATAACACGATCACCGACCTGAAATTCAATTTCGTTCCTTCTCTTATTGGCATAACTCTTTGGCCTACTTCTGGCGGTTCTCAATCTTTCCTTAATATGTACAATCTTTTCGGTAGTCTCATGAATAATTCCTGGACCTATGAGTTGAGCATCCCCAACCTCATTTCAGCAAACAGGAGACCTACACTTTCTGCCATACAGAGCTTCAAACGGTGCGGCCTTAATACTTGCATGTTAACCATTGTTACAAGAAAATTCAGCCAACGGGAAGTATCTATCCCAACCATTACCAAAATCAATTACGCATGCCCTCAACATGCCTTCTAACGTTTGGATGGTCCTTTAATTCTGACCGTCCGGCTGTGGATGATAAGCGGTGCTCATATCCAATTTAGTTCCCAAAGCATCTTGTAAAGACTGCCAAGACCTCGATGTAAATCGACTGTCTCGGTCCGAAATAATAGTTACGGGAACACCATGCCTCGAAACAATTTCCTTCAAATATAAACGGGTAAACTTCTCCATTGAATCTGTTTCCTTAATCGGTAAGAAATGAGCTGGTTTTGTGAGTCGGTCAACAATCACCCAAATGGTATTATAACCACCCACAATTCTCAGTAACTTCGTAATAGAATCCATTGTAATACCTTCCCACTTCCACTCGGGAATCTCAGGTTGCACCAATAGTCCAGACGGTTTCTGATGTTTAGCTTTAAGCTTAGCACAGGTCAAACACTTAGCCACATACGTAGCCACATCAGCCTTCAAATGAGGCCACCAATACAGCTCCTTAAGACCATGATACTTCTTTCCTGAACCAGGATGAATAGAGTACCTAGACTTATGAGCCTCATCTAAAACAAGTTTTCGTAGATCACCAAACTTCGGAACCCAAAGGCATCCCGCAAAATACCGAGTACCATCGGTTTGTACCTCTAACTGTTTACTTAAGCCTCGGACCTTCCCGTTATAAAATTTTCCTCTCTCAAGGCTTCTTGTTGAGCTGCAAAAATCTGCCTTGCGAGGTTTGTTCGAATGGTCATATTCAAGGCCCTAAACCTACGAGGTTCAACTCTCTCTTTTCGACTTAAAGCATCAGCCACGACATTGGCTTTTTCCCAGAATGGCTAAAGGAGTTCATAATCATAATCGTTCAATAATTCAACCCATCTTCGCTAATTCATATTCCACCGTCTTTGATCAAAGATATGTTGAAGACTTTTGTGATCAGTGTACACTGTACTTTTGACCCCATATAAATAATGTCTCCAAATCTTAAGCGCAAACACAACAGCTCCTAACACTAAATCATGGGTTGTATAATTCTGTTCATGGATCGTCAACTGACATGACACATAAGCGATGACTTTCTTTCGTTGCATCAAACGCAACCCAAGCCCTGACACGATGCATCATAATAGACAACAAAATCGTCATTGCCCTCAGGTAGTGACAATATCGGAGCAGAAGTTAACTTCTCCTGCAGAGTTTGAAAAGCAGCATCTTGTTCATTCTTCCACTCATACTTTTTCCTTTTGTGCGTTAAAGCAGTCAGAGGTTTAGCTATTTGAGAGAAATCTTGAATGAACCTTTTATAATGACCTGCTAATCCTAGAAACTGGCGAATTTGAGTAGGAGTTTTCGGAATTTCCCACTTTTCAATTGCCTCAATCTTGGCGGGATCAACTAGTATTCCTTGTTTACTAACAATATATCCAAGGAATTGAACTTCTCTTAATCAGAAATTACACTTAGAGAACTTAGCGTACAACTCTTCTGTTCTCAACAGATCCAGCACTAACCTCAAATGTTCTTCGTGCTCTTCATCACTCTTAGAATATATAAGAATGTCGTCGATGAAAACAATAACGAATCTGTCCAGATAGGGTCTACACACACGGTTCATGAGGTCTATGAACACAGCAGGTGCATTTGTCAATCTGAACGGCATAACAAAGAATTCGAAGTGACCATAACAGGTACGAAAAACGGTTTTCGAAATATCAGTTTCTTTAACGCGCAATTGGTGATAACCGGAACGAAGATCAATCTTAGAGTAAACGGACGAACCTTGAAGTTGATCGAACAGATCATCAATTCTCGGAAGCGGGTAACGGTTTTTAACAGTAAGCTCGTTCAATTCACGATAATCAATACACAAACGAAACGAACCATATTTCTTCTCAACAAACAAAATGGGAGCTCTCCAAGGGGACAAACTGGGACGGATGAAATAAAGTTGCAACAATGAAGGAAGAAATAAATATGGAGTAGTCACATCGGTAGCATAGATATTTAAGGCAATTCTCTCAAAGGAGTTAACCGAGGATCATGGACTCCAAAGTAAATTTTCATTATATTTCCGAAAGGAAGAGGTACGAAAAGTGTGATAATTCAACGAGAGTGAACTTTCGTGTACAATGAGCGAGGAAGTCTAGGATTCATCCATATTCCTAAATTTATGTGCGGATGAAAAGAATGCGAATCATGGGTTATAAAGAATGGTCGACTCCGGTTGAGATGAATCTCCAAAAATAATTTCGTGTACCCCAAAGTATTGAATCCTAGGATTGATGTTTATGAGGGTGTTGCGATTGACAGTGAATATTGAGAGTAGAAACTCCTCAATCAGTCTAGTGTAATATATATCCATGATACCCGCCATAACAACAGTTGGGGTAGAAACCCACTTAGCGCCTTTTCTACAATAGGGTGACCATCGAGTGTACCCCAGAAACTTGATTTATTCGGTCTGCGTTTCGGCCATGTCCAACCATAAGAGGGAAAATTCTATGGGCGCAAAGACTTTCCAACAAATTTTATAAAACCGACATCCAAACTGGTGTAAGAATTTCTATCAATGAACTTAATGGTAAATTTCATCCTTAAACGGAGGATGAGAAGAACTGTGATCCAAGCACTCTGTAGAGTAATGCGAAAATTCTAATGTAATCAATCAAAGAAGTTTTGAAAAAGCTTTAAACGTCTGATGTAACCCCATAAATGGAACGAAGCTCTTAGTAAATTTAGAAGTATGTACAACGTGTACCATTTTACGTAAAACAATTTGAGTTAACTAGACAACTCGACATGAGTGATTTTAAAATAATTTTGAAGGTACAATTTAGTGTATACTAGCCAAAATAGGTAAGGGTAAATTTATCCATTCGAATTCATACGTACATATATGATTTTATAATTAGTATACATGACAAAATATTTCATTACTTCTATTCGCCCATAAATCTCACGAGAACCGCCCAATTACACAAATGTGTAAAAATTTTAAATGAAAAGCAGGGTATCCGCATTATAAAGGTTACGAGTTGAAGTAAGACCGTTAAAGCTCGGGTGAAGGACTTGAATCGTCTTGCGACATCTAATCAATAAATGCTACGAGGTCATGAAAACCAATGAGTTAAATATTGTTTTGACTTTTATCAGGACACAAGTCCTTGGGTCAAAACTAGTCACGTGCGAAGCTGTCACTAACAAGCGAGTTATGAATGATAAAACATGGGGTAAGTAGTTCGGTTAAGATGAGTCTCTCGTATATCAACAAATAAGATAATGAGTATCTTCCTTACTCATGTAACAACGTTAGAATTTCTGAATGAGTGGTGTACAAATTTTCTTTGACTCACTTTCTATTCCTCATGTCACAATATTGGGACTTTTTATGAATTAACGTAATATAATCACGTTGGCCTGACGCCATTATATTTCACTAACTCATAGTTCCATTCCAATATCACTACATAAGGTCAGGACACGTGGTCAACCTCGAATTTCAACACAATTTCCCTAAAACAATTTCTTAACAATGTGCTAAGGATAGCACAAGAGACAAAGACATCGAAAGTAATGAATAGGAGTAACAATGACATAAAAATGTCTTCGAAGTACCAAGAATCTCTAAAAGTCAAGAATGACGTTTTCCGTTTCAAAAACCAAGGCACATGGGAACAACGGCACAAAGGCACGTAATATAACAAAAATGTTGTATACCCAAACACAATAGCTGACATTGAAATGCCGAGCCTTTAGAAGTCAAGAATGACATCTCGCGTAATATAACTCAAACGCTATATACCTAACCCTTATAGATGACATAGAAATGCCTAGAATTCTAGAACACGTAATGGAACCCAAACGTTATATCAATAAACACAAATTATGACATAGAAATGTCGAGAATTTCAGAAGTCAAGAATGACACCCCCTCGGTTTCACTAACCGAGGTGTTCCTTTAAAAGATGAACTCACATGAGTCGGAGAATACGTTTAAATCGGAATGGGAGTTCCTCCCGGATTCAGAACATAATAGAAATGTATGTATGATAACAATATACATACCAACACGATACAAATAATCCCATATAATAATATATAATAGGCCGGGCTGTAGACTAGACTCACTAATGCACCCTATTGACTCGGGTAACGACATCAATGCAGCCTAATTCCCTACAACCAACGCTCTGATACCAACTGTGACGACTCCGTCAAAACACTTAACGGCTCCGTCACTTGGTCCCACAGCTTGATCGAAACTCTATATGAATTTTATAAAACAACCTTGCATTCTTTATTTAAAAATGATTTCCTATAAAGGAGATCTACTAAAATGTATAAGTTTAGAAAAACCATACAATAATACTTTAACCAAAATTTGACCCAAAACAAAGTCAACAAACAACCACTATTTAATGTAACAAAAATAGATTGCAAGTTAATGTTTAACAAAAGCTGCCATCGTAAATATGCAGACTCTCTAAGCACAGCGGAAGCATTCAATCATGAACCTGAGAATAAAACATGCGAGTAACTGTCAACAAAAATGTTGAGTGAATTATAGGTTTAATATTGCAAACAATATTTAATTTAAACAATAAAAATTTATGTTTGAAAACATAAAACTCCTTTTTGAACCACCAAATTATATGTTAGAAAACATATAATAAAACATTATTCCATTTTCCGTGAGCCACCTGGTAACCACTTAACCCTTTATTTACCCTTGCCAAACACAATAAATAATATACACCGAACAAGTGTATCTACAACAAAATACGAAGTACTAAACATTCCGATTATAAATTGCTAGCGCGACTAGCTCGAAATGGGGTTGTCAAACCCGATAGATCTATCCATAGGATTCGCGTTCACCAGTAGAAACCAGTGATTACAGTTACCAGACTAGGAAATATTTTTGTTCAACTCACAATGAATAATTTAAACCAACTTCCACTTGTCCAAAATATAAAATAAATTGCATGTATTCTCATCCCAAAAGATTTAAATAGAAAAATGGGACTATAACTCACCTTAAATAGCAACTGAAGAAATCTCACAAACAAGCGAACAGCAAGTAAAGTAAAGTGACCAAGAAAGATCACAACGCCGACCTATAAATAAAGCAGGTCGAAATAAATAACTAACTTAGGTCAAGTCTTAGTATGATAGCTATTGTACATGTTGCAAGTAGACATAGAACATTACTCAGCAAGCATCGGTTTGATTGGAACAGCATAAGGACACACACTTTCTATTTTTAGAAAGTTTCTATTTTTAGCAGGTTTCCATTTTTGGAAAGTTTCTATTTTAGGAAAGTTTCTATTTTAGGAAAGTTTCTATTTTTAGAAAGTTTCTATTTTAGGAAAGTTTCTATTTTAGGAAAGTTTCTATTTTTGGAAAGTTTCTATCTTTGGAAAGTTTTCAAATTTAGAAACTTCTATTTTTAGAAAGTTTTGAAGTTAGGAAAGTTTCCTTATTTAGAAAGTCAACAGAAGTCAACTGAAAGTCAAAGTCAACCGAAAGTCAACTCAAAAGTCAAACTTGGTCAACATAGTCAACATTAATTTGAAAAGTGTAAGTTATAATAATAACATAGGTTATAATGTTTATTAAAGTCAAAAGTGTAAAGTTATGTCATAACATAAGTTTAATTAAATAAAATGAATTATTAAAGTTAATATAAGTTGAAGTGTTATAATTAGTATAACATAAGTATTTAATTAATTAAATATTAATCATAATATAAGTTTTATTAATTAATAATGAATTTTAATTCATATCATAAGTATTATAAATTAATAATGAATTATTAATTATATCATAAGTTTCTAATTAAAATTATTAAATTATAAGTATTTAATAATTAAATCATAATTAAATAATAATTAAGTCTTATAATAATTAAATAATTATTTAATCTTTGTTATAAGTCTTATAATAATTTCTCAAAAATAAATTTAATACTTATCATAAGTATTTTCCTTTAATAATAAAAGTAATATTAATCATAAGTTTAATTAAAATGTTAATTAAATCATAATTAATAATTAAATGATATAATAAATATTTATATCATAAGTCTTAAATAATAATAATTACTTCTTTTATCATAAGTAATTTATTAATAATGAAAGCCATTCATTTTAACATAAGTTTAATCATTAACCATAAGTTTTAAGTTTAAAAGTTCATCGGGTCGTATCTTGAGCCCCGGGTGTCGGTTTCGGGCGAGCCACATATGCATCTCCGCCTACTCAAACCACCCGACACAATTATGTACTCAAGAACACTCCAAGAACAGTCCCTAGGTCGTGGATATCAGCCATGACAACACTTGGGAATTCAATTTACTCAAAACAGTGATTTAGGCACAACGGGTGAACCGTGGCTCGGATTTAGGTGACCTGAACATGAAAATTCGTCCCACCATCAGTCCTAACCAAATGACACACCCTAAAGACACCAAGGATGATCACAAAGTCGGACCATACCTTGTTCTTGCCCATAACACCTTTCAATCTTTACCAAAAATCAAATTAAGCATATCTAGGGCTCCGGGAATCGAAACGACATGAATCCGGAGTCTAAAATTAATGTCTTGATGAGAGGAACTCATTTATATACTTTATTTTAACTTTTATATCAGTTACAAAGTCAGAAACACACGAAAAAGCTGCTGTCCCAATTAAATCAAACCGAAAACATATGCAAACGAGTAATTCTACGCATCCAATCAACCATACAATAACATACAATTATCATACTATCAATATAACATACAAAATCAGTAAAATATAATAAAAATCAAAAAGCTAGGGTTAGGGTTTATACCCTAATCAATAATCAAGTAGTAAGATCGCGTAGAGAACGGAATGAGGAACGCGTTGGTGTTAATTAATCCTTGATCCAAATAATAAAAATTGATGAAGATGATGATGTTTGGGGAGTGCTAGTCGACGGCCAAAAAAAAGAAAAAGAGGAAGGGAGAAAAAGTTAGAGAGAATTTAGGTTTTGATAAAAATAAATGGAATGTGAAATAATAAGATGGAAAATGGAAAAATGAGGAGTAAACCCCCCTCCCCCTTGAATGGTGCGGCCAAAACTGAATGGGGTGGGCCCCATTTGTGGGCCAACTTGCTAAAAGATTAATTCCTTATGGCCCGAAAGCCCGAACGAATCCCGAAACGCGAAAACGCACGTACGCGATTAAAAATCCGGAAAGATAACAAACGCGCGACGAAAAATAAATATAAATACACCATATAATAATATGATCTTAAAATATCATATTTAAAATATTTAGGATTTAAAAATCCCGAAAGCTCGACCGTTGGTTTGAAAACCGAAAAGATTCGCCGGATGGAAATCCGCGACACGTAGAAACGTATAGTTTAAAATATGAATACAAATATTCATATAACAAATAATAATTAATATATTACTATAAAATAATAATATAGATCATAAAAATGACGTGGCACGAATAACAATTAACGGTCGTTAAATAATTAACGGCAAAAGATAACGGAAAAAGTAGGGTCGTGACAGTTTGGTTTGGTTATTGAAACAGAAACCTATTTCAACAAATTATAAATGGGTTTCATTGAAAAACAATTATACAGGTAGTTGTAACGTCAAACAGGAGCACGACATCAACTGTAGTTCGATGGTTGAGGTGTTGGGTGGCTGCAAAACAGATCGTGGTATCATCGTAGCTGTAACAATTAAAATAATAGCAGTGGTATGGTATCGATCACGATGTATGTGGTAGTGTTTGACTGGGAAAACTGAAAAATATAAGTGAGAAATGAGAGTTAGAGGTTGAGATGGTGGTTTCATGGTGGTTGTATGCGTGGATGGAAACAGAAAGATGCAGTTGGTTTTTGTTCTTAATGTTGGAGTGGTGAAGATAGTCATGGTGGGGTTTTGTTGTTTTGGATTTTTGGTAATCGAAACCCAACAGCAGTAGCAAATCGAGCAAGGTTTAATGGTTGTGGAAATCATGTATCATGTATGTTTATATATAAAGAATGAGGTGGTGAAAGGAGGTGGTTGAAAACCGAAGCAAGAGAGAGACGTATCGTGAAGGTTGTGGTGATTGCACGTGGTGGAACATGGTGGTTCTACGGTGGTAGGGTGGTGATGGATTATAAAGGTGGTGGTTGTGGTTCGAACCTCAAACATGAAATAGAACTATGGTGGTGACGTTGTTGGGTGAAATGGGTTTTAAGCACATGAAATGAGTTTTTAGAGATTTCTCTGTAAGTATGTATATGTATAAATATGAATATAGAATTAATTGGTGAATCAAACAAATAACAAAAGAGTAAGTGCTTGTCAATTGTATACACAGTAATATTCCATTCAGGGATGAAAATGAATTGAGCAAGTCTCGTGTATAAATAATAAATAATACATAAATATTAATAATATTAAAATCATAATATCACATGTGAGGAATATATAGCAGCCTTGAATTTGGAATATCCTACCGACGGTTTTTTTTACGGACTATTATATCGAGCCCCGTTGTTCACTCAGTGGCGAATAAAAAGTCTTCAGAAAATTTTTATATTTTTAAATTAACTAGCTTTAATTATTTTTGTCATTATGGTATAAAATCGAGTCACTAATTTAATAAATAAAAATTACATCAACTGTCCCTCTCATTTATGGGTAAAATATAAAAAATGTTAAAACTTAACAAATAGTTCCTAAATACATTTTTAATAAGCCTAAAATTTATAGAACTCATTTTCGGATCACTGTTTATTTTAAAATAAAATAAGTTCGAATTGAACCTCTCTAAATAATAATCAAAACGTCCAACGAATATTACAATCATTAAATATTTATTTTTAATATACTTAATTTATATATATAGATATATTTTTAAATAATTATTATAATATCAAATTTTTATTTTATTACTTTTTAATAACAACAACATATAATACTTCAGATTATATTTCGAATTATTATTTATATATTCATACACACATATCTAATTACAATTAATTGTTCGTGAATCGTCAGGCATGGTCAAAGGGTAATTGAATACATGAATATAGATTTTAAAACTTTCGAGACTTAACATTATAGATTTTGCTTATCGTGTCGGAAACATATAAAGATTAAAGTTTAAATTTGGTCGGAAATTTCCGGGTCACTACAGTACCTACCCGTTGAAAGAAATTTCGTCCCGAAATTTGATAGAGGTCGTCATGGATAACAATAAGAATGTTTTCATGACAAATATGAGTTGATAAATAGGGTTTTATCATCATTGAGTAATATGGATAAAATCAATTGCTTACGTGAAGAGTATAAGTGAAGCTATCGCGGAAAAGTGAAATGAGTAAATGTATATGCGTTTTAACCGATGACGTGGTTATGATTGATTTCCGGAATTCATGAGATTTAAAGAAAATCTTCGCAATAAAATTTGATTCTTCGATAATCAAGGAAATCTGGATCTTCTTTGATTAAATACAATAATCTGTTTCGATTGATCTGTCGGATATTTCACTATAAATCCACCCCCATCGTTTCCTTACAACTCACACCATCTGTTCTTTCTCTCTCAATTCATACCTTAAAGCATTCGTCGATATGCTCCATCCTATTCTGATCCTTAATATACTCTTAACTTTCATATCTGTCATTCTTCTTTTTCAACTACCACCGGAGGAAGTTATTTTCTTTTACCCTTACCTTGGGGTTATAGTGTTTTTAATTCTCCCGTGTCTTTACGTTGCGATACGTATTGATATACACGGTTTGTAATTTATGTGTTGTTGTCGAGCTTTATATTTTCTTTTATATTCAAGAGTTCCATACTTTTGTCTCCTCTTCCCGACTACAAGCCAAGCGAATAATGGTTCAGAATTCGTAGGTATGAATTTTGAAATGAATATAGTTAATGTTCTAAGAAGGGAATCGTAATGGTACGATCTTGCTTTGTCAAATTACCAGAATCTCCCGGAAAAGACTGAATCATCAAGAAAATATTTTCTTGATATGTTTAGAAATTAGATAGAATGTAAGAGTCGTGTAAATGGCACATGATGATGGTACTGTGAATCATCACATTCCATTAGAAACTCAGCATGAATTACTGTAATATAATCACGTTGATCAAGTGTCATTATATTATACTAACTCATGCATCAGTTCCCAACATTACTTCAATAACATTCATATTTTAAGCTCGAAAGTTTATAGAATATAGAAACTAACAGTTTCTATATGATGTAACACTGATAACACGAAGAGATTGATGATTTCAGATAAGAATAATTATAAAAATATCTTCAGAAATATGGAGGATATTTATAATGGAAGATACGATGATATCTCTGAATATCTAAGATCAGAGTATGATAGAAACTATTGTCTGCAATAGTTTAGAGTAAGGAGCAAGATATTCACTAAGGACTTTAACAGACATTGAATTATTTGGATTCTTTGAAGTCAAACTTATTCTTTGTGATTTATCCACGGCTTTCTTCATAGTTTCGCATAATCTGCTTTTCGGTACTATATTTTCTATTGAATGTTTCCAATATATTGATACACAGGAAGCACGAAGAGGTATATAATTTCGGATGAGAATATTTATGAAAATATCCTCAGAAATATCAAAGATATTGATGATGATATTTTGGAATTTCTAAGTTCGACGGTTGATGGAGAAAGATTTTCCGCAAGATTTTAACATGACTTCGGAGCAAGATATTCTCTAAAGATTTCAACGGATCCAGAATTACCTGAATCCTTTGAATATAGGATTTGGTCCTTGTATTTGTCCTTGGTCTCCTTCATGGGTAACTCAATCTGTTTTTCAATACCCAATTTTCTATCGAGCGTTCATAACACTCCTTTCTTTATCATCAAACTTTTGTCCGTTTAGACCATCTACCATTTTTCTGTTTCCTCTGCATTTAATGCTATGATATCTGAATCATCGGTTATTAATCCGAGGTGGTTTCAGGAGAATTGTGTTTTTAGATGATTAAACGCTGATGGTAATATGATGGAATATGAAAGGTTACCTGGTAACAATAAAAGAGCACGCGTATATATAAACGTTATAATAAGGTTGTTTCGTACGAAAAGTCGAAGTTGACTTGTTGGAGTTGTGACAAAATTGGCTAATTTTGAAAAGGGATCGCAAAGTTGTTTTTGTTAATAAATGCCAAAGGATCTGACGCGGCTACGTGCTGAACTTTTACTCAATTTCCGAGAGTTTCTCAGGTGCATAACTATATGCATAAATCTTTCCTTCCGTAGATGAAGTGCGGTTGATTCATCCTATCGATTGAGGTGTTTTCAAGAATCATGAAAGGTTTGAACGCAGAATGTAATCGTGAAGATACAAATGAGGTTTAAGACGAAATCAAGTGGCAAACTTGAAGAATTGTTTAGTTTCATATGTTATATTCAATATTTTAATTCATTTTAATTGTCCAATGTTATTAGTCCACAGTCGATAGTCCACAGTTGACAGTGCAATCATTCATATATAGTTTAATATATAATATTTGAATTAATTAATACGTATCGTGACCCGTGTACATGTCTCAGACTCGATCACAACTCAAAGTATATATATTATTATAGAATCAACCTCAACCCTGTATAGAGAACTCGATCATTACTGCATATAGAGTGTCTATGGTGATTCCAAATAATATATATAGATGTGTCGATATGATATGTCAAAACCTTGTATACGTGTCCCGATATTTAAAGTGCGTAAAATAAATAACAGAAATTAAATGACGATAAATAAAGTGCGTAAAGTAAATAACAGAAATTAAATGACAATAAATAAAATTGCGAGAATATAAATTGCGATAAATAAATTGCGATAAATAAAATGTAATATGGAATTAACAGTTAGCTAGGAACAGTTAGCTAGGATTTTGTTAGCGTGGTTTCTTAACAAAATTTCATATTGTCAATTAGTCTGTTTCTAATCAATTTTTATTGTGTCCATTATTTCTTCATTATGCCACTTGTTGGATTCTGATAGATCAAAATCCAAATATGAAATTGAATTTGAATGAAAATAGTTATTCTTTGGTGAACGGATACGTAAATCGGTGGTTGTAAATAGTATAGTAAATGATCGTTGAATCAATTCCGAAGAATGTACAGTGTAACTTATTAATGTGATATCTAAATACTCCTCGGGTATTACCTACCCGTTAAAATATTTTCACCATTAATAGTTTGTACAAAAGAATTTTTAATTACAATCTTTATGAAAACATATATACGTATATATTTTCTTTAGATGTAATCATGAATTTAATGAGTTAATGTGATATTGATCTCATTTGATTTATCATTAGAGCAAGAATATATAATTTCTAAAACATTAAAGATTACATAATCGCCATGTCGAACGAAAATAAAATAGATAGAACGATACGTAGAACGATGATTATACTTGAGGTATAGAATGAGATGTCGAAGCTGGTGATGCGGATGTTGTTGTTGGTGGTACTAGTGTTGTTGGTGCTAAGGTTGGTGATGTGACTGGTGTTGGTGATACTGCTGGTGTTTGCAGACTGTGTACCGTGCTCTCTAAAGTTAACACTCGAGCTCGGAGTTCTTTAACTTCTTCTACTAACCCTGGTTGGTTATCAATGTGAGGTAGAGATTGGATATCTTTTCTAGTTCCATTAATGGTAGTCTCAAGACGAAAAATTCTGGCAAAAAGGGTATAAACGGTGTTGCGAACAGGTTCGCCAGTGAGCGGGTCGAGTACTCCAAGGTTAGGTGGTAGGTTCGATTCATGATATGGAGTACCTTCTTCCCTTCTCCATAGAGTGAGTATGTCGCGAACCCACCCCCATTTTCTCCAGTAATCACGATAGTTGATTGATTGATGTGCTCCTGTCATGCTGTCTTCGGAGTCAGAGGAATTTGATCGATTCGTAGAGGCCATCTTACGCGATCTCAGGAAAGATTTTTGATATGAAGAGTTTAGTGATAGTAATTGATAGTTGGATGGTATTCTCAATGCATAATTTACATAGATATATATAGTACCAGGATCCCTTAAATTGAGTAGAAATTTACGAGAGATATCAGACAAGGTCTACAGTAACAGATACGCCAAGATATGAATTGTCAGATACGCTAAGATATGAATTGTCAGATACGCTAAGATATGAATTGTCAGATACGCTAAGATATGAATTGTCAGATACGCTAAGATATGAATTGTCAGATACGCTAAGATCTGAATTTTGTCTATACACTATTCATGCAGTCAATGCAGTAAAACGTGTCTAGACTAAGAATAATAAGTAGGTAATTTCCTAAGGATGATAAGCAGATGATTTTCGACACAAAATGATAAGCAAAACTTTGGACATGCAGACACGGTCGAAGTCCAGACTCACTAAAGCATCCTAACGACTTATCAGTTAGACACACTAATGCAGACCTGGTTCGCTACGACCACCGCTCTGATACCAACTGAAAGGACCCGTCCTAAACCATCTGGACGAAGTCGCCAACAACTGGTTCCATTGCGATGATCGACTCCAAATACTGTCTTTAAAATGAGCAAATGCACAGCGGAACGTTTCTTTCATACCTGAGAATAAACATGCTTTCAAGTGTCAACCAAAAGGTTGGTGAGTTCATTAGTTTAACATAAATAATCATTTCATAATTTTAATTGACCACAAGATTTCATATTTCCATTTCTCATAAACTTACGTCCCATGCATAGAGACAAAAATATCATTCATATGGATTGAACACCTGGTAACCGACCTTAACAATATGCATATTAGAATACCCCCATCATTTCCGGGATCCTCCTTCGGACATGATATAAGTTTCGAAGTACTAAAACATCCGGTACTTTGGATGGGGCTTGTTGGGCCCGATAGATCTATCTTTAGAGTTCGCGTCAATTAGGGTGTCTGTTCCCTAATTCTTAGATTACCAGACTTAATAAAAAGGGGCATATTCGATTTCGATAATTCAACCATATAATGTAGCTTTGATTACTTGTGTCTATTTCGTAAAAACATTTATAAAAATAGCGCATGTATTCTCAGTCCCAAAAATATATATTGCAAAAGCATTTAAAAAGGGATTAATGAAACTCACGCATATAAATATTGTAAAACAGTTAATAAAGCATTTGCATGTATTCGCAGTTCAAAATATATTTCAAAAGCATTTAAATAAGCAGTTATAAAAATAGCGCATGTATTCTCAGTCCCAAAATGTAAAGAGTAAAAGGGAATCAAATGAAACTCACCATACTGTATTTTGTAGTAAAAATACATAGAACGACATTGAACAAGTATAGGGTTGGCCTCGGATTCACGAACCTGTATTATTTATATATATATATTAAAACATGTAATCGTAATCGAACAATTTATATACGTATTTATTAGTGATATCAAGTTATAACTTATGTGTTTCATTAAAATATTTTAATATTACCGATAATGATATATTAATAATAATGATACGAATTAATGATAATGATAATAGTACTAAGGATACTAATGATAAAAATAATACTATTATTGTAAAAAAATAATGATTTTAATAAAAATGATAGTTTTTAATAATAATAATAATAATAATAATAATAATAATAATAATAATAATAATAATAATAATAATAATAATAATATAATAATAATAACAATAATAAATATAATACTTATTTTTATGATAATAATAATAAATACAATTATGATACTTATAATTATAATTATAATTATAATACTAATAATAACAATAACAATAATAATAATACTAATAAACAAAATAATAACTAATTAACAATGATAGCAAATAAAATAAGTGTATACACTCTCCAAGCTTTTTCTAAAAAGATATGCTCCAAACGAGACTCGAACCCATGACTACTCGCTCCCTTGAAAAGCCTAAGACCGCTCCTCAATAACTGTTTTTCTGAATTAAAACCCTCCTAATTTTCTATAACCCGTATGTATTTCGTTCCCTATTTTTCTTCCTCCATTCAACTAGTCGACCCAATCATTCTTTTGGCCCAGACAGTTTCACAAGCCCAACAATAGAAAAAAATATAACTCGTAGCCCAACAAAGAACAAGATCTCGGCCCAACGTTTAATAGGTTTAGTTTAAGAAATGAGAAATAAAAGAAGAAGAAAAAACGTCGGTGGTGCTTGAATAAATTTTAACAGCCGTCCTCTTTTTCTTTCTACTATCATCATCATCATCATCATATCTATCCATTCGGTTTAATGGATCCAAACAGCCGCTAACATATTTAGTTATATTAATCGATGGGTTTGGGTTTCAACAAAAGGAAACAGAAATTTATAACAGTAGGTCATCGGTTTAAGGTTCATCTACCTCGATCGACACCAAACAACAAACAATGACTCATAATAGCAGGTGATCTTCGTTAATAACAGAAGTACAAGGGTTGTTTGGTTTGGTTATTGAAACAGAAACCTATTTCAACAAATTATAAATGGGTTTCATTGAAAAACAATTATACAGGTAGTTGTAACGTCAAACAGGAGCACGACATCAACTGTAGTTCGATGGTTGAGGTGTTGGGTGGCTGCAAAACAGATCGTGGTATCATCGTAGCTGTAACAATTAAAATAATAGCAGTGATATGGTATCGATCACGATGTATGTGGTAGTGTTTGACTGGGAAAACTGAAAAATATAAGTGAGAAATGAGAGTTAGAGGTTGAGATGGTGGTTTCATGGTGGTTGTATGCGTGGATGGAAACAGAAAGATGCAGTTGGTTTTTGTTCTTAATGTTGGAGTGGTGAAGATAGTCATGGTGGGGTTTTGTTGTTTTGGATTTTTGGTAATCGAAACCCAACAGCAGTAGCAAATCGAGCAAGGTTTAATGGTTGTGGAAATCATGTATCATGTATGTTTATATATAAAGAATGAGGTGGTGAAAGGAGGTGGTTGAAAACCGAAGCAAGAGAGAGACGTATCGTGAAGGTTGTGGTGATTGCACGTGGTGGAACATGGTGGTTCTACGGTGGTAGGGTGGTGATGGATTATAAAGGTGGTGGTTGTGGTTCGAACCTCAAACATGAAATAGAACTATGGTGGTGACGTTGTTGGGTGAAATGGGTTTTAAGCACATGAAATGAGTTTTTAGAGATTTCTCTGTAAGTATGTATATGTATAAATATGAATATAGAATTAATTGGTGAATCAAACAAATAACAAAAGAGTAAGTGCTTGTCAATTGTATACACAGTAATATTCCATTCAGGGATGAAAATGAATTGAGCAAGTCTCGTGTATAAATAATAAATAATACATAAATATTAATAATATTAAAATCATAATATCACATGTGAGGAATATATAGCAGCCTTGAATTTGGAATATCCTACCGACGGTTTTTTTTACGGACTATTATATCGAGCCCCGTTGTTCACTCAGTGGCGAATAAAAAGTCTTCAGAAAATTTTTATATTTTTAAATTAACTAGCTTTAATTATTTTTGTCATTATGGTATAAAATCGAGTCACTAATTTAATAAATAAAAATTACATCAACTGTCCCTCTCATTTATGGGTAAAATATAAAAAATGTTAAAACTTAACAAATAGTTCCTAAATACATTTTTAATAAGCCTAAAATTTATAGAACTCATTTTCGGATCACTGTTTATTTTAAAATAAAATAAGTTCGAATTGAACCTCTCTAAATAATAATCAAAACGTCCAACGAATATTACAATCATTAAATATTTATTTTTAATATACTTAATTTATATATATAGATATATTTTTAAATAATTATTATAATATCAAATTTTTATTTTATTACTTTTTAATAACAACAACATATAATACTTCAGATTATATTTCGAATTATTATTTATATATTCATACACACATATCTAATTACAATTAATTGTTCGTGAATCGTCAGGCAAGGTCAAAGGGTAATTGAATACATGAATATAGATTTTAAAACTTTCGAGACTTAACATTATAGATTTTGCTTATCGTGTCGGAAACATATAAAGATTAAAGTTTAAATTTGGTCGGAAATTTCCGGGTCACTACAATGATGATGACACTTAAACTTATCTTATGCACTATTAGAATTTATTAAGACAACCTACTGACCTAGTAACCTTTGATTTAGGTTGACGACCTTTCGGACCGACTTACTACTTGCGTACTTTTATTACCGACTTTACCGCTTTTATCACGGTGAGTTATAGCATCCCTTTTTACTTTAACTATTTTGGGACTGAGAATACATGCGCATTTTACGTTTTACATACTAGGCACGAGTACTTAAACTTTATATATGTGTGGGTTATACAACGGCATAAATATTCCCTTTAGCACGGTAACGTTTAGTCATTGGTCTTTGAACCGGTGAACGCGAATCTTAGATATGGATCCATAGGGTTTGACATCCCCACTCGGGCTAGTCGCGCTAGCATTTAACGAGTGTTTAATACTTCGTGAACATACGCACTCGCCAAGTGTACTTTCAGGGGGTTATAAACGTTAAGTCTAGTTACCGGGTGCCCACGGTTATACATATACTTTTCATACTGTTTGATACGTTGTTTGCAGCACTGAAATCTCGTAGCCTATCTTACGTTACTATTACAACTTAAACTATAGCTCACCAACATTCGTGTTGACTTTTAAAGCGTGTATTTCTCAGGTGCCTAGAGGTTTATTGCTTTCGCTGTTAGACTTGATGTCATGCTGTTATTGAATTGCTGTTAAGGACCTGCTGTATTAGTTATACGCCGCATTACTAGAGATGTCTCATTCATGGAACTTTTCTGTTGCACTTGTAGTTTATGTTAATTTCAAAAAATGGCTTTGTAACGACCTTAGGGTCAAATAATTATGTTTATGCTCCTATTCATAGGATGCACGCTATCTTTTGTAAAAATGTTATCTTTTATGAATGCAAATCGGTTTCCAAACAGCATATAGTGTTTGACCATGTAATGATCCTGTTGATTGATGATCCGTACACGATGGTTTTGTACAGGGCGTCACACATCGGACATGCTAAACTCGAAGTACTAAAGCATTCCAATTTCCAGAATGGGACTTGCTGGGCCCGATAGATCTATCTTTAGGATTCGCATCAATTTGGGGGTCTGTTCCCAAATTCTTAGGCTACCAAGCTAAAAAGGGGCATATTCGGCTTCGATCATTCAACCATATAATGTGTTTTCAATTACTTGTGTCTATTTCATAAAACAGTTATAAAAGCAGCGCATGTATTCTCAGTCCCAAAAATATATATTGCAAAAGCATTTAAAAAGGGAGTAATGAAACTCACAATACTGTATTTTGTAGTAAACATACATATGACGACATTGAACAATGCAAGGTTGGCCTCAGATTCACGAACCGATGGCCAAAATAAGAAAAAAATGAAGTCCGTAATAATGGACCGTAGTCCATCTTAATATTGCAGTCCAATCTTGAAAAGTTGGTCCATGAATGAAAGTCTATTTAGAGTAACTAATTTGCTGGCCCGTTAAAAAAATTAAGCCCAATACACTAGTTCGATGGCCTGCTTTATATATCCTGATTCAATTGATTGTCACCTGCATTCATTCTTTTACTCGATCGATACCCAAATTTTTCTCTGATTAATTTTCCATAAAATTAAATCACAAGATCGAACGAAATTTCATCCTGGATCCACGATTAACGAATTTCAGTGAAAGAATCAAAGTTAAAAACAATCATTAAACTTCAATGGTTAAGAAAATAGGGCGACGGTGAATGATGAAATTGAAATTCAGAAACTGAAATCCAAAACGTATAAGGTATAAATTTCTTCTTGAAAATTGTTTAAAAACACTCGTAATTAATCAATTTTTCCAGGAATACCTTATAGTTCATGAATTGAAAGTTTAATCGAAAGGCTTGAATATTCCACAAAGATGAACTTGAATCAATTTCTGTTTCTACTTTATGATGATTTGCGATTGTGATGTTATTGTTATAGTTTATGAATTCGATCACAAAAACTTGAGTGATATAGAGTTTGAATTTATGATGAAATTGAATAGAACTTACAAGCAAAATTTGTTGAATAATGAATATTTGTTCCTCTCTTCTTATCTGTTTTATTTTTCGTATAGCAGCAGCAGCTGAGGATTTATATGCATAATTGAATGATTGATGTAGCAACTGTATCAAGATTGTTTTGTAATGATAAGTGAGATTACAGTGTTGAGTTTTTCTTGATCTTGCTCTCTTGTAAAAAAAAATTTGGGTTTGTGCAGGCAATTGATACAGAAAAACGTTTAGCAACAGTGTTAGTTGTAGGTGTGTTCATGGTGGTGTTTTGTGATGGCCAAAACAGTAGCAGAAGAAGTAGAGAGGAGTAGCAGTATTTCACAATTCGTTGTGGTGCTTTTGTTGACAGGAAAAATAATGAATCAAGCAGGTGAACATGAGATGATGGATGATGGTGTATTGTGATGGTGGTCTACTGTGACGACCGGAAATTTCTGACCAAATTTAAACTTAATCTTAATATGAAATCGACACGATAGGCAAAGTCTGTAATGTTAAGTCTTACAAATTTTGAAACTATATTCAATTACCCTTTGACCGTGCTCGGCGATTCACGAACAATTGTGTATAACAAATATGTAATTATATATACAAACATAAGTATACATATATATATATATATATATATATATATATATATATATATATATATATATATAATATTTTAAATTAATAAAATACCTTTAATCAATTGAAATCAAATATGTAAACTAATAAATAGAATAAATAAGTTACTATTAAAAAGAATAAATGTAAATAAATATATATATAATATTATTATCAATATATATATGTATATATAATTACTATCAATGGTTATTATGTTGTAAATAAATATTCAATAAATGTTATCATATAATAATACATAGTAGATAATAACATTTATATATTTAATGTAATTACAAATTAATTATAGATGTTATATTATTAGTACATTCATTATTATTAATATTAGAATTATTAAAATTATAATATGAAATTTGTTATACTTGGTATTATTAGTATTATCATTATTAACAATATTATGGTATATATTTTATAGTAGTTATCATCATTATCATTAATAATATTACTATTACTATATTATAAATTTGTATTATAATTAGTAAGAGTACTCATATTATAGCTATATTTACAAGATTAATTATAACCTATAAATATATATATATATTATATATATATATATATATATATATATATATATATATAATATACAAACACAGATAATAAATAGAGATATACAGATATATATATATATATATATATATATATATATATATATATATATATATATATATATATATGAATATACTTATATACTGGTATATACAGATACATATCATGAAATCAGTATTAATATTATAAAGATAATTATTAACATTAATATTATTATTATTATTACTATTATTATTATATATCAATAATACAAATTATTAATATTATATTTAATAATATCATTACAACTATTGGTGTTATTATTATTAGGATAATTAGTATTAATATTATTATTACATTGTCTTAACAAAAAATAATCAGTATTTTTATTATGTAATAAATAATAGAATTACTTTTATTAAAATTATTTTTTATAAATAAAAATCGTATATAAATATAGGATAGAATCAGAATCCGTTTTATATATCCATCATACAATAGTTAAATTGATTTTCTGTCATTAGCTGGTACCAAAAACGAATCAATTTACTTAACACAAACAAAATTTGTTAGCAATCTCTTTCACTTTCTATTTATTTTATTTTATTTTGTACCCGATAAAATTCCTCCTGTCGACACTCCATGGCTATAAACAACTAAATTAATCACTGTATTAAACATAAACATCTTTTGTTTCATCATCATACTCAATTAACCAGTATAATCACTTTAACCCGACGAATTAAACTGGAATAATAATTAATTCAGGTACGTCCCCTGTTCTTGCTTTTATTTATTCAACAGCTCGATTTCAAATAAATTATCAAAATCTGTTAATGCAGTGTTGTTAGAATTGATGTCCTTAAACTGTCTGTAAAATTTCAAGTACTAATTCCTCATAACGAATTCAAATGGCTGAGTCAAAGTTTAAAAATCAAAAAGTCAACAATTATGTTCATTGTAAAATTCGAACATGTTTTAATAATTCTGTTGAAATTAATTATCCATAAAGTTTACATAAACGATTTAGAACATATTTCATGTATAAACATGGATCGGAAACTGTCTAGAATTTGAAATCAATGTTGGAGTTTATTTTCGAGTTATTTTTCCCACTGTTTTATTTTTCTTAATTCTTCAGGTGTCTGTTAATTAAATTGAACGATTACTAGCTGTAAGTGTCATTTGATAATTCTAAAACTAATTAAATAAATCGTTAATAGATGAGTTTAATCTCTGGACAATTTCAATCGATGAAGAAGATGGAGGAAAACTGAAAAGATAATAAATGTAAATCAATTGGGTAACATGACAGAAAAATGGGGCAGCCCAGATGGTTAAGGGGTTATAAGGGGTAGCGAGAGGTCTCGGGTTCGAGCCCTGCATGTGACAACTATTTTTTTGAAGCGATTTTTGAGGTAGTTGTTAATTTCAAAAATCTTATTTATCATTATTATTGTTATTATTATTATTTTTTATTGATTATTGCTATTATTATCAAGTATTATAATTATTATTATTATTGTAATTATTATTATTGTTATCATAATTATATGTATTATAACCCTTAGGATTATTATTATTCTTATAAGTATTATTAATACACTTATTATTGTTAATTTCATTATTTAAGTATGGTTATTATTATTATTATTATTATTATTAATATTATTATTATTAGAAACTTATGAGAATAAAAGACATTAATTATGACTAAAAAGTAAATATATGAAAATGTTAGTATGTAAAAATTAAAGATTTTGGATAATATTATTATCAGGAGTACGATATGTATGATACAAATATAGATAAAATCCTAAGTATCATTAATAACTAATATTATGAATACATATGAAATCTGATTAAGTTTATAGATTATATATGTATGTATAACACATCTTCAATTATGAAAACTTTATGATAATTATTATTAAAAATATAATTATTATCATAAATATATTTGTATTAATACTATTATTAACATTATTAGTAAATCATTACTATTAAAAAAACTATTTTTTTTACAGATAAATATTTTTTTTACATGAAATATACTTATTACATATACTATAATTTCACATAACTATATATCAAACCTATTAATATTAGTTATATAAATACTTACATATAACAAACTATGGATCTTAAATATGATACTAAATAACTATGTATATAAATATGGATATTAATATAACTATATAAATATTAATCATTTTGAATATAAACACAAATTAAATATATATAATGTATAAATCAAGACATAATAAATAAATTTGTTCAGTTACAATTATATGTTTTAATATATACACAAATGATATAGGTTCGTGAATCCGAGGCTAACCCTGCATTGTTCAGTTTGTCTAATGTCGTCATATGTATTTTTACTACAAAATACATTAGGAGAGTTTCATTTGCCTTTTTACCCTTTATATTTTTGGGCTGAGAATACATGCGCAACTTTTATAACTGTTTTACGAAATAGACACAAGTAACCGAAATTACGTTCTATGGTTGAATGATCGAAACTGAATATGCCCCTTTTAGCTTGGTAGCCTAAGAATTAGGGAACAGACACCCTAATTGACGTGAATCCTAAAGATAGATCTATGGGGCCCAACAAGCCCCATCCAAAGTACCGGATGCTTTAGTACTTCGAAATTTATATCATGTCCGAAGGAGGATCCCGGAATGATGGGGATATTCTTATATGTATATTGTAAATGTCGGTTACCAGGTGTTCAATCCATATGAATGATATTTTTGTCTCTATGCATGGGACGTATATTTATGAGAACTGGAAATGAAATTCTTGTGGTCTATTAAAATGATGGAAATGATTATTTATGTTAAACTAATGAACTCACCAACCTTTTAGTTGACACTTGAAAGCATGTTTATTCTCAGGTATGAAAGAAGTCTTCCGCTGTGCATTTGCTCATTTTAGGGATACTACTTGGAGTCAATATTGGCAAATTTCAAAAGACGTTGCATTCGATTCGTTGAGTTCATCAAGATTATTATTAAGTCAATTATAGTTAGATATATTATGAAATGGTATGCATGACGTCAACTTTCGATGTAATGAAAGATTGTCTTTTAAAAAATGAATGCAATGTTCGTAAAATGTAACATATAGAGGTCAAGTACCTTGCGATGTAATCAACTGTTGTGAATCGTTTATAATCAATATGGACTTCGTCCAGATGGATTAGGACGGGTCGCTTCAGTTGGTATCAGAGCGGTGGTCTTAGAGAACCAGGTCTGCATTAGTGTGTATAACTGATAAGTCATTAGGATACATTAGTGAGTCTGGACTTCGACCGTGTCTGCAAGTCAAAAGTTTTGCTTATCATTAGTATCGAAAATTATTTGTTTATCATCCTTAAAGTCTAGACATGTCTTACTGCTTCTATTGAGTAGACAGTGTATAGATAAATTCATATCTTAGCATATCTATTATTGTTACCTTTGCCTGACAGCTTCCGTAGATTCCTCCTTAACTTATGGGATTTTAGTATTATATATGCATATGTAAATTATGTATTGCAGAGTACTAATCTACATCCTATACTATTCCTTATCGAAAATCTTTTATCTGATCGTACGAGATGAGTCCCTCAACCAGCTCAAGTCCCTTAGATTCCGATAACTATTCCGATAGTTATTCCGACAGCTATTCCGACACAGAGTTTCACTCGAGCTCCGAAAGCAGTGTCACCGGAATGAATCAACCAATCAGCCATCCCCAATTCATCTGATGGTTTCGTAGTTGACTAAATCAATGGAGACGAGAAGAAGGCGATCCTTTCCACTCACCAACCTGCACTCTTGGTGAAGAACCTGAAGCACTTACCGGCGAATCTGTTCGTAACACCATTTTCTCTCTCATTTCCAGAGTTTCTTGCCACGACTATATCACAAGTCAGATTCTAAACCTTATTCATTCGCCCTTTCTTTCAGACAATCATCCCGGAGTAATAAGTCAACGAACTACGCACCTGAGATGTAGCCTTGAAAAATATGGTGCAAAACGTACTAGCTTCAACAACACCACCGGCACTAACAGTACCACCAACAACCCAAGTTTCAACATCGCACGTCCCAACATCACACTCCATACCCCGAAGTTAATTATCGTTCCACGAATCGTTCTACAACATTTATCTTCGTTCGACATGGCGATTATATAATCTCTAATGTTTTAGAGATTATATATTCTTATTCTAACGGTAAATCAAATGAGTCTAATATCATATTGACTCATTAAATCCATGATTACATCTGAAGAAAATATATATGTATATATGTTTTCATAAAGATTGTAATTAAAAATTCTTTTGTACAAACTGTTAATGATGAAAATATTTTAATGGGTAGGTAATACCCGAGGAATATTTAAGGTTTCACATTAATAAGTTACACTGTACATTCTTCGAATCTGATTCAACGGTCATTTACTATCCTACTTACAACCACCAATATACGTATCCGTTCACAGTAGAATAACCATTTTCATTCAATTTCATATTTAGATTTTGATTTACCAGAATCCAACAAGTGGCATAATGAAGAAAACATTGGACAAAATAAAATTTGTTAGAAACAAACAATTTAACTATGAGAAATTTTGTTAAGAATCCACGCTAACTGTTCCTAACTAACTGTTAATTCTGTATTACCTTTTATTTATCGCAATTTATTTATCACAATTTATTTATCGCATTTTATTTATCGCAATTTAAATTCTCGCAATTTTATTTATCGTCATTTAATTTCTATTATTTATTTTACGCACTTTAAATATCGGGACACGTATACAAGGTTTTGACATATCATATCGACCCATCTATATATATTATTTGGAATAACCATAGACACTCTATATGCAGTAATGCGGGAGTTAGCTATACAGGGTTGAGGTTGATTCTACAATAATATATATAGTTTGAGTTGTGATCGAGTCTGAGACATGTACACGGGTCACGACACGTATTAATTAATTCGAATATTATATATTAAGCTATATATGAAATATTGGACTGTGATAGGTCAGATCATGTTGAGATTGAGAGAAATGATAAGATAAAGAGAGATTCGGTATGTAAGCATGAGACTCGGTATTAGAGAGAATCGGTACAATTACATTCCACAGCTTCTAGAACTCGGTTACAATGCAATGGCTATCTAATTAGGACTACTTAGGTTCCTTATATGGCCCTCTTCTAAGGAACCTTCATTTAAGCTTATTTTCACATTAACACTATACAACTTCGGGGTCCTAACAATCTCCCCCTTAATGTTAAATGTGAACTTTACAACATAATCCTATTTTGAAATCTTGAGAGGTCCAAACGTTAGTTTCCATCGTGTGCTATCTGGTTTCGAAACTTCTACTTGATTTTCTGAAACTTGTTTAGAAGGTTTCCAGACACCCCACGCTTTTCTTGGATCTCCTTCATATAATGGATATTCATCCATTTTCTTGAAATATCTTCTCTTTCTCTGTCCACGAAGTATCTCAAACTGTCTTGTACGAACTCGGAGTTTTAGACGATCTCTTATAGGCTTTATGAATTCTCCAAGACCCATTATCATGTCAATGTCATGGAACTTGCTTTAATGAATCTTAAGATACTTCAGTGCAGCCTTAAGTGTTCCATCTGAATATTTGTTCAGCTCTTCAGTACGAATGAACACCTTTTCTTTTTGAGAATTTACAAAAACAAACCCTTCGGGTTCGAATTGCATTTGAAACATCCTCATATCCTTCAGTCCCTCTGTAAATTGATTTGGACACGTAATTCGAATCTTTTTCCTTTTTGCTTCGAGACCTATTTGAAAATCTTCATGTCTCAACAGTTCAATTGTCTCCATCATGTATCTTTTCACAGCTTCCAAAGCTTGAGCCTTAGCAAAAGGTCGAATGATGATGATACTGAGGTAGTTGTAGATGTGAATGATGTCAAGCATGTCAAGATTATGAAAATCTGCTTCTGTGAACTTGTACTCTTTCTCATCTTCTCTAATAACGTGGAACTGACTGATGACGTCTTTCTTTTCGCTTATCTCTACTCCGACTCGAGTAATATTCAACACTTCTGAAATACGATGTTTTCTTTGAAGCCACAAATCATCTTCATCTTTGTTGATATGTTTTCTCCACATAAACTCATACCAATTCCTTTCACTTGCTGGAAGCAATCGTGAACCTATATAAGTAAACCTTTTACTCCTTGGTAATTCATTGATGCGGAAGATCTTGTAAGCATTTTCCTCGATGAATGTGTTTCGTAACGTTATAAAATCATGTTCTACTCCCAACAACAATCTTTGCTCCTGATTCCTAAAGAATATTCCATAATTGGATTTGAATCTGGAATTCACTGTTTCACTTGATGTAGGTGTACCAGAAGTTAAACTTTCATTAGCATTTATTGGATTTGAACTCGTTGAGGGTGTAGAATTTGATGAATAACCAGTAGGATTTGTTGCATCATCATCTTCAATATGATCAAAGATCTCATCTTCATTTGGATTAACATAAAGATTGTCTTCATCGTCATCAGAAGAATCCATTTCATCATCACTTTCTATTACTGGTTCAGGATTCTCTTCATCTACAATCTCTACATCTTCCGGAATTGAAGCTACTGATGATAACTTGCTTAGAATGACAAATCCATCGCCATCCGTCTCTTCAAGATAGAAATCACTCAAGTTCAAATCCTCATCTACCAGTCCACTATCAGCCTCATTATGAACAATTGGAATTATAACTTGCTCAGGCTCCTTATCATCATGTGTAGAAACCATTTCTGATTCCATCTGAACTTGTTGAGCTTGTGAAGCTGATGAAGACCTTACTGTAGCGACCCGGCAAAATCGTCATTGACGGTTCCGCTAACTTAGGTCCCGTTACGTGGTCGTAGTCCCTATATGAGACTCGTTTGACCAAAATTATGTCGCATTCATTTGAAAGTACAAGATTTGCAAAGTTTAGTTTACCAAATGGATCGACAACAAGTTTAAGTTTACAAAAGTAGTAATGTAAAAATGAAATAACTTGCGACATAATTAGTTGAAAATCACAGTTGCTATAAATAGCGTAAGTATGTAAACAATATGTTTGAATCCAAAGGTGCTATCACTAGCGTATGTATGTATGTATCTTGACTCCAAGCAAATAATCAGAGTGTATGCATGTATGCTTGACCCCAAGCAAGTATGAGTAAACGCGGAAGCATATATCAAATAGCCAAGTATGAACCTGAGAAACATATAGAAAACTGTCAACGAAAAACGTTGGTGAAATCATAGGTGTTTGTAAACGTTGTTTTTGAACCACAAGATTTTGTATTTCCATAACATTGATTATCTAAATCGTTTGCATTCCAAAAGTTTGTTCGCGAGCACCCAATTATCAAGACTTAACGTTTCCTTCCATAGAACCCCATCACAATAGTGTTAGAACATACACTGTTTCTCGAAAATATATTTCATTTTGTAGACGGTAGCGAACTGTCCGTAATGAGGGTTTGTCAAACCCGTATGGCCACACAATATAAGTTCTCGCTTACACCCTGCACGTGTAACTAATGATAATCGAATTGAGGATTTTTGTTCTAACTCGCTGTGGAATGTTTATTTCATCGTACTTGTGTTCAAAGTATAAAAGTAAGTAGTACAAAATGTAACAAAGTATATGATTCTCTGCCCACAATTTAAAATCATAAAAAGTTGTTGAAAAGGTGGGACTATGATCTCACCTCGAGTGCACGAGTATAAATGTACTTCACAAAGTAAACGTGTGCATGAAAGTTGCTTAGCCTTGACCTAAACAAGTAAGTTATATCAATTGACCGGTTACGACACAAGGTCTGGCGAAATGTGTTCAATTAGTCCTATGGCTCGTTACGACTCGATTATATAGCATGTGAATCACGTTGTCAAGTTTCATGCTAGAATCAAGTATAAAATAAGGTTAGAACGATTGCATAAGTGTTTTGTTAAGTTTGACTAAAAGTCAAACTTGGTCAAAGTGAACGAAAAAGTCAACGGGTTCGGGTCGGGTCCCGAACTATTCCGGGCTTAGAAGTCATGTATAAGCATGTTGTCCAAGTTTCATGTTGATCGGGGGTGCGTAGCATACTTAGAATTAAGCGAAAATTGACGTTTTTGGGCAGTCTGCCTCAGATGCGCCGCATCTGAGGCAGATGCGCCGCATCTGCAGCTGTATCAGCAAATTCTGGGGCAGTTTTCACTTATACGATTTCAACTTCAAACGATCATAACTTTTGACTCGTTAACATTCAAAACACGTATCTTATATCGTTGGAAAGGTAATTTAAAGAGGAATACAACTAAATACATTTCATGAATCAAATACATCACTAAAAACAATGAAAACCTCATCAAATGATCATTAAACGTTCAAAATCAAAGTTTCAAGTTCACAAAACGCATTTCTTGACTCGGGAATCCAATTTACGCATACGATACATTGTTTTGAAGGTAATGAAACATACAATACAATTAAACACTTACTAACAACATTAACAAGCATTCAATGCATCAAAATCCCATTTTAAAGTTCATCAAACCCTAACCAAAATCATGAATTCAACAATTTTGTAAATGAAGCTTTTCTAAATCAACCTACACATCAAAATGAAGCTAATGATGCTAGTAACACATTTATTACATGAACTTTAACATTTAAACAACATTTAATCATCCAAAATTAAAGATTAAGTACACCCATTTCAAATGTTCAAACTAGTTGCTCAAGACAACAAATCGAGCAAGTAACTCATATATTCATGCTAGACACGAGCCATAGACACTAACTAACACCATTTCAAGTATATAAAACGAATTTAGAGAAATCTAGTGTTTTTAGAAACCTTACCCCAAGCTATGAAATTTGTACCAAATCGAAGAGGATGAAGAGGGGATTTCAAATATGTAATTTGTTTTGTTGTAAGCCTCCTAGATCGAATTTAGATGATGATTTAGTGAAGTTGGGAGAAATGGAGTTCTTGAGCTAGAGAGAAAAAGGAGGTGAAGATGGATGGAAATGAATGGATGAGAATGGTGGGTTGACTAGTTGACCTAGTCAACTAGTTTGCCCACTTGACAACTTTGGTCCCTCAAGTTTCAAAGCAGGTGCGGAAATTAACCAAACGAATTATTTTAAAAATGCTAGAGTAACCGAGAGATGTTATAATTAAATAACATGAATATTAAGAACGTTAGTCAACGGAAAATACGATTTTTAAATAACGAAAGGTATTATTTAAAAAAAAGATGGTGTTAAAAATAAATTTAAGGAAAAAACGCGGGATGTTACATTACCTACACCTTAAAAGAAATTTCGTCCCGAAATTTGGTTGGAAGTAGTAGTCGTTGTTTATTCCTCGAGATCTTGTGTTGTCAATTCTATGAATAAGTAAAGGTACTTCCTTGGGTGTTTCAACGAACTTTGAGAGTCGGGATTTTTCGTCGTTTCAGAGTTTGGTTTCATGATTCAAAATTTTAACCGGTTCTCCTAGGAAGTGAAGTTTGTCATCGATAGGAAGTTCATCAAAAGGATAACAAGTTCTTGTTTCGCAAGACACGTCTTTAAGTTTGATACGTAGGATGTTGGACGAGCGAAGAATCAAATGAATCGAAAAATATAAACGGCTAGCAACGGGTCCAAAACGCCCCAAGATTTCAAAAGGATCAAAGTATCGCAAATTTAGCTTTCTACGTTTCCCGAAACGGATTACACCTTTTCAAGGTGCGACTTTTAACGTTACGCGGTTACCCACTTGGAATTTGAAATGTTTACGTCTAACATCGGTGTAGCACTTTTGGCGACTACGGGCCGTATTGAGCCTTTCTTGGATTTGAATAATTTTTCGGTTGTTTCATGAATGAGTTCGGGTCCGGTGGTTTGCTTGTCACCTACTTCGGTTCAACGATTAAGAAAATGACAATTGCGGCTATATGAGTTTTCGGAAGGTGTGGCGTTAATACTCGTGTGATAATTATCGTTGTAAGAGAATTCGGTTAAAGGCAAAGACTTTTCCCAAGTATATTTGAAGTCGATAACACAAATTCATATTATGGTTCCCCAGGTTCAAATCGTACATTTGCTTTATTCGTCGATGCGTGGATGACACGCAGTACTTATGTCTAAACGTGGTCCCGAGGCTTTTTGTAAGGCACTCCGAAATCTAGAAGTGAAACGAGGATCTCGATCCGAAACGAGGTAAAGTTCTTTTAAGATACATTTGAACAAGCTTGTTAGGACCTGAAAACGTTTGTTAGAAAAAGTTTCTGTTTTCTCAAGAATTTCGCGTCGCGGAAGATTTATCGGTTTTCGAAAACGTTCGTTAGGACTATTCACCCTGTAGTGAATACTAGTATAACGTGAAGAGTCTCTCTCAATTGAGAATGTAGAATAAAGATTTCCTTATACGGAAGTACGAGTGTAATGCGAGAGAAGATTCCACCTCGATGTGAGCATACCAAATAGTTTGTAGTTCGTTGATAAAACTGTGCGAAAACGAGATAGTATACACGTGTAACATAAGTCTGATGTTGAAAGAATTTGCCATTCATTTGGAAGCATAAATATGGTTCGACAATAATCGAAGATGTGTCCCGGGTATGGTTGTTATCAGTATTCTCGGAGTTTTCGGATGTTCAAACAAGAAAAATGAAGTCATGTACATGGCACATGGTGGTGATTAGGTTGATCGAGTCCAATCACCATCACGAGTCATTAGAACTTTGTCATGACTTACCGTAATATAACCACGTTGATCGAGTGTCATTATATTACGCTAACTCATACCTCCATTCCCACATCACTCCATAGATTCAAGTTCGTATAATAGTGAAGTTTTAAAACGAACAAAGTGTAACGATGTCTCTAACGTGACTCGTATTGAATCGAAAGAATTAGTGCAACTCTAAAGAACCGTTCCTCGAGGGAAGTGTATAAATGATTGTTCACGTCAATGCGATTCAAGTCAAACAATAATGTATTCCGGTACGAGAAGTGTAACGAATCATGATAACGAATAGTACGCAACTGTAGTGATAAATAGTGATGACGATACTCACCTAGAGTAGTGATGGTAGTAACACGAAATAGTAGATAATAAGAAACACTGGTGGGAAACCGATAGTAAGTTGAAACGGTGGCGAATAACAATTCGGGAGACAGAGTTCCCGAACAAGTGTGACTAATGAAGTCATCGTCATCCATACGCGTATGAATCATGAATTTACGCATGTTACCAGAAAGTTGCAGAATACGAGTTCGTATGATGAAAACTTGGTACCATTAAAAAGTTTGCCTAAGAATGATTCAAGTATAATGCACAAGTAGTCAAGTAAGTGATGTCTATAGCAAATGTATGTCAGAATGCAATGATTAACTATCCGGTTGTAGTCTAGATTCACTAATGCATCCTAACGACTCTGTCAGACACACTAATGCACATCCTAGTTCCCTATAACCAACGCTCTGATACCATCTGTAGCGACCCAGCAAAATCGTCATTGACGGTGCCGCTAACTTAGGTCCCGTTACGTGGTCGTAGTCCCTATATGAGACTCGTTTGACCAAAATTATGTCGCATTCATTTGAAAGTACAAGATTTGCAAAGTTTAGTTTACCAAATGGATCAACAACAAGTTTAAGTTTACAAAAGTAGTAATGTAAAAATGAAATAACTTGCGACATAATTAGTTGAAAATCACAGTTGCTATAAATAGCGTAAGTATGTAAACAATATGTTTGAATCCAAAGGAGCTATCACTAGCGTATGTATGTATGTATGTATCTTGACTCCAAGCAAATAATCAGAGTGTATGCATGTATGATTGACCCCAAGCAAGTATGAGTGAACGCGGAAGCATATATCAAATAGCCAAGTATAAACCTGAGAAACATATAGAAAACTGTCAACGAAAAACGTTGGTGAAATCATAGGTGTTTGTAAACGTTGTTTTTGAACCACAAGATTTTGTATTTCCATAACATTGATTATCTAAATCGTTTGCATTCCAAAAGTTTGTTCGCGAGCACCCAATTATCAAGACTTAACGTTTCCTTCCATAGAACCCCATCACAATAGTGTTAGAACATACACTGTTTCTCGAAAATATATTTCATCCGTAGACGGTAGCGAACCGTCCGTAATGAGGGTTTGTCAAACCCGTATGGCCACACAATATAAGTTCTCGCTTACACCCTGCAAGTGTAACTAATGATAATCGAATTGAGGATTTTTGTTCTAACTCGCTGTGGAATGTTTGTTTCATTGTACTTGTGTTCAAAGTATAAAAGTAAGTAGTACAAAATGTAACAAAGTATATGTTTCTCAGCCCACAATTTAAAAGCATAAAAAGTTGTTGAAAAGGTGGGACTATGATCTCACCTCGAGTGCACGAGTATAAATGTACTTCACAAAGTAAACGTGTGCATGAAAGTTTCTTAGCCTTGACCTAAACAAGTAAGTTACATCAATTGACCGGTTACGACACAAGGTCTGGCGAAATGTGTTCAATTAGTCCTATGGCTCGTTACGACTCGATTATATAGCATGTGAAACACGTTGTCAAGTTTCATGCAAGAATCAAGTATAAAATAAGGTTAGAACGATTGCATAAGTGTTTTGTTAAGTTTGACTAAAAGTCAAACTTGGTCAAAGTCAACGAAAAAGTCAACGGGGTCGGGTCAGGTCCCGAACTATTTTTCTGGGCTTAGAAGTCATGTATAAGCATGTTGTCCAAGTTTCATGTTGATCGGGGGTGCGTAGCATACTTAGAATTAAGCAAAAATTGACGTTTTTGGGCAGTCTGCCTCAGATGCGCCGCATCTGAGGCAGATGCGCCGCATCTGCAGCTGTATCAGCAAATTCTGGGGCAGTTTTCACTTATACGATTTCAACTTCAAACGATCATAACTTTTGACTCGTTAACATTCAAAACACGTATCTTATATCATTGGAAAGGTAATTTAAAGAGGAATACAACTAAACACATTTCATGAATCAAATACATCACTAACAACAATGAAAACTTCATCAAATGATCATTAAACGTTCAAAATCAAAGTTTCAAGTTCACAAAACGCATTTCTTGACTCGGGAATCCAATTTACACATACGATACATCGTTTTGAAGGTAATGAAACATACAATACAATTAAACACTTACTAACAACATTAACAAGCATTCAATGCATCAAAATCCCGTTTTAAAGTTCATCAAACCCTAACCAAAATCATGAATTCAACAATTTTGTAAATGAAGCTTTTCTAAATCAACCTACACATCAAAATGAAGCTAATGATGCTAGTAACACATTTAATACATGAACTTTAACATTTAAACAACATTTAATCATTCAAAATTAAAGATTAAGTACACCCATTTCAAATGTTGAAACTAGTTACTCAAGACAACAAATCGAGCAAGTAACTCATATATTCATGCTAGACACGAGCCATAGACACTAACTAACACCATTTCAAGTATATAAAACAAATTTAGAGAAATCTAGTGTTTTTAGAAACCTTACCCCAAGCTATGAAATTTGTACCAAATCGAAGAGGATGAAGAGGGGATTTCAAATATGTAATTTGTTTTGTTGTAAGCCTCCTAGATCGAATTTAGATGATGATTTAGTGAAGTTGGGAGAAATGGAGTTCTTGAGCTAGAGAGAAAAAGGAGGTGAAGATGGATGGAAATGAATGGATGAGAATGGTGGGTTGACTAGTTGACCTAGTCAACTAGTTTGCCTACTTGACAACTTCGGTCCCTCAAGTTTCAAAGCGGGTGCGGGAATTAACCAAACGAATTATTTTAAAAATGCTAGAGTAACCGAGAGATGTTATAATTAAATAACAGGAATATTAAGAACGTTAGTCAACGGAAAAAACGATTTTTAAATAACGAAAGGTATTATTTAAAAAAATAGACGGTGTTAAAAATAAATTTAAGGAAAAAATGCGGGATGTTACACTTACACCACCACCCTTAGTTGAAATGTGTACCGTTAGATATTCTCCATCTACTCCTATCTCCCCCTCATGGCTATTCTGAGGATCAGAATCGTCATGTTCATCATCACGGTGAGGACTCAACGGAGAAGAGCAGGAATTAAGTGGATATCGAACACGAGCGCGAAACAATGCTTGAAGCGAAATGCGTCGAAGAACATCTAGATTGACTCTAGAAAACATACGACTGAAATATTCTTGCTCCAAAGCATCATAGAAAAGTGGTAAACGAGAAGGTGATGGTGGAAAAGTAACAATAGGAACACCAGCAGCAGCAACTGTTGAAGGCGATGTCGGTGGAAGTGTTTGAGTTGCCGTGAGGGCAGGTAAGGATGATTGTGCGGTATTATTCTTATATGTAGGGCTGTACATACTACTAGTCAGATTCGTGATATCCCCTTTTGATGGAGGTTGGGTAACAACCGGAGTTGTCACCGGCGAAGTTTCTTTCGAAGCATCCGCCTCCATGACTTTGGTCTCATGGGACTCTGACAGAGTAGTAGAACTACCCGTCTGTTTAGTTCTCGCAGAGATATTGCTATCCCCGACTCCTGAAATCATTGATATACCATGAGGTGGCACATCTCTTTCAGTTAAAGACTCTTCCTCCAGACCCTGAGATTCAGAATCCGGAAGAGAAGTGGTTTGAACCAATGGATCACTTTCATGAACCAAGGGAACAGTCTGCTGGAAGTCTGATAAATATCCCGAAGGATTGTCATGTTGACTCGTTTCCATGGGACGCGGCAGATCTTCCTCATCAAGATAAGCCGGACCTCGAGACCCTGTTGTACGTTGAAGTACAGGAGGATTTCCAGCCGATACGCAGGGTGCCTTTTCAAGATTTTTCGGCTCCCCTTCGGCAGTTCTGGACTTCAATGATTGAGTTTCCTCAATCAATTGAGTCAACGCAAACTTTGCTGCAGAGGAAGACTTTACTTCCTTAGATGCCGAAGCACCTTGCTTTGTAGGATTTATTATTAAGTCCTGTTTAGATTGGATGGGCTTAGTGGTCGTTTTACCATCCGTGCGTTTAGATCTCTTGCCTACAGAAGCTTGCGCTTCATTTAGCGTAGGGCTTACTATTATTCTTGAATGTGATACGGAGATGGGTGAGGGTGACCTAATTGGCTCTAGGTCTTGGTCCGTATCACCACTAGTTAGAGTAACTGTTTGGCGGACGATGGGTGTCGAAGTCCTAGATCTAGTTACTCGTTGGGTTTGCGGAGTCTGAATCATCTCATCAGGCATGTATCGAGTTCTCTTAGGAGAATGTTCAGGAGATGATTTAGATGCTATTGCTGAAGTGTTACTGCTTACTTCGGGTGTTGTGGAAAGGGTTGGTTCAATCCTAGTTGGACTAGGTTCCCTGATCCTCACGGGTTGAGCTTGGTGTGCTACCCTAGATCGTTTGAGGTTCACCCTAAGTGGAGGATTAGCTGGCCCGGGTGGTTGAACTACAGGTTCCTCTACAACCTCTGGGGCTGGAACCACGGCAGGTTCAACTTGTTCTTGTTGTACCGGGTTCGAAAGAGGTATTCCTACAGCCTGAAAATAAGAACGCATACGAGCGTCTTGGGGTTCAGCTAGCCTCACTAGCCAATTTGGAATTGGCGCAGTGAATTGATTATCAGACACCATAGGGGTGTTCATCTTCACTCTCCAAACCTTTTCATCTGTAATCCATGTGTACCTGGTACAAAGATATTTGCATTTCTGCAAGCATTGATAGCATCATGGATAAAGATACAGAAAAACCTTTCGCAAGGGATGTATGAACCCCTTGGCTTTTCAACCTGTGCCTGAACCAAATCCCATATAAGTTCTGCATAATCAAGATTCTCTACTCTTGTGAATGAGTAGAAAAGTTTGAGCATCGGCACAGTTAAGCTATCAGATCCACTTCTTGTCATCAACAAGCATCTGTTGATGATTGAGAAGATCACATACCACCTTGAGTGCAGATATTTCTTCTGAAACTTAGCTGGTGGAACATTGGTAGCTCCAACATAACCAAGATCAAAGACAGAAGTCATCATTTGCTGAGTAGCAGGAAAAGCAGGAACATTCTGTACAAGAGGAAGTCTGAATATCCTCCTGAAGTCTGCTTTTATGATACTCCCGAATCTTTGTACTCCTCTCAGCCTAAATTCAAATCTGGCTGGTTCGCCCTGTGGATTAGTAGCATTTGGTTGTGTGGCCTCCACAAATCTGATTGATCTGTTAAGAATATCCAAGTCTGTTTCTGGCACACTAACTGTGGAGCTCAGAGCAGGCCATAAAGTATGCCTCTCTAGAATTGCAGTACAATATTTGCAGGGAATATTGGTTTCAGAGTTGATAAAGTGATTTCTCGCCATTTAGCTGTATAAATAAGAAATAGAAGACCACAAGATATTTAACAAAAAGCATATATCTCTATTCTTATTTGCCTTTGAAATCCTTTTTATATTTTTAAATTTTAAGATTTTTATGGTTTTTCAAATATAAAAGTCTTTTATTCTCAAATATGAACAAATAATTGACAACCATGACATTCATATGATATTCATATTAGTACAAAATTATCATGCAAAGTCAATTATATAACACAAGGAATCAAAACAACACTTAGTCAATTTCAGCACAATTCAAGCAGATTCGGTAGTTATGAAAACTTTAGATTCTGTAACCAAATAAGCTTGAGTTTTCATATCAGAAAAATATAGAATAAACATGTTAAGTGTTTGAAGATAAAAATCAGAAAATTTCAAGGTACCAAATTTCAGACTCGGTATCAAGAAGGAAAACCAGATTCGGTATCTTCAACAATTAACAGAAAGTCACTCAAACATGCATATTCTATCACATATCATGTAATTTCACAACCATGATCAAACAACCATTCAATTACAAGCATATTAACATGTTAATTGTATAAACAAATTCGGTATCAAGATAAGAACACATTCGGTAGATACAGAATCCATCAAATAAGCAATTAAACATGTAATCAGGCTCAGTCAAATGATAGATCAGTCAATTTAACTCAGATTAGACAAGATTTCATGTTGATTTTCTAAATCAATTGAGTTTAATCAAAGATTAATTGAAATCGACTCAGACTCGGTATAATCAACAAGATTTCAAAAATTAAAGATCATAATCCAGTTATTTTGAACTTTTCTGGTTGATAAAAACATAATTATCTCAGATCTACAATAATATATCTTAAACATTGATTAAAATGAACAATTACCAAGAATTTGAAGAAACAGAATGACGGACTCGGTAGAATTAGGCAGATTCGGTATAATCAACAGACTCGGTAGGTAATTAATAACAGTAAGAGTAATGTTTGACTTTGACTCTCCTTTTATAGATACCGAAGATAAAATACCGAATGGGCTTTACAGAATGGGCCTAATATACCGAATTCAGTCCAATTTTTCAAAACATAAACAATTTAACTACAAATCTTGACAAATTGATTTTTCCTCTTGAAACCCATTTCAATCTTTTCATGAAAAACAATTCTGAGACAATTTTTTTTTTGAAAACTTTGAACTTACCGAATCTGTACAGTTAGTTGTCAGACTCGATAAAATGCTAAAAATAGCATTTATTCAGTAAAAATTTAAATATTTTTGAATTTTATCTTTTCTAAATTTTATGAATTTTTAAAAATAAGATTTGTACTTAAAAGAACTTTGAATTTTATACAAAGTACAAATCTCCAGTGATACCAATTGTTGACACGGGTTGCATACTGAGATGTATACAAGCCATAGTGAATTATTTCAGATAAAAACAAAGAAATTTTGAATTCACTTTTGAAAAACAATATTTTTGAATAATTTTCTCATTTTCTCCCCCTCAAAATGTGATATACAAGAAAGTAAATCAACATTTTGATTATGTTCCCAAGAAAATGAATCAACTCCCCCTTGAAATAGGATATCAATGAGTTACCTCCCCCTTGCGTAACCATTGAACAAATGTACCTAGGAAGTTATCATTAATCTAAAGGCAGTCCCTTAAAGAAAAATTATCTAAAGCACTGAAACTTAGTTGCTCCCCCTAGAAAGTATCTACTCCCCCTAAACACAAGATCTCAAAAATAAGTCCCAACAGATCTAAGGAATATCAAGCACTATACTCTACCATGCCAATCTCTTTGATCAAGAATTTTAGCCTAAGTTCATCTAAAGGTTTAGTGAACATGTCAGCTAACTGCACTTTAGTAGGAACAAAGTATAATTCTACATCCCCTTTCTCTACATGGTCCTTAATGAAATGATAACGAATATCTATGTGTTTATTTTTAGAATGCTGAACCAGGTTGCTTGTTATTGCAATAGCACTTTGTGAATCACAATAGATCGGGGTCTTAGAAATCTTAAAGCCATAGTCCAAGAGTTGAGTTTGCATCCACAAAACTTGTGAACAACAGTGAGCTGCATCAATGTACTCAGACTCAGCTGTTGATAAAGACACACAGTTCTACTTTTTGGTTGACCAACCAACTAGCCTATTCCCCAACATCTGAATTGATCCAGATGTGATTTTTCTATCAACATGGCAACCACCATGATCCGCATCAGTATAAGCAGTGAGATTGAAATCGGATCCATGAGGATACCAGATCCCAAGGTTAGGTGTACCTTTAAGGTATTGAAAAATTCTAACAACCGCTTTAGAGTGAGATTTCTTAGGGTTGGACTGAAAGCGGGCACAGAAAGTTACGGCAAGTGTAATGTCTGGTCGACTTGCAGTCAGATACATTAAAGAACCAACCATGCTTCGATAAAGTGTAATATCAAAGGGTTCCCCATTAGTATCAACATCCAGTAAAGTCCTCATTGAGGTTGTCATTAGTTTTAAAGCAGTCATTTTAAAACGTTTTAGCATATCATTGATATACTTTTTTTGACTGATAAAAATCTCATTTGGTAATTGTTTTACTTGTAACCCCAAGAAGAAAGTTAACTGGTCAAGCATGCTCATTTCAAATTTGCTGGCCATAAGGTCACCAAATTCTTTGCATAAGGCCGGGGACGTGGAACCAAAAATAATATCATCAACGTAAATTTGAACCAAGAGAATGTGACCGTGGTTTTTACGGATGAATAGCGTTGTATCAATCGTTCCACGAGAGAAGCCATTGTCCAGCAAATACTTTGTTAAGGTCTCGTACCATGCACGCGGTGCTTGCTTCAGACCGTATAAAGCTTTCTCTAAGTAGTAAATGTGGTTTGGATGAATGGGATCGACAAAGCCCTCTGGTTGATCAACATAGACTTCCTCTTGAAGATAACCATTCAGAAAAGCAGTTTTGACATCCATTTGAAACACCGTGAACTTCATATGAGAATCAAATGCAAGGAAAAGATGAATTGCCTCAATCCTAGCAACCGGAGCAAACGTTTCGTCATAATCAATGCCTTCTTGTTGTCGATATCCTTTGGCCACAAGACGTACCTTGTTTCGAACCACAATTCCATTAGAATCTTTCTTGTTCTTAAAAATCCACTTTACCCCTATTGGTCGTTGACCCGTTAGTCTTGGAACTAATCGCCATACTTTCAATCGTTCAAATTGATTGATCTCGTCTTGCATTGCAACTACCCAGTATGGATCTAGTAAAGCTTGAGCAACTGTTGTTGGTTCAATCTTACTAAGAAAGGCTGTGAATAGACACATATTCTGAGTAGCCCTTCGAGTTGACACTATAGCAGATGTGTCACCAATAATAAGATCTATTGGATGACTTTTAGTCCATCGGGTGTGTGGAAGAGGTTGTACATCAGTGGTATCCATTGAAACATCAACCGTTGTTGACGTTGAGCCTTGATCCGCTGGATCTGATGTAACATTAACTAATGGATTCAATAGAGTTTCTGGAGAAACAGCTGGAGTTGTATCAACTGATGAATCTTGAATTGGTTCAAGATTATCAGTAACAGGAGGTTGGAGGGAGGATGAAGAAGCAACAGGTGAATCAGTTGGTGTTGAATCTTCATCAAAAAGACTTTGAAGAGTCTCCACAGTAGTTGACTGTGATGATGTAACCGGTACGGCTTGAACATTTGAATCCCGTTGAGGAGTATACAGACTATCAAACAAGATATCCAGTTCCTCTGATGTAACCGTAGGAACACCCTTCTTTGAGAAAATTGAGTTTTGGGCGGAAGAAGTAATAGCCAGGTTAGGATCGGGTTTTGAACTGAGTTGTTCAAAATCCATTCCCGAAAATTCATCGAACTTGACGTTAATGCTCTCTTTAATCATCTTTGTCCGCTTATGATAAACACGATAAGCAACTTTGTTCGAGGAATAACCAAGAAATATGGCCTGATTGCCATGAGGATCAAACTTTCCGAGGCTGTCAAAATCGTTAAGCACATAGCATATACAACCAAAAACACGGAAATATTTGACATTCGGGCGTCTACCATATAATAACTCATATGGAGTTTTATCAAAACGTTTGTTTATAATACAACGATTTTGGGTATAGCATGCAGTTGAAATGGCCTCCCCCCACATTTTTGGAGGTGATTTAGAGTAGGCAAGCATCGTTCGTGCTGCTTCGCACAACGTACGATTACGTCGTTCGACTACTCCATTTTGTTGGGGGGTCCGAGCAGCAGAGAACTGATGTTCAATGCCTTTGTCTTTCAAATAACTATCAAGCGGGTCATTCTTAAATTCCGTCCCATTATCAGTTCTGATGCTCTTAACATGTTTGTTAAAAGAGAGTTGAATCTTTTTAATGAATTCAATGATAATGGCGGGGGTTTCTGACTTAGTTCGCAAAAGAAAAATCCATGTAAACCGGGTATAGTCATCAACAATGTCAAGCACATGTTTCTTGCCACCGAGGCTAGAAATATGCATGGGTCCACATAAGTCCATATGCAATAATTGCAAAGACGATGAAGTACTGGGGTTTTGCTTAAGCGGATGATTAGTCCGTTTCAGCTTACCCATGGCACATGATGGACACACATGATGCTTATCATATTGAAAGGTTGGAATACCATCAACTAAATCTTTAGAGACTAGTCGATTGATACCCTTGTAATTCAGGTGTGACATCCGATGATGCCATAACCATGAATTTTCTTTGGTAGAACGAGTGGCCAAACACATGGTTGAATGTGATGGTGCATCATTGAGGTCAATAGTATATAGTGAAGCACAACGTTTACCAACAAGAAGATCATTCCCTCCGGTGGATTGCACCGAGCATTGTCGACGTTCAAACAAAACTTTGAGATCTCCATCGCAGAATTGGCTCACACTAAATAAACTGCACCCCAAACCCTCAACATATGAAACCCGTTTGATTGTTATGCCATTTTGCACAAAATCTCCGTAACCCGTTATTGTTGCAATCTCATCATTTCCGAATGTAACCGTTCCTAGGAATTTGTCAATGAAGTTGACAAGCAAGGATTTATCGCCCGTCATGTGTCGAGAACAATCGGAATCGATATACCAAACACAGACGTCGAAACCCTGTAAATGTGAATTTCCTAGAGTTTAGGTACCCAAAGTTTTTTGGGTCCTTTTCGGTTAGTACCAACAATAAACTTTGGATTAACAACAAACTTTGGATCAATGATGAAATAATCACGTAAAGCATCATGCAGTTTAGACAATAAAGCATCATTTAAAACCACATTACATGAAGCATCATACGCAATATCAATCTTTACATCGTTATCAGAAGTCTTAACACACAATTTATTCCAAGTAGATGTTTTGTTCACAGACGAAAATTGAAAAACATGAGATGATTTCCTAGGCCGACTAGCAGATTGCTTTGGTTTGGTTGCTGCTTTCTTAGTCGTGGACTTAGGAACCCATACAGATTTGTAATTCATGTTTGGATTATGACCTGTGACACGAAAAACACATTTGTTAGTTAGACGTCCAAACTTTTCAGTTGACACATGAGATGACTGATTTTGCAGAATTTCCAATTTGATTGTACGTTCTTTTGCATCATACTCACTTAAATCAGGTTTAGAACTTGTGTGTGTTGTGGACTTAACTGATTTCTTTAAAAGACTCTCTTTTGAAGTTTTTGTCATAGGAATCATAGGAATCTTTTCAGTTAACACAGAACCATTTGGAGAATGAACCTTTTTAACAATATACTAAGTTGTAGAAACAACTTTCGAACCATGATTGCCAAATTGAGAACGTAGAGGATTTTTAAGAATAGTAATGGGTTTTACATCCTTAGATGTTGTTGTTCCCTTCCCCTTCTTAGTAATCCCACCAGTACATTCAAGCACATTGGTTGCCACATTAGACGTTTGCTTAAGTGTGTTAGCCTATTTCATTTGAATTATCTTTTGTTTTAAGCTTTTAATCTCAAGACATAATTCTTCAGCAGAAACTATCACTTCACCCTCCTTAAAAGCATAAGTACATTCTTTCTTAGGCAGTGAAGGCAATTTATCACACAAAGCAAGTATTTGTTCTAATGATTGGCACTTAAGTTGCAAGTCAATATTCTCCTGTTCAAGTTGAGATACTATACGATTCAAATTATGTACAGCAGGCAAATGTAAGTAATAATCATGCAAAGGATCAAGTTGACTTTCAAAATCTATCAAAGGTTCAATGTTCGGTTCATCCTGAGGTTCTACTTTATCATCTAAAGAATTTTGACCTAGAGAATCTGTCTCAAAGAAGACAGTTAGTTCATGTGCTAGGTCTGCACAGAAAACATCATCTGAACATGCAGGTAAAGTTGGTAGAATTGGTTTCACATCAAAAATTGGTTCATCAAACACCTCATCTATTGCAGTAATGCTAGAACTAGGTTTGTTAAACACTTCATTCCCAAGCATTGAAATGTATTTCTCTAGCATGAGTGTTGGGATATAAACCAGTTTACGCTTAGGCACATAATCTTCACATTGCATGTTCTTTTCAGTTTCATCAAGATTTTTAAAGAAATCAGGATTCGATTTACCTATCTTAGCATTGATTTTTTCATACATTAAGCTAATTTGATGGTATTTCCTAGATTTACGATTTACAATAATATCATCAAAATCAGCATCAGAAGCATGTACAAAATGCGATGGTAAACCAGCTTGAAAATAATCAGAATGATATAATCCTGGAATCTTTTTGGAAGCATCTTCCAAAATTTTCGGATCTTCATAACCCAACCCCCACTTTTCACCATGAATCATTTTTGGTCTATTCATGAAAATCGTTTGTTTTGAAAGTTTCATATCCATGATAGCTTTGGATTGCTCTGTTCGATAGAGTTTTTCCTCATATCGAGCAAGTTGTGCTTTCATTTGAAAAGATTCTTTTGACAATAAAGAAATTTCAGTGTTCTTTTCAATTATGGTGTTTTCCAATTGAACGATTTTCTTGTTTAGTTTTGAAAGTGTGGGTTCATGTTGGTTTTTCAAATCAGAAAGATATTTTTCTAAAAATTGAACTTTTTCTGCAAGTCGTTCCGATTTTAAACGATAATCAGTTCTTTCAACTTTAATTGGATGAATTGTCTTTTTCAGATCTTCTAACTCAGTTTCCTTAGAGTTGAGTTGGAGAGTCAATTGTTGCACATCAGTTTGCAATTTGGATGAGGAAGGTCTGGTCTCATTCATTTTGATTTTATCTTTTAAAACCGTGTTTTCAGATTTTAAGCCTTTGACTTCTTTTGACATTGAGACAAGATTCTTCATCAAGTCATTTTTCATTTTTATAAAATCAGGTGAGATTTCAGATGATTGTACCTCATCATCATCGGATGTTGAGTCAGAATTCTCCATTGCTTCCTTAGCTTTGATGAGCTTTGTCACCTTGCAAACATTTGCATGTTCCACCTCTGAATCTGAATCGTCAGTCCAGTTAAACCAAGTATCATCAACCGGTTTTAGCTCTCCCCCAGTTTCCATAATCTTAGCCATCAACATTTTCTTCTTGTAGTAAGCTGCGTCCTTCTTCTTAGGCATCTTGCACGCACGAGAGTGATGACCAGCTTTGCCACAATTGAAACAAATTGAATCTTCCTTCTTGGAATCATCAGCACGTTGTTGTTTAGATTGATCAGCTTTCTTGTAGTACGAGGAAGATGACGAGTTTTTGCATTGATTGCTGGACTTGTGTTTGTTCAAGGCTTTTGTGAACATGGCTGCCATCTTGACTAATTCAAGATGAGAATCATCAACATCAGAAAGATTCAAATCTTCTGAATCAGTTGATTCTTCAACAAGCACTTTCTTGGACAAGCTTTTGGAAGACGTCAACGATTTGCTCTTCTTTTTGGCAATTAGGGCAAGTGGATCACCCGGAGAAGACTCTTTCCTTCCTTCTTGAAGTTTAGACACTTCAGATTGGTAATGCATAAGAACTCCAACAAGCTCATGAATAGTCAACTTGTCAATCTCTTTAGTAGATCGAACAATGGTTCCATAAGGAAGCCAATCAGCATTGAGCTTTTTGAGAAACTTCATGTTGACTTCAGCATTTACTTTTATGATCTTGCACCTTTTCAACTCATTGAGAACACCATTGAAATGACGATAGGTATCCTTGAGTGGTTCATCAGTTTTCTGCTTGAAATCTTCATAGAATCCCAGAGCCTTATTCAATTTAGTAACGTCTGACATGTCATAACCTTCTTGCTGTCGTTTGATCTCATCCCATATATCTTTTGCTATTGTGTTGCTATCAACATTTTCAAACAATTCATATGGGATAGCTTGCATAACAATATTCTTTGCCTCTATGTCACCCTGAGCTCTCTCACGCTTATCACCAGAAAGTTCATAGACTGGAATTGGCATACCAGTATCCGGATGATAATCAACAACTGGACCATCTCTCAGAGAAGCCCAAATGTGTTTTGCTTTCTCACCCTTATAGTCTATGTACTGAGTGATACGGTGAAGCCACTGAGTGTATTTGCCATCAAACAACACTGGAGGACGGGAATCTGATCCAATGATCAAAGTATCTTGAGTAGACATCTTGAAAATGAGGTAGATTCGGTAAAGATTCTGTATTACACAAATCTAAGATGAAAAATCACAACAATCTGATCAGAATGTCAGATTCTGTAACAGATTCGGTACTGTAGCAGATTCGGTAAAGTAGCAGATTCGGTAAAGATTCTGTATATCAGATTCTGTAAAAGAAACTGATCAGAAATACAAGAGACACACCCAGATTCAGTATAGATTCGGTAATCACAAGAATTGTAGCCTGTAACCACTTAAAATAATGGATTAAGTGATACAGAAACTCAGATTCTGTATTTGATTCGGTAGTCAGATTCTGTATGAATTTGAAGTTCAAACTCAATTCAATCCTTTTGAATTAGATTCTGTAACCTTGCTGCACAAGGAAACACGTTAGTATCACACAAAATATCAAAGATACCGAAAGTATAGGATACCGAATGTTAACTGTAGCAGTTGACAATACCGAGTCTAAGTTTAAAACTTAGAAATATGACAGAATCCTTTCTCAAACCACACCAATTAGCTGCGTATAATCAAAGTGAATGTGATAGAATCACAATCACACCACAATCTGCAACACTTAAGATGAATTTAAGTAATGAAGCAGACTCGGTATGACAGTTACGATACCGAGTGTTGATCAAATCTTCAAAACTTAATGAATTGAAGAAATCGAACCGTCAGAAATGTGATTTAACACCTCACGAACACAACTGAATCCTTAAATCTTCACAAAAATCCAGAATCAAGCTTGAATTAAGCAATACCGAGAGTTTTAGCCACAAACTCTAAAAATCAACTTGATTTTCCATAATTGAAGTTAAAAAGCTGTAATGATGATCGAAACTCTTTCTAAAATACCTAATGCACCTTTGCTGAACTTATCACAAGAATCTGAACGTCAGATTATCAAATTCGATGATACCGAATGTGATTCAAAATACCAAGAGTAATCAGATTCTGTAATCTACAATCTCTGGATCGATATAGTGATGTAGAATCACTTCCTGGAAGCTCTGATACCAAATGATAGGTCAGATCATGTTGAGATTGAGAGAAATGATAAGATAAAGAGAGATTCGGTATGTAAGCATGAGACTCGGTATTAGAGAGAATCGGTACAATTACATTCCACAGCTTCTAGAACTTGGTTACAATGCAATGGCTATCTAATTAGGACTACTTAGGTTCCTTATATAGCCCTCTTCTAAGGAACCTTCATTTAAGCTTATTTTCACATTAACACTATACAACTTCGGGGTCCTAACAGACTGTCAACCGTGGACTATCAACTGTGGACTGCCGACATTGGACAATTAAAATGAATTAAAATATTGATTATAACATATGAAACTAAACAATTCTTCAAGTTTGCCACTTGATTTCATCTTAAACCTCAATTGTATCTTGACGATTACAATCTGCATTTAAACATTTCATGATTCTTGAAAAACACCTCAATCGAGAGGATGAACCAACCGCACTTCATCTACGGAAGAAAAGATTGATGCATATATTTATGCACCTGAAAAACTCTCAGAACCTGTGTAAATGTTTAACACGTATCTGTGCTAGCTCCTTTGGCATTGTTATTCCAAAAATAACAATGCAATTTCTTTACAAATTTGCCAATTTTATCACAGCTTCAGCAAATCAATTTTGACTTTTCATTCTCATAAACTCTATCATAACTTTGATATATAAGTTTGCTTTTCGTCACCGTTATTGAAGAACCACTTATATTCCATCACATTAGCAGTAAACTTATCAGCAACTGTAATGATCTAGGATTTTCCGAAAAATAATTATATTTATCAAAACCCCAACATTTACTCATCTGCATCTTGAAACAAGAATTGCCATACGAATCATCGGGAATCAGCAATCAGTATTTTGAAACCTCGCAGCATGTCTACATCAACAGTTATATGTAAACATATAACATTTATCTCTTAGATTTATGATCTTTCATTCTGAAATTCTGAAAAGCACCCAGTCTACAAATTAATACCACAAATTCTGAAGAAGCTAAATACAGCAGCAAAAATTTTACACGACCTTAACCGTCGAAAGTTTGATGAAAAAGAATGGAGTATTGGAAACACTCAATAGAAAAATTTAGTACCGAAAGGCGGATTATACGAAACTATGAAGGAAACCGTGGACAAATCACAAAGAATAAGTTTGACTTCAAAGAATCCAAAAGATTCAATGCCTGCTGAAGTCTTTAGTGAATATCTTGCTCCTTACTCCAAACTCTTGCGGACAAATTTTCTTCACCATCTTTCGATATTAGAAATTCCAAGATATCATCGTATCTTTCATTATAAATATCCTCCATATTTCTGAAGATATTTTCATAAATATTCTTATCTAGGATCATTAATCTCTCCGTGCTATCAGTGTTACATCATATAGAAACTGTTAGTTTCTATATTCTGTAACCTTTTGAGCTTAAAATATGAATGTTATTGAAGTAATGTTGGGAACTGATGCATGAGTTAGTATAATATAATGACACTTGATCAACGTGATTATATTACAGTAAGTCATGCTGAGTTTCTATTGAGACATGATGATTCACAGATCATAACATCATCATGTGCCATGTTACATAACTCTTTCATTCTACTTAACTTCCGAACATATCAAGAAAATATATTCTTGATAGTTCCATCCCCAGGGATTATGGTAATTTGACAAATCAAATCGTGCTAATACATTCCTTTCTGCTTAGAATACTATAATCATTCGAAACTTCATACTTACGAATTCTGGACCGTTACTCGCTCTACTAGAGGTCGAGAGGATAATCAAAAGGCAAAGAGCTCCAAAATATAAGAGAAAATATAAAGCCCAATAACAACTCGGAAGTTACAAACCGTGGATATTAATACGAATAACAATATAAAGACACAGTATAATTAAGAATAGTATCACCCTAAGGTTATATTAAAGTACACATATTTTCTGGTGGAAGAATAAAAAGAAGGATGACAGAAATGATAATTAGGAAAATATCAGGGTTTAGAATTGGATTAAGCATTTTCATAATCTTTTAAATTTGGGGATTGTATAGAAATGGTGAGAATAAGGGAACGGAAGAGCTTAATTTATAATGGAAATATCAGACAGAGTAATCGAGACGGATCACCGTATTTAATTTTTAGAGATTTTAATTTTCCTTACTCGCCGAAGAATCAAATCCTTTAGATTTCGAAGATTTTTTTTAATCCCTTGAATTCCGGAATTCAACCCTGAATCTGTCAAAAGTTAAGATGCACCTTAAATTCTAAAATCAACCGTGACTACGTCACCGGTTAAGACGAATCTCATTTACTCATTTCATTCTTTTGTGATAATTTCACTCATACGCTTCGAATAATCGAATTGTTTTATCGATATTACTCAATGATGATAAAACTCTATTTATCAGCTCATATTCGTCATGAAAACATTTTTATTGTTAGCCATGACGACCTTACTCAAATTTCGGGACGAAATTTCTTTAACGGGTAGGTACTGTGACGACCGGAAATTTCCGACCAAATTTAAACTTAATCTTAATATGAAATCGACACGATAGGCAAAGTCTGTAATGTTAAGTCTCACAAATTTTGAAACTATATTCAATTACCCTTTGACCGTGCTCGACGATTCACGAACAATTGTGTATAACAAATATGTAATTATATATACAAACATAAGTATATATATATATATATATATATATATATATATATATATATATATATATATATATAATATTTTGAATTAATAAAATACCTTTAATCAATTGAAATCAAATATGTAAACTAATAAATAGAATAAATAAGTTACTATTAAAAAGAATAAATATAAATAAATATATATATAATATTATTATCAATATATAATATTATTATCAATATATATATGTATATAAAATTACTATCAATGGTTATTATGTTGTAAATAAATATTCAATAAATGTTATCATATAATAATGCATAGTAGATAATAACATTTATATATTTAATGTAATTACAAATTAATTATAGATGTTATATTATTAGTACATTCATTATTATTAATATTAGAAATATTAAAATTATAATATGAAATTTGTTATATGTAATTTGTTATACTTGGTATTATTAGTATTATCATTATTAACAATATTATGGTATATATTTTATAGTAGTTATCATCATTATCATTAATAATATTACTATTACTATATTATAAATTTGTATTTTATTATTAGTAAGAGTACTCATATTATAGCTATATTTACAAGATTAATTATAACCTATAAATATATATATATATATATATATATATATATATATATATATATATATATATATATATATATATATATATATATATATATATATATATATATAATATACAAACACAGATAATAAATAGAGATATACATATATATATATATGAATATACATATATACTGGTATATACAGATACATATCATGAAATCAGTATTAATATTATAAAGATAATTATTAACATTAATATTATTATTATTATTATTATTACTATTATTATTATATATCAATAATACAAATTATTAATATTATATTTAATAATATCATTACAACTATTGATGTTATTATTATTAGGATAATTAGTATTAATATTATTATTACATTATCTTAACAAACAATAATCAGTATTTTTATTATGTAATAAATAATAGAATTACTTTTATTAAAATTATATTTTACAAATAAAAATTGTATATAAATATAGGATAGAGTCATAATCCATTTTATATATCCATCATACAATAGTTAAATTGATTTTCTGTCATTAGCTGGTACCAAAAACGAATCAATTTACTGAACACAAACAAAATTTGTTAGCAATCTCTTTCACTTTCTATTTTTTTATTTTATTTTGTACCCGATGAAATTCCTCCTGTCGACACTCCATGGCTATAAACAACCAAATTAATCACTGTATTAAACATAAACATCTGTTTGTTTCATCATCATACTCAATTAACCAGTATAATCACTTTAACCTGACGAATTAAACTGGAATAATAATTAATTCAGGTACGTCACCTGTTCTTGCTTTTATTTATTCAACAGCTCGATTTCAAATAAATTATCAAAATCTGTTAATGCAGTGTTGTTAGAATTGATGTCCTTAAACTGTCTGTAAAATTTCAAATACTAATTCCTCATAACGAATTCAAATGGTTGAGTCAAAGTTTAAAAATCAAAAAGTCAACAATTATGTTCATTGTAAAATTCGAACATGTTTTAATAATTCTGTTGAAATTGATTATCCATAAAGTTTACATAAACGATTTAGAACATATTTCATGTATAAACATGGATATGAAACTGTCTAGAATTTGAAATCAATGTTGGAGTTTATTTTCGAGTTATTTTTCCCACTGTTTTATTTTTCTTAATTCTTCAGGTGTCTGTTAATTAAATTGAACGATTACTAGCTGTAAGTGTCGTTTGATAATTCTAAAACTAATTAAATAAATCGTTAATAGATGAGTTTAATCTCTGGACAATTTCAATCGATGAAGAAGATGGAGGAAAACTGAAATGATAATAAATGTAAATCAATTGGGTAACATGACAGAAAAATGGGGCAGCCCAGATGGTTAAGGGGTTATAAGGGGTAGCGAGAGGTCTCGGGTTCGAGCCCTGCATGTGGCAACTATTTTTTTGAAGCGATTTTTGAGGTAGTTATTAATTTCAAAAATTTTATTTATCATTATTATTATTATTGTTATTATTATTATTTTTTATTGATTATTGCTATTATTATCAAGTATTATAATTATTATTATTATTGTAATTATTATTATTGTTATCATAATTATATGTATTATAACCCTTAGGATTATTATTATTCTTATAAGTATTATTAATACACTTATTATTGTTAATTTCATTATTTAAGTATGGTTATTATTATTATTATTAATATTATTATTATTAGAAACTTATGAGAATAAAAGACATTAATTATGACTAAAAAGTAAATATATGAAAATGTTAGTATGTAAAAATTAAAGATTTTGGATAATATTATTATCAGGAGTACGATATGTATGATACAAATATAGATAAAATCCTAAGTATCATTAATAAATAATATTATGAATACATATGAAATCTGATTAAGTTTATAGATTATATATATATATATGTATAACACATCTTCAATTATGAAAACTTTATGATAATTATTATTAAAAATATAATTATTATCATAAATATATTTGTATTAATACTATTATTAACATTATTATTATTATTATTAGTAAATCATTATTATTAATAAAACTATTTTTTTGACAGATAAATATTTTTTTACATGAAATATACATATTACATATACTATAATTTCACATAACTATATATCAAACCTATTAATATTAGTTATATAAATACTTACATATAACAAACTATGGATCTTAAATATGATACTAAACAACTATGTATATAAATATGGATATTAATATAACTATATAAATATTAATCATTTTGAATATAAACACAAATTAAATATATATAATGTATAAATCAAGACATAATAAATAAATTTGTTCAGTTACGATTATATGTTTTAATATATACACAAATGATATAGGTTCATGAATCCGAGGCCAACCCTGCATTGTTCAGTTTGTCTAATGTTGTCATATGTATTTTTACTACAAAATACATTAGGTGAGTTTCATTTGCCTTTTTACCCTTTATATTTTTGGGCTGAGAATACATGCACAACTTTTATAACTGTTTTACGAAATAGACATAAGTAACCGAAATTACGTTCTATGGTTGAATGATTGAAACTGAATATGCCCCTTTTAGCTTGGTAGCCTAAGAATTAGGGAACAAACACCCTAATTGACGCGAATCCTAAAGATAGATCTATCGGGCCCAACAAGCCCCATCCAAAGTACCGGATGCTTTAGTACTTCGAAATTTATATCATGTTTGAAGGAGGATCCCGGAATGATGAGGATATTCTTATATGTATATTGTGAATGTCGGTTACCAGGTGTTCAATCCATATGAATGATATTTTTGTCTTTATGCATGGGACGTATATTTATGAGAACTGGAAATGAAATTCTTGTGGTCTATTAAAATGATGGAAATGATTATTTATGTTAAATTAACGAACTCACCAACCTTTTGGTTGACACTTGAAAGCATGTTTATTCTCAGGTATGAAAGAAGTCTTCTGCTGTGCATTTGCTCATTTTACGGATACTACTTGGAGTCAATATTGGCATATTTCAAAAGATGTTGCATTCGAGTCGTTGAGTTCATCAAGATTATTATTAAGTCAATTATAGTTAGATATATTATGAAATGGTATGCATGACGTCAACTTTCGATGTAATGAAAGATTGTCTTTTCAAAAACGAATGCAATGTTTGTAAAATGTAACATATAGAGGTCAAGTACCTTGCGATGTAATCAACTGTTGTGAATCATTTATAATCGATATGGATTTCGTCTGGATAGATTAGGAAGGGTCGCTTCATCTACAATGGCTGGGCAAGAGATAGAAGGTGATGGTTTAGAGTGACTGGCAGTTGTTCATGATGATGTTGAGGTTGTGCTCACGAAAAAGAAGTAGTATTTGGAATGGTTAATGTAAGTGTGTTTTTATTCTTCTGCATTTGTATATGAGTATAATTAGATTAGATAGTGGAGATGGTACCCTTAAAGTTAATTGTAACTTGTAACCAAATGAAAAGAAAAGCATAGAAGTTTGTTTGTGTATGTATGTCCATATGTGTATTCCATAAAACACGGAATATAAATTGCACATGTGGATATATATATATATATATATATATATATATATATATATATATATATATATATATATATATATATATATATATATATATATATATATATATATATATATATATATATATATATATATATATAATAATAGAAGGAATTTATAAAAGTGGTGGATGATGGATTGAGTGTTCACGAGAAAGAAGGGTGGTGGGGGTAGTGGTTTGACTATGTGCATATGATATACATAATATGTAAGTGGGGTTTTGATGAGGTTGGTTGCAAACAACAATGGTGTTGGTAGTTGCAGTGATCGACTGAAATTGAGGAGGGTGATCATATGTTTGGTTTTCGACCAACAATTAAAACTATTATTAGCAACACAGTGACGATGGTGATCGTGGTGTTGGTGATTTAATGTTTATCTTTGATGAAAGATGTAAGAGAAGGTGATGGGTTGTATCAATGATGTTCAAAAAAAATATATAGAGAAAGAGGGATGATTGATGAATGTGTGCTAATATAAGTCTTGTATAAATAAAATCAAGATATAGTTAGTTTAATCGAGAGAGATATGGTCGACATTATATCACAAGCGAAATAGTATTGATTGGAAAAGTTGATGGAAATGTTTAACAACTTATACACATAATTAACTACTCTTATATATTATATTATATATTAAACTAAACATAATCCACAGATCATATAAATTCCATGACGATACATAATCTATTTATGACATAGGATCCTTAAAATATGGGATGATTTTTAATTACTCTTTAAAACTACAACTTAATTCATAACATAATTATAGCCGCTATAATTTATACCAAACATGATAATAGTTTAAAATAAATTCTTTCTAAGCATTCTAAGAACATACAGTAGACATATAGGCCCTCACATCACCTAACACATCAATATTATATCATAGTAAATTTTATTTTAATATCAATTATGATAAATCAAATAACATAATAATTAATCAAACAGACTTGCCACAAAATATGTGTTTCATGTATATATATATATATATATATATATATATATATATATATATATATATATATATATATATATATATATATATATATATATATATATTTATTTACAAATAGTGGTTCGTGAATCGTCGGGAATTGTCAAAGTTAAATGAATGCAAGAAAACAGTTCAAAATTTTTGAGACTCAACCTAACAGAATTTTCTTATCGTGTCGAAACCATATAAATATTAAGTTTAAATTTTGGTCAGAAATTTCCGGGTCGTTACAGTACCTACCCGTTAAAGAAATTTTGTCCCGAAATTTAATCGAGGTTGTCATGGTTAACAATAAGAATGTTTTCATGACGAATATGAGTTGATAAATAGATTTTTATCATCGTTGAGTAATATGGATAAAACAATTCGATTACTCGAAGAGTACGAGTGAAGCTATCACAAAAGTGTGAATTGAAGAAATAAAGTTTCTTCTTAACTCTTGACGTGGTTACGTTTGAATTCCGGAATTCAAGGAATTTAAAAGAAAATCTTGGAAATCTATAAGATCTGAATCTTCGGGATTTATGGAAATTAAGATCTCTTATAATTAAATGCGATTATCTGTCTCGATTGCTTTGTCTGGTATTTTCACTATAAATGAACTTCTACCGTTCCATTACTTCCCAGCACTCCCATTTTTTTTAATATTTTAATTAATACATTCAAATCATCAGTCAATATGCTTCATCCAGTTTTAATTCTGGATATATTCCTGACTTTCATATCGATCATCCTCTTTTTTCATTTAACACCGGAGGAATCTGATTACTTCTACTTCGCTCTTGGGGTTATTGTGTTTATCATACTCCCGTGTCTTTATATTGCTATTCGTATTAACGTACACGATTTGTGATTTCTGTGTTGTTGTTGAGTTTTATATCTTCCCTTTTTATTCTCTTCTTGACCTCTAGTAAAACAAGTAATGGTCCAGAATTCGTAAGTATGGAGTTTCGAATGAACTTAATGTTCTAAACAAGAAAGAACGTAATAGCACGATTTGATTTGTCAAATTACCAGAATCAATGAGAATAGAACTATCAAGAATATATTTTCTTGATATGTTTAGAAGTTAAGCAGAATAAAAGAGTTATGTAACATGACACATGATGATGGTATGATCTACTGTGAACCATCATCACGTTTCATTAGAAACTCAGCATGACTTACTGTAATATAATCACGTTGGCTGGGCGTCATTATATTATACTAACCCATGCTTCAATTCCCAACACTTCTCCACAATTCATTCATAATTTATTCTTAGATTTTACAGAAGTTTCCAATATAATGGAATACAGAAAACACGAAGGGGTAGATAATTTCGGACAAGAATATTTATGAAAATATCCTCAAAAATATCAGAGATATTTATGATGATATTTTGGAATTTCTAAGTTCGAATGTTGATGAAGAAAAATTTTCCGCAAGATTTTAACATGACTTTGGAACAAGATATTCTCTAAAGATTTCATCGGATCCAAAATTATCTGGATTCTTTGATTATATGGTTTGGTCCTTGTATTTGTCCTTGGTCTCCTTCATGGTTAGCTCAATCCGTTTTCCAGTTCCAACTTTTCTGAGCTTTTCCAACATACTATTCTTTATCATCAAACTTCTGACGATTAAAATCGTTTACGGTTGCTTAAAGTTTTCTGCTGCTTCATTCAGCTTTTTCAAAGTTCAATGTATTGATTCGTAGGTTGGGTGCTTTTCAAAATTTCAGAATTGAAGATCGTAATTCTAGGAGATAATTGTTATATGTATACATATAACTATTGATGTAGAAAGGCTACGAGATTCGAAATACTGATTGCTGATTCTCGGTAATTGGTATGACAATTATTGTTACAGGGTATAGATGAATACATGATGGGGTTTCAATGAATATAATGATTTTTCAGAAAGTCCAAATTCATTGAAGTTGCTGGTAAGTTTACTGCTAATGTGGTGGAATATAAACGGTTCCCCGGTAACGATGACGACAGGCAAACTTATATATCGAGGTTATAATAAGGCTAATCCAAATGAAAGTCGAAGTTGACTTGCTGGAGTTGTGACAAAAATGGCTAATTTGGAAAAGAATTGCATTGTTATTTACAGTAATAACAATGCCAGAGGAGCTAGCACAGATACGTGTTAAACGTTTACTCAGGTTCCGAGTGTGTATAACTATATGCATCAATCTTTTCTTCCGTAAATGAAATGCGGTTGGTTCATCCTCTCGATTGAGGTGTTTTCAAGAATCATGAAAAGTTTGAACGCAGATTGTAATCGTCCAGATACAAATGAGGTTTAAGATGAAATCAAGTGGCAAACTTGAAGAAATGTTTAGTTTCATATGTTAAAATCAATATTTTAATTCATTTTAATTATCCAATGTTATTAGTCCACAGTCGATAGTCCACAGTTAATAGTCCAATCATTCATATATAGTTTAATATATAATATTCGAATTAATTAATACGTATCGTGACCCGTGTACATGTCTCAGACTCGATCACAACTCAAAGTATATATATTATTTAAGAATCAACCTCAACCCTGTATAGTGAACTCAAACATTACCGCATATAGAATGTCTATGGTTATTCCAAATAATATATATAGATGCGTCGATATGATATGTCAAAACATTGTATACGTGTTTCGGCATTTAAAGTGCGTAAAATAAATAACAGAAATTAAATGACGATAAATAAAATTGCGAGAATTTAAATTGCGATAAATAAATTGCGATAATTAAATTGCGATAAATAAATTGTGATAAATAAAATGTAATACGGAATTAACAGTTAGCTAGGAACAGTTAGCTAGGAATAGTTAGCGTGGATTCTTAACAAAATTTCTCATAATTAATTTGTTTGTTTCTAACAAATTTTATTTTGTCCAATGTTTTCTTCATTATGCCACTTGTTGGATTTTGATAGGTTAAAATCCAAATATGAAATTGAATAAAAATGGTTATTCTGCGGTGAACGGATTCGTATCTCTGTAGATGTAAGTAGGATAGTAAATGAATGTTGAATCAGATTCGAAGAATGTATAGTATAACTTATTAAAGTGAAATCTAAATATTCCTCGGGTATTACCTACCCGTTAAAATATTTTCACCATTAACAGTTTGTACAAAAGAATTTTTAATTACAATCTTTATGAAAACATATATACATATATATTTTCTTCAGATGTAACCATGGATTTAATGAGTCAATATAATATTAAACTCATTTGATTTACCATTAGAACTAGAATACATAACCTCTAAAACAATAGAGATTACATAATCGCCATGAAGAACGAAGATAAATGATGTAGAACGTTATGTAGAACGATGATTATACTCGAGGTACAGAATGGGATGTTGAGGCATGTGATATTGAAACTTGGGTTGTTGATGGTACTATTGGTGCCGGTGATGTTGCTGAAGCTGGTAAGTTTTGCACCATGTTTTCTAAATTGATTACTTGAGCGCGAAGCTCGTTGACTTCTTCCATTATTCCGGGATGATTGTCGGTCGGAACGAACGGATGAATAAGGTTTAGAATTTTTGATAGAATATAATCGTGACGAGATACTCTGAAAATGAGAGAGAAAATGGTGTCTCGAACAGGTTCGCCGGTAAGTGCTTCAGGTTCATCGTCAAGAGGAAAATTCGGTGGGTGGAAAGGATCACCTTCTTCTTGTCTCCAATGATTAAGTAGATCACAAATCCATCCCTAATTCCTCCAGAATTGAAGATGACTAGTTGGTTGCTCCATTTCGTTTATACTGCTTTCGGAGCTTAGGTGAATATCCATATCGGAATAGTTGTCGGAATCCGAGGAATTCTAACTGGTTGAGGGATTCATCTCGTACGATCAGATGAAAGATTTTCGATAAGAAATAGATTATAGGATGTAGATTAGTACCCTGCAATACATAATTTACATATGCATATATAATACTAAAATCCCATACGTTACGGAGGAATCTACGGAAGCTGTCAGGCAAAGGTAATAATAACAGATAAGCTAAGATGTGAATTTATCTATACACTATCTATGCAATAAAGGCAGTAAGACGTGTCTAGACTTTAAGGATGATAAGAAAATAATTTTCGACACTAAATGATAAGCAAAACTTTTGACATGCAGATACGGTCGAAGTCCAGACCCACTAATGCATCTAAGCAACTATCAGTTAGATACACTAATGGAAGACCTGGTTCGCTAAGACCACCGCTCTGATACCAACTCTAATGCCCCGTTCTAATCCATCTGGATGAATACATTACATTTGGTTACATCGCGAGGTACTTGACCTCTATATGATACATTTTACAAACATTGCATTTGTTTTTTTTTTAAGACAAACTTTCATTACATCAAAAGTTGACGGCATGCATACCATTTCATAATATATCCAACTATAATTGACTTAATAATAATCTTGATGAACTCAACGACTCGAATACAACGTCTTTTGAAATATGTCATGAATGACTCCAAGTAATATCTCTAAAATGAGCAAATGCACAGTGGAAGATTTCTTTCGTACCTGAGAATAAACATGCTTTCAAGTGTCAACCAAAAGGTTGGTGAGTTCATTAGTTTATCATAAACAATCATTCCATTATTTTAATAGACCACAACATTTTCATTTCCATTTCTCATAAATATACGTCCCATGCATAGAGACAAAAATAATCATTCATATGGATTGAACACCTGGTAACCGACATTAACAAGATGCATATAGAATATCCCCATCATTCTGGGACACCCATCAGACATGATAAACTCAAAGTACTAAAGCATTCCAAATTCCAGAATGGGGCTTGTTGGGCCCGATAGATCTATCTTTAGGATTCGCGTCAATTTGGGGGTCTGTTCCCAAATTCTTAGGCTACCAAGCTAAAAAGGGGCATATTCGGCTTCGATCATTCAACCATATAATGTGTTTTCAATTACTTGTGTCTATTTCATAAAACATTTATAAAAGCAGCGCATGTATTCTCAGTTCCAAAAATATATATTGCAAAAGCATTTAAAAAGGGAGTAATGAAACTCACAATACTGTATTTTGTAGTAAAAATACATATGACGACATTGAACAATCCAAGGTTGGCCTCAGATTCACGAACCGATGGCCAAAATAAGAAAAAAATGAAGTCCGTAATAATGGGCCGTAGTCCATCTTAATATTGCAGTCCAATCTTGAAAAGTTGGTCCATGAATGAAAGTCCATTTAGAGTAACTAATTCGATGGCCCGTTAAAAAAAAATTAAGCCCAATACACTAGTTCGATGGCCTGCTTTATATATCCTGATTCAATTGATTGTCACCTGCATTCATTCTTTTACTCGATCGATACCCAAATTTTTCTCTGATTAATTTTCCATAAAATTAAATCACAAGATCGAACGAAATTTCATCCTGGATCCACGATTAACGAATTTCAGTGAAAGAATCAAAGTTAAAAACAATCATTAAACTTCAATGGTTAAGAAAATAGGGCGACGGTGAATGATGAAATTGAAATTCAGAAACTGAAATCCAAAGCGTATAAGGTATAAATTTCTTCTTGAAAAGTGTTTAGAAACACTCGTAATTAATCAATTTTTCCAGGAATACCTTATAGTTCATGAATTGAAAGTTTGATCGAAAGGCTTGAATATTCCACGAAGATGAACTTGAATCAATTTCTGTTTCTACTTTCTGATGATTTGTGATTGTGATGTTATTGTTATAGTTTATGAATTTGATCACAAAAACTTGAGTGATATAGAGTTTGAATTTATGATGAAATTGAATAGAACTTACAAGTAAAATTTGTTGAGTAATGAATATTTGTTCCTCTCTTCTTATCTGTTTTATTTTTCGTATAGCAGCAGCAGCTGAGGATTTATATGCATAATTGAATGATTGATGTAGCAACTGTATCAAGATTGTTTTGTAATGATAAGTGAGATTACAGTGTTGAGTTTTTCTTGATCTTGCTCTCTTGTAAAAAAAAAATTTGATGGGTTTGTGCAGGCAATTGATACAGAAAAATGTTTAGCAGCAATGTTAGTTGTAGATGTGTTCATGGTGGTGTTTTGTGATGGCCAAAACAGTAGCAGAAGAAGTAGAGAGGAGTAGCAGTATTTCACAATTTGTTGTGGTGCTTTTGTTGACAGGAAAAATAATGAATCAAGCAGGTGCATAGGAGATGATGGATGATGGTGTATTGTGATGGTGGTCTACAATGACTGGGCAAGAGATAGAAGGTGATGGTTTAGAGTGACTGGCAGTTGTTCATGATGATGTTGAGGTTGTGCTCACGAAAAAGAAGTAGTATTTGGAATGGTTAATGTAAGTGTGTTTTTATTCTTCTGCATTTGTATATGAGTACAATTAGATTAGATAGTGGAGATGGTACCCTTAAAGTTGATTGTAACTTGTAACCAAATGAAAAGAAAAGCATAGAAGTTTGTTTGTGTATGTATGTCCATATGTGTATTCCATAAAACACGGCATATAAATTGCACATGTGGAGATATATATATATATATATATATATATATATATATATATATATATATATATATATATATATATATATATATATATATATATATATATATATATATATATATATATATAATAATAATAATAATAATAGAAGGAATTTATAAAAGTGGTGGATGATGGATTGAGTGTTCACGAGAAAGAAGGGTGGTGGGGGTAGTGGTTTGACTATGTGCATATGATATACATAATATGTAAGTGGGGTTTTGATGAGGTTGGCTGCAAACAACAATGGTGTTAGTAGTTGCAGTGATCGACTGAAATTGAGGAGGGTGATCATATGTTTGGTTTTCGACCAACAATTAAAACTATTAGTAGTAACACAGTGACGATGGTGATCGTGGTGTTGGTGATTTAATGTTTATCTTTGATGAAAGATGTAAGACGAAGGTGATGGGTTGTATCAATGGTGTTAAAAAATATATATAGAGAAAGAGGGATGATTGATGAATGTGTGCTAATATAAGTCTTGTATAAATAAAATCAAGATATAGTTAGTTTAATCGAGAGAGATATGGTCGACATTATATCACAAGCGAAATAGTATTGACTAGAAAAGTTGATGGAAATGTTTAACAACTTATACACATAATTAACTACTCTTATATATTATATTATATATTAAACTAAACATAATCCACAGATCATATAAATTCCATGACGATACATAATCTATTTATGACATAGGATCCTTAAAATATAGGATGATTTTTAATTACGCTTTAAAACTACAACTTAATTCATAACATAATTATTGCCGCTATAATTTATTCCAAACATGATAACAGTTTAAAATAAATTCTTTCTAAGCATTCTAAGAACATACAGTAGACATATAGGCCCTCACATCACCTAACACATCAATATTATATCATAGTAAATTTTATTTTAATATCAATTATGAAAAATCAAATAACATAATAATTAATCAAACAGACTTGCCACAAAATATGTGTTTCATGTATATATATATATATATATATATATATATATTTACAAATAGTGGTTCGTGAATCGTCGGGAATTGTCGAAGTTAAATGAATGCAAGAAAACAGTTCAAAAATTTTGAGACTCAACCTAACAAAATTTTCTTATCGTGTCGAAACCATATAAAGATTAAGTTTAAATTTTGGTTGGAAATTTCTGGGTCGTCACAGGGGGAACATATTTTGGCACACTCCCAGAATTAAAACCCTCACCCTTTGGTGGAAGTTCGACTTTAGAATCAATAAGCTCTGAGCTTGATACTTCACCTACTTTCACAAACTTAATAGGTGATAACGGAGTGTTCTTCTTTCTAGTCTGTTTAGGTTTTTCAACACTCTTCATCGGAATTTTCTGACTATCACTCTCCCTTTGCGCATGCTTAGGATTTTTTAGAATAGTGATCGGTTTAGTCACAAGCTTAAAGGGTTTGCTGTCCTTCTCTGTGTCGATATCAGTATCGGACTATGTCTCATAGACAGCTTCTACTAGTTTCTTATTATGAACATCTTCACTTTTAGTCTGAACAGTTGTATCTTTAGACACATCATACTATTGTTCCACAACCTCATCCTTACTCTTTTCACTAGGTTTCACAATAAACTCATTCCTAAGAGGTGGAGCTACCTGATTGTAACCTAGACCTTTCTGTTTATCATACGCTATTCTCTGCCAGTTATCAATCCTAGCCTTTTCAGATTCAAACTTCAACTTAAATGAATCCCTCTCTATCGTAAGTGTCTCTATTTGACTCAACTGCTTATTAATTACCTTCTCATCATCTATGATAGTAGCCTTTAAATGACCTATTTGATTTTCTAGAGTCTTAATGGCATCTACATACTCCTTCTGCTTGTTAAGGTAATAAACTGCATCCTAATAGTTCTTTTTGTTTGTCTGATTCTCTAGACTCAAATTTTTAAGCTCAAGTCTAAGTTTAGGACAATTTTCACAAGTAATAGGAATTTCACTAAGCGTAGAAATTACACATTCAAGTCTAGCTATTTCCTTTTCAAAGTTAACGCATTTAGAACAAACAGACTGAGATTCAGCACATACCTTATCATTGGTAGAAGTGTTGGCCATGAAAGCATAATCGTTCCGACCATCCGGTGAATCTGCATCTGATTCTGATTCGGACTTTGAGCTTGTGCTGTCAGAATAATCAGCATCATAACCTCATGTGCCTTCAACCTTAGCAGCACTATCAGAACCTTTCACAGTAACAATCTTCTCATCAGTACCTGTAAAATAACTTGTAATTAAATGCTCTAGTTCTTTCCTAAACCAGGTACCCGTATGACAACTCATTCCCAAGGATTCATCATCATCGGAAGAATCAGTTGTAAACTCAAGATCTGACAAATCATTAGCTTGATGGAACTTATCATACAGACAATCTTGAATTCTCTTCCTGAGACGCATCCTCATAACTTCTTCAGCTCTTTTCAATCTAGCATCACACTTGCAAACATAGCATTTGAAATTTAGATTATCCTTAACTACACAACTGGCTCTCATTCTTGTAACTCTTTCTTCCTCAATTTCAGCTTCAGTTTTACCAACAAAAACCACATTAGCCTTATCTGTCTCAACTGAAATAGACCAGTCACAAACTTCATCAGCATAGGTAGTAGTCAAGGCTTTAGATTGACCACTAGCGGTAGCATCCTTAGAGATCTCCTCAACCGAAATGGTGTATCTGGTATTGGCTTCAATAGGTGTATTATGAAATAGATTATGAAAACTAGGCTTAGCAGGTCTTGTACACGTCCTTTTGAAGTGACCTAACTCATCGCAGCTATAACATCTAACCTTGGACATATCAAAACCAAACTTAGTATGTCTATTAACGCTCAACGTTGTCTGACCTGTTCTCCTCAAGTATTTCTGTGCCCGTCTCACAACACTACTCATGGCCCATAAAATGTCCATTCTTTCTAGCTCATCCTCATCAATTTGATCATAATCCTCGCTCTCAAGATGACCATTAACAATTTGACCATTGATGATATCATTGCACGAATTAACCACAATATATAGCTGCCAGTGCCATATCCTCTTTAATCTGCTCTAGGGGCCTCTTCTTGATATTCTTGGTCTTTAGCACTGGAGTCTGACTATGTTGGATAGGAGTAGAATCAATCAATTTAGTAGATGAGACCTGCGCCTGAGATTTAGCTTGAAAATAACCAGACATTGAGTGCGGTGCCGAAGTCTGAGAAGCATTAGCTGAGATATAAGCTGTCTGCAAAGCAGCATGAACCCCTGAGGAAGACCCATCAGATGAAGAAGCAGCTACAGTTCCAAGCCGTTTTCGTTTGGCTTCAACTTGAACATCCTCTTCCATAAGCTTAGAGGTAAAGGCTATCAGTGTCAGCATTCGACCTGATGCAATGTACCTGTTCTGAATCTGTTCAATCTCAGTATCCCATCTTTCTGGAAGACCATCTTTCAAAACCTTGATAGCCTTAGCATCTGATACTTCAATTCCATAATTAGTCATCTCAGAGATAAGAAGACGGTATCTAGACAAGGTCTGTGCAAGAGTCTCGGAAGGAAGAGCAGTAAACACTCTCCATTCATCCTTTAAAACCTTACCCTTTGTCGCACAATAAGTTGCAGTACCCTCTATGGCTGAATGAAGAGCAAGCCAGAATGTGTAGGATGTTTTGTTTCTATTCATAAACTGCTGAAAGATATCCTTAGACAAGGCTTGAGTAAGCTGTGCATAACATCTACACTCCAAGTTATACTGTTCACATTCAGCTGGATCAAACTGTGATGTTTCTTTTGGTTCACCATCACCCCCTTCGGCCATACATACTCAGTTTCAATAAATTCCCACAACCTAGAGTCAATACCATTCAGATAAATCATGAACCGGGTTTTCCAGTCCAAAAAATCTTTAAGGTTCTCAAGTTTTGGAACCTTATTTGAAGTACCCGACTCGCTCTCGGCAAGTAACATTTTCTGTAATCCATTTGCTATCACAAGAGCACTGTATTCATTAGCCACTTGTTCATTAGTGTCCGACATTCTGATTAATTAAGTGTGATTAAGAGTAGATTAAATTTCTAGTTAAATGACACACGGTCGATTGTCTAAGTCACACGGTCGATTGTGTAGGTCACACGTTCGAGTGTCTAAGTTACACGGTCGAGTGTCTAACAAAAATTTGGCAACACTTCGTTACAATTGTTCACTTTGGTATTACTACTCCTACGGTCGAGTGTCAAAGGTCACTCGGTTGATTGTCTAACTTACACGGTCGGGTGTCTGGACTTACACGGCCGATTGACTAGGTGAAACTCACACATCTTAACAAAGACTCACACGGTAGACTGGCTGACTCACTCGGTCGATCGAAGCACTCACTTGGTCGAATGTCAAGACTCACACGGTCGAGTGTGTTCTTGACAGTAGCTGGTCGATTTTTAAGGTTTTCTAGAGGAAAATCGATTTTTCGATAAATTTTTGACGAGATCACCTAAACCAAAACGCAGGGAACTTATCTAAACACACAGAAAACACGATTTGACACCAAACACTTGTACTATAACACAAAAACACCGATTAATTATTAAAAACAAATAAAAACACCAAAAACCTAAAAGCTTGACCCAAAAATGATTTGATAAGCAAAACCAGAGACTCCAGCTCTGATACCACTTTGTAGACGTTGTTTGGACGGATCTTAGGTTGCTTATGATCATGACTAGAGGCGGAATACACTAGAGATGACTAAAACCGAGATACGGGTCGCGTTGGGTTCGTATTGGTCAAACCTAGGTTTTAATCTAGATTAGAACGAAGCCTAAACGAGAGATTTTGGTGGTAATTGGTGTTAGGGATCGAATGGAACAGATACCAGTCGATTAGGGTTGATAGAATGTGTAACCTCATAATGGAGGCTTTAACCCGTATATATACTGCATGCCAAACACAGTCTGTCAAGTGAGTCACACAGTCGGTCGAGTGTGTGGACATACTCGGTCGATTGCGTATACAGTTTAAGATATTGATTGTTTAACAAATTAAGCACGCATAACCACATATATAATCAATAGTCGCAAAGGTACGTTATTACATGACTAAATGTATTAAAACGATAAGCTATCTACGGCTGGGGATTACATGCACCAACATGGTTTAAGGATCGAGTTCCTGCAATGTGATTCGGGTTTTCTCCCGAAAGCACATGCGTGATTGACAAATGAGAGTATTCGATACCGACTACTCGCCTTTAAAAAAAACACATTAATCATCTATATTGGTTATTAAAGTCAGGTAAATTATATATCAGCAACCAATAACATCCTACTTTTGCGAAATCATTTTTATTTTTGTTTGCTAATTAGTTGGTGCTGTTTGTCATAAACTTAATGTACTAAGTAATGATAAGTACAAGAGTATTTTGCATAGAGCTGTGGTGAATTGTGACAAAGAACGATTATCAATACCAACGTTTTACTGTCCATCGACTGTAGTTGAGAACTGATCGGATACGTTCGTGTCCTCTCCATCCATCTGATTTGCTTGATTGATGTTAAATAAAAGTTCTGTTAAATCTCTTTTATATATTAAATGAGGAGTATTATCTCTCCTCATTAAAAAGAAGAATCCATTTATAACCATTAGATCAACGATAAAAACTAATCTTAACCATTCATTACATTCATTAGCTAACAAATCAAACTCATTAGCTAATCAACACGTAAAAACCCTGAAATACCCTTAAATCCTTAAATTATTTACGGAGTATTACTTCTTAAAAATACGTACACGGGATCCCTTTCCTTGAATTCATATGATGAGAAACCCTAATATGTTTTCTCTCTGAAAAATTCCTTCTTAATTTTCTGTTTTACAGATTTATGTTTTAGAAAATCGCAAACACTATGACGGTTCATTCAGATTGTTTCGATCTTTCGGTGAAAAAAGGTTCGTCTTCTATGTTCACTATCAATAATTTTTATAATCTTGATACATAATTAACCAAAAATGGCATTTTCATTTTCATTTTATCAATCTTGATTTGTAATTTAAGTACATAGCTCAGTTAAGTTTTATCGATTCATGATTTTGTGTGGGTTTGAGGAGTATCTATATCAAGAATTCAACAATATTGTATGCAAATATTATGTTTTATGTTAGTATAAAATTGCATGTATCATTGTAACGTTAGTTTTCTCAGAGTTCAAATTTTATCTTCATATTCAGATATGTACGTCAAGTGTTCGATCAAATGTTCATAAGAAATTTTGTGACCTTTTTCGTATTCAGCTAGGTTACCTTTGAATAGCAGAGTTGGAATATTGATTGGTATGATTGATATTTGGTTTTGTGCAGAAATATCATCACACATATTTGGATGCATGTTTTGGGTTATCTTGTTATAAAAGGTATGGATTATGGGATTATATATGTAAAGCAAATGAACTCCAACTTGGTAAGTATGTCCGTAACTTTGTAGGCATAGGGTTAAACAATATAGGTTGTAGTTGTATGACCATCAATTTGTAAGCTTATGTTTTACTTATACAGATAGATACAACTAGTCTCTCTTCTGAAAATACGGAGCATATATGTATTACTTTACTATATCCTAATATATACGGTATTAGCTTAACGTTTTTAAGCTACAAATTTACAATGTCAATGCTTTCATAGTGACTCCAACTATCGTATTCTTTTCTTACAGGTATTACCATCTTAGTTGATTCAGTAATGTGGCAGAAGTTGTTGTGGCCTAAGTTGAATGTTTTTTGGTCTAACTCTGTCTTGAATCGGAGTTCATAATGGGTGTATCCTCTTTTAGTAAAAGTGTAAACTCGGAAAGATAAAAAAAGCTTTTAATTGGAACGAAGTACTTTAAAAGGTTGATAAATGGATGGGTGCTTGTGAAGGGGAATGTTGGCTCGAGGAGTATGACCGTTTTCGTTTACCTTTTTAGAAACTTGCTAATCGTTTTCGTCTACTTTTTAGAAAAATTGTCCGAGAAGTGTCTGAATTTACGAGTGAATTATAAAAAGATATGGAGAAAGTTGGTCTCTTTCAATATCCTAAGACCCGAATTATAAATGTTATTTGGTGGTTTTTTTCAATTATATAAGTACCGCGAAAGTGTTTGATTGTATTAATTTTTTTTTTTTTTTTGAAAAGCAAGAAATGTTATTGATAATGATGGTATGTATAGTTACATGGACCTATATAATCTATACATTGGATAATCGAAGTAACATGGAAACTAATAAAAGGAGGCTAGCCAAATAGAAATATTCGTTTCAAATGATAAGATCTGAACTTGAAATGTAGCCACAATTACTCTTTCTTCAATTACCAACTAATTCAAGATTTCGGTAACCCAGTTCACACTTCCTCATAATATTAACCACCATTTAAACAGATTGAGAAGTGTTACCTACATAACCCTCAAGATGATCACTTTTAGTTTGATTGTATTAATTGTCTAATGCTCTTAATCAATTCATATCGTAGGAAGATGATAAAAAGGCAAGAAAGCATTTTCCTATTTTATTAAGATTGATGAATTACAACAACCAAATAAGTTAGTTAAACATTGAAATTTTACTTTCATAATTCCGCGAATTCGCGGGTATTAAACTAGTAGATTAATTATATTTTTTGTTTTCGATTTGGGGCTTTTTAGTTTAGTTTTGATATGTTATAAATATATTACTCCGTATTAATTATTAATCTTTTATATGTCATTGGCATTATTCATATAATAAATATATACTAAGGGAATTTAAGAATAGTGTATGCACAATTTCAGTGTCACTCTAATCATGGATCAAAACTTTAGTTTGAGACCATATAGTTCAGATCCTCGTTTCCCCTTATCTCCTAAAAAGGTAACTTGTGTAATAAGAATAAAGATACTTAGAATACTACTACTAATAAATGTATAAAAGAATTATGTCAAAGGGCAAAAAAGCTCAACTTTGCAGATTGGCACATGACTTCTTATAGGAATGCGTGGATGACTAGAATTAGAATAGACGAGTAGGTTTTGTATTTTTATCATCACTTTATTATTATTATTATTATTATTATTATTATTATTATTATTATTATTATTATTATTGTTATTATTATTATTATTATTTGCATTATTATTTTTATTATTATTATCATTATTATTATAATAATAATAATTATTATTATTATTATCATTATTGTTATTATTATTATTATCATTACTATTATTATTAGTGCTATTATTATACTATTATTATTATTATTATTATTATGAACACTATACTTACAAAAGCTCATGTAAATTTGTATATATGTATGTGTTTTTCATGAGCCATTTTTTCTACTACTTCAACTAGAGACTACATCTCTTGTTATATGTCTTGGAAAAAAACAAAAGGATGGTGACTTAATGACAATAAAATGTCATTATTATTGACAAGTTAAAGATATGAAGAGTCACAATAATTGCAACCTTCAAACTTACTCTTTAACATCAATTTTAATTCACACATCAAAACTAATTTTTCAACAATTTTATGGTCCATTGATTAGGCCAATTAGATTATTATTATCATTATGATTAGTAGTACTACAACTACTACTATTATTATTATTATTATTATTATTATTATTATTATTATTATTATTATTATTATTATTATTATTATTATTATTATTATTATTATTACTATTATTATTATTATTATTATTATTATTATTATTATTATTATTATTATTATTATTATTATTATTATTATTATTAGTTGTAGTAATTTTTTATTGTAATATTACTAATAATTACTTTTATTAGGATTATTGTTATTATTATTATTATTATTATTATTATTATTATTATTATTATTATTATTATTATTATTATTATTATTATTATTATTATTATTATTATTATTATTATTATTAGTAGTAGTAGTAGTAGTAGTAGTAGTAGTAGTAGTAGTAGTAGTAGTAGTAGTAGTAGTAAAATTTGATATTATTATAATCACTTTTGTTTTTTTATTATTTTCATTACTATCACTATTATTGTTATCATTATTATTATTATGACGACTACTATGGTACTCTTATTATTATTTTTACCTTCTACTGTTACTTCTTTTACTATTATTACTATTACTAAACACTTATATTATTATTATTAGTATTTTTATTATTATTTATGTGCTGTATAGGTTTATACATTTATGTATGTATGTGTGTAATTCATGTTTATATAGGTGTTTATGTATTCTTATCGGTTACTTTTAGTGTAGCTGTCCATGCATTTTTTTTATTTTTTTTTCAGGCGTTGGCCGGAATACGACTCTAATTATTGTGTCGACAGCAAGCGTCGATTTATTGGTGACTTGACTGACCTTAGAGCTTAAAGTAAATTTCAGGCAGGATTTAAAACCCTTGAAAATTTGATTTTACCATTTCCATGACGTCTTTATTTTATTTTATTTATTTAATTTTATTTAATTTTATTTTTTTAATTCTTTTTATTCTTAAATTATAAATTTTCTATTTTTTGGCCGGAGGTCCACTCGGAAGCAATCTCTCTATCCGTCGATGTAACGACCCTACTTTTTCCGTTATCTTTTACCGTTTATTATTTAACGCCCGTTAATTTTTATTCGGGCCACGTCATTTCTATGACCTATATTATTATTTTTGTAATAATATAGTAATTATTACGTATTATGTGAATATTTGTATTCATATTTAAAGTTGTACGTTTCTACGTGTCGTGGATTTCTATCCGGCGAATCATTTCGGTTTTCAAACCAACGGTCAAACTTTTGGGGTATTTAAATCCAAATTATTTTAAATACGATATTTTGATATCATATGATTATATATAGTATTTATATATTTTATTTTTCGCGCGTGCGTGTTCTTTTCGATTATTTAATCGCGTAGCGGTGTTTTTGCGTTTCGGGCTTCGTTCGAGTTCTCGGGCCACAAGCTATTTAACATTTTATCATTTTGGTCCAATGGGGACCACCTCATTTGTGGAATTCGACCGAATGCTAGGCCTAACACTTTCCCCATTTTTTTTTCATTTCACCATTTCATTTTTCCTAAAACCTAGCTTGTTTTCTCTCCTCTCCCTCTTTTCTTTTTTGGCCGAAACCAAGCTACCACCACCATCAAAAATCGGCCAACACATCAACAAGTCAATTGTATATCATTTTGTAAGGCTAGATACACAAACGGATTCTCCTTTTTGCGATCTACAAGTTTCATCTTCTTGATTCTTGATTAGGGTATAAACCCTAACCCTGGCTTTTTGATTTTTATTTAATTTTACTGATTTTGATTATATTTTGATGCTATAGTACTTGTATGTTTTTGTGTTGTTGATTTGATGCTTAGAAATGCTCGATTTCATGTGTTTCCGGTTTGATCAAAAGCGGACAGAAGCTATTTGTTTAAATCAGTATACTTGGCAGATGTTTTTGGTTAATTAAAGTGTATAAATGAGTTCCTCTCATCAATACAATAATTTTAGGCTTTGGATTCATGTTGTTTTGAGTTTCGGATCAAAAGTTATGTCCGATTTAGGGTTTTGATGAAATTAAAAGGTAAAAACGATTTTGATCAGTTGGGGTCCTACTTTGTGACCATATTTGGAGTCTCTAGGGTGTACCATTAGGTTAGGATTGATGATTGGATGAACATTCATGTTCGGGTCATCGAAATCCGAGCCACGGATCACTCGGAAAGGCTAAGACAAGATTTTGAACGGATTAATGGTTTCGGTTGGTTCATGGCTGTTCTTCATGACTCGTGAACTGACCTTAGGGTGCTCTTGAGTGCACTAATGTGTAGGGTTGTTTGGTTAGACGAAGATATATATAAAATTCGTCGAAAACCGACACCCGAGGCTCGAGTTATGACCCGACGAACGTTTAATTAAACTTATGGTTATAAAATTTGAACTTATGATATAAATAATAATTTTTATTATTATTAAATTACTTATGACATAAAAGTAATTATTTTTAATTAAGAATTATGATATATATTAATTATATCATTTATTAATTACATTATGATTAATTATACTTTTAATTAAACATATGATTAATAATACTTTTATTATTAATGAAAATACTTACGATAAGTATTAAACTTATGTTATGGGATTATTATATATCAAAACTTATAATAAAGATTAATTAATTATTTATTTATTATAAGGCTTAGTTATTATTTAATTATAATTTAATTATTAAATACTTATGATTTAATAATTATAATTAAAATTTATGATATGATTAATAATTCACTATTAATTAATAATACTTATGATATGATTAAAAATTCATTATTAATAAATACTACCTATATTATGATTAATATTTAATTAATTAATTAATTAAATACTTATGTTATATTAATTATATCATCTAAACTTATGTTAACTTTAATAACTCAATTTAATTTAATTAAACTTACGATATGACATAATTATACATATATGACTTTAAATAACATTATAACTTGTATTATTAATATAATTTACACTTTTATTTCAATATTGACTAAGTTTGACCAAGGTTGACTTTTAAGTTGACTTTCGATTGACTTTGACTTTCAGTTGACTTTTGTTGACTTTTCTAATTAAGGAAACTTTCCTAAGTTAAAAACTTTCCAAACTTTCCAAAAATAGAAACTTTCCAAAAATAGAAACATGCTAAAAATAGAAACTTTCTAAAAATAGAAAGTACGTGTTGTACGCTGTCCTGATCATACTGAAACATACCAAGCGTTGTTCTATGCTATTTGTAACAAGTACTATAGCTATCATGCTAAGACTTGACCTAAGTTAGTTATTTATATCGACCTGCTTTATTTATAGGTCGGCGTGTGATCATTCTTGATCACTTTATCATCTGCTGTTCACGTTTCTGTGTTGTTACTTCGTTATGTTAAGGTGAGTTATAGTCCCATTTTAATCACTAGTTTCTACTGGTGAACGCGAATCCTATGGATAGATCTATCGGGCCTGACAGCCCCATTTCGTGCTAGTCGCGCTAGCCGTTACAGACGGAATGTATTAGTACTTCGTATTTTTGGAAGATACACCTGTTCAGTGTATATTGTTATATTGGTTTTGTTAAGGGTAAGGAGTTGTTAAGTGATTATCAGGTGGCTCACGGGTTAATGGAATAATGTTTTATATGTTTTCGAGCATATAATTTTTGTGGTCCAAAATGGGTCTTTATGTTTTCAAACATAAATTTTTATGGTTTAAATCAAATATTGGTTGCAATATTAAACCTATAACTCACTCAACATTTTTGTTAACAGTTTACTTGCATGTTTTTGATAATGCTAAAAACGAACATATATTTCATAGCATTATTCCCCAAGAAAGACAAGCTTTTAGTTGCAATTGTTCTATTTACAAGTGATATTCGTTTAAATATTAAAATGTGAAGACAAAAGATAGATTCGACGAATTGAAGACGCAAAGGTCCAAAAAGCTCAAAAGTACAAAATACAATCAAAGAGGTTCCAATTATTGATAAGAAACGTCTCGAAATTACAAGAGTACAAGATTCAAAACGCAAAGTACAAGATATTAAATTGTACGCAAGGACGTTCGAAAATCCGGAACCGGGACCAGAGTCAACTCTCAACGCTCGACGCAACGGACTAAAAATTACAAGTTAACTATGTATATAAATATAATATAATATATAATTAATTCTTAAAATTAATATATATATTATAATATATTTATAAAACGTCGGCAAATTAAAAGACAAACCTTTGTGAGCTGGAATTACGAACTCCGCTAGTTGCGGAGTATGGAGGCCAAAAATGCCGCGACTCGCGGAGCAGCCAAATACGAAAATCCCTATAAAACCCAACGAATTCTGATCATTTTTATCATCCAATATATCAATCTCTCTATATCTATACGTAATATTTATATTTATATTTATATTTTAATTTTAATTTTAATTTTAAATCCTAATAATAAGGGTATGTTAGCGAATGTTGTAAGGGTGTAAGTCAAAATTCTGTCCGTGTAACGCTACGCTATTTTTAATCATTGTAAGTTATGTTCAACCTTTTTAATTTAATGTCTCGTAGCTAAGTTATTATTATGCTTATTTAAAACGAAGTAATCATGATGTTGGGCTAATTATTAAAATTGGGTAATTGAGCTTTGTACCATAATTGAGGTTTGGACAAAAGAACGACACTTGTGGAAATTAGACTATGGGCTATTAATGGGCTTTATATTTGTTTAACTAAATGATAGTTTGTTAATGTTAATATAAAGATTTATAATTGGACGTCCCTATAAATAACCATATACACTCAATCGGACACGATGGGCGGGATATTTATATGTACGAATAATCGTTCATTTAACCGGACACGGGAATGGATTAATAGCCACTAGAATTATTAAAACAGGGGTGAAATTATGTACAAGGACACTTGGCATAATTGTTAACAAAGTATTAAAACCTTGGATTACACTCAATCGACATCCTGGTGTAATTATTAAACAAAGTAATAAAACCTTGTTACAGTTTAAGTCCCCAATTAGTTGGAATATTTGACTTCGGGTATAAGGATAATTTGACGAGGACACTCGCACTTTATATTTATGACTGTTGGACTGTTATGGACAAAAACCAGACGGACATATTAAATAATCCAGGACAAAGGACAATTAACCCATGGGCATAAAACTAAAATTAACACGTCAAACATCATGATTACGGAAGTTTAAATAAGCATAATTCTTTTATTTCATATTTAATTTCCTTTATTTTATATTTAATTGCACTTCTAATTATCGCATTTTTATTGTTATTGTATTTAATTGCACTTTTAATTATCGTACTTTTTAATTATCGCAAGTTTATTTTATCGCACTTTCATTTATCGCAATTTCATTATCGTTATTTACTTTACGTTTTAAATTAAGTCTTGTATTTATTTATTATTTTACATTTGGTTTTAACTGCGACTAAAGTTTTAAAATCGACAAACCGGTCATTAAACGGTAAAAACCCCCCTTTATAATAATAATATTACTTATATATATATATATATATATATATATATATATATATATATATATATATATATATATATATATATATATATATATATATTTGTATTTTTATAAAAGTAAACTAATATAGCGTTAAGCTTTGTTTAAAGATTTTCCCTGTGGAACGAACCGGACTTACTAAAAACTACACTACTGTACGATTAGGTACACTGCCTATAAGTGTTGTAGCAAGGTTTAAGTATATCCATTCTATAAATAAATAAATATCTTGTGTAAAATTGTATCGTATTTAATAGTATTTCCTTGTAAAATATAAAGCTATTTTATATACACCTCGCACGACATCAAGTATATTTTTGGCGCCGCTGCCGGGGAACAATCTAGCTTAAAAGCCGGAAGCGTAACGCTAAATTTTTTTAAAAAAAAAAAAATTTATTTTTAGTTTACTTTTATTAAAATTCACTTTTGTAAAAATACGTTTTTAATTATTCGAAAATATAAAAAGAAAACAAAAATTAATATATTTTTTAAGATTTTGTTAAATATTTAAGTTTTATAAAGTTTCTTTATTTTTATTTTATAAAAATATAAGTTTTATTTAAATATTTTTATTTAAAACATAAAAAAAAACCGAAAAAAAAATTAATATATATATAAATCTATTTTTAAGATATTTTTAAAATTATAAAGTAGTTTTATTTTTATTTTAGTTTTTAAATATAAGTTTTTATTATATAAATATTTTTATTTGAACAGAAAATATAAAACAGAATATAAAAAAAAAAGAACGCGTCGAATTTTAGTCAACCTGTCATCTGAAAATTGGAACCCCGCGACTCGCGGAGTTTGCAGCTTCGAATACCGTGACTCGCGGAGACACTCTGACACGCCGACAGAAACCCTAATCAGGCATTAAATACGGGGTAATTATTAATTATTATTATTATTAACCCTAATTACTTATTATTATTATAATTAGTTTTAAGTTTCTTTTTATTTAATTTATATATTTAGTTAAATTAGTTTAATTAAAATATAAAATTAATAGTTTAATAAAATAAATAATATAAAAAGAATATTTTTATAAAAATTGTACTTTTTACAACTTTTTGTATATTTTTATATTTTGTCCCTTTTTAATTATTTTAGCGTAATATTTGTATTTTTCGCTCGTATTTAGTTTTAAGATATAGTTTTTGCCATAGTTATTTTTTTTTACTTCTAGATTTTTAGACTTTGCCGTAAAATTCCTTAAGTGCTTTTTCTTTAGACTAAGATTTAGGTGCTTTAGAATTTTGCGACGCCTTTTTAAGTTTTAGTACTTTTTTAAGTTATTGCCATTTGGGATATAGTTTTACTTGTAAGCTTTAATATTTTTAGACACCTTTTACCTATGTATCAATTATCATTTCAATTAGTAATCTCAATTTGCGATTATAATTTTAAGTTAGTGATAGTAATAAGGTTGGGTTAGTCGAGTGTTTTTAAGTTCTATAAGTCACTCTTTTTCTTTCTTATTTTTATTTTTCGACCTTTTCCGACACGCTCTTTTTCTTTCTTATTTCTCGCTATTCTAGTTTTAGGACATAGATTTTTATTCTACTTCTTATCTAAATTTCTTAAAATTACGAAAATTTATTTTAAGTGGTTAAATTGATAGACATCAAAATTTTCTGGTTCGTAGTAATAGTTGGATTTGTACGTGGACCGGGTTATTGGAGCCAAACAGTCCTCAATTATATTGAGACCAAACGAATCCTGCCCCTCTGCTGCATCTTTTGGCTATTCGAAACGTGGGCAAAATCAGAAAAGTCTATTAATTGGATAACTTATATAATTTTTCTTTATTTTTAAAAACTAATAGGATATTCAGTGAATGCACCGAGCAAGTCGTTCACCACCTTTTGTACGTTCACCACCTGTAACTAGATCAAGACATTTAGCAAATATTACCGCCGTTGATTTTTCTTTAGAATCGTCATCCAGTCGACCAAGTACTCCAATTCAAATTTCCGATAATCCATTTTTTGAACCCGACCTCACAATTGAGAATCCAGAGAATATTCAGGGACGATTCATAGATCCTGAACCACTAAACTTTCCTCCGGAACCACCAATCATTCAAACAGAGATTGTTGAGGAACGAACCATTAAATCAGAATCCTCTAGTGATTCTGATTCAACAAATTCAATTATGGAGAATCTGGAACCTTTAAGTATGGAAGACCGAATGAGAGCTAAACGCACTGGACAAGGTCACGCAATTACTCATCCAGACATTAATGCACCAGATTATGAAATCAAAGGACAAATTCTACACATGGTGACTAATCAATGCCAATTTAGTGGTGCACCGAAGGAAGATCCAAATGAACATCTTCGTACCTTTAATAGGATCTGCACTCTATTTAAAATAAGAGAAGTTGAGGATGAACAGATATATCTCATGTTATTCCCCTGAACTTTAAAGGGAGAAGCCAAAGATTGGTTGGAATCGTTACCTGAAGGGACGATTGATACATGGGACGTTTTAGTTGAAAAATTTCTTAAACAATTCTTTCCGGCATCTAAAGCCGTAAGACTTCAAGGAGAAATTGTTACGTTCACACAGAAGCCAAATGAAACTCTATATGAGGCGTGGACTAGATTTGGAAAGTTATTAAGAGGATGTCCGCAACATGATTTAGACACCTGTCAAATAGTACAAATATTCTACCAAGGATGCCACATCACTACAAGAAAAGACATCGATATAGCAGCTGGTGGTTCCATTATGAAGAAAACCGAAACTGATGCTTATAAAATTATTGATAACACTGCTTCCCACTCACGTGAGTGGCACCAAGAAAAAGATATCGTTAGATCATCTAAAGCAGCTAGAGCCGATTCTAGCCATGACTTAGATTCCATTTCCGCAAAGATAGATGCTGTCGAGAGACGAATGGAAAAGATGACTAAGGATATTCACTCAATACGAATTAGTTGTGAGCAGTGTGGAGGACCACATTTGACAAAAGATTGTCTTAGTATTGAATTAACAATGGAACAAAGAGAGAATATTTCATACATAAACCAAAGGCCTGGAAATAATTATCAGAATAATTATCAACCGTCAAGACCGATCTACAATCAAAACCAGAATTATAACAGAAATGTTCCATACAACAACCAACAAGGTCCTAGCAATCAACAAGTGTCCAACAATAATTACAATCAGTAAAGACCTAATTTTCAAAACAAACCACCACAACAAACCGATGATAAAAAGCCGAATTTAGAAGATATGATGACGAAGCTAGTTGAAACTCAAACGAAGTTTTTCACATCTCAAAAACAAACAAATGAACAAAATTTGGAACAAGAAGTAAGTAACCTAGCAAGGTTAATAGGTGAAAAAAAACCGGGAAGTTTACCTAGTGATACAAATGCTAACCCCCGGAATGAAACAGCTAAAGCTATTACCACAAGAAGTGGTATAACACTTAAACCACCTGAAATACCTGTAACTTCTGATGAAGCTATTCCTACTTCCCAAGAACCACAACCTGATCAAGATAAGGAAAAAGAACCAGTAGTTGAAAAGGTTAATGAAGATAACACAGTTAAGGCTAAACCTTATGTTAAACCATACCAACCACCACTTCCTTACCTGAGTAAAATGAAGAAAGAGAAACTTGAAGCCGAGCAATCCAAATTCTTGGATATGTTTAAACAGATAAATGTAAATCTTCCTTTCATTGATGTGATTTCAGGAATGCCTAGATATGCTAAATTCTTGAAAGATCTAATCTCAAATAGAAAGAAAATGGAAGAACTCTCGGCTGTTACTATGAATGCAAATTGTTCAGCAGTGCTGTTGAATAAGATACCAGAAAAATTATCTGATCCAGGAAGTTTCACAATTCCATATTTTCTGGGTAGTCTTAGTTCAATAGAAGCATTAGCAGACTTAGGTGCTAGTATAAATCTAATGCCGTATTCACTATACGCTAAACTAGACCTTGGAGAATTGAAACCAACCAGAATAAGCATACAGCTAGCCGATCGATCAATAAAATATCCTAGAGGGATAATGGAGAACATGCTAGTTAAAGTTGGTACTTTAGTATTTCCAGTAGATTTTGTTGTTCTGGACATGGAAGAAGATTCTCAAGTTCCTCTCATATTAGGAAGACCATTCTTAAACACGGCTAAAGCAATGATAGACGTGTTCGGTAAGAAATTGACCCTAAGTATAGAAGACGAGAGTGTTACCTTTTCAGTTGATAGAGCAATGCAACAACCACAATCTGCAGATGATACATGTTATTATATTCAAACTATAGACTCACATGCAGAATTGTTAGAAGAATTTCCAGAATTACAAGGAACAGGAGAATGTTCTTTAGGAGAAGGAACTGAACCAATTAATGAAGCTGAAATATTAGCTACACTTATAGCTAATGGATATGAACCAACAACAGAAGAAATTCAAATGCTAAAAGAAGAAGACAGATATCGATATAAATCATCGATAGAAGAACCTCCGAAATTAGAGTTAAAGCCACTTCCAAACCATTTGGAATACGCTTATTTACATGGTGAATCTGAATTACCTGTAATAGTATCGTCTTCTCTTACTGAAAATGAGAAATTACAACTCATTTCTGTGTTGAAAGCTCATAAACCAGCCATTGCATGGAAGATTCATGATATTAAAGGAATAAGTCCTTCGTATTGCACACATAAAATCCTTATGGAAGAAGGTCATAAAACGTATGTGCAACGCCAACGAAGACTAAATCCTAATATGCAAGATGTAGTTAAGAAAGAAATTATTATACTGCTAGATGCAGGTTTGATATATCCAATTTCTGATAGTCCATGGGTAAGCCCAGTTCAATGCGTGCCTAAGAAGGGTGGCATGACTGTCATTACAAATGAGAAAAATGAGCTTATTCCTACTAGGACTGTAACAAGATGGCGTGTGTGTATTGATTATAGAAAATTAAATGACGCCACCAGAAAAGATCACTTTCCCTTACCTTTCATTGATCAAATGTTGGAAAGATTAGCCGGAAATAGTTACTATTGTTTTCCAGATGGATTTTCCGGATATTTTCAAATTCCAATAGCACCCGAAGATCAAGAGAAAACCACATTCACGTGCCCTTATGGTACTTTTACTTACAAACGCATGCCATTTGGACTTTGTAACGCCCCTGCAACCTTTCAAAGGTGTATGATGGTGATTTTTCACGACATGATAGAAGAATGCATGGAAGTTTTCATGGATGACTTTTCAGTCTTCGGTGATACATTTGAAACATGTCTAGCTAATCTTGAACGAATGCTTATTAGATGCGAACAATCAAATCTAGTTCTTAATTGGGAGAAATGCCATTTTATGGTTAAAGAAGGCATCGTTCTTGGTCATAAAATTTCAAAAGAAGGAATTGAAGTGGATAGAGCTAAAGTAGATGTAATTGCTAAACTTTCACATCCCACCAATGTTAAAGGAGTTAGGAGTTTTCTAGGGCATGCCGGTTTTTACCGACGTTTCATAAAAGATTTTTCTAAAATTGCCACTCCTATGAATAAACTCCTAGAAAAGGATGCTCCACTCATCTTTTCAGATGAATGTATCAAATCTTTTAATATTCTTAAAGAGAAACTCACTAATGCGCCGATCATGATAACACCAAATTGGAATCTACCGTTTGAATTAATGTGCGATGCAAGTGATTTTGCAATGGGAGCCGTTTTAGGACAAAGGATTGAAAAACGATTTCAACCTATATATTATGCTAGTAAGAAGTTACAAGGAGCACAAACAAATTATACAACTACTGAAAAAGAACTCCTTGCTATTGTCTTTGCTTTTGACAAATTTCGATCATATCTCGTTCTAGCTAAAACGGTGGTCTATACCGACCATTCTGCTCTTAGATACCTATTTTCGAAACAAGATGCTAAACCAAGATTAATCAGCTGGATATTACTCTTACAAGAATTCGATATTGAAATCCGAGATAAAAGAGGAGCAGAAAATCCCGCCGCTGATCATCTTTCTCGTCTTGAAAATCCCGAATTAGAAGTTCTAAATGAATCGGCCATACAAGACAACTTTCCTGATGAATATCTATTGAAGATAGATTATAATGAAATTCCATGGTTTGCAGACTATGCAAATTACTTAGTTTGTGGATTCCTTGAAAAAGGATTGTCGTACCAAAAACGAAAGAAATTCTTTAGTGATATAAAACACTATTTCTGGGAAGATCCACATCTTTTTAAAAGTTGTCCAGATGGAATAATACGCCGATGTGTATTCGGAGATGAAGCTAGTAAAATTTTAAACCATTGTCACACAGGACCAACAGGAGGGCATTATGGGCCTCAATTAACAGCAAGAAAAGTTTATGAAGCTGGATTCTATTGGCCTACAATTTACAAAGACGCACCCCTTCTTTGCAAATCCTGTGATGCATGTTAAAGGGCCGGAAAAATAAGTCAACGTGATGAAATGCCACAAAATGTCATACAAGTATGTGAAGTATTTGACATTTAGGGTATTGACTTTATGGGTCCATTTCCAAAATCTCATAATAATCTATATATTCTCGTAACCATTGATTATGTATCTAAATGGGCGGAAGCACAAGCTCTCCCAATTAATGATGCACGAGTTGTAGTCAACTTTTTTAAAACGTCTTTTTGCAAGGTTTGGAACACCGAAAGCTTTAACAAGTGATCGAGGTACTCATTTCTGTAATAATCAACTTGAGAAAGTTCTTAAAAGATATGGAGTAACTCATAAAATCTCCACCGCATATCATCCACAAACAAGTGGATAAGTTGAAAATACCAACCGAGCTTTAAAACGTATTCTAGAGAAAACCGTAGGATCAAATCCGAAGGAATGGTCCATTAAATTAGAGGATGCACTCTGGGCTTTTAGAACAGCCTACAAAACTCCAATTGGAACCACACCTTTTAGACTTGTTTATGGAAAAGCATGTCATCTTCCAGTAGAAATTGAACACAAAGCATTTTGGGCTTTGAAGACATGTAATCTTGATATACATGAAGCTGGACGTCTACGATTAAGTCATCTAAACGAATTAGAAGAATTAAGACATGAAGCATACGAAAATTCGTTAATCTATAAAGAAAGAACGAAGAAATGGCATGATAAAAGAATCAGAAGTTTAAAAGAATTTAAAGAAGGAGACAGAGTTCTTCTTTTCAATTCACGATTCAAGCTATTTCCTGGAAAATTGAAATCAAGATGGTCTGGACCATTCATAGTCAAAAGAGTTTTCCCATACGGAACAGTAGAATTAATAAATTCAAATGGGATTGAATTTAAAGTTAATGGTCACAGAGTTAAACACTACATAGATAGTCCAATGGAAGTTGACAACGAAGTTAATCACAATTTCGATACCACAGCTAACTAAGTGTGGGGAGAATCAAGTCTTTAAAGGATAATATGTATTTCTGTTAGAGTTAGATTGTCTGTTTTCGTGTAGTTCTTGAAAATGGAACCCGAATGGTATTTCCCTAGCAGACCCTAAAGAACTAGTCTTCTCCCCCCATTCTGAATTTTTATTTTTTTTAGGAAATGAAGACTGCCTGTGAACTAAACCATGGTCTAATGCTACACGCTTTGATCACTAAACGTAATAATGACACACTTCCGAGGGAAATAGTATCAGTAATCAGAGAAAGATTGGACGGAGTAAGAAAAGAATCCAGATGCGAAGATAATAAGTTACAATTTGGTAAAGGAAAATCAAAATCCGCAGCGAAAAGAAGAGCACGACACCTTGAAAGATGTCACAAATGCGAAAAATGGTCACATGGAGGTAAATGTTCAAATAATCAAACCTATTCAAATACCGAATTTGTTACTTTATGCAGAGACGGACCGTTCATATGTTTAGAAGAAAAAACACTGAATGCTCGAGGTTACGCCTATGTAGCCATGGAAAACCAATTAAACCGACTATCTTATGAATGGGATAGATCGTATAACTAAGAATACTATCTCACAGGTAAGTCTGTACAGTTTTTTGTTTTTATTTTTATTTTTAACCTTTTGATAATAAACGCTAATTTGTTCGCTATAAAGTATTAAATTGGTATTGAATAAAATTAGGTTTGGCGACCGAAATTATTGATATCATTCAAAAATTTATTACATCACTGCGAAATTTAACGTTTATTCTTAAGGTATAAATATCTTTAATCAATCAACCCAAAATATTTCAAAAATTCGTCATGAGTTAAATTAGGTCTTGGAACCGAAATTACTTTACCGAAAAGAGGGGCGCATATTTTTGATAATATTTGATTGATTAAAGTGGGATAAAAAGCAAAAAAGATTTTTAATTTTATTTTTACCATTTTTTTTTTAAATTAATATATAAATCTTAAATTAATATTGTAAACTTTGTAAAAACGATATATTTAAAATTGTAAATATTTGAAAAATATAATATAAGTTTGGTGTGATTTTATAATATGAATTTTTAAATTACGTTTGGTGTGAATTTTTAATTTTTAAAATAAAATTTTTTAATTTTATGCATTTCAAATTTTAAGTTTGGTGTGAATTTTTAATATTAATTTTGAATTTTATGTATTTTTATTATAAGTTTGGTGTGAATTTAAAAACAAAAATTTACTTTATCTCATTAAGTTAAAAATATGATTTTTAAAATTCGTCGTAAGTTGAAGACCAGGTCATTGAACCGAAATTGCTTTACCCGAGGGAGGGACGAGAACTTTTATTATCATTATTTTTAATCTTATTGAATTAAAGTATGCCAAAAACATTAAAAAAAACCTAAAAATCTTAGCTTTTAAAACAATCGCTACAAAAAGACAAATTTTAAAATTTTGTGGAAGGACAGACTAGGACATCGATCCAAAACGACCTCGCCCTAAATAACAAGGGAAACAAAATTTTAAAATTAATTACTTAATTGTTTTAATTAGTATAAGATATATAAAAAAAAATTACAAACTCCGCGACTCGCGAAGTTTGAAGGGTCAAACACCGCGACTCGCGGAGGGACCAAAACCCAGAAAAAATAAAAACGTAATCAGCTCAGTCCACACACCACAACACAAAAATAAACTGCGAAATAAACCCGAAAAAACCCGAAAAATACACACCAAATTCGCAATTTTTGACCGTTAATCATCAAATCTTTTACTAAAATCATGTTGAGAAGGATGCTATCAAGGAATTACTCAAGAAAAACGGTAAATTTCTACACCTAAACACCATTTAATCCAAAAATTAGTGTTCTTGAGCAATTTTATACCCAATTTGATTTTGATGCTTTTTAGTGTAATTATGCTTAAATTGTTTATGTATTATGCTTGTATAACCTAGAGTGATGCTATTTAACATGATTAGAAGCCTTAAACTTCAAATTTTGAGTAATCTAGGGTTTTTGTTCTTGAGCAAATTTGGGGCTTTTTGATATAAACAGGTTATGGCCGATTTTTGTCATGAATTGTTGCTAAATTAAGTAGTGTAACATGTTTAGGTAGTTAAATGATCCAAACTTTGAGCCTAAACATGATTTTGAGAATTAAAGTGGACTTTTTCAAGACTAAAATTCATGAACTTGATTTTTGAGAGATAATGCCATTTGAAACTTGTTTAATTGCTAGTGATGATTATTTTGACATGTTATTTGAGTTGAATGCTTATGAACTTGGCGAACATTTTCGTATATGCTTATTTGAAAAAGTGTAGATTTGATGAAAATATGAAAATGAGCTTAAGTTTGATATAAATTAAACATGTCATTGTAATTATTTTGATTGATGATTTTGCTGACACTAATGCATATTTGGATACACAAAAATTGTGTTTGGTGTGTTTTGCAGACTGAAAGAGGTGAATCTTCATCCCAAGCTCGCAATGCTCCTGCTGAGAATACGGAACAACAGGAGGTGGATAACTACTACAAACAAGATATACCTCATCCAGTCATGACATTTTCTGATATGCACTTGGAAGATTTGCACCCAAACCTGAGATTTGACAGACTTTGGATAGATTATCCAAAATACCAAAGGGGTTTGCATACTCTTCATTCTAAAGCTGTTGAAGTACCTAGGGTCATAGAATGGGGACCATTAGAAGTTGTAGAATTGGCCGGGCCAATTAGGGAATTACTTGCACAGAGGTATGGTAATTCTACTTTTAACGATTGGGTACGGTTATTCAACATGCGTAGACCTGTATATAAAGTATGGTGTGAAGAATTGTTGTGTAGTATAGAATTAAATGATCGGGTAGCTAGTTTAACCGATCGAACTTTTATTAGATTTTTGTTAGGAGGTTTCGATACGCCACATGTCTTTACTAGACATGGCTCAGGCTTTACGTATATATACGCCTGAGGAGTTAGCATCTGCCGATTGTAGAGGGTTGATATTGAACGGTAGGAAGATAGACGAAAATTTTGATACGCATGGTGTATGGAGTCAAATGACTAGCCATCACTGATTTAAAGGGGGAAATTACTCTTATTTGGATATAGATAGAGCTGAATTAAGAGTAATTCATAGGTTTTTAGCTAATTCGATTACACAACGAGGTAAGAACAAGGAAAAGGTAAATGAACAGGATTTGTTTTACCACATGTGTATTCGAGACCCACAAAGTGCTGTAATACCTTATTGTGTGGGTTATTATTTATCAGCTATGGTTAGGGGGATGAGACCGCATAGCATAATAGGAGGTGGTATATTTATTACTTTGATTGCTGAATATCTCGGTGTGGATATAAGTCGGGGGGATTATTAGTCGAAGAACCAGAACCCCGAGATACAATAGGTTTAAATGTATACCATGGTGCGAAGGTTTTGAAGAGGCGAAATAACGCCGCAGCACGATATAATGGTAGACATCCACAGGTTGAGAGAAACCAACCGCAAGGTAATGTAGGAGGGGGAAATGAAATGGCAGAAATGCAAAGGTTTATAGCTTCACAAGAGTATGAAGATGCTAGACATAGAGCATTTGAAGATTGGCAAGTTCATCAAAACCAAATCATAGCTTATTGCCAACATATAGGTAGAAACTATATTCCTACTCCATCGCCCATATTCCCTCCCTGGTCTATAGAGATCCAACCACCGTATCCTATGTATAACCCAGCCGAAGCATTTTATAACACATATGGTTATGCATGGAACCCCTACTGGTATCAGTATCATCCCTAGTCTACTTAGTTTTATTTATTTTATAATTTGTAATGTTGATACATTTAATACTTATGTTGGATTTGTATTAGTTTTTATAATTTTCTAAATTTTATTATTAGATTTTAATAATTTTTGAATGTGGGGTAATATACCAAACTTCAAAAATATGTATATATGTTTGCAGTTTATTTTATGTACACAACAGGGTAAAACAACGCATTTTCAATCACTGGCATTAAGTTCAGCAAAAGCAACTAATTTTGACGACAAGATGCAAAATAAATGTGATATAACAACAAGACGGAATGAACAAATGATATGCACCATTTATCATTCAGCAAACAAACGCCAATATGTTTGGAAACTTTGGTAAAATTTAATCATTTTCACACAAATCACCCTCAATAATTTAAATTGTTACTGATTTCTTGCAAATGAGGGCATTGCAAGATCTTAAGTGTGGGAAGGGGTTAAATTCTTTCGGATTTTAAAATTTTTACTTTATACACTTGGTTACCATTAGAAATACTAGTAAAGTAGTAGTTGTATTAGAATCTAGTGCTATCTGATAATAAAGAACAGCCCTAGTCTTATATACTGACTACCCAATTCTAGTAAAATTTTTCAAAATTTTCAATTAAATGAACTCAAAATCATGTATATACATATTTATGAATGATAAAACTAGGTGTTAACACCGAAATTATTGTTACCTTGGAAAGGACATAAATTGAGAAACAAACTAAAATGTTAGAATTCATTTAAAATGGAATAAAGGACAATAAAAAGGAAAATAAAAGCCAAGTGTGGGAAAAATTACCAAGTTATCTTAAACATATGTCACATATTTCTGTAACAAATAACTGAAAATACTTTTGCTTTGGACTAAACTAAACTGTTTTACCCGATGAAAGAAAAGAAAAGATGGATCTACACGATGAATCAATTCAATCATTAAAAGGAAGTAAAGTCTTCCGAAAAAGAAACGCGCTTCTTGATTTAGGTCAGGAAGTTGTCGTCCAGACCAGCTGTAGGTTGACGAAAAATCTAGAAAAGTCATCACTAAAATCAGTAGGAAATCCACGGACCTCAGCATAAAATAGGGTCGCCAAGTGGTCAGATTTATCCTAACCATGAGAAGGATTTATCTCGTACAATGGGGGGCACCGTGCAAATTAGCTTGATAAGACTAATGAATAAGATCCCCAGAAAGGATAATCTCCTTAAAGATTAAAAATCAGCTTTTAAGCCTGATATTACTCAATCCTTGAGATTGACCTTAAAGATTGAGAATTACAAACTCATGGAATTCAATGATATCTAAACTCGAGCTTGAATGAGAAAATATTTTGATCAAATTATAAACCGATTTGTTTTCTGAAAACCCATTTTCAATGCGTTCATTACCATTGAACGTAAAATCCTAGGAATTCACCTGGAATTCATTAGGTCACCTGAACTAAATCGGGTGTCAACCGTAAGAACGGTGGTTGCATAGCATGGTCAAAGACAGGACCTTATGCCAGACCGAAAAATCATAAGGGTGAGCTTTACTATTGCTCCTACCAAGGATAGTAATTGCGTCCGACACGTTATAGACCATAATTAAAAGCATGTCAGGGGACATTGCCTTAACATTTGCTTGTTCAACGCTTTCCTTTACAACCGGACGGTAGTTTACCGAAAGGTAATATACGGAGCAAGTATACTGGACGTGTTGCTTTCCTAATACAAGGTTAGCAAGTGGGTGACACAAAACCATAAGTTTTGAGCCAAAATTTTCAAATCTAAAACCCACCAAACCCACAAAAACAATTTGCAAACACCGGTGAAGGGTTATTCCGGAAAACTTATCTAGGGTAAAAACTAGATTTAAATTTCAAATAATCAAATGTTTTCATAAAGATCCAATTTCTTAAAGGATCTAAATTTTATAGTCATGTGGGACTGTAAACCATATCGTTACTACCATTGTTTATACCGCCGTATAGAAATCACTGATGTACAAAGTGTGAAGAATAAAGAAGTGACTCTGGTATTTCAAGACTATATTGCTTGAGGACAAGCAACGCTCAAGTGTGAGAATATTTGATAATGCTAAAAACGAACATATATTTCATAGCATTATTCCCCAAGAAAGACAAGATTTTAGTTGCAATTGTTCTATTTACAAGTGATATTCTTTTAAATATTAAAAGGTGAAGACAAAAGATAGATTCGACGAATTGAAGACGCAAAGGTCCAAAAAGCTCAAAAGTACAAAATACAATCAAAGAGGTTCCAATTATTGATAAGAAATGTCTCGAAATTACAAGAGTACAAGATTCAAAACGCAAAGTACAAGATATTAAATTGCACGCAAGGACGTTCGAAAATTCGGAACCGGGACCAGAGTCAACTCTCAACGCTCGACGCAACGGACTAAAAATTACAAGTTAACTATGTATATAAATATAATATAATATATAATTAATTCTTAAAATTAATATATATTATAATATATTTATAAAACGTCGGCAAATTAAAAGACAAACCTTTGTGAGCTGGAATTATGAACTCCGCGAGTTGCGGAGTATGGAGGCCAAAAATGCCGCGACTCGCGGAGCAGCCAAATACGAAAATCCCTATAAAACCCAACGAATTCTGATCATTTTTATCATCCAATATATCAATCTCTCTATATCTATACGTAATATTTATATTTATATTTTAATTTTAATTTTAATTTTAAATCCTAATAATAAGGGTATGTTAGCGAATGTTGTAAGGGTGTAAGTCAAAATTCTGTCCGTGTAACGCTACGCTATTTTTAATCATTGTAAGTTATGTTCATCCTTTTTAATTTAATGTCTCGTAGCTAAGTTATTATTATGCTTATTTAAAACGAAGTAATCATGATGTTGGGCTAATTATTAAAATTGGGTAATTGGGCTTTGTACCATAATTGGGGTTTGGACAAAAGAACGACACTTGTGGAAATTAGACTATGGGCTATTAATGGGCTTTATATTTGTTTAACTAATTGATATTTTGTTAATGTTAATATAAAGATTTACAATTGGACATCCCTATAAATAACCATATACACTCAATCGGACACGATGGGCGGGATATTTATATGTACGAATAATCGTTCATTTAACCGGACACGGGAATGGATTAATAGCCACTAGAATTATTAAAACAGGGGTGAAATTATGTACAAGGACACTTGGCATAATTGTTAACAAAGTATTAAAACCTTGGGTTACACTCAGTCGACATCCTGGTGTAATTATTAAACAAAGTAATAAAACCTTGTTACAGTTTAAGTCCCCAATTAGTTGGAATATTTGACTTCGGGTATAAGGATAATTTGACGAGGACACTCACATTTTATATTTATGACTGATGGACTGTTATGGACAAAAACCAGACGGACATATTAAATAATCCAGGACAAAGGACAATTAACCCATGGGCATAAAACTAAAATCAACACGTCAAACATCATGATTATGGAAGTTTAAATAAGCATAATTCTTTTATTTCATATTTAATTTCCTTTATTTTATATTTAATTGCACTTCTAATTATCGCATTTTTATTGTTATTGTATTTAATTGCACTTTTAATTATCGTACTTTTTAATTATCGCAAGTTTATTTTATCGCACTTTCATTTATCGCAATTTCATTATCGTTATTTGCTTTACGCTTTAAATTAAGTCTTGTATTTATTTATTATTTTACATTTGGTTTTAACTGCGACTAAAGTTTTAAAATCGACAAACCGGTCATTAAACGGTAAAAACCCCCATTTATAATAATAATATTACTTATATATATATTTGTATTTTTATAAAAGTAAACTAATATAGCGTTAAGCTTTATTTAAAGATTTTCCCTGTGGAACGAACCGGACTTACTAAAAACTACACTACTGTACGATTAGGTACACTGCCTATAAGTGTTGTAGCAAGGTTTAAGTATATCCATTCTATAAATAAATAAATATCTTGTGTAAAATTGTATCGTATTTAATAGTATTTCCTTGTAAAATATAAAGCTATTTTATATACACCTCGCACGACATCAGTTTTATTCTCAGGTTCATGATTGATTGCTTTAGCTGTGCTTAGAGAGTCTGCATATTTATGATTGCAGCTTTTGTTAAACATTAACTTGCATTCTATTTTGATACATTAAATTGTGGGTGTTTGTTGACTTTGTTTTGGTCAGCTTTTGGTTAAGAATTTATGTATGGTTTTTCTAAACTTACATATTTTGGTAGGTTTTCTTTATAGAAAACCATTTTTAAATAAAGAATGCAAGGTTATTTATAAAATTCATATAGAGTTATGATCAAGCTGTGGGACCAAGATAACGATGGTCATCAAGTGTACTTTGACGGGTTAAAGTTGGTATCAGAGCCTTGGTAGTAGGGAATTAGGCTGCATTGATGTCGTTACCCGAGTCAATATGGTGCATTAGTGAGTCTAGTCTACAGCCCGGCCTATAGTGTATTATTATGTGATTATTTGTATCGTATTGGTATGTATATTGTTTTCATATACGTACATCTCTGTTATGTTCTGAATCCGGGAGGAACTCCCATTCTGATTTAAACGTATTCTCTGACTCATGCGAGTTTATCTTTATAAGAACACCTCGGATAGTGAAACCGAGGGATGTTTTCATGACCCGTCCTAATCCATCTGGATGAATACATTACATTTGGTTACATCACGAGGTACTTGACCTCTATATGATACATTTTACAAACATTGCATTCGTTTTTAAAAGACAAACTTTCATTTCATCGAAAGTTGACGGCATGCATACCATTTCATAATATATCCAACTATAATTGACTTAATAATAATCTTGATGAACTCAACGACTCGAATGCAACGTCTTTCAAAATATGCCATGAATGACTCCAAGTAATATCTCTAATATGAGCAAATGCACAGAGGAAGATTTCTTTCATACCTGAGAATAAACATGCTTTAAAGTGTCAACCAAAAGGTTGGTGAGTTCATAGGTTTATCATAAAACAATAAAAATTCAATAATAATCCGCAGAACTTCTGTCTGCATAATAATTCATTCGAGGAATGTTTTGCTTGGGTCTATCTCGTCAAACATTTATAAAAGTATTTCATGTATTCTCAGTTCAAAATATATTTCAAAAGCATTTAATAAAGTAGTTATAAAAACAGCGCATGTATTCTCAGTCCCAAAAATGTAAAGAGTAAAAGGGAATCAAATGAACTCACAATACTGTATTTTTGTAGTAAAAATACATATGACGACATTGAACAACTGAACAATGCAGGGTTGGCCTCGGATTCACGAACCTATATCATTCATTCATATATATATATATATATATATATATATATATATATATATATATATATATATATATATATATATATATATATATATATATATATATATATATATTAAAACATATACTTGTAATCAAGTAAGTATATATTATTATTAGAGATATAATTTATAATAATACTTATAATACTTAGTGTTTTTACTTAGTAATAATAAAATGATAGTAATATTGATTATATTAATAATTTTAACATTAAAACAACACTAATTAATAACAACAATAATAATAATAATAATGATAATAATAATCATAATATTAAAAGAAATAAGGGGACTACCTTAAAAAGCTTTATTAAAAAAAATGTCCCAGCCCGAAATTGAACTCTAAACCTCTCGCTTAACCCTAACACCTCAAACCATCCAACTGCTGCTTACATTTCTGATTTCTAACCCGTATTAAAATTTCTAACTTATATCCATCTGTTTTTCTAATTCAATCAACATAAGTATTTTATCATTTCATGTATATCAATTATCAAAATTCTCGTACGTCCTCCTCTTATTTCTCTTGGGTCTCGTTTCATCCAGCCCAACATACAATTAAAGCTTGGCCCAATGACTTTTTATTTCAGCCCACAAGAATACCTAAGTTGAATTCGTGGCCCCTCAGTTTCTATTGTTAAAAATAAAACGCCGTTGCCTGGTTTCGAACCTAGGACCTCTTGCTTAAACACAAACACTCCAACCATCCAACTACCATTCCAATTATGTTATAGTTCATACCTAAAACTTATTTATCCTATACTGTATCCTTTTCTTCTTCATCGTTATCATTACAACATCATCATTATCTTCTCATACTTCATCATCATCGTCGATAGTTGATGTTAAAGCGAAAGGGTACGAAATAGTTATATTTTTACTACGAAATACGACGAAATATGATACAAGTTTTAATTAATTTATTTACAAATGGGATATACCTAAACCTTGCTACAACACTATAGGCAGTGTACCTAATCGTAGAGTAGTATAGTTTTTAGTAATTCCAGTTCGTTCCACAGGGAGACGGCCTATTGCGTACACTATATTTTTAAACAATTATATTTGTATAAATATATATATTTTAGTAATATAGTAGTATTATTATTATAAAAAGGGAGTTTTACCGTTTAATGACCGGTTTGTAGATTTTAAATAAAGCGTAAAGATAAATGACGATAATATAAATGACAGAATTTAAATTGCGATAAAGTAAATTGCAGTAATTAAAATGACAGTAAATAAAGGTACGATGAAATATGAAATAAAAATATTATGCTTATTTAAACTTCCGTAATCATGATGTTTGACGTGTTGATTTTAGTTTATTACCATGGGTTAATTGTCCTTTGTCCTGGATTATTCAATATGTCCGTCTGGTTTTTGTCCATAACAGTCCATCAGTCATAAATATAAAGTGCGAGTGTCCTCGTCAAATTATCCTTATATCCGAAGTCAAATATTCCAACTAATTGGGGACTTAAACTATAATTACACCAAGTGTCCTTGTATATAATTCACCCCTATTTTAATAAGTCCATTGACTATTAATCCATTCCTGTGTCCGGTTAAATGAACGATTATTAGTACTTATAAATATCCCGCCCATCGTATCCGATCAGTGTATAAGGTTATTTATAGGTACGTCCAATTGTAAATCTTTATATTAAATTAACAAACTATCATTTAATTAAACAAATATAAAGCCCATTAATAGCCCATAGTCTAATTTCTGCAAGTGTCATTCTTTTGTCCAAACCCCAATTATGGTACAAAGCCCAATTACCCCGTCTTAATATTTTAGCCCAACATCATGATTACTTCGGCATAAATAAGCATAATAATAACTTAAATACGAGAAATTAATTTAAAAAGGAGAACACAACTTACATTGATTATTTATCGCGTAGTGTTACACGGACAGAACTTCGACTTTAAAACCCATAAAATAAACTTTGTATAACCCAAAACTAACTAATATAAAACTACACTATATTATATATATATATATATATATATATATATATATATATATATATATATATATATATATATATATATATATATATATTATACAGGGGGAGTAAAGAGATTGAATTGGTGTGTTAAAACTGGCCGAAATTCGTTACATTTATAATACTTGGCCTGCTACAGGGCTCCATGAGACCGCATGGAATTTGCTCTTCCAGGCCATGCGATCGCATGGCCAGCTGGATCCAGGTACATTGCTTTGTTTTCTTCTTTGTCGACGTTATTTAATATAATATATAATATATAAATAATTTATATAATTATTTAAATATTATATTATATTCTTGTGCATAGTAGACTTGTAATTTTTGGTCCGTTGAGTCGGGTGTTGATAGTTTGCTCAGGTCAGGGTTTCGGATTTTCGAACGTCCTTTCGTATAATTTAATATCTTGTACTTTGCGTTCCGCAACTTGTACTCTTGTCAATTTTAGACGTTTCTTATCAATAAATTGAACCACTTGGATTGTATCTTGTACATTTGAGCTTTTTGGACGTTTGCGTCTTCAAATCTTCGTTTTCGCCTTTTGTCTTTGCACTTATTTAATATAAACGAATATTACTTGAAATAGAACAATTGCAACTGAAAACTTTACATATTGGAAGGATATTGATACTAAATATATGTTCATTTGGAGCACTATCAAATATCCCCACACTTGAACGTTGCTTGTCCTCAAGCAATACAGAACTTCAAATTAAATCACACGAATCACTTCTTTATTCTTCACACTTTATACATAAGTGATTTTGATACGGTGGTATATAAAATGATAGTAACATTTTTGGTTTACAGTCCCACATGACTATGAAAATTTAGATCCTTAAGGAAATTGGATCTTTATGAAAATATTTGATCTTTTGAAAATTCAATCTAGCTTTTACCCTAGATAAGTTTTCCGGAATAACCCTTTATCGGTGTCGCAAAATGTTTTTGTAGATTGTGTGGGTTTCAGATTTTTAAAATTTTAGCTCAAAACTTGTGGTTTTGTGTCACCCACTTGCTAACCTTGTATTAGGAAAGCAATACGTCCAGTATACTTGCCCCGTATATTACCTTTCGGTAAACTACCGTCCGGTTGTAAAGGAAAGCGATGAACAAGCAACTGTTAAGGCGATGTCTAATGACATGCTTTTGTTCATGGTCCACAACGTGTCGGATGCAGTTACTATCCTTTGTAGGAGCAATAGTAAAGATCACCCTATGATTTTTCGATCTGGCACAAGGTCCTGTCTTCGACCATGCTATGCAACCACCGTTCTTATAGTTGACACCCAATTTGGTTCAGGTGACCTAATGAATTCTGATGAATTCTCAGGATTTTGCGTTCAATGGTAATGAATGCATTGAAAATAGGTTTTCAGAAAACAAATCGGTTTTAATTTTGATCAAAATATTTTCTCGTTCAAGCTCGAGTTTAGATATCATCGAATTCCATGAGTTTGTAATTCTTAATCTTTAAGGTCAATCTTAAGGATTGAGTAATATCAGGCTTAAAAGCTGATTTTTAATCTTTTAAGGAGATTATCCTTTCTGGGGGTCTGATTCATTAGTCTTATCAAGCTAATTTGCACGGCGCCCTTCCCATTTTACGAGACAGATCCTCTCATGGTTAGGATAAGTCTGACCACTTGGCGACCCTGTTTGATGCTGAGGTCCGTGGATTTCCTGCTGATTTTAGAGATGACTTTTATAGATTTTTCGTCAACCTACAGCTGGTCTGGACGACAACTTCTTGACCTAAATCAAGAAGCGCGTGTCTTTTTCAGAAGACTTTAATTCCTTTTAATGATGGAATTGATTCATCGTGTAGATCCATCTATTCTTTCAGATAAACCGGGTAAAGCGGTTAATTTAGTCCAAAACAAAAGCACCTGCAATAACTTTATAGAAACATATGATAGATAGTTTTTAATTGAATAACTTGGTACATTCTAGTTTTTAATTGAATAACTTGGTACATTCTCCCCACACTTAGCTTTTATTTTATCTTTCTTTGCCTTTTTATTCTCTTCTATTCCATTTTAAATGAATTCAAGCGTTTTGGGTTGTTTCTCAATTTATGTCCTTTCCAAGGTAACAATAATTTCGGTATTAACACCTAGTTTTATCGTTCATAAATATGTATAAACATGATTTTGAGTTCATTTACTTGAAAATTTTTCAAATTTTCACAAAATTTGGCAATTAAACTAAGTGTAAACCCGAGAGAATTTATAACCCTTCCCCACACTTAAGATCATGAAATGCCCTCATTTGCATGAAATCAGACTATAATTATAAATTCATGAGAGTGATTAGTGTAAAAAAGTGATTAAAAATACCCAGTTTGTAATTACAAAGCTCGTCGAATGATAGATGGTGCACCTAATCGTTCATTCCTTCTTGTTTTATCACACATGTTTTTCTTCAAAAACGGTTGTTTTTCTGAACTGTTTGCTAATTTTTGAAAATGCGTCTTTTACTCTAATCGTGCATTTTTATTAACGAGTTATGCACTAACCCGAACCCCTAATTTAACGTTAAGTGGGGTTAGACTTCCCCACACTTAGCTGACGACATGTGAAGTCGGTAGAATAAGTTCCACGAATTAGAATAGTGAGCCAGTTATTTACATCTCGGGTGGTGTATAATATATCAATGGGTTTAAAGTTTAGACTCACCCGATTGTCACTACTTAATTCTTTTTTAAGTGTAGCTTTTAGTAAATGGATATGTCTCTTTTCTGGTTCTTGGTCAAATGGATCGATATACACCGACATACATATTTCTATAGGGTGGACAATTCCTAACATTTCCTTCCGTTTATTCTCGGGATCAAAGTTTTCACCTCTATTACCCAATTTGGTGAAATCTGAGGTGTCATTATCTATTACAGCTCGTAGTTCATCTTCGGTAGATGACTCGTCTATTGAGAAAATTGGGTTGGAAGGTTGTGGAATTATGAATTTCGGGATCGAAGTAGATTCTTCTTCATTAACGGTACTTATCGGTCCCACTACTTTGGTCTCGGGGGTAAAATTTTCAACGTTATCGTTTTCCCAAGAGTACCAATTTGTCACCCTTACATCTTCTTTATTCATTGATTGATCGATGATTTCGTCAGTAGAGGCTAATGTGTCGATATGTTGTGAAATTGGTAAAGCTGAATAAAAAGTATCATCTGGATAATTGGTGATTTCGGAGCTCTCGAATTCATCAAAATTCGATGATATGAGATTTTTTTGCACAATACTCCTCAGATTAACAGGTGTGTAATCTGATAGAGTTTCAGCTTGCTTATTTACAAACTCTCTCATTTGTTCATTTTGAGCATCAAGTTTTTCGAGTTTTATTTTCATATAATCTAAAGAATTTTCAGACACATAATTTTCCTCATCCTCTGGTTGTTGAGTTTGGATATATTCTTGGGAATAATCCCAATTTGAATTGTATTCATCATAATCATTCCATTCAGGTTCCATGGGTGCATAATTTTCCATAGGAACGTAATAATAACATTCCCATGTTGAGTGATAATCTCCACAGATTTCACAACCAGTTATTATTTCGTCATTCGTGATCCAAGATTGACCGAACGAATTATCATCAACACCCGTTTGAGGGTATTGATTTCGTATGTCATAAAGAGTTTCCAAAATATTTTCGAGATATTCCATACTACACTTATTACTTAAATTTTAAATTAATAGACTTTTCTGATTTTGCCCACGTTTCGAATAGCCAAAAGATGCAGTAGGTAGCAGGACCCTTTAAATCGGAAGCCCACAACTCACCACTAACAAATCCAACTATTACTACGAACCAGAAAATTGGTGTCTATTAATTTAATTGCTTACAATCCTAAATTAAAATATATCCTAAAAACTAGCGCGTAGAAACGAAAAAGAAAAAGAGCGTCGAAAAACGTCGAAAAATAAAAATAAGAAATAAAAACGTCGAAACTAAAAAGTCTAAAAATTATATCTAAAAAGTTGCGCCTAAAGGTCTGAAGGTAAATGCAATTTTATTCGAAAAACGGCAATTACGTTATTAGGCACTAAAATCTATTAAAAACTAAAGCGAAAAACGGCGTCGCAAAATTCTAAAGCGCCTAAATCTTAATTCTAAAGAAAAAGCACTTAAGGAATTTTACGGCAAAACTTAGAAATCTAGAAATAAAAATAAACTACGACAAAAACTTATTTTAAAACTAATTACGAACGATAAATATACAAATGACTAAAATATACAATTTATAAAAAGAGACAAAAAATGATAAAATTACTTATTTTTATAAAAATATTATTTTTATATTATTATTTTTAAAAGTATTAATTTTATATATTAATAAAACTAAATAAAACTTATAATACAAATTTAAATTAAAAACTAAAACTGAATAATAATTTAATAAACCCTAATTAGGTTTAAATAATAATAATAATTAATAATACGTAATTAATGCTGGAATAGGGTTTGATCAGGCGTGTCAGAGTTTACCATGCGATCACATGGAATTATCACGGCCAGCTCATGCGATCGCATGGGCTTGGATTCCAGGTTTTTTTTTAAATAGATTTTATATTGTTTTTCTAAAAATTATATATAAAAATATTTACACAAATATATATTAAAAATATAGCGTTTCGCCGAGTCCCCGGCAGCGGCGCCAAAAACTTGATGTTAAAGCGAAGGGGTACGAAATAGTTATATTTTTACTACGAAATACGACGAAATATGATACAAGTTTTAATTAATTTATTTACAAATGGGATATACCTAAACCTTGCTACAATACTATAGGCAGTGTACCTAATCGTAGAGTAGTATAGTTTTTAGTAAGTCCGGTTCGTTCCAGAGGGAGACGGCCTATTGCGTACACTATATTTTTAAACAATTATATTTGTATAAATATATATAGTAGTATTATTATTATTATTATAAAAAGGGGGTTTTACCGTTTAATGACCGATTTGTCGATTTTAAATAAAGCGTAAAGATAAATGATGATAATATAAATGACAGAATTTAAATTGCGATAAAGTAAATTGCAGTAATTAAAATGACAGTAAATAAAGGTACGATGAAATATGAAATAAAAATATTATGCTTATTTAAACTTCCGTAATCATGATGTTTGACGTGTTGATTTTAGTTTATTACCATGGGTTAATTGTCCTTTGTCCTGGATTATTCAATATGTTCGTCTGGTTTTTGTCCATAACAGTCCATCAGTCATAAATATAAAGTGCGAGTGTCCTCGTCAAATTATCCTTATATCCGAAGTCAAATATTCCAACTAATTAGGGACTTAAACTATAATTACACCAAGTGTCCTTGTATATAATTCACCCCTGTTTTAATAAGTCCATTGACTATTAATCCATTCCCGTGTCCGATTAAATGAACGATTATTAGTACTTATAAATATCCCGCCCATCGTGTCCGATCGAGTGTATATGGTTATTTATAGGTACGTCCAATTTTAAATCTTTATATTAAATTAACAAACTATCATTTAATTAAACAAATATAAAGCCCATTAATAGCCCATAGTCTAATTTCCACAAGTGTCGTTCTTTTGTCCAAACCCCAATTATGGTACAAAGCCCAATTACCCCGTCTTAATATTTTAGCCCAACATCATGATTACTTCGGCTTAAATAAGCATAATAATAACTTAAATACGAGACATTAATTTAAAAAGGAGAACATAACTTACATTGATTATTTATCGCGTAGTGTTACACGGACATAACTTCGACTTTAAAATCCGTAAAATAACCTTTGCATAACCCAAAACTAACTAATATAAAACTACACTATATTATATATATATATATATATATATATATATATATATATATATATATATATATATATATATATATATATATATATATATATATATATATATATATATATATTATTATACAGAGGGAGTAAAGAGATTGAATTGGTGTGTTAAAACTGGCCGAAATTCGTTGCATTTATAATACTTGGCCTGCTACAGGGCTCCATGCGATCGCATGGAATTTGCTCTTCCAGGCCATGCGATCGCATGGCCAGCTGGATCCAGGTACATTGCTTTGTTTTCTTCTTTGTCGACGTTATTTAATATAATATATAATATATAAATAATTTATATAATTATTTAAATATTATATTATATTCTTGTGCATAGTAGACTTGTAATTTTTGGTCCGTTGAGTCGGGCGTTGATAGTTGGCTCAGGCCCCGGTTCTGGATTTTCGAACGTCCTTTCGTATAATTTAATATCTTGTACTTTGCATTTTGTAACTTGTACTCTTGTCAATTTTAGACGTTTCTTATCAATAAATTAAACTACTTGGATTGTATCTTGTACATTTGAGCTTTTTGGACGTTTGCGTCTTCAAATCTTCGTTTTCGCATTTTGTCTTCGCACTTATTTAATATAAACGAATATTACTTAAAATAGAACAATTGCAACTGAAAACTTTACATATTGGAAGGATATTAATACTAAATATATGTTCATTTGGAGCACTATCAACAGTAGCATCCACAGAAACATATATTGTAAGTTGCAGGCTGCAACAGGAGTTCGATAGGAAGAAGAAAAAAAAATAAACGCGTAGCAACAGTATCATTATTGAGTTGCAGGTTTGACATGATTCTTCGATGGTTAAATGGGTCGTCATCAAACCTTAACAGAAATGGTTTAGCAGCAGTAGATTTAAAGCATAATTGGGGTGGTTTCGATGGTTAATAAAAACAGAAACATATGGCGTTTGCAGAGGTATTTTTGATGGTAGCTTCATGATGGATCAAGATGATGATTAATTGACGATGAGAGAGAGTAAAAGAGAGGAGAGAGAGGAAGTGAGTGAGGTGGTATGATGACGGTTGTGGTGTTAATCCTGGTGATGATGGTGGCATTTGGTTAGACTGACGTAGGTGGTGATAGGTGTCAGTTGTAGTAACCCGATAGATTAATAACAGTATATATGGTAGTGGTAATGTAGGGTGTCATTTTTAAATGGTTAATATAACCTTATGGCAGTAAACATGGTGTTAGGTTGGGTTAGTGAAGTGAGATCAAAGTGAGGTGATGATTGTTCTCGGTGGTGGTGGTGATCGATAGAGAAGTGGTGGTATATAGTGGTCGTGATTTGATGAAGGTCGAGTGGTGATCGAGCTCTGTAATACTATGTGATATATGTTATATCAAATATATGTATACAATTATATATATAATTTGATAAAGAAGGAAAGAAGACAGTGGTACTATTTAATTAATAATTCACAGAGTAGTTACACTGTTTCCTGCCGACACTTATTTCCACGAGTATTATATCGTGCTCATTGCTAAACAGTTAACGTATAAAAGTGTTCCTAAAAATCTCAAATGTTTAAATTAAGACCATTTATTTATTCTGGTCATTACCTGTTTGAAACCTGAACAAAAAGATTCGATAATTATTTATTTTCTGTTCTAATTTATATGTACGGAGTACAAAGTCTTCGATTGAAAAGGTAAAATTTTTTTTATCAAAACTATTATATTTTTAAACAAATTTTGGAACAAATTTTATTTTAAAACTTCATATATATATATTTTGTTGGGATTTAACAAGTTTCATAATACTTATAATCATTCAAGAAATAAGATTTGCGGAAGCGTATAAATTACCATTTTAAAACTTGTAAATCTTTAACCATTTAAAGTTAAATCCCAAATAGGATCAAGTTGTGAAACATACTTACAAACTAAGAGTGGGTTTAGAGATTATACCTCCTCAAGCTAGTTGAGGGTTGTTTTCAAAGTTGCAAGATGATGATGAAGATGATGATGAATGCAAGCCTCAAAGTGATGAAACCTCAAGAGATTATACCCCAAACTTGACACCAACATCTTGTACAATGGTTAGGATTTATTGACACTTGAAAATAAGCTTCCAAATAAGCTCAAGAACTCCCTCTTGGATAGCAGAAAAATCAGCCAAAATTCAGCAAAAGGAGCTGATTTTCACTTGCTATTTTTTGTGTATTTTATGTATCACTTGAGTCAAGCCTTGGTAAACTAGTTAGGCATGTTCCTTAGGAGTTGTGTCAACTTTAAAGTAACCAAAATAAGCATGGGGTGTCTCCTTGGAGTCCCAAAATCTGCACACTTATAATGTTTAATAATAATACTTGTAAGTTTATAAAAGTTTATAAACTTGTTATAAACTTATGTATTATTTTGTTACTTATATATTTTATAAAACCTTTTATAAAATATAACACAATATAATCATTTAAACCCATAAACAATTATATATAAATTATCCAAATAATTTATCTCAAGTGATAATATTTTAGAAACCCGATTTTCTAAAATCCAAGTGTCGCGTATTTGTTTAATGATCCAATCATTAAGATCAAATACGTATAATGTGTCGGTAAGCTTGTTATTGGGTATGACCCGACTTGGATCAAAACATATTAGCCACGTTAATTTGATATGTCTCTCGGGCATACGAAAAACCTTCAATCTCCCACTTGCACCAGAAACATAAGAAATTAATGCAAGTGACGGATACCACCTAACGACCGTCCATCACCCCCAATATGTTATGACTTAGTGCCATTCAATAACATCATCCCTTTCGAGTTCCCATCTCGAATATGAATAGGTGAATCTTTTCATTATATCCTTTCATCCTAGATGTCTTGTTAAATCCAAGAGACATAGAGTGATCACTCTCTTCTAGATTTAACTTTATCTGGCCTTAGACATCTGACTCTCAATGAATAAGAGGGACAAATTCCATCTTGACTACATATGTCCTAGATATACACTATGCATTATACCTGAGCTCTTCCTTATGAACTACCATATTTCAGAATAGCGAAGGAAAGAATCAAGGCACAATACTTAGTGAATATCCGAACCTAATATGTATCTCAGGTCAGAGGATACGATGATATTCGCCTTTACTCAAGATTACATGTGATCAACCACAAAGGCTCCATTTAGTGAATCTTGAGGGCGGGTCTTCCAATATTTGTATCCCACAAATATCTATGAACCTTGGTTGCAACCTTGCCCCACATTCATTCTGTGAATGTATACCAATCCAAGTTCACAATAGTCTAAACCTCACACTTGTTCCCACAAATGTGATCGACTACGGAATTTAGAATAATTACTTATTCATGGATAAAATATGCAAAATAGGAACATAACTCAAAATAAATTAATACCATAATTATATTAATGAGTTTAAACAATTTCTTTCCGTTACAATACTTAAAATAGATCATGACCAATCACTAGAATATTGAAGCCCTAATGCACTAACATGCCCTTGATGTTTTGCACCATGTAAGAGTTTCGTGAGTGGATCCGCTATATTAAGATCTGTGTGAACTTTGCGAATACATATCTTTCCCTTTTCAACTTCATCCCTTATGTAGTTGAATCTCCGCTCAATGTGACGGGTCTTTTGGTGAGCACGAGGTTCCTTGATTTGAGCAATCGCACCCTCGTTGTCACAAAAGATCTCAAGAGGGTCCTGAATGGAAGGGACTACTCCTAAGTCGTCGATGAATTTCTTCATCCATGCAGCTTCCTGCGCTGCCAATGAGGCGGCAATGTACTCTGACTCTGTAGTGGATAATGCAACAACATCCTGTTTTGAACTCTTCCAAGAGACAGCACCTCCATTTAACGTGAAGACATAACCGGATTGTGATCGAGAATCATCTCGATCAGTTTGGAAACTCGCATCCACGTAACCTTTTACAGTGAGTTCCTCCTCACCAGACCCATATATTAGAAACATATCCTTGGTCCTCCTAAGGTATTTCAATATACTTTTAACAGCAATCCAATGACTGTTTCCTGGGTTATTCTGGTATCTACTTGTCAAGCTTAGAGTGCATGACACATCCGGTCTAGTGCATATCATTGCATACATGATTGACCCAATAGCAGACGCATATGGGACATTCTTCATTCTTTCCTGTTCATCTTTCGTGGTGGGGCACTGAGAAGAACTAAGGAGCGTTCCTCTTTGAATAGGTACCAAACCTTTCTTAGAGTTCTCCATCTTGAACCTTTTCAAGACCTTTTCAATGTATGCACTTTGATTCAAACCTATCAGTTTCTTGGATCTATCCCTGTAGATCCCAATCCCCAAAACGTATTGTGCTTCTCCAAGATCCTTAATGGAGAAGCATTTACTTAGCCAAGTTTTAACACCTTGCATTGCCAAAATATCGTTTCCAAATAACAATATATCATCTACATATAGTACAAGGAACATGATAGTGCTCCCACTAACTTTCTTGTATACACAAGCTTCATCACCATTTTTAATGAGGCCAAATTTCTTGGCCTCCTCATTAAATCGATGATTCCACATTCTAGATGCTTGTTTCAATCCGTAGATTGACTTCTTTAACTTGCATACCTTTTTAGGATATTTCGGATCAACAAAACCTTCAGGTTGAACCATATAGACATCTTCCTCAAGATGTCCATTTAGGAAAGCGGTCTTGACATCCATTTACCATATTTCATAATCATAATGAGCAGCAATGGCAAGTAATATCCTAATAGACTTTAGCATTGCCACAGGCGAAAAAGTTTCATCATTGTCAACCCCTTGAGTTTGAGTGAAACCTTTTGCTACAAGTCTAGCTTTATATGTATCTAAGTTTCCATGTATGTCGGTTTTCTTTTTGAAAAGCCATTTACAATCAACTAGCCTTGAGCCAGCAGGTTGTGTAACAAGTTCCCAAACTTGGTTGTCATACATGGATTGCATCTCAGCGTTCATGGCTTCCTGCCATTTATCTTTATCAATTCTTGATAAAGCATCTTGGTAGTTTATTGGTTCATCCAAATCAACCACATAGCAACCATCCATGAGAAACCCATATCTCTCAGGAGGATTACTAATCCTACCAGATCTGCGAACGTCTTGTGTATTTTGATCATCCATTTGATCACTCTCAACATTTTCATATTGAGTGCTAGTGTCAACCAATTGTGTATCATCTACTTGATCTTGAACCTCTTCAAGATCTATCTTCCTTTCACTATTTCCTTCCATTAGGAACTTAGTTTCAAGGAATTCAGCCTTTCGAGCAACAAATACATTCTGCTCGGATGGATCATAGAAATAATATCCCATATCATCCTTGGGATATCCTATGAAGATACACTTCGTGGATCGAGCATTCAACTTATTAGGGACGTAATGCTTAGGGTAAGCTTCACATCCCCATACCTTTAAGTATGATAGAGATGGAGGTTTTCCAAACCACATCTCATGAGGAGTTCGTTCCACTTTCTTGGTTGGGGCCATATTTAAAATACGAGCCGCGAAGCATAGACAATGACCCCAAAATGATAGAGGCAACGAGCTTCTAGCCATCATAGATCGAACCATATCCATTAGGGTTCGGTTCCTCCTTTCGAAAACTCCATTAAGTTGGGGTGTTCCAGGAGGAGTGAGTTGCGAGATAATCTCATAACTTTTAAGATGATCTTGGAAAGCATCGCTTAGGTATTCACCTCCTCTATCGGTACGAAGTACCTTGATTGTCTTATTGAGTTGATTTTGTACTTCGTTTTGATATTCCTTGAATGCTTCAAAAGTTTCGTCCTTGTGTCTTAATAAGTAGACATATCCGAAACGACTAAAGTCATCAATGAAAGTAACGAAGTATCTTTCACCATTCCTAGTTATGGGCTTAAAGGGTCCACATACATCCAAGTGTATTAATCCCAATAAGTCCTTAGCCCTTTCATAGGTCCCTTTGAAAGGTGCTTTAGTCATTTTGCCTTGTAAACAAGATTCACATACATCAAACGAGTCTAGTTCATTTGATTTCAAAAGGCCATTCATTTGAAGTGTATGCATTCGATTCTTGTTTATGTGACCAAGGCGACAATGCCACAAGTAGGAATCACTCAAATCCCTTTTGAGTTTCTTGGTGTTTGCATGGTAAATTGAGCTATTGTATGATGTGTCATCATGAACCAATTCATAAATACCATTCGAAGGCGAAGCCTTAAAATAGAACACATTATCTAAAGAAACATGGATATCATCATTAATAAAATTAAGATTAAAACCATATTGTTTCAAACGGGATACAGAAATAATGTTTCGAGATAAATCGGGTGCATACAAAACATTTTTCAAAATAAGCTCCAAACCACTTGGAAGCTTTAAAATAAAGTCTCCATGAGCTTTCACTTGCACCCTTGCTCCATTTTCCATGAAGAGACTTGTTGTTCCCGCATCTTGATTACTTCTTTTGAACCCCTGCAAAGAATTGCAAATATGAGTTCCACATCCTGTGTCTAATACCCATGTATTAGAAGAAGTAATACTAAGCTCAATATATACCATATATACATTACCTGAGGTTTGCCCTGCATCCCTCTTTTCCTTCAACTCCTTTAGGTAGACCGGGCAGTTGCGTTTCTAGTGACCCATCTCACCGCAACCAAAGCACGGATCTTCCTTGAGGTTAGCTTTACCAGCAACCTTTTGCTTCTTGTTGTTGTTGGTTGGGGTAACCATCTTCCCTTTTCCCTTGCCTTTGCCTTGGTAGGCGGGTCCCTTCCTCTTAGCCGCCTTTGGCTTAGAAGTGTTATTTTTTTTGGACCCGCCTTCATTGATCGTAAACACGGGTGAAGCCCTTTTACCCATGCTTGCTTCTGCCGTCTTAAGCATGGCATGTAATTCGCCAATGCTTTTATCCCAACCATTCATATTGTAATTCATTACAAATGTGTCAAACCTTTTTGACAATGAGTTGAGAATGAGGTCCGTGGCTAATTCATTAGACACGTTGCAATTTAGACGGTTCGCTCGATCAATAAGGCTTTTCATCTTAAGGACATAAGATGAAACGGATTGGGAGTCGTCCATCCGACATGCATGAAGCGCTCGAACCGTTTCGAAGCGCTCGACATGAGCTTGTTGAAGGAACATCTCCTTCAACTGTGTGATCATGTCATATGCACTATGATGCTCAAAATCCTTTTGGAGTTCGGGTATCATAGTCCCAAGCATGAGGCAAGAAACTTGCAACGAATCGGTGCAATATTTCTCCCAATAAGCCATGCCTTCCGTATCATCCTCGTCCGGTTGATCGGGAATGGGGTCTTCCAACACATACGCCCTGTCCTCTAGTTTGAGGACAATTCTTAGATTGCGGAACCAATCCATGAAGTTCGTATGGTTGAGTTTTTCCGTTTCAAGGATTGACCTCAACGATAGGTTGTTAAAGTTTATTGGTGCGTTCGGAATGTTGTTGTTATTGGCGGCCATCTACAAAATTTAACAAAGTTGTTTAAGTATCAATTTTAATTTAACGATCAATACCCTTTAAATCCAATTGATATTTATTAAATTTTAGAATCCAACGGTAAACCAAATTTTGGTTAGGTGACCTTTATCCCGTCATTTGATTTAGCTAGGTAGTCATTATATGACAATTGCAATCCTTTTGCAACTTCTAAGTTATGGGATCATGCAATCCTTTTGCATGGCATATTTATCCCATCAACGCCTATTTGTTCCTCATGCTTCGGTGACCCTAAGTTCATGATTTCCAAATCAAGTCATCCTACTTGTGTAAACGTGTAAACTTAACATACAAGTGGTTAGGTGACCTTTATCCCACAAGCATGCGAAATTCACCTTAATCATATTAGTTTGCTCATAACGGTTAGGTGACCTTTATCCCATTGTGAGTTCCCTAATATTTTTAAGTGTTGCACAAAAGGATGGTGTTTAACTTGTTTGCCTTGTTAATAAGGGATTTTAAGTTTTCATTAATTCTAGTTTGAGAAAACTTTTATGCCATACACCAACATGCATTTAGTGTACGGTTCACTTGAAATCCATTTTCATGTCTATAAACCATTATATATATATGATCCTAATCATGTTCTTAATAACCGTTTATTAGTGTCCTTTTAGCCATTTTTAATTTAACCAATTAAATTGTCGTTTTGCATGTCGTTAATTAATGTATAATTTAACCAATTAAATTGCCATTTTGCTTGTTGTTAACTTGTGTGATTAACTTGTAGCATACAAACATACAATCCACAATCATACAATAAACAACCATGCATACAAAACAAATATGTTCACAATCAAGCCATTTTGGTAGACATTTGTTTAGCCGAAAACAAATGCCACCGGATAAGGGGTTATAACATAAAGTAGGAGATTTTAAATCTCCCACTTCATCTTGCATCCAAATGCTTCTTCTTGTGTTCTTCAAGTCTTCATCATCTTCATCTTTTTACAAAATATATCCTAATACATTTTGTCTAAAAAAGTGAAATTACAACCTAATCTATTTTACATACCAAATATAAAATAAATTACATAACCAAAATAATATTATTACATACCAAATGAATAAATATTAAATCAACCAAACATGCAACCAAACACAAGGTCAAGGCTTAGATTGTGAACATCATCAACATAAGTGATAGGCAATACAGAATCACAAGTGATTGGAAACACAGAATCACAAGTGATCTGCAACACAGAATCACAAGTGATTGGCAATACAGAATCACAAGTGATCGGCAACACAGAATCACAAGTGATTGGTAACACAGAATCACAAGTGATTGGCAACACAAAATCACAAGTGATTGGCAACACAGAATCACAAGTGATCGGCAACACAGAATGCAGAATCACAAGTGATTTTGGCCAAAATGACAAACCACTCAATACCAAAAATTTTACATTCTACTTCATGCATGTTCATAGAATGCAAAATTATAGTGGGTTTAATAACCATCTCGAAGCATATTTCAACAACTTCGGCTCTAGATACCATTGTTAGGATTTAACAAGTTTCATAATACTTATAATCATTCAAGAAATAAGATTTGCGGAAGCGTATAAATTACCATTTTAAAACTTGTAAATCTTTAACCATTTAAAGTTAAATCCCAAATAGGATCAAGTTGTGAAACATACTTACAAACTAAGAGTGGGTTTAGAGATTATACCTCCTCAAGCTAGTTAAGGGTTGTTTTCAAAGTTGCAAGGTGATGATGAAGATGATGATGAATGCAAGCCTCAAAGTGATGAAACCTCAAGAGATTATACCCCAAACTTGACACCAACACCTTGTACAATGGTTAGGATTTATTGACACTTGAAAATAAGCTTCCAAATAAGCTCAAGAACTCCCTCTTGGACAGCAGAAAAATTAGCCAGAATTCAGCAAAAGGAGCTGAATTTCACTTGCTATTTTTTGTGTATTTTATGTATCACTTGAGTCAAGCCTTGGTAAACTAGTTAGGCATGTTCCTTAGGAGTTGTGTCAACTTTAAAGTAACCAAAATAAGCATGGGGTGTCTCCTCGGAGTCCCAAAATCTGCACACTTATAATGTTTAATAATAATACTTGTAAGTTTATAAAAGTTTATAAACTTGTTATAAACTTATGTATTATTTTGTTACTTATATATTTTATAAAACCTTTTATAAAATATAACACAATATAATCATTTAAACCCATAAAAAATTATATATAAATTATCCAAATAATTTATCTCAAGTGATAATATTTTAGAAACCCGATTTTCTAAAATCCAAGTGTCGCGTATTTGTTTAATTGTAACGACCCGGATTTTTCCGATTGTTTTATACTTATGAGATTAATATTTACATAAAATAAACCTTACCAACATGATAAGCAATCCAAACTGTTGAGACTTATGTTTTTGAAAAGAGTTTCACACAACGTTTGACCGTCCAATTTGACCGATGATATCACAAACTATATAACACACGATAATTATACGATTATGCATATGTACATATCTATACATATTTAACATGATTTAAGGATGGTTTAACATTTCATTGTGAACTAACAACAATGAGTTATAAGTATACTTTGAGACCACTAACTTAAGTTTTCAAAATGATAACTATATGTAACGTTCTTTGACATATATACTTACAATCTATAATGTGTTGGTGATCTATGTCACCAATATGATTTAAGTGTAATGGGATTAATTTGTAACCAAAATAATCTTGATAAATATCGAACAAGTTTGGGGAAGTGTGGAGTGCACACTTGTTTGAACTTATCTTGATTATGATGGGGGTTCGGGGGCAGCGCCCCCGATAAGCGGTGTCCAAGGGGTGGCAACCCAAAAATAAATATCATTAAAATTTTATTTTGGCCCGGTTTGACCCAAAAATAAAAGCCCAGTTTTGAGCCTCTTTTACAGTTATAAACCCGTCCATATTTGAATTCTCGTTCCGATTCCTCAAAATTTCTACAAGTATATCTAGGGTATATGTAACCGTATCATACCCAGCTTCTATACGTATTTACTATTGGTATATACCAACAATAAACTTCAATGATCAGCCACTAGACATGATGTTACATGTGGGAACCAACCATTTAACCTCATATATGACTTATATGCAAGAAAACAAACTAAATCTCCTATATATCCATCCCATAATCACATCATTTTGCACACACACACACACATACAATTTCATTTCCAATTTTCTTTCAAGTTAATTCACTCCATAATCTCTCTTCATGTACCTACTCAAGAACGTATCAATATAGTCATCCGATTTCAAGGAGATTACTTCCAATCTTTCAATCCCACTCCACCACTCATTTGATTCCAAGATTTTTCTTACCTTTTCCAGTAGCTTTGTCTAAGTAACTTGAGGTAGTAACCTTATTCATAACCTTATTCGATTCATATTTATATAGCTATCTTATTTTGTGTTGTAAAATTTTAACAACAAGAACATAGTTTGAGTGATTTCAAACTTGTTCGCAAACTAAATAGATCCTTCTAATTTGATTTTCAAAAACACTTCAAGACCTGTAATATATCATATTATGACAAAATCGGATTAATCATATCTTGGCTAATTAACATAATATTTAATATATATTTACTTATGATTTGATTTTATATATTTCAGGACCACCCGTAAACAACACGAGAAGATTAATCATAAGACCTCATGATTGTACGCAACACGTCATTTGACAACACAGTACTTTATGTACGCAACACGTCACTTGACAACATGTTACCATGGGTCGAGATTAATTCTGATCAATACGAATACGATGGGGTCTTTATTTATTTTATTTAAGCAACTAATTGTGGACCACTAACATCGGACTGCTAACTACGGACTAAGAAAATATTAAAAGTATATATATATATATATATATATATATATATATATATATATATATATATATATATATATATATATATATATATATATATATATATATATATGTAACGATTACTTAAAAAGAAAATATGTTGATATATTATATATATGGTTAGGTTCGTGATATCTATCGGAGACCAAGTCGAGTTAAATACCTTCAAGACAAAAGTGAGTATATAGTCCCACTTTTAAACTCTAAATATTTCGGGATGAGAATACATGCATTTTATGATTTACGTTATGGACACAAGTGATTAAAAATATATATTCTACGTTGAGTTGTACCACTGGCATACTTCCCTGTAACTTGGTAACTACTATTTACATGAGGTATTGTAAACGCGAATCCTGTTGATAGATCTATCGGGCCTGACAACCCCAACCGGACTGGACGACCAGTATTCAACGGTTGCACAGTACTTCGTTTCGGTGACTACACTTGGTACGCTGTAGTAAGATTTCATAATTAAGGGAATATGCGACGTTGATTAAATGTTAAGTATTGTTATCAAGTGCTCAATAACTTAGAATATTTTTATTAGAATGTTTATATATGAAATCTTGTGGTCTATATTTATAACGCTGCCGGCATTAAACCTATATCTCACCAACTTTATGTTGACGTTTTAAGCATGTTTATTCTCAGGTGATAACTAAAAGCTTCCGCTGCAACATGTTGAATTTAAGCAAGATCTTGAGTATGCATATTTGTGTCAAAAATAAAATTGCATATCGGAGGATTTGTAATGTAAAATATGTTGGAAGTCGTATTGTTATTATCACATGTAAAGTTTGTAAGTCTAAGATTATCGCTAAACGATAATCATTATTAAGTTGTTTAAACCTTGTATTTGTAATAAAAGCTATGGTTTGTATTGTAAAAACGAATGCAGTTTTTGAAAAATGTCGCATATAGAGGTCAATACCTCGCGATGAAATCATATGTTATTGTATTCGTCCTTATGGTTAAGGTCGGGTTATGACATTAATGATCCAATCATTAAGATCAAATACGTATAAGGTGTCGGTAAGCTTGTTATTGGGTATGACCCGACTTGGATCAAAACATATTAGCCGCGTTAATTTGATATGTCTCTCGGGCATACGAAAAACCTTCATATTTGACCTATTTTAAAAATAATTAAACGTCAACCGAAAGTTACAGACAGTTACCATTTAAGAAGCTCAAAATTAATTATATTTAATATACACTATGTATATATACATATAGACAGTTTTATATAACAAAATTTACTATGCAAATAAATATATATTAAATAATTAAATTAAATATAACAATATATATATACAAGAAATATACATATAAAATAATAGTTTTTATTTCAATGTATTTTATTGTACATATTTATTTATAACAATAAACGTATATAATAGTTTATTAATGTTCATGTTATTATATATATACATATATTTATATATATACATATATTTATATATATACATATTTATATATATCCACATATTTACAAGCAATGGTTCGGGAATCATTGGGGACAGTCGAAGGTCACATGAATATATGAAAATAGTTTAAACTTTTTGAGACTCAACTTTACAGAGTTTGTTTATCGTGTCAAAATCATATGAAATTTTAAGTTTAAATTTGGTCGAAAATTTCCAGGTCGTCACAGTACCTACCTGTTAAAGAAATTTCATCCCAAAATTTGATTGGAATGGTCATGGTTGATAATAAATATGTTTTCATGACGCATGTGAGCTGATGAATAGAGTTTTATTACCATTGAGTAATAAGGAATAAATAATTCGATTATTCGAAGAGTATAAATGAAGCTGTCGCAAAAGATTGAAATACAGAAATAGAGATTCGTCCTAACTTTTGACTTTGTCTTGGTTGAATTCCGGAATTCAAGGGATTTAGAGAAAATCTTCGTAATGAGATTTGGTTCATCGGTAATTAAGAAAATTTAGAATCCTCTTTGGTTAAATGTGATGATCTGTTTCGATTACCCTGTCGAATATTTTACTATAAATCCACCCTCTTCATTTCCTTTATATTTTGTAGTTTCATACTTTTATTTTCTCTTCCCGATTTTAAGTCATGCGAATAATGGTCCAAACTTCGTAGATCTGAAGTTCAGAATGAACATAGTTAATGTTCTAAGAAAGAAATTTTAATAGCACGATATGACTTGTGAAATTTTCAGAATTCAAGGAAAAGATAGAACTATCAAGAATTTATGTTCTTGATATATTCATATATTAGATAGAATGTAAGAGCCGTGTAACATAGCACATGATGACGTTATGATCTGTGAATCATCACGTTCCATTTAAAAACTCAGCATGACTTACTGTAATATAATCACGTTGATCAAGTGTTATTATATTATACTAACTCATGCTTCAGTTCTCAACACTACTTCAAAAACATTCATATTGAGATTCGAATATTTCAGAATTTAGAAACTAAAACCAGTTTCCTTTCTGTTATAACGCTGATATCTTGAAGAGATAAATGATTTCAGATAATAATAGTTATAAAAATATCTTCAGAAATATCGAGGATATTTATAATAACAGATACGATGATATCTTAGGATTTCTAATATCGATGGATGATGATGAAGATTTGTTCGTAAAAGTGTAGATTTTAGGAGTAAGGCATTCATTAATGACTTCAGCAGATACTGAATCATTTGGATTCTTTGAAGGTAGGTTTAGTCTTTGTGATTTATCCACAACTTCCTTCATAGTTTGCTCAATCCGTTTTCCATTTCCAACTTTTCTGATATTTGCCCACATACTATTCTTTATCTTTATTGTAGTGACCCGAACTTTTTCATGTTTATATATATTAATTGAGATTGATATTTACATGATTAAATGTTTCCAACATGTTAAGCAATCAAACTTGTTAAGACTTGATTAATTGAAATATGTTTCATATAGACAATTGACCACCCAAGTTGACCGGTGATTCACGAACGTTAAAACTTGTAAAAACTATATGATGACATATATATGGATATATATATAGTTAACATGATACTATGATAAGTAAACATATCATTAAGTATATTAACAATGAACTACATATGTAAAAACAAGACTACTAACTTAATGATTTTTAAACGAGACATATATGTAACGATTATCGTTGTAAAGACATTTAATGTATATATATATCATATTAAGAGATATTCATACATGATAATATCATGATAATATAATAATTTAAAATCTCATTTGATATTATAAACATTGGGTTAACAACATTTAACAAGACTGTTAACCTAAAGGTTTAAAAACAACACTTACATGTAACGACTAACGATGACTTAACGACTCAGTTAAAATGTATATACATGTAGTGTTTTAATATGTATTTATACACTTTTGAAAGACTTCAATACACTTATCAAAATACTTCTACTTAACAAAAATGCTTACAATTACATCCTCGTTCAGTTTCATCAACAATCCTACTCGTATGCACCCGTATTCGTACTCGTACAATACACAGCTTTTAGATGTATGTACTATTGGTATATACACTCCAATGATCAGCTCTTAGCAGCCCATGTGAGTCACCTAACACATGTGGGAACCATCATTTGGCAACTAGCATGAAATATCTCATAAAATTACAAAAATATGAGTAATCATTCATGACTTATTTACATGAAAACAAAAATTACATATCCTTTATATCTAATCCATACACCAACGACCAAAAACACCTACAAACACTTTCATTCTTCAATTTTCTTCATATAATTGATCTCTCTCAAGTTCTATCTTCAAGTTCTAAGTGTTCTTCATAAATTCTACAAGTTCTAGTTACATAAAATCAAGAATACTTTCAAGTTTGCTAGCTCACTTCCAATCTTGTAAGGTGATCATTCAACCTCAAGAAATATTTGTTTCTTACAGTAGGTTATCATTCTAATACAAGGTAATAATCATATTCAAACTTTGGTTCAATTTCTATAACTATAACAATCTTATTTCAAGTGATGATCTTACTTGAACTTGTTTTCGTGTCATGATTCTGCTTCAAGAACTTCGAACCATCCAAGGATCCGTTGAAGCTAGATCCATTTTTCTCTTTTCCAGTAGGTTTATCCAAGGAACTTAAGGTAGTAATGATGTTCATAACATCATTCGATTCATACATATAAAGCTATCTTATTCGAAGGTTTAAACTTGTAATCACTAGAACATAGTTTAGTTAATTCAAAACTTGTTCGCAAACAAAAGTTAATCCTTCTAACTTGACTTTTAAAATCAACTAAACACATGTTCTATATCTATATGATATGCTAACTTAATGATTTAAAACCTGGAAACACGAAAAACACCGTAAAACCGGATTTACGCCGTCGTAGTAACACCGCGGGCTGTTTTGGGTTAGTTAATTAAAAACTATGATAAACTTTGATTTAAACATTGTTATTCTGAGAAAATGATTTTTATTATGAACATGAAACTATATCCAAAAATTATGGTTAAACTCAAAGTGGAAGTATGTTTTCTAAAATGGTCATCTAGACGTCGTTCTTTCGACTGAAATGACTACCTTTACAAAAATGACTTGTAACTTATTTTTCCGACTATAAACCTATACTTTTTATGTTTAGATTCATAAAATAGAGTTCAATATGAAACCATAGCAATTTGATTCACTCAAAACGGATTTAAAATGAAGAAGTTATGGGTAAAACAAGATTGGATAATTTTTCTCATTTTACCTACGTGAAAATTGGTAACAAATCTATTCCAACCATAAATTAATCAACTTGTATTGTATATTATGTAATCTTGAGATACCATAGACACATATACAATGTTTCGACCTATCATGTCGACACATCTATATATATTTCGGAACAACCATAGACACTCTATATGTGAATGTTGGAGTTAGCTATACAGGGTTGAGGTTGATTCCAAAATATATATAGTTTGAGTTGTGATCAATACTGAGATACGTATACACTGGGTCGTGGATTGATTCAAGATAATATTTATCGATTTATTTCTGTACATCTAACTGTGGACAACTAGTTGTAGGTTACTAACGAGGACAGCTAACTTAATAAACTTAAAACATCAAAATATATTAAAAGTGTTGTAAATATATTTTGAACATACTTTGATATATATGTATATATTGTTATAGGTTCGTGAATCAACCAGTGGCCAAGTCGTACTTCCCGACGAAGTAAAAATCTGTGAAAGTGAGTTATAGTCCCACTTTTAAAATCTAATATTTTTGGGATGAGAATACATGCAGGTTTTATAAATGATTTACAAAATAGACACAAGTACGTGAAACTACATTCTATGGTTGAATTATCGAAATCGAATATGCCCCTTTTATTTAAGTCTGGTAATCTAAGAATTAGGGAACAGACACCCTAATTGACGCGAATCCTAAAGATAGATCTATTGGGCCCAACAAGTCCCATCCAAAGTACCAGATGCTTTAGTACTTCGAAATTTATATCATATCCGAAGGGTCTCCCGGAATGATGGGGATATTCTTATATATACATCTTGTTAATGTCGGTTACCAGGTGTTCACCATATGAATGATTTTTATCTCTATGTATGGGATGTGTATTGAAATATGAAATCTTGTGGTCTATTATTATGATTTGATATATATAGGTTAAACCTATAACTCACCAACATTTTTGTTGACATTTTAAGTATGTTTATTCTCAGGTGATTATTAAGAGCTTCCGCTGTCGCATACTTAAATAAGGACGAGATTTGGAGTCCATGCTTGTATGATATTGTGTAAAAACTGCATTCAAGAAACTTATTTTGTTGTAACATATTTGTATTGTAAACCATTATGTAATGGTCGTGTGTAAACAGGATATTTTAGATTATCATCATTTGATAATCTACGTAAAGCTTTTTAAACCTTTATTGATGAAATAAAGGTTATGGTTTGTTTTAAAATGAATGCAGTCTTTCAAAAACGTCTCATATAGAGGTCAAAACCTCGCAACGAAATCAATTAATATGGAACGTTTTTAATCAATAAGAACGAGACATTTCAGTTGGTATCCGAGCGTTGGTCTTAGAGAACCAGAATTTTGCATTAGTGTGTCTTATCGAGTTTGTTAGGATGCATTAGTGAGTCTGGACTTCGACCGTGTTTACTTGAAAAATGATTGCTTAACAAATTTTGTTGGAAACTATATATTTTTAACATGTGAATATTATGTGATATATTAATCTCTTAACGCGTTTGATATTATGTGATAGATGTCTACCTCTAGAACAAGTCCCATTGACTCACCTAATAATAATGAAGAGTCAAATGTAAATTGGAATGATTCGTGGACTGATTCACAAGTTCCCGAAGAGGAACCGGAAGAAGAGTCGGAACCGAAAGAAGAATCGGATCCGGAAGAAGAATCGGAACCGGATGAAGAAATAGAACCGGTGGGGGAAATAATAAAACGGTTAAGTAAAAGAAAATCCTCAACCAACCGACCAAGGTTAATTATGGTCAATGGTGTTTCCGCCAAGGAAGCAAAATATTGGGAGGATTACCAATTCTCCGATGAATCGGATTCCGACGAGAATTCCGATGATGTTATAGAAATTACCCCAACTGAATTTAAAAAGGCAAAAGAAAATAATAAGGGAAAGGGCATAAAAATAGAGAAATCTAATTCCAACCCCGATGAACTTTATATGTATCGTCAACCCCCGAAGTCCTTAAGTTGTAACAATGACCCGGGAACCTCTAAACCACCAGGTTTTTCTAAACCAATGTGGATAACGACGGCTCGTATTAGGGGAACATCATATATCCCTAGAAACTTGGCAAAACGAACCAAAACCGAAGAAGAAGAAACAAGCGAGTCGGAATAAGATAGTTGTATTCATGTGGTGTAATATATGTAATATAGTGTGCTTATGCTTTATGATATATGTAAAAATTGCTTGTATTAATAAGTATTTTTTTTTATGAATCTAACTCTTGTCTATTTTACAGTATAAAAACACAAAATGGATAGACAACCCAATATTTTAAGAGACCTACCCGGAGACATGATTGATGAAATCTTGTCTAGAGTCGGTCAGAATTCCTCGGCACAACTATTTAAGGCGAGATCAGTTTGTAAGACATTCGAAGAACGTTCCAAGAATGTCTTGGTTTATAAGAGACTTTTGTTTGAAAGATGAGGGATATCACATTGGGAAACCCATAAGTTACGATGTGTTTACTTTGACACATATATTGCGGGGAACCCAAATGCTATTTTACGCAACGGGTTAAGAAATTATTTTGACTCAATGTATCCGAATATAGGACTTCATGATTTAGAAAAAGCGGCTAACATGCAACATAAAAGAGCATGCTATGCTTATGGGTTAGTAATGTTCGCTTCTCACCAAAGTGAGAAAAAGAACATCGGGCTACAGCTATTAAACAAAACGTTCCCACAAGTGACGGAGTCGGTAATTGGGGTAAGAAATGAGGTTTTTAGATTGTTACGGGACTGTTGGACATTACGTAACCCTCGTCCCTTTGACGACGTTACAACACGCTGTCTTATCAACGGCCATAACGGTTATGTTCCACAAGACCAAGGATGGGAAGTAGTCCTAGTAAAACCAGAATGCATGACTTGTTTCTGGACGTATGAATTACGTGTCTTTATTGCCTTTGCTGAACGACTTGTGTACTAGCTAGAATTATCTTCACAACTATCTTGTATCAAAGTTATTGTGTGCTATATTTCATGCTTTATGTAAAATAAGCGGTATTGTAAGTTTGTAAAATATTGTATAAAAGTTTGAACGCGAAATATTATTATAATCAGTTTTTCATTTAGAATTGTAGTAGTTGAATTGTATATTAGCTACTAAATATGAACTTAACGGGTAGGTACTACCCGAATTTAAACTTATAAAACGCTAATATGAAGAAAAAGCTTTTATAAATGAGTTCATATTATGCTACGAAATACTATTAACTACTCTTAATATTCTGTATGATTAACATGTTCCATTTGACTATTTTGAAGGAAATGGCACCGACTACTCGACACACCGTGAATATGAATGAAGAGGAATTCCGTACTTTTCTAGTTTCAAACATAGCCGCAGTACAGGCTGCGCTACATACCAACAATAACCTTGGATCTAGCAGTACCGGAAATCGTGTAGGATGCACCTACAAAGAATTCACTGCCTGCAAACCTTTGGAATTTGATGGAACCGAAGGACCGATCGGATTGAAACGGTGGACCGAGAAGGTCGAATCGGTGTTTGCCATAAGTAAGTGTACTGAAGAGGACAAAGTGAAGTACGCTACGCATACCTTCACAGGTTCTGCGTTAACATGGTGGAATACCTATCTAGAGCAAGTGGGACAAGACGATGCGTACGCACTACCGTGGTCAGCATTCAAGCACTTGATGAACGAGAAGTACCGTCCCAGAACCGAGGTCAATAAGCTCAAGACAGAACTTAGAGGGTTATGAACCCAAGGATTTGATATTACCACGTACGAAAGACGATTCACAGAATTATGCCTATTGTGTCCGGGAGCATTCGAAGATGAGGAAGAGAAGATCGACGCGTTTGTGAAAGGATTACCGGAAAGAATCCAAGAAGATATAAGTTCACACGAGCCTGCCTCCATACAACAGGCATGTAGAATGGCTCACAAACTAGTGAACCAGATTGAAGAAAGAATTAAAGAACAGACTGCTGAAGAGGCCAATGTGAAGCAAGTCAAAAGAAAGTGGGAGGAAAACGGTGATAAGAATCACCAATACAGCAACAACAGCAATTACAACAATAATCGCAACAATTATCCCAACAATCGCAACATCAATCGCAACTACAACAAACGGCCCAACAACAACAACAACAACAACAACAACAGCAACTACAACAATCATCCTAACAACAATAATAACCGCAACAGCAACAACAATCAGAAGCAGCTATGCCAAAGGTGTGAAAAGTATCACTCGGGGTTCTGCACCAAATTTTGCAACTAGTGTAAAAGAAATGGTCATAGCGCGGCGAAGTGTGAGGTCTACGGACCAGGGGTTAATAGAACGAAATGAACAAATGGTGTCGGAACGAGTAATGGCGGAGCAAGTAGTGTCGGAGCAAGTTATGCCAATGTAGTTTGTTATAAATGTGGAAAACCGGGCCACATTATTAGAAATTGCCCGAACCAGGAGAACACGAATGGACAAGGCCGCGGAAGAGTTTTCAATATTAATGCGGCAGAGGCACAGGAAGACCCGGAGCTTGTTACGGGTACGTTTCTTATTGACAATAAATCTGCTTACGTTTTATTTGATTCGGGTGCGGATAGAAGCTATATGAGTAGAGATTTTTGTGCTATATTAAGTTGTCCATTGACGCCTTTGGATAGTAAATTTTTACTCGAATTAGCAAATGGTAAATTAATTTCAGCAGATAATATATGTCTGAATCGAGAAATTAAACTGGTTAGCGAAACATTTAAGATTGATTTGATACCAGTAGAGTTAGGGAGTTTTGATGTGATAATCGGTATGGACTGGTTGAAAGAAGTGAAAGCAGAGATCGTTTGTTACAAAAATGCAATTCGCATTATACGAGAAAAAGGAAAACCCTTAATGGTGTACGGAGAAAAGGGCAACACGAAGCTACATCTTATTAGTAATTTGAAGGCACAAAAACTAATAAGAAAAGGTTGCTATGCTGTTCTAGCACACGTCGAGAAAGTACAAACTGAAGAAAAGAGCATCAATGATGTTCCCATTGCAAAAGAATTTCCCGATGTATTTCTGAAAGAATTACCGGGATTACCCCCACATCGATCCGTTGAATTTCAAATAGATCTTGTACCAGGAGCTGCACCAATAGCTCGTGCTCCTTACAGACTCGCACCCAGCGAGATGAAAGAACTGCAAAGCCAATTACAAGAACTTTTAGAGCGTGGTTTCATTCGACCAAGCACATCACCGTGGGGAGCTCCTGTTTTGTTTGTCAAGAAGAAAGATGGTACATTCAGGTTGTGTATCGACTACCGAGAGTTGAACAAACTTACCATCAAGAACCGCTACCCACTACCGAGAATCGACGACTTATTTGATCAATTACAAGGCTCGTCTGTTTATTCAAAGATTGACTTACGTTCCGGGTATCATCAAATGCGGGTGAAAGAAGATGATATTCCAAAGACTGCTTTCAGAACACGTTACGGTCATTACGAGTTTATGGTCATGCCGTTTGGTTTAACTAATGCACCAGCTGTGTTCATGGACCTTATGAACCGAGTGTGTGGACCATACCTTGACAAGTTTGTCATTGTTTTCATTGATGACATACTTATTTACTTAAAGAATGACCAAGAACACGGTGAACATTTGAGAAAGGTGTTAGAAGTATTGAGGAAGGAAGAATTGTACGCTAAGTTTTCAAAGTGTGCATTTTGGTTGGAAGAAGTTCAATTCCTCGGTCACATAGTGAACAAAGAAGGTATTAAGGTGGATCCGGCAAAGATAGAAACTGTTGAAAAGTGGGAAACCCCGAAAACTCCGAAACACATACGCCAGTTTTTAGGACTAGCTGGTTACTACAGAAGGTTCATCTAAGACTTTTCCAGAATAGCAAAACCCTTGACTGCATTAACGCATAAAGGGAAGAAATTTGAATGGAATGATGAACAAGAGAAAGCGTTTCAGTTATTGAAGAAAAAGCTAACTACGGCACCTATATTGTCATTGCCTGAAGGGAATGATGATTTTGTGATTTATTGTGATGCATCAAAGCAAGGTCTCGGTTGTGTATTAATGCAACAAACGAAGGTGATTGCTTATGCGTCTAGACAATTGAAGATTCACGAACAAAATTATACGACGCATGATTTGGAATTAGGCGCGGTTGTTTTTGCATTAAAGACTTGGAGGCACTACTTATATGGGGTCAAAAGTATTATATATACCGACAAAAAAAGTCTTCAACACATATTTAATCAGAAACAACTGAATATGAGGCAGCGTAGGTGGATTGAATTGTTGAATGATTACGACTTTGAGATTCGTTACCACCCGGGGAAGGCAAATGTGGTAGCTGACGCCTTGAGCAGAAAGGACAGAGAACCCATTCGAGTAAAATCTATGAATATAATGATTCACACTAACCTTACTACTCAAATAAAGGAGGCGCAACAAGGAGTTTTAAAAGAGGGAAATTTAAAGGATGAAATACCCAAAGGATCGTAGAAGCATCTTAATATTCGGGAAGACGGAACCCGGTATAGGGCTGAAAGGATTTGGGTACCAAAATTTGGAGATATGAGAGAAATGGTACTTAGAGAAGCTCATAAAACCAGATACTCAATACATCCTGGAACGGGGAAGATGTACAAGGATCTCAAGAAACATTTTTGGTGGCCGGGTATGAAAGCCGATGTTGCTAAATATGTAGGAGAATGTTTGACGTCTTCTAAGGTCAAAGCTGAGCATCAGAAACCATCAGGTCTACTTCAACAACCCGAAATCCCGGAATGGAAATGGGAAAACATTACCATGGATTTCATCACTAAATTGCCAAGGACTGCAAGTGGTTTTGATACTATTTGGGTAATAGTTGATCGTCTCACCAAATCAGCACACTTCCTGCCAATAAGAGAAGATGACAAGATGGAGAAGTTAGCACGACTGTATTTGAAGGAAGTCGTCTCCAGACATGGAATACCAATCTCTATTATCTCTGATAGGGATGGTAGATTTATTTCAAGATTCTGGCAGACATTACAGCAAGCATTAGGAACTCGTCTAGACATGAGTACTGCCTATCATCCACAAACTGATGGGCAGAGCGAAAGGACTATACAAACGCTTGAAGACATGCTACGAGCATGTGTTATTGATTTCGGAAACAGTTGGGATCGACATCTACCGTTAGCAGAATTTTCCTACAACAACAGCTACCATTCAAGCATTGAGATGGCGCCGTTTGAAGCACTTTATGGTAGAAAGTGCAGGTCTCCGATTTGTTGGAGTGAAGTGGGGGATAGACAGATTACGGGTCAGGAGATTATACAAGAAACTACCAAAAAGATCATCCAAATTCAACAACGGTTGAAAACCGCCCAAAGTCGACAAAAGAGCTACGCTGACATTAAAAGAAAAGATATAGAATTTGAAATTGGAGAGATGGTCATGCTTAAAGTTGCACCTTGGAAAGGCGTTGTTCGATTTGGTAAACGAGGAAAATTAAATCCAAGGTATATTGGACCATTCAAGATTATTGATCGTGTCGGACCAGTAGCTTACCGACTTGAGTTACCTCAACAACTCGCAGCTGTACATAACACTTTCCACGTCTCGAATTTGAAGAAATGTTTTGCTAAAGAAGATCTCACTATTCCGTTAGATGAAATCCAAATCAACGAAAAACTTCAATTCATCGAAGAACCCGTCGAAATAATGGATCGTGAGGTTAAAAGACTTAAGCAAAACAAGATACCAATTGTTAAGGTTCGATGGAATACTCGTAGAGGACCCGAGTTCACCTGGGAGCATGAAGATCAGATGAAGAAGAAATACCCGCATCTATTTCCAGAAGATTCGTCAACACCTTCAACAGCTTAAAATTTCGGGACGAAATTTATTTAACGGGTAGGTACTGTAGTGACCCGGACTTTTTCATGTTTATATATATTAATTGAGATTGATATTTACATGATTAAATGTTTCCAACATGTTAAGCAATCAAACTTGTTAAGACTTGATTAATTGAAATATGTTTCATATAGACAATTGACCACCCAAGTTGACCGGTGATTCACGAACGTTAAAACTTGTAAAAACTATATGATGACATATATATGGATATATATATAGTTAACATGATACTATGATAAGTAAACATATCATTAAGTATATTAACAATGAACTACATATGTAAAAACAAGACTACTAACTTAATGATTTTTAAACGAGACATATATGTAACGATTATCGTTGTAAAGACATTTAATGTATATATATCATATTAAGAGATATTCATACATGATAATATCATGATAATATAATAATTTAAAATCTCATTTGATATTATAAACATTGGGTTAACAACATTTAACAAGACCGTTAACCTAAAGGTTTAAAAACAACACTTACATGTAACGACTAACGATGACTTAACGACTCAGTTAAAATGTATATACATGTAGTGTTTTAATATGTATTTATACACTTTTGAAAGACTTCAATACACTTATCAAAATACTTCTACTTAACAAAAATGCTTACAATTACATCCTCGTTCAGTTTCATCAACAATCCTACTCGTATGCACCCGTATTCGTACTCGTACAATACACAGCTTTTAGATGTATGTACTATTGGTATATACACTCTAATGATCAGCTCTTAGCAGCCCATGTGAGTCACCTAACACATGTGGGAACCATCATTTGGCAACTAGCATGAAATATCTCATAAAATTACAAAAATATGAGTAATCATTCATGACTTATTTACATGAAAACAAAAATTACATATCCTTTATATCTAATCCATACACCAACGACCAAAAACACCTACAAACACTTTCATTCTTCAATTTTCTTCATCTAATTGATCTCTCTCAAGTTCTATCTTCAAGTTCTAAGTGTTCTTCATAAATTCTACAAGTTCTAGTTACATAAAATCAAGAATACTTTCAAGTTTGCTAGCTCACTTCCAATCTTGTAAGGTGATCATCCAACCTCAAGAAATATTTGTTTCTTACAGTAGGTTATCATTCTAATACAAGGTAATAATCATATTCAAACTTTGGTTCAATTTCTATAACTATAACAATCTTATTTCAAGTGATGATCTTACTTGAACTTGTTTTCGTGTCATGATTCTGCTTCAAGAACTTCGAGCCATCCAAGGATCCGTTGAAGCTAGATCCATTTTTTTCTTTTCCAGTAGGTTTATCCAAGGAACTTAAGGTAGTAATGATGTTCATAACATCATTCGATTCATACATATAAAGCTATCTTATTCGAAGGTTTAAACTTGTAATCACTAGAACATAGTTTAGTTAATTCAAAACTTGTTCGCAAACAAAAGTTAATCCTTCTAACTTGACTTTTAAAATCAACTAAACACATGTTCTATATCTATATGATATGCTAACTTAATGATTTAAAACCTGGAAACACGAAAAACACCGTAAAACCGGATTTACGCCGTCGTAGTAACACCGCGGGCTGTTTTGGGTTAGTTAATTAAAAACTATGATAAACTTTGATTTAAACATTGTTATTCTGAGAAAATGATTTTTATTATGAACATGAAACTATATCCAAAAATTATGGTTAAACTCAAAGTGGAAGTATGTTTTCTAAAATGGTCATCTAGATGTCGTTCTTTCGACTGAAATGACTACCTTTACAAAAATGACTTGTAACTTATTTTTCCGACTATAAACCTATACTTTTTATGTTTAGATTCATAAAATAGAGTTCAATATGAAACCATAGCAATTTGATTCACTCAAAACGGATTTAAAATGAAGAAGTTATGGGTAAAACAAGATTGGATAATTTTTCTCATTTTACCTACGTGAAAATTGGTAACAAATCTATTCCAACCATAACTTAATCAACTTGTATTGTATATTATGTAATCTTGAGATACCATAGACACGTATACAATGTTTCGACCTATCATGTCGACACATCTATATATATTTCGGAACAACCATAGACACTCTATATGTGAATGTTGGAGTTAGCTATACAGGGTTGAGGTTGATTCCAAAATATATATAGTTTGAGTTGTGATCAATACTGAGATACGTATACACTGGGTCGTGGATTGATTCAAGATAATATTTATCGATTTATTTCTGTACATCTAACTGTGGACAACTAGTTGTAGGTTACTAACGAGGACAGCTAACTTAATAAACTTAAAACATCAAAATATATTAAAAGTGTTGTAAATATATTTTGAACATACTTTGATATATATGTATATATTGTTATAGGTTCGTGAATCAACCAGTGGCCAAGTCGTACTTCCCGACGAAGTAAAAATCTGTGAAAGTGAGTTATAGTCCCACTTTTAAAATCTAATATTTTTTGTGATGAGAATACATGCAGGTTTTATAAATGATTTACAAAATAGACACAAGTACGTGAAACTACATTCTATGGTTGAATTATCGAAATCGAATATGCCCCTTTTATTTAAGTCTGGTAATCTAAGAATTAGGGAACAGACACCCTAATTGACGCGAATCCTAAAGATAGATCTATTGGGCCCAACAAGTCCCATCCAAAGTACCGGATGCTTTAGTACTTCGAAATTTATATCATATCCGAAGGGTCTCCCGGAATGATGGGGATATTCTTATATATACATCCTGTTAATGTCGGTTACCAGGTGTTCACCATATGAATGATTTTTATCTCTATGTATGGGATGTGTATTGAAATATGAAATCTTGTGGTCTATTATTATGATTTGATATATATAGGTTAAACCTATAACTCACCAACATTTTTGTTGACATTTTAAGTATGTTTATTCTCAGGTGATTATTAAGAGCTTCCGCTGTCGCATACTTAAATAAGGACGAGATTTGGAGTCCATGCTTGTATGATATTGTGTAAAAACTGCATTCAAGAAACTTATTTTGTTGTAACATATTTGTATTGTAAACCATTATGTAATGGTCGTGTGTAAACAGGATATTTTAGATTATCATCATTTGATAATCTACGTAAAGCTTTTTAAACCTTTATTGATGAAATAAAGGTTATGGTTTGTTTTAAAATGAATGCAGTCTTTCAAAAACGTCTCATATAGAGGTCAAAACCTCGCAACGAAATCAATTAATATGGAACGTTTTTAATCAATAATAACGGGACATTTCATTTATACCTTTGACTGTTAAGGTCGTGTACAATTTTTGCTGCTGTATTCAGCTTTTTCAGAATTCAGAGTATTGATTCGTAGACTTGGTGTTTTTCAGAATTCCAAGATGGAAGATCATGATTCCAAGAGATAAATGTTATATGTATACATATAACTGTTGATGTAAACATGCTGCGAGATTTCAAAATACTGATTGTTAATTCCGGGTAGTTGGTATAGTCATTATCGTTATAAGGTGTGGATGAGTATATGATAAGGTTTTTAATGAACAGTTGGTTTTTCGGAGAAACTATTACAATGAGTAATGAAACTGCTGGTAAGTTTACTGCTAATGTGGTGGAATATAAACGATTCTTCGGTAACGGTGACGAAAGGCAAACTTATATATCAAAGTTATAATAGAGTTTATTCAAATGAAAAGTAAAAATTGATTTGCTGAAGCTGTGACAAAATTGGTTAATTTGATAAGGAATTGCAAAGTTATTTTCGGTAATAATAACGCTAAAGGAATTAGCACAGATACGTGTTAAACGTTTACTCAGGTTCTGAGAGTTTTCAGGTGCATAACTATATGCATCAATCTTTTCTTTCGTAGATGTAGTGCGGTTGGTTCATCCTCTCGATTGAGGTGCTTTCAAGAATCATGAAAGGTTTGAACGCAGATTGGAATCGTAAAGATACAAATGAGGTTTAAGATGAAATCAAGTGGCAAACTTGAAGAAATGTTTAGTTTCATATGTTATAATCAATATTTTAAATCATTTTAATTGTCAAATGTTCGTAGTCCACAGTTTGTAGTCCACAGTTAGTAATTCAATAATTCATATGCAGTTTAATATATAATATTCGAATTAATTAATACATATCATGACCCGTATACATGTCTCAGACTCGATCACAACTCAAAGTATATATATTATTGTAGAATCAACCTCAACCCTGTATAGCTAACTCGATCATTACCGCGTATAGAGTGTCTATGGTTATTCCAAATAATATATATAGATGCATCGATATGATATGTCAAAACCTTGTATACGTGTCCCGATATTTAAAGTGCGTAAAATAAATAACAGAAATTAAATGACGATAAATAAAATTGCGAGAATTTAAATTGCGATAAATAAATTGCGATAATTAAATTACGATAAATAAATTGCGATAAATAAAATGTAATACGGAATTAATCAGCTAGCTAGGAACAGTTAGCGTGGATTCTTATCAAAATTCTTCTCATAGTTAAATTGTATGTTTCTAACAAATTTTATTTTGTCAAATGTTTTCTTCATTATGCCACTTGTTGGATTCTGATAGGTCAAAATCTAAATATGAAATTGAATGAAAATGGTTATTCTGTGGTGAACGGATTCGTATATCGGTGGATGTAAGTAGGATAGTAAACGACTGTTGAATCAGCTTTGAAGAATGTACAGTGTAACTTATTAATGTGAAATCTAAATATTCCTCGGGTATTACCTACCCGTTAAAATATTTTCACCATTAACAGTTTGTACAAAAGAATTTTTAAATACAATCTTTATGAAAACATATATACATATATATTTTCTTCAGATGTAATCATGGATTTAATGAGTTAATATGATATTAAACTCATTTGATTTACCATTAGAACAAGAATATATAATCTCTAAAATATTAGAGATTACATAATTGCCATGTCGAACGAAGATAAATAATGTAGAACGTCATGTAGAACGATGATTATGCTCGAGGTACAGAATGAGATGTTGAGACATGGATTGTTGATGGTACTGGTGCTGTTACTGATAGTACTGTTGGTGCCGGTGGTGTTGCTGAAGCAGGTAAAATTTGCACCATATTCTCCAAATTGATTACTCGAGCGCGAAGTTCGTTGACTTCTTCTATTATTCCGGGATGATTGTCGGTCGGAATGAGCGGATGAATAAGGTTGAGAATTTTGGATATCATATAATCATTGTGAGATATCCTAAAAATGAGAGTGAATATAGTGTATCAAAGTGGTTTGCCGGTAAGTGCTTCAGGTTCTTCGCCAATAGGTGAATTTGGTTGTTGGAAAGGATCGCCTTTTTCGCATTTCCATTAATTAAGTCGACTACGAATCCATCAGATGAATTGGGGATGGCTGATTGGTCGAATTCATTCTGCTGACGATGCTTTCGGAGCTTAGGTGAACATCCATGTCGGAATAGCTGTCGGGTTTCAAAGAACTTGAACTAGTGACGAGTTCCATTTCGTATGATTGGATAAAGGATTTTTCGATATAAAATGATTTCTGGCTATCGGATGGTATTCTAATTACATAGAATATCTATATATATATATATATATATAGAGCAAAAGATTTCGTAGGTTACAGAGAAAATTTCGAAAGCTGTCAGGCAAAGGTAGCAGTAACAGATACACTAAGATATGAATTTTTTTGTCTATACACTATTCATGCAACTAATGCAGTAAGATGTGTCTAGACTAAGAACGATAAGTAGGTAATTTCCTACGAATGATAAGTAGATGATTTTTGACTATAAATGATAAGCAAAACTTTTGACATTCAGACACGGTCGAAGTCCAGACTCACTAATGCATCCTAACAACTATCAGTTAGACACACTAATGCAAGACCTGGTTCGCTAAGACCACCACTCGGATACCAACTTTCATGACCCGTCCTAATCCATCTGGACGAATACATTACATTTAGTTACATCGCGAGGTACTTGACCTCTATATGATACATTTTACAAACATTGCATTCGTTTTTAAAAGACAAACTTTCATTTCATCAAAAGTTGACGGCATGCATACCATTTCATAATATATCCAACTATAATTGACTTAATAATAATCTTGATGAACTCAACGACTCGAATGCAACGTCTTTCGAAATATGCCATGAATGACTCCAAGTAATATCTCTAATATGAGCAAATGCATAGAGAAAGATTTCTTTCATACCTGAGAATAAACATGCTTTAAAGTGTCAACCAAAAGGATGGTGAGTTCATAGGTTTATCATAAAATAATAAAAATTCATCATTTTGATAGACCACAAGATTTAAATCCTGCATGGTACAAATGGGCCCAAATCCTATACCCACCTGTAATGTACATGTGATATCTTTTAAATACAGTACACCTTTCTCGTGTACAAAATCATCTTTCATAAATCTTAGTAACCGTACACATATCTCGTGCACAAAAATAACATACACATAACCTGTGTATAAAATCATTCTCTCGATACATAACATTCACTTTTCATTGCTTTCATAGCTTGGCTTGGTAACCGACCTTAACATATAATGCGCATCAATAATATCCCCAAAAAACAGAACATCTCGTCTGTATAATATATAATCTTCGAAGTACTAAACACCACGCCTACTAGCTCTTCCGTCTAGTGAACATTTTGGGTGGGGGTATTAAACCCGGTAGCTACCTTTAGGATTCGCATGAATTAGGGCCATACCCAATTCTAATTCTTAGGTTACCAAGCAATAATAATTAGGGGAAAATATATTCTTATCAATTGGTGGCAATTATCATGTCCACATAATTCAATAATAATCCGCAGAACTTCTGTCTGCATAATAATTCATTCGAGGAATGTTTTGCTTGTTTCTATCTCGTCAAACATTTATAAAAGTATTTCATGTATTCTCAGTTCAAAATATATTTCAAAAGCATTTAATAAAGCAGTTATAAAAACAGCGCATGTATTCTCGGTCCCAAAAATGTAAAGAGTAAAAGGGAATCAAATGAACTCACAATACTATATTTTGTAGTAAAAATACATATGACGACATTGAACAACTGAACAATGCAGGGTTGGCCTCGGATTCACGAACCTATATCATTCATATATATATATATATATATATATATATATATATATATATATATATATATATATATATATATATATATATATATATATATATATATATATATATATATATATATATATATATATATATATATATATATATTAAAACATATACTTGTAATCGAGTGAGTATATATTATTATTAGAGATATAATTTATATTAATATCTTATATATGTCAATTTATATATTTTAAATAAATATCAATATTAATATATTGTTTTGTATTAAATATATTTTTATATAACTTTCTTTTGTTTGCAAAAATTAATAATTATAATAATACCAGATTAAGGATAATAATAATAGTGATAGTAATAACATTAATATTTATAATAAAAATGTAATTTAGAATGAAAGTTTTAATGAAGATAATAACTTTAATAATATGGTTATATGATAGTTTTAACAAAAAAAATTTTAAAAATCATATTAATGATACTAATAATAAATATAAAAGTTACCTTATTCTTTAAATAAAAACATTAGTTTTAAGTCTAATTCCTAAGACTTAATAATACTTAGTAGTAATATTTTGTAATAATAAATATAATTATGATAATAATATTAATATTAATGATAATAATTGTAAATTGAATTATGATAGTTATAATAATACTAATAATATTTATTGTTAATACTTAGTGATAACAATAATAATAATGCTAATATTACTTATACATATAATCATATTCTAATGTTAGTATAATAATAATTATCTTATTAATAACAATAATTAATTATAATCATAGTAATAACATTAATAGTAAGAATCATAATAATCACAAATATAATGATAATAATAATACTTGTAATACTTAGTGTTTTTACTTAGTAATAATAAAATGATAGTAATATTGATTATATTAATAATTTTAACATAAAAACAACACTAATTAATAACAATAATAATAATAATAACAATAATAATAATAATAATAATAATGATGATAATAATAATAATATTAAAAGAAATAAGGGGACTACCTTAAAAAGCTTTATTAAAAAAAATGTCCCTGCTCGGAATTGAACTCTAAGCCTCTCGCTTAACCCTAACACCTCAAACCATCCAACTGCTACTTACATTTATGATTTCTAACCCGTATTAAAATTTGTAACTTATATCCATCTTTTTTTCTAATTCAATCACCATAAGTATTTTATCATTTCATGTATATCAATTATCAAAATTCTCGTATGTCCTCCTCTTATTTCTCTTGGGTCTCGTTTCATCCAGCCCAACATACAATTAAAGCTTGGCCCAACGACTTTTTATTTCAGCCCACAAGAATACCTAAGTTGAATTCATGGCCCCTCAGTTTCTATTGTTAAAAATAAAACGTCGTTGCCTGGTTTCGAACCTAGGACCTCTTGCTTAAACACAAACGTTCCAACCATCCAACTGCCATTCCAATTCTGTTATAGTTCATACCTTAAACTTATTTATCCTATACTATATCCTTTTCTTCTTCATCTTTATCATTACAACATCATCATTATCTTCTCATACTTCATCATCATCGTCGACAGTAGCATCCACAGAAACATATAGTGTAAGTTGCAGGCTACAATAGGAGTGAGAAAGGAAGAAGAAAAAAAATAAACGCGTAGCAACAATATCATTATAGAGTTGCAGGTTTGACATGGTTCTTCGATGGTTAAATGGGTCGTCATCAAACCTCAACAGAAATGGTTTAGTAGCAGCAGATTTAAAGCATAATTGGGGTGGTTTCGATGGTTAATAAAAACAGAAACATATGGCGTTTACAGAGGTATTTTTGATGGTAGCTTCACGATGGATCAAGGTGATGATTAATTGACGATGAGAGAGAGTGAAAGAGAGGAGAGAGAGGAAGTGAGTGAGGTGGTATGATGACGGCTGTGGTGTTAATCCTGGTGATGATGGTGGCGTTTAGTTGAACCAGCGTAGGTGGTGATAGGTGTCGGTTGTAGTAACCCGATCGATTAATAACAGTATATATGGTAGTGGTAATGTAGGGTGTCATTTTTAAATGGTTAATATAACCTTATGGCAGCAAACATGGTGTTAGGTTAGGTTAGTGAAGTGAGATCAAAGTGAGGTGATTATTGTTCTCGGTGGTGGTGGTGATCGATAGAGAAGTGGTGGTGTATGGTGGTCGTGATTTGATGAAGGTCGAGTGGTGATCGAGATCTGTAATACTATGTGATATATGTTATATGAAATATATGTATACAATTATATATATAATTTGATAAAGAAGGAAAGAAGACAGTGGTACTATTTAATTAATAATTCACAGAGTAGTTACACGGTTTCCTGCCAACACTTATTTCTACGAGTATTATATCGTGCTCATTGCTAAACAGTTAACGTATAAAAGTGTTCCTAAAAATCTCAAAATTTTAAATTAAGACCATTTATTTATTCTGGTATTACCTGTTTGAAACCTGATCAAAAAGATTCGATAATTATTTATTTTCTGTTCTAATTTATATGTACGGAGTACAAAGACTTCGATTGAAAAGGTAAAAAAAAATATTTATCAAAACTATTATCTTTTTAAACAAATTTTGGAACAACTTTTATTTTAAAACTTCATATATATATATATATATATATATATATATATATATATATATATATATATATATATATATATATATATATATATATTAGACCTATTTTAAAAATAATTAAACCTCAACCGAAAGTTACAGACAGTTACCATTTAAGCTCAAAATTAATTATATTTAATATACACTATGTATATATATATATATATATATATAGACAATTTTATATAACAAAATTTACTATGCAAATAAATATATATTAAATAATTAAATTAAATATAACAATATATATATACAAGAAATATACATATAAAATAATAGTTTTTATTTCAATGTATTTTATTGTACATATTTATTTATAACAATAAATGTATATAATAGTTTATTAATGTTCATGTTATTATATATATACATATATTTATATATACACATATTTATATATATCAACATATTTACAAGCAATGGTTCGTGAATCATTGGGGACAGTCGAAGGTCACATGAATATATGAAAATAGTTTAAACTTTTTGAGACTCAACTTTACAGACTTTGTTTATCGTGTCGAAATCATATGAAATTTTAAGTTTAAATTTGGTCGGAAATTTTCGGGTCGTCACAGATGTCATTCTTGACTTCTGAAATTCTCGACATTTCTATGTCATCCATTATGGTTATGTATATAACGTTTGAGTTATATTACGCGAGATGTCATTCTTGACTTCTAAAGGCTCGGCATTTCAATATCAGCTATTATGTTTAGGTATATAACATTTTTGTTATATTACGTGCCGTTGTGCCTTTGTGCTTTGGGTTGCGAACCGGAAATGTCATTCTTGACATTTAAAGATTCTTGATGCTTCAAGGACATTTTTATGTCATCGTTACTCTTATTCATTACTTTTGATGTTTTTTTCTCTTGTGCTATCCTTAGCACATTGTTTAAGAAATCGTTCTAGAGAAATTGTGTGGAAATTCGTGGTTGATCGCGTGTCCTAACCTCATATAGTGCTATTGGAATGGAACTATGAATTAGTATAATATAATGACGTTAGGCCAATGTGATTATATTACGTTAATTCATATAGAAATTCCCATATTGTGACATGAGGTATAGAAAGCGAGTCAAAGAAAAATTTTTACACCACTCATTCAGAAATTCCAATGTTATTACATGAGGAATGAAAATACACATTATCTTATTTATGGATATATGAAGAACTTGTTTTAACCAAACTATCCATCTCTTGCTTATGAATGGATTTACAGTCTCTCATATACCATAAAGGTTGTGAAGCGAGGAGCTGTGGAATTTTACATTCATTCTTGTTAACAGCATACCTTTTATTTCCTTGATAATCATCATCACTTGTTGAATCTGGATTCACCCTATTACACTATGTTTAGTTAAATGTTAGTTCGATACTCACCAACATATCCTTACTGGGAGGCACGGTACATATTCTTATGTAACTGGTAGTGACACCCGCGAAATTTCCTAAATCGTGCATCTTGTTATCTATTATTACGCTTTTGGTGTAGATTTTCATATGATTTCCATGACCACATTTGGAAAATTCGACGAAGATAATCGACAATCACTCGTAGGATTTTTAGTTGAACCCTCAAACGTCGAACTTATAAACACCTTACCACTTCGTCCCTTATGTTAAGATCGTAATTATCTCATAGACATAACCTTTTAAAGAATCGAACCTATCTACGGGTATCTTTTAATTAACATGACCAAGAAAATTTTCACCCTCGTGCGTTCATTAAATAGTAGATTGCTCGGCATCATGCGAGTAATGATGTTGTACCCGACTAAAAATCGTTCACTATGAATTTAAAACCTAGGGTGAGATACATCCTCTGAAGTTCTCCCGTTTACTTGCGGGCTGTGGCATGAACTAAATTCATCCTAATTACATCCGAAAACTACTATGACAATATTTTTCTCAGCTAGAGAGGCTCACTTGGATCCTAATTTTCATGATAGTGTGTTCCTTCTCAAGATTTTATGATTTCGAAGTTGTTTAGCACTGGTACGGTAGAAGCCGTATATCTGAGGGATTTGGAGTTACGGCATATGATCCAACAACAACTATGGATGTTAAAAATTCTATAGAACCCAGTAAAGGGTAAACTGACAAAGTTGGGTGGATGATTTGAAGTTGTGCTTTAAATTTAACGGGAAGGTCATTTGAAGATGACCTCATACCAATAAAGCTAAGGAGGTTTGATGTCATGTTTGGTCAGGATTGGCTATCGAAGAATAGAGCCGGGATCGTTTGCGTTGGTAAACCCATTCGTACTCCTCAAGTAGATGGAGAACCGTTGATGATCTTCAGAGATAAGGGATACAAATAGTTGAATCTTATCTGGTGTTTGAGAGTTCATAAATATCTTCGCAAAGGCTGTCATGCTATTCTGGCCCATGTGGTAGAATCTGACAAGGAAGAGAAAAAAGGTGGTGTTGTTCATGTCGTTAGAGATTTTTCAGAGGTATTTCCCGAGGAATTACCTGGCCTTCCGCCGCAACGTGCGGTACGATTTCAAATCGATCTTGTTCCCGGTGCTACTCCTGTAGTACGTGCTCCTTATCGACTTGCACCTTTCGAACTTCAAGAATTGTCAAGTCAACTCCGTGAGTTGTTAGACAAAGGTTTTATTCGTCCCAGTTCGTCCCCTTGGGGAGCTCCTGTTCTATTTGTTAAAAAGAAAGATGGTTCGTTTCATTTGTGTATTGATTATCGTGAGTTGAACAAGCTTACAGTTAAAAACCGTTACCCTCTTCCGAGAATTGATGATCTGTTCGATCAGCTTCAGGGTTCGTCCGTTTATTCTAAGATCGATCTTCGTTCCGGTTATCATCAACTGCGTGTTAAAGAATCTGATGTTCTGAAAACCGCTTTTCGCACCCATTATGGTCACTACGAATTCCTTGTTATGCCGTTCGGATTGACAAACGCACATGTTGTATTCATGGACCTCGTGAACCATGTGTGTAGACTCTAACTGGACAAATTCGTCATTTTTTTCATCGACGACATCCTTATTTATTCCAAGAGTGATGAAGAACATGAATAACATTTGAAGTTAGTGCTTGATTTGTTGAGGAAAGAGGAACTGTACGCTAAGTTCTCTAAGTATGTTTTCTGGTTAAGAGAAGTTCAATTCCTTGGACACGTTGTTAGTAAACAGGGAATACAGTTGATCCTGCCAAGATTGAGGCAATTGAGAAGTGGGAGATTCCAAAGACTCCTACTCAGATCCGTCAGTTTCTAAGGTTGGCAGGTTACTATAAAAGGTGCATTCAAGATTTCTCTCGTATAGCGAAACCTCTGACTGCTTTAACGCACAAGGGGAAGAAATATGAGTGGAAGAATGAACAAGAGACTACTTTTCAAACTCTGAAGAAGAAGTTGACTACCGCTCCGATATTATCACTACCTGAGGGTAATGACGATTTTGTTGTCTATTGTGATGCATCGCGTCAGGGCTTTGGTTGTGTTTTGATGCAACGAAAGAAAATCATTGCGTACGCGTCACGCCAGTTGAAAATCCATGAACAAAATTATACAACCCATGATTTAGAGTTGGGAGCTGTTGTGTCTGCACTTAAGATTTGGAGACATTATCTTTATGGGGTCAAAAGTACAGTGTACACTGATCACAAAAGTCTTCAACATATTCTTGATCAAAAGCAGCTAAATATGAGGCAGCGAAGATGGGTTGAGACGTTGAATGATTATGATTGCGAACTTTTATATCATCCGGGAAAGGCCAATGTTGTGGCTGATGAGTTGAGTCGTAAAGAGAGGATTGAACCTCGCAGGTTTAGAGCATTGAATATGACAATTCGAACTAACCTCGCTAGGCAGATTCTTGAGTCACAACAAGAAGCCTTGAAGGAGGAGAATTTCGTAACAAGAAAGTCAGAGGCTGTAGTGACCCGAACTTTTCCATGATTATATATACTAAATGAAAACTATATTTGCATGATTAAATGTTTCCAACATGTTAAGCAATCAAACTTGTTAAGACTTGATTATTTGAAATGAGTTTATGTAGACAATTGACCACTCAAGTTGACCGGCGATTCACGAATGTTAAAACTTGTAAAAATTATATGATGTTATATATATATATATGGATATATATATATATAGGTAACATGATATTATGATAAGAAGGTATCTCACTAGGTATATTAACAATGTGTTATATACATAAAATGAGACTATTGAATTAAGAAACTCGAAACTATATATATAACGATTATCGTTATGACAACGTCTTACTATGTACATATGTATCATATTAAGATATTGTTACACTATATTTAACATGATAAAATTATAATTATTTATATCATTAAGTATGTTAACAATGAACTACATATGTAAAACAAAACTACTAACTTAAGGATTTCAAAACGAGACATATATGTAATGACTATCGTTGTAACGACAATTTAATGTATATATATCATATTAAGATATATTCATACATCATAATATCATGATAATGTAATAATTTAACATCTCATTAGATATAATAAACAATGGGTTAACGATATTAAATGAGATCGTTAACTTAAAGGTTTCAAAACAACACTTACACGTAACGACTTACGATGACTTAACGACTCAGTTAAAATGTATATACATGTAGTATTTTAAGATGTATTCATACACTTTTGAAAGACTTCATGACACATATCAAAGTACTTCTACTTAACAAAAATGTTTACAATTACGTCCTCGTTCATTTTCATCAACAATTCTACTCGTATGCACCCGTATTCGTACTCGTACGATACCCAGCTCCTAGACGTATATACTATTGGTATATACACATAATAATTCAGCTTTTAGTAGCCCTTGTGAGTCAGTAACACATGTGGGAACCATCATTTTGCAACTAGCATGAAATATCTCACAAAATTACAAAAGTATTATAAATCATTCATGAATTATTTACAAGAAAACAAACTTACACATCCTTTATATCTAATCCATATACCAACGACCAAAAACACATTCAAATACTTTCATTCTTCAATTTTATTCATCTAATTAATCTCTCTCAAGTTCTATCTTTAAGTTCTAAGTGTTCTTCATAAATTCTATAAGTTCTAGTTTCATAAAATCAAGAATACTTTCAAGTTTGCAAGTCTACTACCAAGCTTTCTAATCCATTCCAAGTAATCATCTAAGATCAAGAAACCTTTGTTACTTATAGTAGGTTATCTTTCTAATTCAAGGTAATACTCATATTCAAACTTTGATTCAATTTCTGTAACTATAAACTATCTTAATTCGAGTAAAAATCTTACTTGAACTTGTTTTGTGTCATGATTCTACTTCAAGAACTTTCAAGCCATCCAAGATCCTTTGAAGTTAGATCATTTATTGTCACTTCTAGTAGGTTTACCTACTAAACTTGAGGTAGTAATGATGTTCATAACATCATTCGATTCCTACATATAAAACTATCATATTCGAAGATTTAAACTTGTAATCACTAGAACATAGTTTAGTTAATTCTAAACTTGTTCACAAATAAAGTTAATCCTTCTAACTTGACTTTTAAAATCAACTAAACACATGTTATATATCTATATGATATGCTAACTTAATGATTTAAAACCTGGAAACACGAAAAACACCGTAAAATCGGACATACGCCGTTGTAGTAACACCGCGGGCTGTTTTGAGTTAGTTAATTAAAAACTATGATAAACTTTGATTTAAAATTCTTTCTTCTGGGAAAATGATTTTTCTTATGGACATGAAACTATATCAAAAAATCATGGTTAAACTCAAAGTGGAAGTATGTTTTTCAAAATGGTCATCAAGACGTTGTTCTTTCGACTGAAATGACTACCTCTTACAATATTGACTTGTAACCTGTATTTTCTACTATAAAATTATACTTTTTATGTTTAGTTTCATAAATTTCAATTCATTATGAAACCATAGCAACTTGAATCACTCAAAACAGATTTAAAACGAAGAAATTATGGGTAAAACAAGATTGGATAATTTTGTTTGTTGTAGCTACGTGAAATTTGTAACAAATCTATACAAATCATAACTTAACTAACTTATATTGTATTATATATGTATTCTAACATATATTATGTAATTCTGGGATACCATAGACACGAATACAATGTTTTGACATATCATATCGACCCATCTATATATATATATATATATATATATATATATATATATATATATATATATATATATATATATATATATATATTGGAACAACCATAGACACTCAATATGCAGTAATGCTTGAGTTAGCTATACAGGGTTGAGGTTGATTCCAAAATAATATATATACTTTGAGTTGTGATCGAGTCTGGACTTGTAGACACTGGGTCGTGGATTGATTCGAGATAATATACATTGCTTTATTTCTGTACATCTAACTCTGGACAACTAGTTGTAGGTTACTAACGAGGACTGCTGACTTAACAAACTCAAATCATTAAAATGTAATAAAAATTTTGTAAATATATTTTGAACATACTTTGATATATATGTACATATTTGTTATAGGTTCGTGAATCGACCAGTGGCAAAGTCTTATTTCCGACAAAGTAAAAATCTGTAAAAGTGAGTTATAGTCCCACTTTTAAAATTTAATATTTTTGGGATGAGAATACATGCAGCTTTATAAATGTTTTACAAAATAGACACAAGTACGTGAAACTACATTTTATGGTTGAATGATCGAAATCGAATATGCCCCTTTTAGCTTGGTAGCCTAAGAATTAGGGAACTAGCCCCTAATTGACGCGAATCCTAAAGGTAGATCTACAGGAACTAACAACTCCCATTCTGGAATTTGGAATGCTTTAGTACTTCGAGTTTATCATGTCCGATGGGTGTCCCGGAATGATGGGGATATTCTATATGCATCTTGTTAATGTCGGTTACCAGGTGTTCACCATATGAATGATTTTTATGCAGATTGCATGTTATTGAAAAATGGAAATGGAAATTTTGTGGTCTATTATTATGATTTGATAAATATATAGAATAAACCTATAACTCACCAACATTTTTGTTGACGTTTAAAGCATGTTTATTCTCAGGTGATTATTAAGAGCTTTCGCTGTTGCATGCTAATTTATAGACAAGAGTTGGAGTCAGCATGCTTGTATAATATTGTTTAAAAACTGCATTCGAAGACTTAAATTGATGTGTAATATTATTGTAAACCATTATGTAATAATCGTGTGAAAACGCTATATTTTAGATTATCATTATTTGATAATCGTCGTAATATTTTTAAACCTTTATCGATAAAATAAAGATTATGGTTTGTTTTAAGATCGAATGCAGTCTTTGAAAAAACGTCTCATATAGAGGTCAAAACCTCGCAACGAAATCAATTAATATGGAACGTTTATAATCGATATGAACGGGACATTTTAGATGCATGGCTAAGAAGTTTGAGGTATGAGCAGATGGTACTAGATACTTTGCGGGACGTCTTTGGGTTTCGAAATTTGGTGATCTGCGGCAACTTATTTTAGATGAAGCTCATAAGTCTAGGTACTCTATTCATCCTAGTTCAGGAAAGATGTATCATGATCTTAGGGAGCTGTATTGGTGGCCTAATTTGAAAACTGATGTGGCTACATATGTGGCTAAGTGTTCGATATGTGCTAAGGTTAAAGCTGAACATCAGAAACTGTCTGGACTTTTGGTGCAGCCTGAGATTCTCGAGTGGAAGTGGGAGGGTATTACGATGGATTTTATTACGAAGTTACCGAGAGTTGTGGGTGGTTATGATACCATTTGGGTGATTGTTGACCGACTCACAAAGTCAGATCATTTCTTGCCGATTAAGGAAACAGATTCGATGGAGAAGCTTACTCGTTTGTACTTGAAGGAAATTGTTTCCAGACATGGTGTTCCTATATCAATTATTTCCGACCGAGACAGTCGATTTATATCGAGGTTTTGGCAATCCTTACAGGAAGCTTTCTGAACTAAGTTGGATATGAGTACCGCTTATCATCCGCAGATGGATGGTCAGAGTGAAAGAACCATTCAAACATTGGAAGACATGTTACGAGCGTGTGTTATTGATTTTGGTAATGGTTGGGATAGATACTTGCCAATGGCTGAATTTTCTTATAATAACAGTTATCATGCAAGTATTAAAGCCGCACCATTTGAGGCACTGTATGGTAGAAAGTGTAGGTCTCTTATCTGTTGGAATGAGATTGGGGATGCTCAACTCACAAGCCCAGAAATTATTCATGAGACTACCGAGAAGATTAAACAGATTAAAGAAAGATTGAGAACTGCCAGGAGTCGGCAAAAGAGTTACGCCGATGTTAGAAGAAAAGATTTAGAATTTCAAGTTGGTGACCGTGTTATGTTGAAGGTATCACCTTGGAAAGGTGTGGTACGTTTTGGTAAAAGGGGAAAGTTGAATTCTCATTTTGTTGGACCGTTTGAGATTATCGAAAGAATTGGACCCGTGGCTTATCATTTGAAATTTCCACAAGAGCTTAGCGCTGTTCATGACGTTTTTCATGTGTCAAATTTGAAGAAGTGTTTGGCTGAGGCCGATTAAACCATTCCTCTTGATGAACTTCATGTTGATAAACAACTCCATTTTATGGAGGAACCGGTCGAGATTATGGATCGAGAAGTTAAGGAACTCAAGCAGAGCAAGATTCCTATCGTCCGAGTTAGATGGAACGCTAGACGCGGATCCAATTTCACTTGGGAACGTAAAGATCTGATGAGGCAGAAATACCCGCATTTTTTCTCAAATGGCGAGTCAACCCCTGCACCTGCTTAAAATTCGGGACGAAATTTCCGTAACGGGAAGGTACTGTAACGACCCTACTTTTTCCGTTATATTTTACTGTTTATTATTTAACGCCCGTTAATTTTTATTCGTGCCATGTCATTTCTATGACCTATATTATTATTTTGTAATAATATATTAATTATTACGTGTTATGTGAATATTTGTATTCATATTTAAAGTTGTACGTTTCTACGTGTCGTGGATTTCTATCCGGCGAATCATTTCGGTTTTCAAAACAACGGTCAAAATTTTGGGATACTTAAATCCAAATTATTTTAAATACGATATTTTGATGTCATATGATTATATATAATATTTATATATTTTATTTTTCGCGCGTGCGTGTTCTTTTCGATTATTTAATCGCGTAGCGGTGTTTTCGCGTTTCGGGCTTCGTTCGAGTTCTCGAGCCACAAGCTATTTAACATTTTATTATTTTGGGCCAATGGGGCCCACCCCATTTGTAGAATTCGGCCGAATGCTTGGCCTAACCCTTTCCCCATTTTTTTTTCATTTCACCATTTCATTTTTCCTAAAACCTAGCTTGTTTTCTCTCCTCTCCCTCTTTTCTTTTTTGGCCAAAACCTAGCTACCACCACAATCAAAAATCGGCTAACACATCAACAAGTCAATTGTTTATCATTTTGCAAGGCTAAATACACAAACGGATTCTCCTTTTCGCGATCTACAAGCTTCATCTTCTTGATTATTGATTAGGGTATAAACCCTAACCCTAGATTTTTGATTTTTTAATTGATTTTACTGATTTTGATTATATTTTGATGATTTAGTACTTGTATGTTGTTGTGTTGTTGATTTGATGCTTAGAAATGCTCGATTTCATATGTTTTCGGTTTGATTAAAAGCGGACAGCAGCTATTTCTTTAAATCAGTATACTTGAAAGATGTTTTTGGTTAATTAAAGTGTATAGATTAGTTCCTCTCATCAAGACAATAATTTTAGGCTTTGGATTCATGTTGTTTTGAGTTTTGGATCAAAAGTTATGTCCGATTTAGGGTTTTGATGAAATTAAAAGGTAAAAACGATTTTGATCAGTTGAGGTCCGACTTTGTGACCATCTTTGGAGTCTCTAGGGTGTACCATTGGGTTAGGATTGATGATTTGATGAACATTCATGTTCGGGTCATCGAAATCCGAGCCACAGATCACCCGAAAAGGCTAAGACAAGATTTTGAACAGATTAATGGTTTAGATTGGTTCATAGCTGTTCTTCATGACTCATGAACTGACCTTAGGGTGATCTTGAGTGCACTAATGTGTAGGGTTGTTTGTTTAGATGAAGATATATATAAAATTCGTCAAAAACCGACACCCGGGGCTCGAGTTATGACCCGACGAACGTTTAATTAAACTTATGGTTATAAAATTTGAACTTATGATATAAATAATGATTTTCATTATTATTAAATTACTTATGACATAAAAGTAATTATTTTTAATTAAGACTTATGATATATATTAATTATATCATTTATTAATTACATTATGATTAATTATACTTTTAATTAAACTTATGATTAATAATACTTTTATTATTAATGAAAATACTTACGATAAGTATTAAACTTATGTTATGGGATTATTATATCAAAACTTATAATAAATATTAATTAATCATTTATTTATTATAAGGCTTAGTTATTATTTAATTATAATTTAATTATTAAACTTATGGTTTAATAATTATAATTAAAACTTATGATATGATTAATAATTCACTATTAATTAATAATACTTATGATATGATTAAAAATTCATTATTAATAAATAATACTTATATTATGTTAATATTTAATTAATTAATTAAATACTTATGTTATATTAATTATATCATTTAAACTTATGTTAACTTTAATAACTCAATTTAATTTAATTAAACTTATGATATGACATAATTATACATATATGACTTTAAATAACATTATAACTTGTATTATTAATATAATTTACACTTTTATTTCAATATTGACTAAGTTTGACCAAGGTTGACTTTTAAGTTGACTTTCAGTTGACTTTGACTTTCAGTTGACTTTTGTTGACTTTTCTAACTAAGGAAACTTTCCTAAGTTAAAAACTTTCCAAAAATAGAAACTTTCCAAAAATAGAAACTTTCCAAACATAGAAACTTTCCAAAAATGGAAACCTGCTAAAAATAGAAACTTTCTAAAAATAGAAAGTACGTGTTATACGCTGTCCTAATCATACTGAAACATACCGAGTGTTGTTCTATGCTATTTGCAACAAGTACTATAGCTATCATACTAAGACTTGACCTAAGTTAGTTATTTATATCGACCTGCTTTATTTATAGGTCGACGTGTGATCATTCTTGATCACTTCATCATTTGCGGTTCACCTTTCTGTGTTGTTACTTCGTTATATTAAGGTGAGTTATAGTCCCATTTTTTTCTATTTTAAATCTTTTGGGATGAGAATACATGCAATTTATTTTACATATTAGACACAAGTGGAATTTGGGTTAAATTATTCATTGTGAGTCGAACGAAAATATTCCCTAATCTGGTAATTTTAATCACTGGTTTCTACTGGTGAACGTGAATCCTATGGATAGATCTATCGGGCCTGACAGCCCCATTTCGTACTAGTCGCGCTAGCAGTTACAGACGGAATGTATTAGTACTTCGTATTTTTGGAAGATACACCTGTTCAGTGTATATTGTTATATTGGTTTTGTTAAGGGTAAGGAGTTGTTAAGTGATTACCAGGTGGCTCACGGGTTAATGGAATAATGTTTTATATGTTTTCGAGCATATAATTTTTGTGGTCCAAATGGGTCTTTATGTTTTCAAACATAAATTTTTATGGTTTAAATCAAATATTGGTTGCAATATTAAACCTATAATTCACTCAACATTTTTGTTGACAGTTTACTCGCATGTTTTATTCTCAGGTTCATGATTGATTGCTTTCGCTGTGCTTAGAGAGTTTGCATATTTATGATGACAGCTTTTGTTAAACATTAACTTGCATTCTATTTTGATACATTAAATTGTGGGTGTTTGTTGACTTTGTTTTGGTCAGCTTTTGGTTAAGAATTTATGTATGGTTTTTCTAAACTTACATATTTTGGTAGGTTTCCTTTATAGGAAACCATTTTTAAATAAAGAATGCAAGGCTATTTATCAAATTAATATAGAGTTATGATCAAGCTGTGGAACCAAGATAACGATGGTCGTCAAGTGTACTTTGACGGATCGTTAAAGTCGAATAGAGAGAGGGATGACTTTCCCTACTTTGAGAGTTTTACTCTGGGTAGAGAAATGACTTGTCTTTACTCTCGGATAGAGGAATGATTGTCTACATCTCACCTCCCCCATACACCACCTAGGTAGTATTGGGTTTTATTGTTGTTGTTGTTGTTTGCAGATCGGCACACAAGCTTTTTATAATAAGGAAAAAGTTGTAAGATTTGAAAACAAACATCAAGATTCTTGGCATAAAGTGTTGTACAAATGTGAATCTCTTGATGATATCTTCTGAATTTTGTGTTTATGAAAAGAAAATTGAACAAAGTCATTTTATAACACATCATATACTCTCTACTATTCATATATATATATATATATATATATTCATATATATATATATATATATATATATATATATATATATATTTTACAGTGGTTGGGATCATCTGAGGGGACTAAACTACCCGTTGCGATATTGTATTGATACTAGTAAGGACTTTTGCCATTTATGTGATTGTATTGACATTAAATATACTCTCCACATTTTTTTAGCCCTGAACATCCAATTTGCTTTTCAAGCTGACTGCTGAGTGACTACTCATATTACTAGCAGTCCGGAGTCATTGCGAGTAAACCTCCTTAACCACGAAGGCGATCAAATTTTTTAGCCTTTTGTATTCGAACTCATGACCTCAATGTAGGCCCTAACTACTCCACAACACCTAATGGTTTACTCTACATTTTTATATATTGTTCATCAAAAATTTTTAATTTATCCTTCAATGTTGAATTATAATGACTAAAATTGGTATTAGAGCAATGGCGACTCTACATTGAACCAAATGAGATCCTTTGACCCCACTATTTTTTAATTTCCTGCCACAAATTACCACTAAAATTTAATATGACACCATTAAATTTAAAGATAGGAATTCATATATATTTTTAGAATCAATAATTTTTTTAAGTAAACAGTCATATTCTAGGGAAGAATTTTTACAAAGTACTACTCATATTGTATAGGACTCCATTGAGTTTCGATGCTGGATTCGTCACTGTACTAGAGTCACTATACTTGATTAGTGAAGATTATCTATATATTAATTGAATGAATTGAAGCTAAATTTTTAATGTGTGACGAATTCAACTGATGAATTTGTTATTTGAGTGATATATGATTTGCTATTTAATTCTAACTTTTCATACGATTTTGCCTTTGAGAACATAGATATCAAAGTGTAACGGATGCTTTCGCTCAGGTGAGTTCACAAATTCATATTTGTTTGTCTAAAAAGTTCCCATTCAAATTTTGGGGACGAAATTTCTTTAACGGGTAGGTACTGTGACGACCCGGAAATTTCTGACCAAATTTAAACTTAATCTTTATATGTCCCGACACGATAAGCAAAGTCAGTAATATTGAAGTCTCAAAAATTTTGAACTGTTTTATATATTCATTTAACATTCAACCATTCCTGACGATTCACGAACTACTATTTGTAAATTAATATGTGTGTGTGTATATATATATATATATATATATATATATATATATATATATATAAATAATTGGAAATATAATTCAAAATACTATATGTTGTTGTTATTAAAAATTAATTATGTAAAATAAAATAAAAATATGATATTATAATAATTATCATTTAAAACGGTGATCCAAAAATGAGTTATATAAGTTATAGGCTTATTAAATATATACTTATGAGCTATTTGTTAAATTTTTAAAACTTTTTATATTTTACCTAGAATTGAGAGGAACAAGTGATGTAATTTTAATTTAATAAATTAATGATCAAATTTTATACCATAATGACCAAAATAAATAAAACTATTTAATTTAAAAATATGGAATTTTTCTGAACACTTTTATCCGCCACTGATTTATCAATGGAGTACGATATTGCAGTCCGTAAAAACTGTCGGTACATAAGACAACAAGTAGGCGGCTAAATGAATTCTAATTGATTAAAAGTTACTGTTCCTTAATGTTCCTTGTGCACACTTATTCTAACTAATTCAATTAGTATATATATTTTATTATATTTATTATGTGTATATATATAATATATATGTATGAATTAGTCATCACCCTTCAACATTTTAAACCACCGAGAACCTCATCACCTTATTTTTTTTTCTTTTCTTCAACCTTTGGCTATCCACAACACCGGCCACCACCGTACAACCATCCTAAACCACCATCACCGTGAGCACAAATCAAACCACCACCATCGAACCATTTTTGTTTTGTTTTGTTTGTTTGAATTTCTGTTTTGGTTATAAGCCAACCCATCAAGCTCCACCACCACTCTTGATCACAACCATCCACACAACACACCACAAACCCACTTTAAATCATATTACTACTTCTTAATATTTTCTGTCGAACTCCATATATAAACACCACTTTCCATTCGATCACCACCACACGAAACCATTTGATTACCACCTTATCAACACCATTATCAAACACCCTTTTGTGGTTATGAGCAGTTTTCTAGTTGAAGAAACACCACCACCTTCATACTTGCAAACCACCATCGACTTCATCAAAACCCAACGCTATCAATTACCAAACCTCCGTCACCTTGATCCCAATCGAATACCATCATATCATTCTGTCTTCGTTTTCGATCAAACCTCTCAATACCCACTTGTTTGCTTCTGTTCCTGTCTGAATACAATCACTTTTAGTCCTAACTATTTCTGTTCCTTACAACCCATAACAATACATAAAACTGCTACTTTCGAATCTGTTGATAGAGTTTTCGACCAACAAATAACCCACCACAAACCACCATGAACTCATCTCTCTCTCTCTTCCCTCTCCTCTCTCTATTATTTCTATTTTGTTGCTATTCGAAGCTAGAACCTGTTGCATCATAAACTACTATCAATCCGGTCTTCTTCTGCTAATATACAATAGGGGAAACACCTTGATAAAAAAAATATTAAATAGAGAAAAAGATGGAACAAGCAGTATACGTGTGTATGTATACCATTCCAACTGTAGGCTACCAATCAGTCTATATAAATTGATAATTCACGGATAGTAGTCAATGAGCTGTACGGCACTAAGGAAACCCTTTTCATTTTTTTTTATCGGGAGAATTATTACTCCATTGTATATTTATCAAATCATGGTTAATGGACTGATTGATTTGGGCCTTAGAATTGGGCTATATTTTTTTCTGGTTGCCTTCGAGACCCATTTTGGAACTGTGGAAACGAGTTACACAAATGATGATGAAAATAGACTGTAAGGATATGAATATAATGATGGTACGTATGATGATTAAGATAGACGATGTCGGATGAATAGGTTAGGATTATGATAACGATGATGATAATAAGGATTATGATTAAGTGATAAAAGATGATGATGCCATAGATCGGTTATATTGACAATGATGATGGAAGAAGATCGTTTAGTTAATGATGATCACGATCGGTTAAGATATTGGTGATCATTATTGATGATAGTGAGGTTATGATTTATGTTGATGAATCGAAGACGTTTAGGTTGTTATCAGGTTAGCGGGACGTCGCGGGTTCAAACCCGGACTTGGGCATTTTTTTAGGACTACTTGTTTGAGGTAGTTTACTTATTACTCATTATTAGTATTATTATTATTATTATTATTATTATTATTATTATTATTATTATTATTATTATTACTACTACTATTGTTATGATCGTTAACATTAAAATTAATATTTTAATTGAAATTATAACTATCATTACTATTATTATCATTATTACTATCATTATTATTATTTTCATTAACATGATTTTTATATATAATTTTATTATTTTATTATCACTATTATTATCATTAGTATTATTATTATTATTATTACAGTATTTTTATTTTTACTACAAACATAATAACATTATTATATAAATATTACATATAATAAATTACTGATTTTTGATATAATACCAACTACAAATATATATATATATATATATATATATATATATATATATATATATATATATATATATATATATATATATATACATATATATATATACATATATATATATATATATATATATATATATATATATTGTAATATAATTATATATATTAATATTGATTATTTACAAAATAACTATATATAAAATATAACTGAAGATATAAAATATAAATAAAGTATATATATATTTATATAACTACAACACTTAATATATATAAATATTATGTAGGAGGAATTATGTGATTATATGTGTTAATATATATACTTGATATAAGTTCGTGAATCCAAGGTCAACCATGCATTGTTCAGTATCGTCGTATGAATATTTTTACTACAAAATATTGTATTGTGAGTTCATTTGCTCCCTTTTACTCTTTACATTTTTGGAACTGAGAATACATGCGCTGATTTTATAACTGCTTTATTAAATGCTTTCGAAATATATTTTGAAATGAGAATACATGAAATGCTTTTATAAATATTTGACGCTATATGACACAAGCAAAACATTTCTCGAATAAATTATTATGCAGATAGAATTTCTGTGAATTAATATTGAATTAGGTGGACATGATAATTGCCACCAATTGATGTGAATATTTTTCCCTGATTATTATTGCTTGGTAACCTAAGAATTAGAAACGGGTATGACCCTAATTCACGCGAATCCTAAAGGTAGCTACCGGGTTTAACACCCCCACCCAGGATGTTCACTAGACGGAAGGGCTAGTGGGCGTGGTGTTTAGTACTTCGAAGTTTATATATTATACAGATGAGATGTTCTGTTTTGGGGATATTATTTATGCGCATTATATGTTAAGGTCGGTTACCAAGTCGAGCAATGAAAGTAAAGTGAATGTTATGTATCGAGAGAATGATTTTTATACACAAGTTATGTGTATTATTTTTGTACATGAGATATGTGATCGGTTATAAAAATTGTGAGGCAACCTACGGGGGAGAAAAGGATATGAACCTACTCTGCCAAGCATTATGAAAAATGGTTTAGTATACGAGATATGTGTACTGTATTTAAATCTTGTGGTCTATTAAAATGATGAATTTTATTGTTTATGACAAACCTATGAATTCACCAACCTTTTTGGTTGACACTTGAAAGCATGTTTATTCTCAGGTATGAAAGAAATCTTCCGCTGTGCATTTGCTCATTTTAGAGATATTACTTGGAGTCATTCATGACATATTTCAAAAGACGTTGCATTTGAGTCGTTGGGTTCAACAAGAATATTATTAAGTCAATTAGAGTTGGATGTATTGTGAAGTGGTATGCATGCTATAATGACCCTGGATTTTCCACCGTTTAATTAATAATATTTATTATTAATGCTTGTGTTTAATGAATGTATTTTTATACATTTACTTGTTACCGTACTTGACTTTACATGCCCGACTCGTCTTTGTGACACACGTACTTTTAACGAATAATATTTTCAAATATTATTTACATTCATGATTATTTATTATTAATCATTTTTAATTAATTAAGATTATTAGTTAATTACTTGGGCTTTATTTATTTAATTGCATACTTACTTGGACTTGGGCTTTTATTATTTGATATGGACTTTGAAGCCCACCCTACTTCCTTAATGGACTAGTTAGCCCATCATTAAGCTAATGAATTATTAAGATTAAGAACATGGATTAATTAGTCATAAGGAATCTAGTTACTCGTATACTTGCACCATTTTCCAACACCATTTAACTTTAATACCATTTCAAGCTAACACCATTCTCCCATGTAAGAAAGTTAAAGACTTGACTTACCCCATTTGGCTCTTGAAACCGTCCACTTTAGGTGGCATGGGGAGTTCCATTTTTCAAATTTTTGTTACATATTTACAAGTGTTACTACTTCATTTCTCACACACACAAAAATACTTACAACTTTCTCTCATCTTTTCTCTCCTTTCGTGTAAGTAACATGAACTATTTCTTCTCCTTTCTTTGCTTTAAAAAACCAAAATATATACATACATCATCATCATCAAATTACTTCTTACTTGTTTAGTTACTTGTTGTTGTTTGTAATAGTTAAAGATCAAGTTATCTAGCTTGAATCTTCATATAATCTTGGTTACTTTCATCTTATGTTGTAAAGAACCAAGAACAAGAACCTAAACTTTCTAGTTTATGGTTCACCACTTAATGTTTTAAAAGATTTAAAGTTCATAAGTTTCATATTCATACTTGTGTTCATGTTTGTAGACTTAAATCCTAAGATTCAAACTTTGATTTGAATCTTCCTAAGTATGAAACAAAACATGAACATAGTACTTGAACTTTAGTCTTTTGTAAGTACTTTAAAGTTTGTGATATTGTTATTTTGCTCAAGTGTTACTAGTTAATCTTGATCTCATTTTTCTTGAACCAAAGTTAACTTTGTAAGTTCAAGAACATGGAAGTATAACTTTCTAGTTATAACTTCATATACTTATGTTGGATCTAAGTTTATATAGCTTATGGTCTTCTAATTTTGTTGTAAATAAGAGCTTACAAGCTTACATACATTTTTCAAGTTGAAAATCTATGTTTCATAACTTATGGTTTCATTAAAGTGTAGATCCAAGTTTTGTAACTTAGGATCTAACTTAAGAACACTAGATCTAGACTTTCTAGTCTAGGATCTTTAAGATCTAGCTAAGATCTAAGTTCTACAACTTATGATCTTGATTATTTAGTTTACTTTCAAGTTTATAACTTTATATTATTATTAGAACTCTTGTATGTGTCGGATCTAAGATCTTGATGTAACTTTGGTTCATCAAACTACATACAACTCTTAAGTGAGTTGTGCTACATATCTTAGACTTACACTAGTGTTATGATAGTCAAACCTTGGTTAAGATGACGCAAACTCATCAACGAGTTGTACACTTGAAGCTATACGCATCAAGGATGAGAACCGTGATGAGCATCAAGCACCAAGAACCCACCAGAATGCCTTTCTTACTGTTTATGGAACTGATCAAACTACCTGGGCTATTGGAAAGTTGATTTTCAGTTATTTCGGTTCGAGTAGATGATTTTCCGTTTAGACCTCGTCTTAATCCGAATTACAGTTTAGGATCTATGGCCTCCCGAAAGTCACTACACCCTATTAACGTTGTGCTGAAATTTCTAACCTACTCGCACTTAAACTGTCACCACGGTCAAACGAAGACGAGTTTGGTTTTGGAAATTGGTCAGTACCTAGGGAACTCATATACGGAGCCATGGCCACTAGTCTCACCTCATTTCAGTTTGTATAGAGGTCTTGGTGCTGAACGAAGTCAGCCTTTGTTTTAAACCCTAGTCTTGACTTAACACTTACTTTACACTTTTCGTTTAATGATGAATGATGATGGTACTTAAGACCTAATTTACATACATTTAAACCTTTGGGAACGATTTACTGACTTAGCACTTTTGACTTAGGTTGAGGACCTTCCGGACCAACCACTTGCTTACTATTTTCCCGCGTATCGACTTTACTACTACTTTTCACTGTGAGTTATAGCATCCCTTTTTACTTTAACTATTTTGGGAACTGAGAATACATGCGCATTTTACGTTTTACATACTAGGAACAAGTACTTAAACTTATTATATGTGTGGGTTATACAACGGCATAAACTTTCCCCTTAGCTCGGTAACGTTTAGTCATTGGTCTTTGAACCGGTGAACACGAATCTTAGATATGGATCCATAGGGTTTGACATCCCCACTCGGGCTAGTAGCGCTAGCATTTAATGGGTGTTTAATACTTCGTAAACATACGCACTCGCCAAGTGTACTTTTAGGGGGTGATAAACTTTAAGTTAGTTACCAAGTGCCCACGGTTAAACATATACTTTATCATACTGTTTTGAAACGCTGTTTGCAGCACTAAAATCTCGTGGCCTACATTACATTACTGTTATACTTAAACTATAGCTCACCAACCTTTGTGTTGACGTTTTTAAGCATGTTTTTCTCAGGTGCTTAAGGTTTGTTTGCTTCCGCAGTACTAGTCATGCTTTGTAGACACCCGCTGCGCTTAATAGAGATGTCACCGCATGAAACGTTTATTTTGCATTCAAACTATACTACTTTTGAAACGATGTATTTGTAATGACCTATGGGTCACGTACTATTATTGCTTGCTATTCGTAGAAGCATACTTTCGGATGTTAAACATTTGACGTTGGTTAAAACGTTACCTTTATTCATGAATGCAAACTTCTTTTGAAACAGCATATAGTATTGACCTTGTAATGATCCTGTTGTTGATGATTCATACACGATGGTTTTGTACTGGGCATCACATTTGGTATCAGAGCATTGGTTGTAGGGAATTAGGTTGCATTAGTGAGTCAAGACCCGACCGAGTAGGATTCACTAATATGACTAATCTACAACTTGCTAGTTTACTTGTTTCTGCGGAACTTGCTGCATGCTGCTGCTTACTTTTACTGCTATATGCCGTATGCTACTACATGATTTCACTACTGCATGCTACTATCTGCTTTCGATTGCATGATACTTGTCGTTATTGCCATGCTACTTACTGCTATAGATGATCTAGACTGTCATAGTTACTTTGCCTAATACGTACTTGCTTTATGACTTACTGACATGAAAAAAGTTATTTTTCCTTGTTCAGATGTCGGATGCCCCGCCCACTATCATTCACTTGGAGAGCGACTCGGACTCATCGGCCACCTCACCTACCGTTGTTGCTGACTCGATCCCGTCATCTACACCTTCCAGCGACTCCGGCGATTCATCCTCTGGAGCTAGTAGCCATGCGCCCTGCCCAGTGATCACCTCTGACAGAGCCGAGGACCTACAGGAGATTCCAGCTCCACTTGCCCCAGGACCCTCGGAGCCATAGCACCATTCCGGTGGTGCTGTGATTCCCGCGGAACTTGGGGAAGGTCCAGTCCGTAATGAGCATAAGCATTGGTGTCGACACCTTCCTGATGGACGTTTAGTGCCGATCCCGCCCTTCAGATACCAGCTGATGATGTCCGCCCGAGGAGAGCCACCCATGCATCCACCCCCAGCCGATTTAGACGACCCTTCATCCGATGACTCATCCTCCGATGACTCCAGTGACAAGGATTCTGATGAGGACCCTGATGAGGCACCCGTGCAGCCACCCTCCACCCCGCCGAAGTAGCGGTACTGTTTCGATGGTACCGTTATTCCAGGGATTAATGGAGGTCGACCATTCGTTAACGCACATGGACTGAGGACTAGAGTTACCGCCCGTAAGCGGCTTGTGCCGTATCCGACTGATCCCTTCATCCGTAAGCCTTACCGCTATGCAGCATCTACATCTGGTGCCGGACCATCTGCACCACCCGCATCACCAGCACCACCTGTACCGACAGCACCGCCTGCCCCACCATCTCCCTCTATCGAGGAACTGACGAGGGAAGTGGAGATCCTCCGTGCTCGGGTCACTGAGCTCGAGGACCAGATGTCCCACATAATGGACATCCTTCACCCACCGTCACCGTAGGACATTTGTAGTAGATTTCATTATGTAATCTCGTTTGTAGTATTATGCTTTACTTATGTATTGTACGTACCTATGCGGATGTATGCAACTTATTATTAATGAATGGAACTTTGTGTTGTTTAATCTTTGTACGGTGTTCTATTTATGTTACATTGTGATGATTTTGTGGTATCTGAATCTATTTGCGTTACTTAATAAACATGTGATGTGTTGATTCCATGTTGGTTACCATATACTGTATTATTATTTATTGAATACTGGATTTTGACTTGAGTAAAGAAAAAATTTAGAACATCAATGGCCAACAGAAGATCAACGCCAACCGCAGCACAGATCGAGGAAATGATCAATGAACGAGTCGCCGCAGCGTTAGCGGAAATGAACCCCCAAGATCCACCGCCACCGGTTATCCAGCCCATTCATAATGGGTACACAGACAAAGAGTTTCAAAGCTGCAAGCCCCAAAACTTTAGTGGAACTGAGGGGCCAGTTGGTCTCACTAGGTGGTTTGAGAAATTAGAATCTGTGTTTCGAGTTAGTAACTGCTCAGAGGCGAACAAAACTAAGTATGCTTCATGTACGCTATCAGACGGCGCACTAACTTGGTGGAACATACTGGCTCAAGCAAAGGGTATTGATGAGGCGTATGCTACCCCATGAGAGGAATTCAAGGGGGCCATGATTGAGGAATATTGCCCTAGGATAGAGATCCAGAAAATGGAGATTGAGTTTATGCAGTTGAAGGTTGTGGGAAACGATCTCGATGGTTACAACCGTAGGTATCTAGAATTAGCCCTGATGTGTCCTACCATGGTTACCCCGGAGTTTAAGCGTATGGAAAGGTACTTGTGGGGACTTCCTAAGTCCTTTAAGGGAAATGTCACCTCGTCTAAGCCACCCAATGTCCCGGAAGCAATGCGCATGACGCATACCTTAATGAACCAAATCATCATCGATGAACAGGAAAAGGCAAAATCCGAAGCGGGTAGTAGTGATAAACGTAAGTGGGACAACAACAAGGGGAGAGCCTATGATCAAACCCCCGCTAAGAGGCACAACAACGGTGGAAATCCCAATCCGAACACCAACTCGAACCCTAACTATAAGGGCAGTCTGCCACAGTGCAAGAAGTGCTACAAGCATCATACCAGGTACTGTAACGTTGTTTGTGAAAAATGCAAAAAGACCGAACATATTGGCAGAGACTGCAATATCACCACCATGACTGGGAAGCCGAACCCCAATGGACCGAGAAAGAGCTATGAATGCGGACAAATAGGCCACTTCAGAAATGAGTGTCCCAACAAGCGAAAGGACGGCAGACCACCACGTGGACGAGCTTTCAATGTAAATGCAAGGGATGCTCGTGAAAACCCCGACTTGGTCACAGGTATATTCACTATCAACAATCTATTAGCTTCTGTCCTATTTGATACTGGTGCCGATAAAAGTTATGTATGTAGACACTTTTGCTCTAAGATAAATTGGTCGTTAGTTCCTTTAAAGGATTAGAGGTAGCCAATGGAAAACTTGAGAAAGTTGACCAAATTAGCCGAGGAGCTATTATCAACATAGCTGGTGTGGATTTCGAGATTGACTTGATACCCATTAAGTTGGGAAGCTTTGATGTTATTGTCAGTATGGACTGGTTGACCAAGATAAGGGCCGACATTATCTGTGGATATAAAGCTCATCGTATACCGCACGGAGACGGTGAGCCACTAATTATTTACGGAGAGAGATGTAGCTCGAAACTAAATCTCATTAGTTGCATGAAAGCCAAAAGATCATGAAGAAAGGACGTCTTGCTGTCTTAACACATGTGAAAATGTTAGAAACTGAGGTGAAGAGCGTGGATGACGTACGAATTGTGAACGAATTTCCCGATGTCTTTCTGGAAGAATTGCCTGGATTACCGTCACCGAGAGCAGTAGAGTTTCAGATCGATTTAGTGCCAGGAGCTGTACCTGTAGCTCGCGCACCTTATCGACTCGCACCTTCCGAAATGCAAGAGTTGCAGAGCCAATTACAAGAACTTCTAGACCGTAGATTTATCCAACCAAGTTTCTCGCCTTGGGGCGTACCTGTTTTGTTTGTGAAGAAGAAGGATGGATCATTCCGCATGTGTATCGACTACTGTGAACTCTAAAAATTGACGATCAAGATCGGTATCCTCTCCCCCGAATTGACGATCTTTTTGATCAACTACAAGGATCAATCGTTTACTCTAAGATCGATTTGTGATCCGGTTATCACCAGTTGAGGGTGAAGCAGAGTGATGTGATGAAAACTGTATTCAGAACCCGTTACGGTCATTATGAGTTTCTCGTGATGCCATTCGGTTTAACCAACGCACCTGCCATATTCATGGACCTCATGAATCGTGTATGCAAGCCATACCTGGATAAGTTCGTTATCGTCTTCATAGATGATATCCTTATCTACTCCAAAAGCAAAGAAGAACATGAACAACATCTTCGTCTAGTGTTGGAACTCTTGAGACAAGAGCAACTTTATGCCAAATTCTCCAAGTGTGAGTTTTGGTTGAAGGAAGTCCAATTTCTGGGTCACGTTGTGAGTGATCAAGGTATCAAGGTTGATCCCGCAAAGATCGAAGCTATCAGCAAGTGGGAAACCCCCACTACTTCGACGCATATCCGCCAATTTTTAGGCCTCGCCGGTTAATACCGAAGATTTATTGAAGGTTTCTCTCTGATTGCACGTCCTTTGACCGCACTAACTCACAAAGGGAAGAAGTTCATTTGGGAACCCGAACAGGAATCAGCATTTCAAACCTTGAAGAAGAAGTTAACCACCGCACCTATCTTATCACTTCCTGAAGGCAGTGACGATTTCGTCGTTTATTGCGATGCTTCGAAAAGTGATTTTGGTTGTGTACTGATGCAACACACAAAGGTTATCGCTTATGCCACCCGACAACTGAAGATTCATGAGCGAAACTACACTACACATGATCTCGATCTTGGAGCCGTTGTCTTTGCATTAAAGCTGTGGAGACACTATCTTTATGGAACTAAGAGCACTATTTTCACCGATCATAAAAGCCTCCAACACATCTTCGATCAGAAGCAACTGAATATGAGACAGCGTCGATGGATCGAGACACTGAACGACTATGATTGTGAACTTCGTTATCACCCTGGCAAGGCCAATGTTGTAGCTGACACTTTGAGCCGAAAGGAGAGGATGGCACCTCTTTGTGTTCGGGAACTGAACATCACCATTCATTCGAACCTCAATAGCCAGATCCGAGCAGCCCAAGATGAGGCTCTCAAGGAAAAGAATATATCTCACAAATACTTGAACATCCTCGTTTCTCGATTCGAAGTTAAGGAAACTGGACTCCGATGCTATGCCGGAAGAATTTGGGTACCTCGTTATGGAGATCTACGGAGCCTTATATTAGATGAAGCCCACAAGTCGAGATATTCGATTCATCCAGGAGCTAGCAAAATGTACCACGGTCTTAAGGAACAGTACTGGTGGCCTAATCTTAAGAAGGACGTTGCAACTTATCTTGGTAAGTGTTTGACTTGTTCGAAAGTTAAGGCCGAACATCAGAGGCCTTCTGGGTTACTTCAACAACTGGAAATCCCGCAATGGAAGTAGGAAAGGATAACAATGGATTTCATTACCAAGCTACCAAAGACGGTGGGCGGATACTATACCATCTGGGTTATTGTTGACCGTCTTACTAAATCTGCACACTTCTTAGCCATGAAGGAAACGGATACGATGGAAAGACTCGCTCAACTATACATAAAAGAGGTTGTATCTCGTCATGGTGTGCCTTTATCGATCATCTCATATCGCGATCCCCGTTTTGCTTCCAGATTTTGGCGTTCTTTGCAAGAAGCCTTGGGGACCCGTCTCGACATGAGTACTGCGTATCACCCACAGATCGACGGACAAATCGAACGCACGATTTAGACTTTGGAGGACATGTTGCGTGCTTGTGTCATTGATTTTGAAAAGGCTTGGGAAAGGCATTTACCGCTAGCCGAATTCTCTTACAACAACAGTTATCATTCGAGTATTAATGCCGCACCTTTTGAAGCGTTGTATGACCGCAAGTGCCGATCTCCTATTTGTTGGGCCGAAGTAGGCGAAACGCAAATCACCGGACCCGAGATAGTCCATGAAACAACTGAGAAGATTGTCCAAATTAAAGCGAGACTCAAGACGGACCGTGATCGCCAAAAGAGTTATGCCGACCTTAAACGTAAAGACTTTGAATTCAACGTGGGTGACCGTGTAATGTTGAAGGTCGCACCTTGGAAAGGTGTGATCCGTTTTGGAAAACGTGGGAAGTTAAACCCGCGATACATTGGTCCTTTTGAAATCTTGGAACGTGTTGGACCCGTTGCTTACCGTTTGGATCTTCCAACTCAATTGAGCTCAGTTCATCCTACCTTTCATGTATTGAATTTGAAGAAGTGTCTTGCCGAACCGGAACATGTCATACCATTGGAGGAACTTACGATAGATGACAAACTCCACTTCGTGGAAGAGCCTGTCGAAATTATGGACCGTGAGGTCAAAACTTTGAAACACAACAAGATTCCGATCGTCCGAGTACGATGGAATGCCAAACGAGGACCTGAGTTTACCTGGGAACGAGAGGATCAAATGATGCAGAAGTATCCTCACCTTTTCCCGACTCCTCCATCTACCACAGCTTAAAATTTCGGGATGAAATTTTCTTTAACAGGTGGGTAATGTAACAACCCTGGATTTTCCAACGTTTAATTAATAATATTTATTATTAATGCTTGTGTTTAATGAATGTATTTTTATACATTTACTTGTTACCGTACTTGACTTTACATGCTCGACTCGTATTTGTGACACACGTACTTTTAACGAATAATATTTTCGAATATTATTTACATTCATGATTATTTATTATTAATCATTTTTAATTAACTAAGATTAGTAGTTAATTACTTGGGCTTTATTTATTTAATTGCATACTTACTTGGACTTGGGCTTTTATTATTTGATATGGACTTGGAAGCCCACCCTACTTCCTTAATGGACTAGTTAGCCCATCATTAAGCTAATGGATTATTAAGATTAAGAACATGGATTAATTAGTCATAAGGAATCTAGTTACTTGTATACTTACACCATTTTCCAACACCATTTAACTTTAATACCATTTCAAGCTAACACCATTCTCCCATGTAAGAAAGTTGAAGACTTGACTTGCCCCATTTGGCTCTTGAAACCGTCCACTTTAGGTGGCATGGGGAGTTCCATTTTTCAAATTTTTGTTACATATTTACAAGTGTTACTACTTCATTTCTCACACACACAAAAATACTTACAACTTTCTCTCATCTTTTCTCTCCTTTCTTGTAAGTAACATGAACTTTTTCTTCTCCTTTCTTTGCTTTAAAAACCGAAATATATACATACATCATCATCATCAAATTACTTCTTACTTGTTTAGTTACTTGTTGTTGTTTGTAGTAGTTAAAGATCAAGTTATCTAGCTTGAATCTTCATATAATCTTGGTTACTTTCATCTTATGTTGTAAAGAAACAAGAACAAGAACCTAAACTTTCTAGTTTATGGTTTAACACTTATTGTTTTAAAATATTTAAAGTTCATAAGTTTCATATTCATACTTGTGTTCATGTTTGTAGACTTAAATCCTAAGATTCAAACTTTGATTTGAATCTTCCTAAGTATGAAACAAAACATGAACATAATACTTGTACTTTAGTCTTTTGTAAGTACTTTAAAGTTTGTGATGTTGTTATTTTGGTCAAGTGTTACTAGTTAATCTTGATCTCATTTTTCTTGAACCAAAGTTAACTTTGTAAGTTCAAGAACATGGAAGTATAACTTTCTAGTTATAACTTCATATACTTATGTTGGACCTAAGTTTATATAGCTTATAGTCTTCTAATTTTTTTGTAAATAAGAGCTTACAAGCTTACATATATTTTTCAAGTTGAAAATCTAAGTTTCATAACTTATGGTTTCATTAAAGTGTAGATCCAAGTTTTGTAACTTAGGATCTAACTTAAGAACACTAGATCTAGACTTTCTAGTCTAGGATCTTTAAGATCTAGCTAAGATCTAAGTTCTACAACTTATAATCTTGATTATTTAGTTTACTTTCAAGTATATAACTTTATATTATTATTAGAACTCTTGTATGTGTCGGATCTAAGATCTTGATGTAACTTTGGTTCATCAAACTACATACAACTCTTAAGTGAGTTGTGCTACATATCTTAGACTTACACTAGTGTTATGATGGTCAAACCTTGGTTAATATGACGTAAACCCATCAATGAGTTGTACACTTGAAGCTATACGCATCAAGGATGAGAACCGTGATGAGCATCAAGCACCAAGAACCCATCGGAATGCCTTTCTTACTGTTTCTGGAACTGATCAGACTACCTGGGCTACTGGAAAGTTAATTTTCAGGTATTTTGGTTCGATTAGATGATTTTCCATTTAGACCTCGTCTTAATCCGAAATACGGTTTAGGATCTATGGCCTCCCGAAAGTCACTACACCCTATTAACGTTGTGCTGAAATTTCTGACCTACTCGAACTTAAACCGTCACCACGGTCAAACGAAGACGAGTTTATTTCTGGAAATTGGTCAGTACTTAGGGGACTCATATACAGAGCCATGGACACTGGTCTCACCTCATTTCAGTTTGTATAGAGGTCGTGGTGACTGAACGAAATCAGCCTTTGTTTTAAACCCTAGTCTTGACTTAAAACTTACTTTACACTTTTTGTTTAATGATGAATGATGATGGTACTTAAGACCTAATTTACATACATTTAAACCTTTGGGAACGATTTACTGACTTAGCACTTTTGACTTAGGTTGAGGACCTTCCGGACCAACCACTTGCTTACTATTTTCCCGCGTATCGACTTTACTACTACTTTTCACTGTGAGTTATAGCATCCCTTTTTACTTTAACTATTTTGGGAATTGAGAATACATGCGCATTTTACGTTTTACATACTAGGCACAAGTACTTAAACTTATTATATGTGTGGGTTATACAACGGCATAAACTTTCCCCTTAACTCGGTAACGTTTAGTCATTGGTCTTTGAACCGGTGAACGCGAATCTTAGATATGGATCCATAGGGTTTGACATCCCCACTCGGGCTAGTAGCGCTAGCATTTAACGGGTGTTTAATACGTCGTAAACATACGCACTCGCCAAGTGTACTTTTAGCGGGTGATAAACGTTAAGTTAGTTACCAAGTGCCCACGGTTAAACATATACTTTATCATACTGTTTTGAAACGCTGTTTGTAGCACTAAAATCTCGTGGCCTACATTACATTACTGTTATACTTAAACTATAGCTCACCAACCTTTATGTTGACGTTTTTAAGCATGTTTTCTCAGGTGCTTAAGGTTTGCTTGCTTCCGCTGTACTAGACATGCTTTGTAGACACCCGCTGCGCTTAATAGAGATGTCACCGCATGAAACGTTTATTTTGCATTCAAAATATATTACTTTTGAAACGATGTATTTGTAATGACCAATGGGTCACGTACTATTATTGCTTGCTATTCGTAGAAGCATACTTTCGGATGTTAAATATTTGACGTTGGTTAAAACGTTACCTTTATTCATGAATGCAAACTTCTTTTGAAATAGCATATAGTATTAACCTTGTAATGATCCTGTTGTTGATGATTCGTACACGATGGTTTTGTACGGGGCATCACACATGCCGTCAACGTTCGATGTAAAGAAAGTTTGTCTTTTAAAAACGAATGCAATGTTTGTAAAATGTATCATAGAGAGGTAAAATACCTCGCGATGTAATCATATGTTATTGTATTCATCCTTATGGATTAGGACGGGTCGTCTCATGTGGTATCAGAGCGGTGGTCTTAGCGAACCAGGTCTTGCATTAGTGTGTCTAACTGATAGTTGTTTAGATGCATTAGTGGGTCTGGACTTCGACCGTGTCTGCATGTTAAAAATTTTGCTTATCATTTCGTGTCGAAAATTACTTGCTTATCATCCTTAAAGTCTAGACACATCTTACTGCCTCTATTGCATAGATAGTGTATAGATAAAATCATATCTTAGTATATCTGTTACTGTTACCTTTGCCTGACAGCTTTCGAAATTTTCTCCGTTATCTACGAAATCTTTATGCTATATATAAGTGTTCTATGTAATTAGAATACCACCCGATAGCCGAAAATCATTTCATACCGAAAAACCCTTTACTCAATCGTACGAAATGGAACTCACAACTAGTTCAAATCCCTCAAATTCCGATAAGCTATTCCGATAGTTATTCCGATATGGATATTCACCTAAGCTCAGAAAGCAGTGTAACCGGAATGGATCAACCAATTAGCCATCACCTATTTTGGATGAAATGGGGATGGGTTCGTATTCGACTAAACCAATGGAGACAAGAATAAAGCGATCCTTTCCATCCATCGACTTTCCCTCTTGGCGAAGAAACTGAAGCACTTACTGGCGAACCTGTTCGAAACAACATTTTCTCTCTCATTTCCAGAGTATCTCGCCACGTCTATATCATAACTCAGATTCTAAACCTTATTTGTTCGGTCGTTCCTACCGACAATCATCCCGGAGTAATAAGTCAACGAGCTTCGCTCCCGAGTTGTAGCCTTGGAAAATATGGTACAAAACGTACCAGCTTCAACAACATCACCGGCACCAACAGTACCACCAACATCAATACCAGTACCACCAACAACAACATCCACATCACATGCCTCAACATCTCATTCGGTACCTCGAATATAATCATCGTTCTACATGATGTTCTACATCATTTATCTTCGTTTGACATGGCGATTATGTAATCTCTAATGTTTTAGAGATTATATATTCTTGTTCTAACGGTAAAGCTATAGTGACCCTAAATTTTCCATGATTATATATTAAATGAAAACTATACTTGCATGATTAAATATTTCCAACATGTTAAGCAATCAAACTTATTAAGACTTGATTAATTGAAATGAGTTTATGTAGACAATTGACCACCCCGTTTGCCTGATGATTCACGAATGTCATAACTTGTGATAATTATATAATCGTTTTATTTTTTTATGATGTAAGTTTTTATTTTTTATATATATATATATATATATATATATATATATATATATATATATATATATATAAGAAATACAATTAAATCAAAGATGTACAACTAAAACACTATTTGCTACAGTAAAACACTATTTGCTACAGTAAATTTTTGCTTGCTACAGTAAAATACTATTTGCTACAATAATACTATTTACTCGTATTCAATCTGTATTCATACTCGTACAATACATAACTTCTAAATGTATATACTATTGGTATATACACTTCAATGATCTGCTTTTAGCAGCCTTAATGAGTCACCTAAACATGTGGGAACCATCATTTGGCAACTAGCATGAAATATCTAACAAAAATACAAACTAATGGAACCTTATATTCAAGGGTAGGATCACATTTTTCTTCACCAACCATAACACTCTCATTTTTCAACTTTCATGCATCAAACTTATCTCTCTCAAGTTCTCTCTTGGTGTTCTAAGTGTTCTTCATCATCTTCAACAAAATCTAGCTCAATCTAGTTCATAAATCCTAACCTAGATCAACTTTCAAAACAACTACTCAAGTAAACTTCAAGAACACTTTCAAGTTTGCAAGTCTACTTTCAAGCTTTCTAATCCATTCTAAGTAATCATCTAAGATCAAGAAACCTCTATTATTTACAGTAGGTTATCATTCTAATTCAAGGTAATACTCATATTTCAACTTTGATTCAATTTCTATAACAATGACAATCTTAATTCGAGTAGGAATCTTACTTGAATTTGTTTTCGTGTCATGATTCTACTTCAAGAACTTTCAAGCCATCCAAGATACTTTGAAGCTAAATCATTTCTTGTCACTTCCAGTAGGTTTACCTACTAAACTTGAGGTAGTAATGATGTTCATAACATCATTCGATTCATATATATATATATATATATATATATATATATATATATATATATATATATATATATATATATATATATATATATATATATATATATATATATATATATATATATATATAACTATCTTATTCGAAGATTTAAACTTGTAATAACTAGAACATAGTTTAGTTAATTCTAAACTTGTTCGCAAACAAAGTTAATCCTTCTAACTTGACTTTTAAAATCAACTAAACACATATTCTATATCTATATGATATGCTAACTTAATGATTTAAAACCTGGAAACACGAAGAACACCGTAAAACCGGACATACGCCGTCGTAGTAAAACCGGGGGCTGTTTTGGGTTAGATAATTAAAAACTATGATAAACTTTGATTTAAAAGTTGTCCTTCTGGGAAAATAATTTTCTTATGAACATGAAACTATATCCAAAAATCATGGTTAAACTCAAAGTGGAAGTATGTTTTTCAAAATGGTCATCAAGACGTCGTTCTTTCGACTGAAATGACTACCTCTTACAAAAATGACTTGTAACATGTATTTCTGACTATAAAATTATACTTTTTCTGTTTAGGTTCATGAATTTCAGTTCATTATGAAACCATAGCAACTTGAATCACTCAAAATGGATTTAAAACGAAGAAGTTATGGGTAAAACAAAATTGGATATTTTTGCTTGTTGTAGCTACGTGAAATTTGTAACAAATCTATTCTAACCATAACTTAACTAACTTATATTGTATTATACATGTACTCTAACATATTATGTAACCTTGATAGACCATAGACACGTATACAATGTTTTGACATATCATATCGACTCATCTATATATATTATTTGGAACAACTATAGACACTCTATATGCAGTAATGCTTGAGTTAGCTATACAGGGTTGAGGTTGATTCCAAAATAATATATATACTTTGAGTTGTGGTCGAGTCTGAGACTTGTAGACACTGGGTCGTGGATTGATTCGAGATAATATATATTGATTTATTTCTGCACATCTAACTATGGACAACTAGGTGTAGATTACTAATGTTGGACCGCTAATTTAATAAACTTAAATCATTAAAACGTAATAAAAAAATGTTGTGAATATATTTCGATCATACTTTGATATATATGTATATATTTGTTATAGGTTCGTGAATCGATCCGTGGCCAAGTCTTAAATTCCGACAAGTAAAAATCTGTGAAAGTGAATTATAGTCCTACTTTTAAAATCTAATATTTTTGGGATGAGAATACATGTAGTTTTATAAATGTTTTACAAAATAGACACAAGTACGTGAAACTACATTTTATGGTTGAATGATCGAAATCGAATATGCCCCTTTTAGCTTGGTAGCCTAAGAATTAGGGAACTGGCCCCTAATTGACGCGAATCCTAAAGGTAGATCTACGGGAACTAACAACCCCCATTCTGGAATTTGGAATGCTTTAGTAATTCGAGTTTATCATGTTCGATGAGTGTCCCGGAATGATGGGGATATTCTATATGCATCTTGTTAATGTCGGTTACCAGGTATTCACCATATGAATGATTTTTATCTCTATGCAGTTTGCGAAATGCCTGATATGAGATGGATGTTTATGAAAAGTGAAATCTTGTAGTCTATTATTACAAATTGATATACATATAGGCTAAACATATAACTCACTAACATTTTTGTTGACGTTTTAAGCATGTTTATTCTCAGGTGATTATTAAGAGCTTTCGCTGTTGCATGCTAAATTAAGGACAAGATTTGGAGTTAACATGCTTGTATGATAATGTTTAAAGAAAAACTGCATTCGGAAAATAAATTGTTGTAATATATTATCGTAACCCATTATGTAATGGTCGTATGTAAACGTTGTACTTTAGATTACCATTATTTGGTAATCTACGCTATGTCTTTTAAACCTTTATCGATAAAGTAAAGGTTATGGTTGTTTTAAAAATCGAATGCAGTCTTTGAAAAACGTCTCATATAGAGGTCAAAACCTCGCAACGAAACCAATTAATATAAAACGTTTATAATCGATATGAACGGGACATTTCAAAAGCAAATGAGATTAATATCATATTGACTCATTAAATCCATGATTACATCTAAAGAAAATATATATGTATATATGTTTTCATAAAGATTGTAATTAAAATTTCTTTTGTACAAACTGTTAATGGTGAAAATATTTTAACGGGTAGGTAATACCCGAGGAATATCAAAATTTCACATTAATAAGTTACATTGTACATTCTTCGAATCTGATTCAACAGTTATATACTATCCTACTCACATTCACAGATATACGTATCCAGTTACCACAGAATAACTATTTTCATTCAATTTCATATTTGGATTTTAAATTATCAGAATCCAACAAGTGGCATAATGAAGAAAATATTGGACAAAATAAAATTTGTTAGAAACAAACAAATTAACTATGAGAAATTTTGTTAAGAATCCACGCTAACAAAATCCTAGCTAACTGTTCCTAGCTAACTGTTAATTCTTTATTACATTTATTTATCGGAATTTATTTATCGCAATTTTAATTCTCGCAATTTTATTTATCGTCAATTAATTTTTGTTATTTATTTTACGCACTTTATTTATCGTCATTTAAATACTGTTATTTACGCATTTTAAATATCGGGACACGTATACAAGGTTTTGACATATCATATCAACGCATCTATATATATTATTTGGAATAACCATAGACACTCTATATGCGGTAATGTTCGAGTTAGCTATACAGGGTTGAGGTTGATTCTAAAATAATATATATACTTTGAGTTGTGATCGAGTCTGAGACATGTATACAATGGGTCATGATACGTATTAATTAATTCGAATATTATATATATATAATATATATATGAATTATTGAATTACTAACTATGGACTACCAACATTGGACAATTAAAATAAATTAAAATATTGATTGTAACTTATGAAACTAAATATTTCTTCAAGTTTGCCACTTGACTTTATCTTAAACCTCATTTGTATCTGGACGATTACAATCTGCGTTCAAACCTTTCATGATTCTTGAAAACACCACAATCGAGAGGATGAACCAACCGCACTTCATCTATGGAAGGAAAGAATTATGCATATAGTTATGCACCTGAAAAACTCTTGGAAACTGAGTAAACGTTTAACACGTAGCTGTGCTAATTCCTTTAGCGTTATTATTACCGAAAATAACTTTGCAACTCCTGTCCGAGATAGCCAGTTTTGTCACAGCTCCAGCAAGTCAACTTCGACTTTTCGTTCGAAACAACCTTATTATAACCTTGATATATACGCGTGCTATTTTATTGTTACCGGGGAACCTTTTATATTCCACCATATTACCAACAGATGTACCAGCAACCTCGTTGCTCTTTGGCTTAAATCTCTCCAATAAATCACTATATTTATCTATTGAAGTCTTATCATGACTCATCAGCATCTTGTAATGATAATAACCATACCAAATACCGGGAGGCATCAATCGATAATCTCAAATTTCACAGCGATTCTACGACAACAATTATATATATATATATATATATATATATATATAACTTCTATCTCCTGAATTTACGAACTTCAATTCTGAATTTCTGAAAAGCGCTTTAGCCTATGAATCAGTTTTCTGAGTTTTGAAAAAGCTGATGAAGCAGTGAAAACTGAAGACTGCCTTAACAGTCAAAAGTTTGATGATAAAGAATAGTGTGTTGGCAAAGCTCAGAAAAGTTGGAACTGGAAAACGAATTGAGCAAACCATGAAGGAGACTCTGAACAAATCACAAGGACTAAACTTTTACATAAAGAATCCAGATGATTCTGTTTCTGATGAAATCTTTAGCGAATTGTTCTAAATCATTGTGAATGAATTTCTTCATCACATTTTGATTATAGAATTATAAGATATTATCGTATCTTTCATTATAAATATCCTCGATATTTCTGAAGATATTTTCATAACTATTCTTATCTGAAATCATTTATCTCTTCATGATATCAGTGTTACATCAGAAAAGAAACTATTTTAGTCTCTAAATTCTGAAACCTTCGAGTTTAAAATATGAATATCTTTGAAGTAGTGTTGGGAACTAAAGCATGAGTTAGTATAATATAATGACACTTGATCAACGTGATTATATTACAGTAAGTCATGCTGAGTTTCTAATGGAATGTGATGATTCACAGATCATAACGTCATCATGTGCCATGTTACACGACTCTTACATTCTACATAATCTCTAAATATATCAAGAACATATCTTTCTGATAAGTTCTATCTTTTCTCTTGAATTTTGGTAATTTAACAAATCAAGATCGTGCTATTACAATCTTTTAGAACATTAGCCATGTTCATTCGAAACTCCATACCTACAAATTATGGACCATTATTCGCTTGACTTAAAGTCGAGAAAAGAAAACGAAAGTATGGAACTCTAAAATATAAAGGAAATGAAGAGGGTGGATTTATAATGAAATATCCGACAGAGCAATCGAAACAGATTATCACATTTAACCAAAGAGGATCCTAATTTCCTTAATTTCTGAAGAATCGAATCTTATTACAAAGATTTACTTTAAATCCCCTTGAATTCCGAAAATCCACCGTGACTACGTCAAAAGTTAAATCTCTATTTCAATCTTTTGTGATAGCTTCACTCATACGTTTTGAGTAATCGAATTGTTTCATTCATATTACTCAATAATGATAAAACTCTATTTATCAACTCATATTCGTCATGAAAACATTTTTAGTGTTAGCCATGACGACCTCGATTAAATTTCGGGGACGAAATTTCTTTAACGGTTAGGTACTGTGACTACCCGGAAATTTCTGACCAAATTTAAACTTAATCTTTATATGTACCGACACGATAAGAAAAGTCAGTAATCTTGAAGTCTCAAAATTTTTGAACTGTTTCATATATTCATTTGACATTCGACCATTCCCGACGATTCACGAATCACTATTTGTAAATTAATATGTGTGTGTATATATATATATATATATATATATATATATATATATATATATATATATATATATATATAAATAATTCGAAATATAATTCGAAATATTATATGTTGTTGTTATTAAAAATTAATTATGTAAAATAAAATAAAAATATGATATTATAATAATTATTATTTAAAACATATCTATATATAAATAAAAGTATATTAAAAATACATATTAAAGGATTATAATACTCGTTTGATATTCCGATTGATATTAAGCCAGTTAAATTCAAACTTATATGATTTTGAAATAAACGGTGATCCAAAAATGAGTTATATAAGTTATAGGCTTATTAAATATATACTTATGAGCTATTTGTTAAATTTTTAAAACTTTTTATATTTTACCCAGAATTAAGAGGAACAAGTGATGTAATTTTTATTTAATAAATTAATGATCAAATTTTATACCATAATGACCAAAATAAATAAAACTATTTAATTTAAAAATATGGAATTTTTCTGAACACTTTTATCCGCCACTGATTTATCAACGGAGTACGATATTGCAGTCCGTGAAAACTGTCGGTACATAAGACAACAAGTAGGCGGCTAAATGAATTCTAATTGATTAAAAATTATTGTTCCTTACTGTTCTTTGTGCACACTTATTCTAACTAATTCAATTAGTATATATATTTTATTATATTTATTATGTGTATATATATAATATATATGTATGAATTAGTCATCACCCTTCAACATTTTAAACCACCGAGAACCTCATCACCTTATTTTTTTCTTTTCTTCAACCTTTGGCTATCCACAACACCGGCCACCACCGTACAACCATCCTAAACCACCATCACCGTGAGCACAAATCAAAACCGCCACCATCGAACCATTTTTTTTTTAATTTCTGTTTTGGTTGTAAGCCAACCCATCAAGCACCACCACCACCCTTGATCACAACCATCCACACAACACACCACAAACCCACTTTAAATCATATTACTACTTCTTAATATTTTCTGTCGAACTCCATATATAAACACCACTTTCCATTCGATCACCACCACACGAAACCATTTGATTACCACCTTATCAACACCATTATCAAACACCCTTTTGTGGTTATGAGCAGTTTTCTAGTTGAAGAAACACCACCACCTTCATACTTGAAAACCACCATCGACTTCATCAAAACCCAACGCTATCAATTACCATACCTCCATCACCTTGATTCCAATCGAATACCATCATATCATTCTGTCTCCGTTTTCGATCAAACCTCTCAATACCCACTTGTTTGCTTCTGTTACTGTCTGAATACAATCACTTTTGGTCCTAACTATTTCTGTTCGTTACAACCCATAACAATACATAAAACTGCTACTTTCGAATCTGTTGATAGAGTTTTCGACCAACAAATAACCCACCACAAACCACCATGAACTCGTCTCTCTCTCTCTCCCCTCTTCTCTCTCTATTATTTCTGTTTTGTTGCTATTCGAAGCTAGAACCTGTTCCATCATAAACTACTATCAATCCGGTCTTCTTCTGCTAATATACGATAGGGGAAACACCTTGATAAAAAAACGATTAAATATAGAAAAAGAGGGAACAAGCTGTATACGTGTGTATGTATACCTTTCCAGATGTAGGCTACCAATCAGTCTATATAAATTGATAATTCACAGATAGTAGTCGATGAGCTGTACGGCACTAAGGAAACCCTTTTCATTTTTTTATCGGGAGAATTATTACTCCATTGTATATTTATCAAATCATGGTTAACGGACTGATTGATTTGGGCCTTAGAATTGGGCTAATTTTTTTTTTCTGGTTACCTTCGAGACCCATTTAGGGTCTGTGGAAATGAGTTACACAAATGATGATGAAAATAGACTGTAAGGATATGAATATAAGGATGGTACGTATGATGATTAAGATAGACGATGTAGGATGACTAGGTTAGGATTATGATAACGATGATGATAATAAGGATTTTGATTAAGTGATGAAAGATGATGATGCCATAGATCGGTTATATTGACAGTGATGATGGAAGAAGATTGTTTAGTTAATGATGATGACGATCGGTTAAGATATTGACGATCATTATTGATGATCGTGAGGTTATGATTTATGTTGATGAATCGAAGACGTTTAGGTTGTTATCGGGACGTCGCGGGTTCAAACCCGGACTTGGCACTTTTTTTAGGACTACTTCTTTGAGGTAGTTTACTTATTACTCATTATTATTATTATTATTATTATTATTATTATTATTATTATTATTATTATTATTATTATTATTACTACTACTACTATTGTTATTATTATTAACATTAAAATTAATATTTTAATTGAAATTATAACTATCATTATTATTATCATTATTACTATCATTATTATTATTTTCATTAACATGATTTTTATATATAATTTTATTATTTTATTATCACTATTATTATCATTAGTATTATTATTATTATTATTATTATTATTATTATTATTATTATTATTATTATTATTATTATTATTATTATTATTATTATTATTACAGTATTTTTATTTTTACAACAAACATAATAACATTATTATATAAATATTACATAAAACAAATTACTAATTTTTGATATAATACCAACTACAAATATATATATGTAACATCCCGCCTTTTTCCATTTACTTTTCCGTTATACTAATATAAAGTCCGTTATATGTTTATAACATCTCCCGTTGATACGCGTTTTAAATTATCTCGTTTAGGTAATTCCCGCACCCGAACGAAAGTTGAGGGACTAAACTTGACAAGGGATCAAACCCTTGACTAGGTCAAAGGGTCAAACCCCTTTCACCCATTCATTTTCATCTCCATCTCTCTCTTTCTCTCTAGCAAGAACACACACTCAAAACCAAATTCATTCAATCATCATCTAAATTCGATCTAGGAGGCTTACAACAAAATAAATTACATATTCGTGATCCTCTCTTCATCCTCTTCGTTTTGGTACCAACTTCATCTCATTTGGGTAACTTTCTAAAATCACTAGATTTTGTGTTCTTGATGTTTTTAACTTATAAAAGTGTTAATTAGTGTCTATGGCTCAAGTCTAACATGAATATATGATTTATATGCTCGATCTCGTTGTTTTAGTGTAACTAGCATGAACTTGAATTTTGGTGTGTTGTTCTTGAATTTTGGATGATCATATGTTGTTAGATGTTAAAAGTTGATGTTTTAATTGTGTTACTAGCATCACTAGCTTCAATTTGATGTGTAGGTTGCCTTAGAAAACTTCATGAACTTGATTATTGATTTTGGTGAATTTGGGTTAGGGTTTGATGAACTTGAAATGGACTTTTGATGCATTGAATGCCATGGATTATTATTGGTAAGTGTTTAGTTGGATTGTATGCTTGATTACCTTCGAAACGGCATATCATTCATGTAAATTGGTTGCCCGAATCATTGAATTGCATTTATGAACTTGTATGCGGTTAATGTTAAGCATTAGATGCGGTTTTGGTTGTTGTAATAGGTAGATTGATTGATGAAATGTGTTTAGTTGTTTTCCTCGTCAAATTACCTTCCCAACGGTATAAGATACTTGTCTTGATTGTTTGCGGATCATAAATGGTGATTGTTTGAAGTTAGGTTCGTGCATAAAACTTAAAAACTGCCAGAATTCTCTGCACAGGTACCCGCGCGGCGCGCCATATACCCGCGCGGCGCGCCATTTGGGTCTGTCCAACTTGGTCAATTTTTGAATAATGTTTGCTATGCTACGCACCTCCGATTCACATGTAACTTGTTCTAACATGCTCATACATGATTAAAAACCTCAGAAAAATAGTTCGGGACACGACCCGAACGTGTTGACTTTTTCGTTGACTTTGATCGACCGAGGTTTGACTTTTTGTCAAACTTAACCAAATGATTATGCAACCTTCCTAACTTGTTTATATACTTGTATCCTGCATGAAACTTGACAATTTGATTTCACATGCTAAATAATCGAGTCGTAACGAGCCATAGGACTAATTGAACATCCTTGACCTATCGTGTTTACCGTTATTGATACGACCTATTTGTTTAGGTCAAGACTAGCACTATCCTTCACACACGCTATTTTGTGAAGTACTTTTCGTACGTGCACTCAAGGTGAGATCATAGTCCCACTTTTACTCTTTTTGAACTTATATTTGGGATGAGAAAACATAAACGATTCTTTTGAACTAAGTGAACACAAGTACAGGAAAACAAACATTCTACATACGAGTTTAGAACAAAATCCTCAATTCGATTATCATTAGTTACACTTGCCGGGTGTAAGCGAGAACTTATGTTGTATGGATCCATATGGGTTTGACAAACCCTCATTCAAACGGTTCGCTACCGTTTACGAATGAAATATATTTTCGAGAAACAGTGTATGTTCTAGCACTAAGTGATGGGGTTCAATGGAAGGAAATGTTAAGTATTGATAATTGGGTGCTCGTGAAACAAACTTTTGGAATGTATTACTATTACTTCATTGATGCAAATCTTGTGGTTCACGTGTACTTACTTACTTAAACCTATGATTTCACCAACGTTTTCGTTGACAGATTTCTATGTTTTTCTCAGGTCCTTGAACGATACATGATACATGCTTCCGCTCATTATTTTGATACTTGCATTGGATGTCGAGTATATATGCATACATGGAGCGTCTTTTGGATACTTTTAAATTGTGTCGCATAAGTTTCATTTGTACTTAAAACTTTGTATCGTAACTTGTGGTGGAACTATTCTTGTAAACTTGAACAACCTTTACATTTGAAATGAATGCGACATATCTTTTGGTCAAACGTTGTTTCAAAGACTTATGACCACGTAACGGGACCTAAGTAGACGGCGCCGTCAATGACGATTTGGTCGGGTCGCTACAGATGGTATCAGAGCGTTGGTTGTAGGGATTTAGAGTTCATTGGTGTCGACCCCGAGTCATAGGGTACATTGGTGAGTCTAGACTACAACCGGCATATAGACTTGAAGTAGGAATTACTTGACTACTTGTGCATTTATACTCGAACGCTTCTACTTATATCTACTCTTAGTTCATCTTAATCTCACGTTGTTTAATTTGATTGACGCGCCACCTTGACTATATGAAATGATGTCGAATGCACATATGAATCAGGGTAATATAATTTCCGGGATTATATTACGGTGACTCATATGAACGTTCCGACATTATGACATAAAGAATTTAAGGCGAGTCGAGGAAAAACTTCTCTTTATCTTTATTCTATATCACGGTTAGTATTATTGAGAATACTAATCAATGATATTCTTGTGTCTTGAAGGAACAATGGCTCCTCGTCGTGTACGCCGCAATGAAACTCCCGAACAAGCTCTCGAACGGATGATAGCTACCGCCGTAGATGCGGCCATGGCCGGTCACTCATCCAACAACAATAATAATAACAACCACAACAACAACAACAACAACAACAATGGAGCCGGAAACTCAAACGAGGGATGCTCCTATAAAGCTTTCATGGGGTGCAAACCTCACACTTTTGATGGAACCGGGGGACCGGTCGTGCTCACCCGATGGTTTGAGCAAACGGAAGCCGTCTTTAGCATAAGCGGTTGTCGGGACCAAGATAAGGTCAAATACTCCACTCACACTTTCTCCGGAATTGCTCTAACATGGTGGAATACCTATGTTCAATCGGTGGGTACCGATGAAGCTCATGCCCTCTCTTGGGCCGATCTAAAGGAAAAGATGATTGTTGAATATTTTCCGTGCGAAGAAACCCGAAAGCTTGAGGAAGAACTAAGAGCTTTGAAAGCGGTTGGAAACGATCTTAAAGCTTATAATCAACGCTTCGCCGAATTATCCTTGATGTGTCCTAATCTTGTTAACCCCGAATCTCAAAGGATTGAGCTCTACATGCTCGGTCTTCCAAAAAGCATCAAACAAGGGGTGATGTCATCCAAACCCACTACTCATCAAGCCGCTATGAACATGGCTCGCCAACTAATTGAAACGGTTGACGAAATCGTAGTTCCGGCACCTAAGGCCGAGGATAAATCGGGCGGCAACAAAAGAAAGTGGGAACCCTCCCAATCAAGCAACAACAACTTTGCTAAGAAGCCTTACACCTCCGACGGCAAGAGAGGTTATGCCAGGAACCTACCTCTTTGCAACAAATGCAACAAACATCACTTTGGCGAATGTAGTAAGTTAATTTGCCACCGGTGCCAAGGAGTTGGTCATAAGGCCAACGATTGTAAAAGTGCCACTCCCGTCGCTCGAAAGTGGCCCAATGCACCAAAGACGGGCACTTGTTACGAATGTGGCCAAACGGGTCATTATAGAAATGCATGCCCAAAGAAGAAAGATAACCCCAATACGCGCGGCCGAGCTTTCAACATAAACACTGAGGAAGCCCGGGATGACACTGAACTAGTCACGGGTACGTTTCTTCTCAACAATTCTTATGTCTCTTGCTTATTCGATTCAGGTGCCGATAAATGCTTTGTATCCAAGACTTTGACTCATTCTTTTAGCACTCCACCTCTTCCATTAGATACCACTTATACCATTGAAGTGGCTAACGGGAAACTATTAAGTGCCGACACATATTACCGGGGGTGTACGATAAACATTTTGGGTAAGGAATTTGAAATTGACTTGATACCCATGGAACTAGGAAGCTTTGATGTAATAATCGGTATGAATTGGTTAGTCAAAACGAAATCTCACATTCTTTGTGATCTTAATGCAATCCGAATTCCTATCGAGAATGGTGAACCTTTGATCGTCTATGGCGATAAGAGTTGCACCGGACTCAACCTCGTTTCGTGTATTAAAGTTAGAAAACTACTCCGTAAGGGTTGTTTTGCGATCCTTGCTCACGTTAAGAAAGTCGAGTCCGATGAGAAGCACATCGATGATGTGCCAATTGTTAGTGACTATTCCGATGTATTTCCCGACGAATTGCCGGGTCTTCCGCCTCATCGACCGGTTGAATTCCAAATCGATCTTATTCCGGGAGCCGCACCCGTAGCACGTGCACCATATAGACTCGCTCCATCTGAAATGCAAGAATTGCAAAGTCAAATCCAAGAACTACTTGATCGAGGTTTTATCCAACCTAGCCATTCACCTTGGGGCGCTCCGATTTTGTTTGTTAAAAAGAAAGACGGATCCCTACGAATGTGCATTGATTATCGGGAACTAAATAAATTGACGGTTAAGAACCGATATCCTCTTCCTCGCATCGATGACCTCTTTGATCAACTACAAGGGTCTTGTGTATATTCAAAAATCGATCTCCGCTCGGGTTATCATCAATTGAGGGTTAAGGGGGAAGATGTCTCCAAAACCGCTTTCCGAACTCGTTACGGTAGTTATGAATTCCTTGTCATGCCATTTGGTCTCACTAACGCACCGGCGGTGTTCATGGATCTTATGAACCGCGTGTGCAAACCGTATCTCGATAAATTCGTTATTGTGTTCATCGATGATATATTGATCTATTCTAAAAATGAAGAAGAGCACGAACAACATCTCCGACTTGTGCTTGAACTCTTGAGACAAGAACGACTTTATGCCAAATTCTCCAAGTGTGAATTTTGGTTGAAGGAAGTTCAATTTCTTGGTCATGTTGTAAGTGACCAAGGTATTAAAGTCGATCCAACGAAAATCGAAGCCATTAGCAAATGGGAGACTCCTACTACTCCTACTCACATTCGTCAATTTTTGGGTCTCGCCGGGTACTATCGTAGATTCATCGAAAATTTCTCTTTGGTTGCACGTCCTCTAACCGCATTGACTCACAAGGGAAAGAAATTCATTTGGGCGACCGAACATGAATCCGCATTCCAAATCTTGAAAACGAAGCTAACCACCGCTCCTATCTTGTCACTTCCCGAAGGCAATGATGACTTTGTTGTATATTGCGATGCCTCAAAACATGGTTTTGGGTGTGTATTGATGCAACGAACGAAAGTCATTGCTTATGCTTCTCGACAACTCAAAATTCATGAACGAAACTATACGACACATGATCTCGAACTCGGAGCCGTTGTCTTTGCACTTAAAATGTGGAGACACTATCTTTATGGAACCAAGAGTACTATCTTCACCGATCACAAAAGCCTTCAACACATTTTCGATCAAAAGCAACTAAACATGAGACAACGAAGGTGGATTGAAACCTTAAACGATTACGATTGCGAGCTTCGTTACCATCCTGGGAAGGCAAATGTAGTAGCCGATGCCTTAAGTCGAAAAGAAAGAGCGGTGCCTCTTCGTGTCCGAGCCTTAAACATCACCATCCACACAAACCTTAATAGCCAAATTCGGGTAGCCCAAGATGAGGCTCTCAAGGATGAAAACCTTTCACACGAGCTCTTGAACATTCTCGTCTCTCGATTCGAAATTAGGGAGACCGGACTCCGATATTACGCCGGAAGGATTTGGGTGCCTAGTTATGGGGACCTACGAAGCCTTATTTTAGATGAAGCCCATAAGTCACGATACTCGATTCACCCCGGTGCCAATAAGATGTACCACGACCTTAAACAACTATATTGGTGGCCGAACATCAAAAGGGACGTAGCTACTTATGTTTCCAAGTGTTTGACATGTTCCAAAGTCAAAGCCGAACACCAAAGACCGTCCGGACTACTTCAACAGCCCGAGATCCCGCAATGGAAGTGGGAAAGAATAACGATGGATTTTATCACCAAACTACCAAAAACGACGGGCGGTTATGATACCATTTGGGTTATTGTTGACCGTCTCACCAAATCCGCACACTTCCTGGCCATGAAAGAAACGGACAAAATGGAGAAACTTGCACAACTTTACATTAAGGAGATCGTAGCCCGACACGGTGTACCTTTATCGATTATCTCCGACCGAGATGGCCGTTTCGTTTCTAGATTTTGGCGTACATTGCAAGAAGCGTTGGGAACGCGTTTAGACATGAGCACCGCATATCATCCTCAAACCGATGGACAAAGCGAACGAGCTTGCGTGGTTGATTTCGGAAAAGCTTGGGACAAGCACTTACCTCTCGCCGAGTTCTCTTACAACAATAGTTATCACGCGAGTATTAAAGCCGCACCTTTTGAAGCGCTATATGGCCGCAAATGTCGTTCACCTCTTTGTTGGGCCGAGGTAGGCGATGTGCAAATCACCGGACCCGAACTCATTCACGAAACCACCGAGAAAATCGTTCAAATCCGAGATAGGTTTAGGACGGCCCGAAGTCGTCAAAAGAGCTATACCGACAAACGACGCAACGATCTTGAATTTCAAGTCGGTGACCGAGTAATGTTAAAAGTCGCACCTTGGAAGGGTGTAATCCGTTTTGGAAAACGCGGGAAGCTAAATCCGCGGTATATTGGTCCTTTCGAAATCTTGGAGCGTATTGGAACCGTTGCTTATCGTTTAGATCTTCCGCCTCAATTGAACTCCGTTCATCCTACCTTCCATGTATCTAACTTGAAAAAGTGTCTTGCCGAACCCGATATCGTCATCCCTCTCGAAGAACTTACTATTGATGACAAACTTCATTTTGTGGAGGAACCGGTTGAAATTGTGGACACCTCCGTCAAGACATTGAAACAAAGCCGAATCCCGATTGTCAAGGTTCGTTGGAATGCCAAAAGAGGACCCGAGTTTACTTGGGAAAGACAAGACCAAATGCAAAGGAAGTATCCTCATCTATTTGTGAATTCAGAAACGCAAGATCTCGAGGAAGAAACAACGACTACTACGCCTACTTAAATTTCGGGACGAAATTTCTTTTAAGGAGTAGGTAATGTAACATCCCGCCTTTTTCCATTTACTTTTCCGTTATACTAATATAAAGTCCGTTATATGTTTATAACATCTCCCGTTGATACGCGTTTTAAATTATCTCGTTTAGGTAATTCCCGCACCCGAACGAAAGTTGAGGGACTAAACTTGACAAGGGATCAAACCCTTGACTAGGTCAAAGGGTCAAACCCCTTTCACCCATTCATTTTCATCTCCATCTCTCTCTTTCTCTCTAGCAAGAACACACACTCAAAACCAAATTCATTCAATCATCATCTAAATTCGATCTAGGAGGCTTACAACAAAATAAATTACATATTCGTGATCCTCTCTTCATCCTCTTCGTTTTGGTACCAACTTCATCTCATTTGGGTAACTTTCTAAAATCACTAGATTTTGTGTTCTTGATGTTTTTAACTTATAAAAGTGTTAATTAGTGTCTATGGCTCAAGTCTAACATGAATATATGATTTATATGCTCGATCTCGTTGTTTTAGTGTAACTAGCATGAACTTGAATTTTGGTGTGTTGTTCTTGAATTTTGGATGATCATATGTTGTTAGATGTTAAAAGTTGATGTTTTAATTGTGTTACTAGCATCACTAGCTTCAATTTGATGTGTAGGTTGCCTTAGAAAACTTCATGAACTTGATTATTGATTTTGGTGAATTTGGGTTAGGGTTTGATGAACTTGAAATGGACTTTTGATGCATTGAATGCCATGGATTATTATTGGTAAGTGTTTAGTTGGATTGTATGCTTGATTACCTTCGAAACGGCATATCATTCATGTAAATTGGTTGCCCGAATCATTGAATTGCATTTATGAACTTGTATGCGGTTAATGTTAAGCATTAGATGCGGTTTTGGTTGTTGTAATAGGTAGATTGATTGATGAAATGTGTTTAGTTGTTTTCCTCGTCAAATTACCTTCCCAACGGTATAAGATACTTGTCTTGATTGTTTGCGGATCATAAATGGTGATTGTTTGAAGTTAGGTTCGTGCATAAAACTTAAAAACTGCCAGAATTCTCTGCACAGGTACCCGCGCGGCGCGCCATATACCCGCGCGGCGCGCCATTTGGGTCTGTCCAACTTGGTCAATTTTTGAATAATGTTTGCTATGCTACGCACCTCCGATTCACATGTAACTTGTTCTAACATGCTCATACATGATTAAAAACCTCAGAAAAATAGTTCGGGACACGACCCGAACGTGTTGACTTTTTCGTTGACTTTGATCGACCGAGGTTTGACTTTTTGTCAAACTTAACCAAATGATTATGCAACCTTCCTAACTTGTTTATATACTTGTATCCTGCATGAAACTTGACAATTTGATTTCACATGCTAAATAATCGAGTCGTAACGAGCCATAGGACTAATTGAACATCCTTGACCTATCGTGTTTACCGTTATTGATACGACCTATTTGTTTAGGTCAAGACTAGCACTATCCTTCACACACGCTATTTTGTGAAGTACTTTTCGTACGTGCACTCAAGGTGAGATCATAGTCCCACTTTTACTCTTTTTGAACTTATATTTGGGATGAGAAAACATAAACGATTCTTTTGAACTAAGTGAACACAAGTACAGGAAAACAAACATTCTACATACGAGTTTAGAACAAAATCCTCAATTCGATTATCATTAGTTACACTTGCCGGGTGTAAGCGAGAACTTATGTTGTATGGATCCATATGGGTTTGACAAACCCTCATTCAAACGGTTCGCTACCGTTTACGAATGAAATATATTTTCGAGAAACAGTGTATGTTCTAGCACTAAGTGATGGGGTTCAATGGAAGGAAATGTTAAGTATTGATAATTGGGTGCTCGTGAAACAAACTTTTGGAATGTATTACTATTACTTCATTGATGCAAATCTTGTGGTTCACGTGTACTTACTTACTTAAACCTATGATTTCACCAACGTTTTCGTTGACAGATTTCTATGTTTTTCTCAGGTCCTTGAACGATACATGATACATGCTTCCGCTCATTATTTTGATACTTGCATTGGATGTCGAGTATATATGCATACATGGAGCGTCTTTTGGATACTTTTAAATTGTGTCGCATAAGTTTCATTTGTACTTAAAACTTTGTATCGTAACTTGTGGTGGAACTATTCTTGTAAACTTGAACAACCTTTACATTTGAAATGAATGCGACATATCTTTTGGTCAAACGTTGTTTCAAAGACTTATGACCACGTAACGGGACCTAAGTAGACGGCGCCGTCAATGACGATTTGGTCGGGTCGCTACAATATATATATATATATATATATATATATATATATATATATATATATATATATATATATATATATATATATATATATATATATATATGAATATTGATTATTTACAAAATAACTATATATAAAATATAACTGAAGATATAAAATATAAATAAAGTATATATATATATTTATATAACTACAACACTTAATATATATATATATTATGTAGGAGGAATTATGTGATGACCCGGAAATTTCCGATCAAATTTAAACTTCAATCATTATATGTTTCCGACACGATAAGCAAAATCTGTAATGTTGAGTCTCGAAAACCTTGGAACTATATTCATGTAATCAATTACCCTTTGACCATCCTCGACAATTCACGAACTTTTAACTGTAAACAGAAATATATGTATAAATAACCATATATGTAAATAGTTATATATAGTAAACTAAATATATTAATGTACTAGTATGTGATTTAGTTATTATGAACGATAACTTAAAATGACTGAAACTTATTATTTTGAATATAGAGAGTAGATTGAATATACATAAATTACCAATGATAACAAAGTAATTAAATGTTATACTCAGATATTATTTGTTTCAATATATATAATTAATATAATTAACTTCTTAATACTTAAAACATAATTGTATATATGGTAGCATATATATATATATATATATATATATATATATATATATATATATATATATATATATATATATATATATATATATATATATATATATATATATAAATGAATTTTACTCATAATTGGTAATTGTATGGATATAATTGTTGTGGTAGTATTATTATTACTTTTATTATTACTGCTTTCATCAAAATCAATATTAGTAATAATAATAAATATTAAATATTAAAATTTTAATAAATTTAATGTTATGATTATCAAAATAAAACATTTCATAAAACTAATATTGTTATCGTTTGATTATTATTAGTATCATTACAATTAATTATTATTAATATACATAATAATTATTATTATGATGAGTGATATTATTATCATTATTGTTATTCTATTATTATTATTATTATTATTATTATTATTATTATTATTATTATTATTATTATTAATACTTGTAATATTAGGAATATTATTAATGATATAATTATTACCTTATAATAAATATATATGGATATATGGATTACACAAGAATGGAACCAAAATCAGTTGCAAGTTTTAATCTTACTGTTTTAAATTTTTTGTTTTTCATGTCTGTAAGATTCGAAGTCCATCAGATACACACCAAATCAGTTACAAAATATTATCTACTTCATTTTTTTTTCTCTCATCTCTTGAACAACTTATGTACTTCGTGTCTACCACTTTGTTAACATCACATTCATCTTGTACAATTAAGATTCGATCCACTTAGTAAATTCCAAAAATCTGTTAGCCATCTTTTTCAAGTTTATATATATTATATTTCTTTCTGTCCTTGAGATTACTCCTTCCGAATCCTACAATCACTACAAAACAATTAGAAGCAATTATAGCTACTACATTATGAGTTAATAACACTGCACATGTTGTCATCTGCAATTGAGAAAGAATCGTACAGAAAAATAAAACCAACACTATCGAAAACAAATCATCGACGTCTCCATATTCCATATACATACATACATTATGTGATTTAAGTCAAACCCAAAAACACACTCTTGATGTAACTGATTTCGGCTACTTCTCAAACACTACCCTAACTTTCTATCATCATTGAACACCGTCATAAACACATGAAATTGTCAACCTCCACCCTCCAATGAACCATCTTTGAAACCCATCACCTCTACGGCCACCATATATACACCACTCTCGATTATCAACTTTCAATCACAATACCACCATCACTACTTTAGCTACTGCTACACTTTTGTTTCTTTGTCAACGATGAAGCGAGAACCACCACCGTTGAACCACTATAACCCTATATCACCACCTTTGTTAGACTCAACCACCAAAATTATACTATCATCGACCCATTTACATCTTGATCTTCCTGTTTCTGCTATCTGATCACACCACCACCATCATGATCGTTGTGGTCGTATGGCTGCTATATTTTTTCTGTCCAAACCCAAACACCCATCTCTCTCGTTCTCCCTCTTAATTGAAATCGAGACGACCATCAAACACCCATTAAATCACGACAGAACCTCCACCACATTTGTTTCACTGTTTCTCTTCCAATCGACCACAAGCCACTACCACTACAACACCTAATTCGCCACCCTTTTTGCTGCATAAACAACGGCCCAAGATAGCAGCTACTACTGTCATTTAATGATCAAAAGAAGGCTGCTACTGCAGATGTGAACCACCGAGACATATGTGTATATATATATTTCATTGAATATGTTATTTGTATTTAAAAACAACTAAGATGTTGTTCTCCTTTCCTGGCCGACAATTACTTGTGGGAGTACCCCACTTACTATTTTTTTTACTAGTGGAGAAGAATTAATACATTAACCAAACGTGATAATGATTTTAATAAAGGTTATAATCGGGCCCAAAAGCTTGACAGAATCTTTATGATCATACGCGTTTTTTAGGATCTTGGTATTGAGAGTAATGGTAGATTGATGATGAATCATGACGATGATGGTGCTCTGTTAGGGTTAAAGTATGTTTGATCAGTGAAGATGATATTGTTGATATTATGTTTAAGATGATCACATGAGGATGATCATTATTTGTGATATTGATATAAGATGAAGAAACTGAAAAATAGTATAAAAGAAACTAAAATCGTTGTATAACAGAAAAAAGGGTAACAGATGGATTGATAGGGGTGTTTGGTTTAATTGAGAGGTTCCAGGTTCGAGCCCGGGCTGGGGCCTTTCTTTTTAAATTAATGAAGGAGAAGAAAAAGGAAACAGAAATATATTGGTTAAAGAGAAATTTAAATCCTAACTTGATTAGAAATGAAATAATGGTGCAGCGGTTGGAGTGTTGTGGGTTAAGCGGGGCGTCGCGGGTTCAAACCCGGACTTGGGCATTTTTCTTTAAGGGCTACTTATTTAAGGTAGTTTACTTATTATTATTATTATTATTATTATTATTATTATTATTATTATTATTATTATTATTATTATTAAATATTAAATGATAGTATTACTATTATCATTAAAATTATTATCATTATAATTATTATTATTATTATTATTATTATTATTATTATTATTATTATTATTATTATTATTATCATTTTAGAATCATTATTATTATTATTAATAGCATTGTTTTTATAACAAATTATTGATTTTTAAAATAATACCAATTACAAATATATATAGGTTAATATAACTAGGTGTATAAATATTAATAAGTTTACAAAATAAATATATATAACATATAGCTGAAAATATAATATATAAATTTGTTTGATTCCGATTATATGTTTTAATATATATAACCGATATAGGTTCGTGAATCCGAGGTCAACCCTACACTTGTTAAATGATGTCATATGTATTTTTACTACAAAATACAGTATGGTGAGTTTCATTTGCTCCCTTTTTAAATGCTTTTGTAATATATATTTTTGAGACTGAGAATACATGCGCTGCTTTATAAATGTTTGACGAAATATACACAAGTACTTAAAACTACATTCTATGGCTGGATTATTAAACCGAATATGCCCCTTTTTAGTCTGGTAATCTAAGAATTAGGGAACAGACACCCTAATTGACGCGAATCCTAAAGATAGATCTATCGGGCCCAACAAGCCCCATCCAAAGTACAGGATGCTTTAGTACTTCGAAATTTATATCATGTCCGAAGGAGGATCCCGGAATGATGGGGATATTCTTATATGCATACTGTGAATGTCGGTTACCAGATGTTCAATCCATATGAATGATTATTTTTGTCTCTATGTATGGGACGTATATTTATGAGAACTGAAAATGAAATCTTGTGGTCTATTAAAATGATGGAAATAATTATTTATGTTAAACTAATGAACTCACCAACCTTTTGGTTGACACTTGAAATCATGTTTATTCTCAGGTACGAAAGAAATCTTCCGCTGTGTAATTGCTCATTTTAAAGATATTACATGGGGTCATTCATGACATATTTCAAAATACGTTGCATTCGAGTCGTTGAGATCATCAAGATTATTATTAAATCAATTATAGTTAGATATATTATAAAATGGTATGCATGCCGTCAACTTTCGTTGTAATGAAATATTGTCTTTTCAAAAACGAATACAATGTTTGTAAAATGTATCATATATAGGTCAAGTACCTCGCGATGTAATCAACTGTCGTGAATCGTTTATAATCGATATGGACTTCGTCCGGATGGATTAGGACGGGTCTCTACAGTTGGTATCAGAGCGGTGGTCTTAGCGAACCAGGTCTTGCATTAGTGTGTCAAACTGATAGTTGTTTAGATGCATTAGTGGGTCTGGACTTCGACCGTGTCTGCATGTCAAAAGTTTTGCTTATCATTTCGTGTCGAAAATTACCTGCTTATCATTCTTAGAGAATCACTTGCTTATCATCCTTAGTCTAGACACATCTTATTGCATTGATTGCATGATTAGTGTATAGACAAAATTCATATCTTAGCATATTTGCTAATTCATATCTTAGCGTATCTGTTATTGTAAACTTTGCCTGTCATTTTCTGTAGATTCCTCCGTAATTTATGGGATTTTAGTATTATATATGCATATCTAAATTATGTATTGCAGGGTACTAATCTACATCCTATAATCTATTTCTTATCGAAAATCCTTCATCTGATCGTACGAGATGAATCCCTCAACCAGTTCGAGTCCCTCAAATTTTGATAGCTATTCCGATAGTTATTCCGACAGCTATTCCGATATGGATATTCACCTAAGCTCCGAAAGCGGTGTCACCAGAATGAATCCATCAATCAGCCACCCCCAATTCATCTGATGGGTTTGAAGTCGACTTAATCAATGGAGGCGCGAAGAAGGCGATTCTTTTCACCAACCGAATTTGCCTCTTGACGAAGAACCCGAAGCACTTACCAGTGAACTAGTCCGAAACACCATTATCACCCTCATTTCCTGAATATCTCGCCATGATTATATTCTATCTAAAATTCTAAACCTCATTCATCCGCTCGTCCGAACCGACAATCATCCCGGCGTAATAGAAGAAGTCAATGAGCTTTACGCTCGAGTAGTGGCTCTGGAGAATATGGTGCAAAATGTACCAGCTTCAGCAACATCACCGGAACCAACAGTACCACCAGTAACAGCACCAGTACCATCAACAATCCATGCCTCAACATCTCATCCTATATCCCGAGCAAAATCATCGTTCTACATGATGTTCTATATCATTTATCTTTGTTCTATATGACGATTATGTAATCTCTAATGTTTTAGAGATTATATATTCTTGTTCTAACGGTAAATCAAATGAGTTTAATATCATATTGACTCATTAAATCCATGATTACATCTGAAGAAAATATATATGTATATATTTTCATAAAGATTATAATTAAAAATTCTTTCGTACAAACTGTTAATGGTGAAAATATTTTAACGGGTAGGTAATACCCGAGGGATATTTAGATTTCACATTAATAAGTTACACTGTACAATCTTCGAATCTGATTCAACAGTCATTCACTATTCTACTTACATCCACAGATATACGAATCCGTTCACCGCAGAATAACCATTTTCATCCAATTTCATATTTGGATTTTGATTTATCAGAATTCAACAAGTGGCATAATGAAGAAAACATTTGACAAAATAAAATTTGTTAGAAACAAACAAATTAACTATGAGAAATTTAGTTAAGAATCTACGCTAACTGTTCCTAGCTAATTGTTCCTAGCTAACTGATTACATTTTATTTATCGCAATTTAATTATCGCAATTTACATTCTCGCAATTTTATTTATCGTCATTTAATTTCTGTTATTTACTTTACGTACTTTATTTATCGTTATTTAATTTCTGTTATTTACTTTACGCACTTTATTTATCGTTATTTAATTTCTGTTATTTATTTTACGCACTTTAAATATCGGGACACGTATACAAGGTTTTGACATATCATATCGACGCATCTATATATATTATTTGGAATCACCATAGACACTCTATATGCAGTAATGATTGAGTTCTCTATACAGGGTTGAGGTTGATTCTACAATAATATATATAGTTTGAGTTGTGATCGAGTCTGAGACGTATACGGGTCACGACACGTATTAATTAATTCGAATATTATATATTAAACTATATATGAATTATTGGATTGTCAACTGTGGACTATCGACAGTGGACTAATAACATTGGACAATTAAAATGAATTAAAATATTGATTATAACATATGAAACTAAACAATTCTTTAAGTTGCCACTTGATTTCGTCTTAAACATCATTTGTATCTTCATGATTACATTCTGCGTTCAAACCGTTCATGATTCTTGAAAACACCTCAATCAAGAGGATGAACCAATGACGCTTTATCTACAGAAGGAAAGATTTATGCATATAGTTATACACCTGAAAAACTCTCGGAAACTGAGTAAACGTTTAACGTGTAGCTGTGCTAATCCCTTTAGCGTTATTATTACCGAAAATAACTTTTCAATCTCTTTCCAAATTAGCCAATTTTGTCACATCTCCAGCAAGTCAACTTTGACTTTTCGTTCGAAACAGCCTTATTATAACTTTGATATATACGTGTGCTCTTTTATTGTTACCGGGGAACCTTTTATATTTCAACATATTACCATCAGCATTTAATCATCTAAAAACACAATTCTCCTGACACCACCTCGGATTGATAACCGATGATTCAGATATCGTAGCATTAAATGCAGAGGAAACAGAAAAATTGTAGATGGTCTAAACGGCCAAAAGTTTGATGATAAAGAAAGGAGTGTTAGGAACGCTCGATAGAAAATTTGGTACTGAAAAACAGATTGAGCAAACCATGAAAGAGACCAAGGCCAAATACAAGGACCATACCATATATTCAAAGAAACCAGGTAATTCTGGATCTGGTGAAACCTTCAATGAATATCTAGCTCCTTACTCATGTTAAAATCTTGCGGAAAATTTTTCTTCATCAACCATCGAACTTAGAAATTCTAAAATATCATCATACATATCTTTGATATTCCTGAGGATATTTTCATTAATATTCTCGTCCGATATTAATTATCTCTCCACGCTATCTGTGTTATCTCATAAAAGGAAACTGTTTTAGTTTCTATATTCTATAAATCTTTGAATTTAAATTATGAATGTTTTTGAAGTAATGTTGAGAACTGAAGCATGAGTTAGTATAATATAATGACACTTGATCAACGTGATTATATTACAGTAATTCATGTTGAGTTTCTAATGGAGCGTGATGATTCACAGAACATACCGTCATCATGTACCATTTACACGACTCTTACATTCTATCTAATCTCTAAACATATCAAGAAAATATTTTTCTTGATGATTCGGTCTTTTTCGGGATATTCTGGTAATTTGACAAAGCAAGATCGTACCATTATGATTCCCTTCTTAGAACATTAATTATGTTCATTCTGAAACTCATATCTAAGCGTTCTGGACCATTACAAGCGATGCTTAATCACAAGAAGAGGAAACGAAAGAATGAAACTCCGACATAGAAATTGGAGTATAAATCACAGCAAATAAAAGAGAGCATTAACTGTGGATGACAATGATTATAGAAGACAGAAGCAGGGACATCGAAATATAAGAGAAGATATAAATCCCGACAACGACACATAATTTACAAACCGTGTATATCAATACGTATTGCAACGTAAAGACACGGGAAAATTAATAACACTATAACCCCAAGATAATAGTAGAAGTAAATAAAATCCTCCGGTGGTAGATGAAAGAGAAGAATGACAGATATGAAGGTTAGAAGTATATCAAGGATCAAAACGGGATGGAGCATATTGATGAATACTTTAAAGTATGAGTTGAGGGAGAAAGAATAGAAGGAGTGAGTTGTAAGGAAACGACGAGGGTGGATTTATAGTAAGAAATCTGACAGAGAAATCGAAACAGATTATCGCATTTAATCAAAGGAGATCCTAATTTCCTTGATTACCGAAGAATCAAATCTTATTACGAAGATTTTCTCCAAATCTCTTGAACTTGGAAATCAATCCTATCTACGTCAAAAGATATGACGAATCTATACCTACTCATTTCACTCTTTGGTCATAGCTTCACTTGTACTATTCACAAAAATCAAATGGTTTTATCCATATTACTCAATGATGATAAAACTCTATTTATCAACTCATATTTGTCATGAAAACATTCTTATTGTTATCTATGATGACCTCTATCAAATTTCGGGGACGAAAGTTCTTTAACGGGTAGGTACTGTGATGACCCGTAAATTTCCGATCAAATTTAAACTTCAATCATTATATGTTTCCAACACGATAAGCAAAATCTGTAACGTTGAGTCTCGAAAACCTTGGAACTATATTCATGTAATCAATTACCCTTTGACCATCCTCGACGATTCATGAACTTTTAACTGTAAACAGAAATATATGTATAAATAACCATATATGTAAATAGTTATATATAATAAACTAAATATATTAATGTACTAGTATGTGATTTAGTTATTATGAACGATAACTTAAAATGACTGAAACTTATTATTTTGAATATAGAGAGTAGATTGAATATACATAAATTACCAATGATAACAAAGTAATTAAATGTTATACTCAGATATTATTTGTTTCAATATATATAATTAATATAATTAACTACTTAATACTTAAAACATAATTGTATATATGGTAGCATATATATATATAAATGAATTTTACTCATAATTGGTAATTGTATGGATATAATTGTTGTGGTAGTATTATTATTACTTTTATTATTACTGCTTTCATTAAAATCAATATTAGTAATATTAATAAATATTAAATATTAAAATTTTAATAAATTTAATGTTATGATTATCAAAATAAAACATTTCATAAAACTAATATTGTTATCGTTTGATTATTATCAGTATCATTACTATTAATTATTATTAATATTGTTATCAGTTGCAAGTTTTAATCTTACTGTTTTAAATTTTTGTTTTTCATGTCTGTAAGATTCGAAGTCCATCAGATACACACCAAATCAGTTACAAAATATTATCTACTTCATTATTTTTTTTCTCTCATCTCTTGAACAACTTATGTACTTCCTGTCTACCACTTTGTTAACATCACATTCATCTTGTACAATTAAGATTCGATCCACTTAGCAAATTCCAAAAATCTGTTAGCCATCTTTTTCAAGTTTATATTTATTATATTTCTTTCTGTCCTTGAGATTACTCCTTCCAAATCCTACAATCACTACAAAACAATTAGAAGCAATTATAGCTACTACATTATGAGTTAATAACACTGCACATGTTGTCATCTGCAATTGAGAAAGAATCGTACAGAAAAATAAAACCACCACTATCGAAAACAAATCATCGACGTCTCCATATTCCATATACATACATACATTATGTGATTTAAGTCAAACCCAAAAACACACTCTTGCTGTAATTGATTTCAGCTACTTCTCAAACACTACCCTAACTTTCTATCATCATTGAACACCGTCATAAACACATGAAATCGTCAACCTCCACCCTCCAATGAACCATCTTTGAAACCCATCACCTCTACGGCCACCATATATACACCACTCTCGATTATCAACTTTCAATCACAATACCACCATCACTACTTTAGCTACTGCTACACTTTAGTTTCTTTGTCAATGATGAAACGAGAACCACCACCGTTGAACCACTATAACCCTATATCACCACCTTTGTTAGACTCAACCACCAAAATTATACTATCATCGACCCATTTACATCTTGATCTCCTTGTTTCTGCTATCTGATCACACCACCACCATCATGATCGTTGTGGTCGTGTGGCTGCTATATTTTTTCTGTTCAAACCCAAACACCCATCTCTCTCGTTCTCCCTCTTAATTGAAACTGAGACGACCATCAAACACCCATTAAATCACGACAGAACCTCCACCTCGTTTGTTTCACTGTTTCTCTTCCAATCATTATAATTATTATTATTATTATTATTATTATCATTATCATCATTTTAGAATCATTATTATTATTATTAATAGCATTGTTTTTATAACAAATTATTGATTTTTAAAATAATACCAATTACAAATATATATAGGTTAATATAACTAGGTGTATAAATATTAATAAGTTTACAAAATAAATATATATAACATATAGCTGAAAATATAATATATAAATTTGTTTGATTCCGATTATATGTTTTAATATATATAACCGATATAGGTTCGTGAATCCGAGGTCAACCCTACACTTGTTAAATGACGCCATATGTATTTTTACTACAAAATAAAGTATGGTGAGTTTCATTTGTTCCCTTTTTAAATGCTTTTGCAATATATATTTTTGGGACTGAGAATACATGCACTGCTTTATAAATGTTTGACGAAATATACACAAGTACTTAAAACTACATTCTATGGCTGGATTATTAAACCGAATATGCCCCTTTTTAGTCTGGTAATCTAAGAATTAGGGAACAGACACCCTAATTGACGCGAATCCTAAAGATAGATCTATCGGACCCAACAAGCCCCATCCAAAGTACCGGATGCTTTAGTACTTCGAAATTTATATCATGTCCGAAGGAGGATCCCGGAATGATGGGGATATTCTTATATGCATATTGTGAATGTCGGTTACCAGGTGTTCAATCCATATGAATAATTATTTTTGTCTCTATGTATGGGACGTATATTTATGAGAACTGAAAATGAAATCTTGTGGTCTATTAAAATGATAGAAATGTTTATTTATGTTAAACTAATGAACTCACCAACCTTTTGGTTGACACTTGAAAGCATGTTTATTCTCAGGTACGAAAGAAATCTTCCGCTGTGTAATTGCTCATTTTAAAGATATTACTTGGGGTCATTCATGACATATTTCAAAAGACGTTGCATTCGAGTCGTTGAGATCATCAAGATTATTATTAAATCAATTATAGTTAGATATATTATAAAATGGTATGCATGCCGTCAACTTTCGTTGTAATGAAAGATTGTCTTTTCAAAAACGAATGCAATGTTTGTAAAATGTATCATATAGAGGTCAAGTACTTCGCGATGTAATCAACTGTCGTGAATCATTTATAATCGATATGGACTTCGTTCGGATGGATTATGACGGGTCTCTACCGTCCATATCGATTAGGACGGGTCTCTACAAATTATGTGATTATAAGTGTTAATATATATACTTGATATAGGTTCATGAATCCAAGGTCAACCCTGCATTGTTCAGTATTGTCGTATGAACATTTTTACTACAAAATATTGTATTGTGAGTTCATTTGCTCCCTTTTACTCTTTACATTTTTGGGACTGAGAATACATGCGCTGATTTTATAACTGCTTTATTAAATGCTTTCGAAATATATTTTGAGCTGAGAATACATGAAATGCTTTTATAAATGTTTGACGCGATATGACACAAGCAAAACATTCCTCGAATGAATTATTATGCAGATAGAAGTTCTGTGGATTATTATTGAATTAGGTGGACATGATAATTGCCACCAATTGATGTGAATATTTTCCCCTGATTATTATTGATTGATAACCTAAGAATTAGAAACTGGTATGACCCTAATTCACGCGAATCCTAAAGGTAGCTACCGGGTTTAACACCCCCACCCAGAATGTTCACTAGACGGAAGGGCTAGTGGGCGTGGTGTTTAGTACTTTGAAGTTTATATATTATACAGACGAGATGTTCTCTTTTGGGGATATTATTTATGTGCATTATATGTTAAGGTCGGTTACCAAGTCGAGCAATGAAAGTAAAGTGAATGTTATGTATCGAGAGAATGATTTTTATACACAAGTTATGTGTATTATTTTTGTGCACGAGATATGTGTACGGTTATTAAAAATCGCGAGGCAACCTACGGGGGAGAAAAGGATACGAACCTACTCTGCCAAGCATTATGAAAAATAGTTTAGTACACGAGATATGTGTACTGTATTTAAATCTTGTGGTCTATCAAAATGATGAATTTTATTGTTTATGACAAACCTATGAACTCACCAACCTTTTTGGTTGACACTTGAAAGCATGTTTATTCTCATGTATGAAAGAAATCTTCCACTATGCGTTTGCACATTTTAGAGATATTACTTGAAGTCATTCATGACATATTTCAAAAGACATTGCGTTCGAGTCTTTGGGTTCATCAGGAATATTATTAAGTCAATTAGAGTTGGATGTATTATGAAGTGGTATGCATGCCGTCAACTTTCGATGTAAAGAAAGTTTGTCTTTTAAAAACGAATGCAATGTTTGTAAAATGTATCATATAGAGGTAAAATACCTAGCGATGTAATCATATGTTATTGTATTCGTCCTTATGGATTAGGACAGTTCGTCTCAATTTTGGATTCAATCGTATATGTTTTATCGTATACAAATACAAATTTAGATTATTTACCCATTTTTTTCCCTTTTCCTTGAAAGGCAAGTTGTTCGAGATCATTTGCTCCGCACGCACATAATTTTGGGAGAAAATCCGAATCGCATTACAGAACCCGATTCTTTAACCATCTTGAGGGGCACGCGGACCGGGTCCTGAATGGATCCGGAAATAAAAAAAACCCTCAGGGTCAATCTGGAGCTTCATATTTTTGGCAGATTAATTAAGAGAGTGAGCTGAGCGAGGTTCGAACTCAAGACCTCAACCCTAGCCCCAAATAAAAGGAATGGATATACCACTCTTTTTTTAACGGCGATTTTTGCATCAGCGGATCATTTATTTCAACGATTCTCATCATTTACACTTAACACCCACGTTCGGACGAAAACTTGAACCCGATCGATGGTACCCGGGAACACATCCATACGGGCAGTGTCCGGGTAGAGGTCCGAGAACAAATCATGTAAAACCTCCCAGTCAGGCTTAATTTAATGAGACACCTTTTATCACGAAGAGATTTAAATTGGTGACCTCAACCCAAGCATTCCATGTAATGTGGGAGTGAACTTGGGAATTAATTGTGTGTGCAAAGATTCGAACCCGCATCTCCCCTTTGGAAATGATGGGTCAATCCACTACACCACAACCACAAGTTCGGGGATACCACTCTTTTGACTTGCTTCTTAAGAGCACACGGAGTGGTATCCCGTTTTCGACATGTTTTCACCTCGTAACGCCATCCCCCACCCTCACCCTCGTCAGCAGTGACCGGGTGTGCGCCCTAGGGTTTCGTCGCCCACGCGATGCACCATTTCAATTTTTGTTTGTTTTTCTTCTTTATATTATATGTTCTTTTCTTTGTGGTTTTCTTTCTTTTTCTTTCCTCATGAATTTCTAGTGTGATGCTTATTCCAGAAAGAAAATGAAAATGAAGAAGAAGATGAAGGTTGGGGAGATGGAGATAAATGAAGAAGAGTTTTGTAATTTTTTTTTTATTATTTTGATTTTTTGGTGTTTGTTTAAACTATGTAAAATTAGAACTTGGGTATGTTTGAGTTCGGTCTCAATTTCTATTCTTGTTAACGGTCTCTCACTAAAGAATTTTCATGAACAAGAGAAGTGAGACAAGGCGATCCACTTTTCCCATTTCTCTTCATTTTAGCTACGGAAGGTTTAAACATCCTTTCGAAAATAGCTTTACATTCAGGATTATTTAAAGGGGTGGAAATTGGGCGAGATCATGTCATTATTTTACATCTTTAATATGCTGATGATACTATCTTTATAGGTGAATGGAGTAGATCAAATGTGTATAGTCTAAGACACCTCCTCACTACGTATTTAGACATATGTCACCACTCTACGTATTTAGACATATGTCACCACTCTCCGTACTATTTTGTTTACCAAATTGTTTACTATTTTGGTGGCCGGGTATGAAAGCCGATATTGCTAAATACGTAGGAGAATGTTTGACGTGTTCTAAGGTCAAAGCTGAGCATCAGAAACCATCAGGTCTACTTCAACAACCCGAAATTCCGGAATGGAAATGGGAAAACATTACCATGGATTTCATCACTAAATTTCCAAGGACTGCAAGTGGTTTTGATACTATTTAGGTAATAGTTGATCGTCTCACCAAATCAGCACACTTCCTGCCAATAAGAGAAGATGACAAGATGGAGAAGTTAGCACGACTGTATTTGAAGGAAGTCGTCTCCAGACATGGAATACCAATCTCTATTATCTCTGATAGGGATGGAAGATTTATTTCAAGATTCTGGCAGACATTACAGCAAGCATTAGGAACTCGTCTAGACATGAGTACTGCCTATCATCCACAAACTTATGGGCAGAGCGAAAGGACGATACAAACGCTTGAAGACATGCTACGAGCATGTGTTATTGATTTCGGAAACAGTTGGGATCGACATCTACCGTTAGCAGAATTTTCCTACAACAACAGCTACCATTCAAGCATTGAGATGGCGCCGTTTGAAGCACTTTATGGTAGAAAGTGCAGGTCTCCGATTTGTTGGAGTGAAGTGGGGGATAGACAGATTATGGGTCCGGATATTATACAAGAAACTACCGAGAAGATCATCCAAATTCAACAACGGTTGAAAACCGCCCAAAGTCGACAAAAGAGCTACGCTGACATTAAAAGAAAAGATATAGAATTTGGAATTGGAGATATGGTCATGCTTAAAGTTGCACCTTGGAAAGGCGTTGTTCGCTTTGGTAAACGAGGAAAATTAAATCCAAGGTATATTGGACCATTCAAGATTATTGATCGTGTCGGACCAGTAGCTTACCGACTTGAATTACCTCAACAACTCGCGGCTGTACATAACACTTTCCACGTCTCGAATTTGAAGAAATGTTTTGCTAAAGAAGATCTCACTATTCCGTTAGATGAAATCCAAATCAACGAAAAACTTCAATTCATCGAAGAACCCGTCGAAATAATGGATCGTGAGGTTAAAAGACTTAAGCAAAACAAGATACCAATTGTTAAGGTTCGATGGAATGCTCGTAGAGGACCCGAGTTCACCTGGGAGCGTGAAGATCAGATGAAGAAGAAATACCCGCATCTATTTCCAGAAGATTCGTCAACACCTTCAATAGCTTAAAATTTCGGGACGAAATTTATTTAACGGGTAGGTACTGTAGTGACCCGAACTTTTCCATGTTTATATATATTAATTGAGATTGATATTTAAATGATTAAATGTTTCCAAAATGTTAAGCAATCAAACTTGTTAAGACTTGATTAATTGAAATATGTTTCATATAGACAATTGACCACCCAAGTTGACCGGTGATTCACGAACGTTAAAACTTGTAAAAACTATACGATGACATATATATGGTTATATATATAGTTAACATGTTTTTATTATAAGTATGTATCTCATTAGGTATTTTAACAATGAGTTATATACATAAAAATGAGACTATTAATTTAAGAAACTCGAAAACGATATATATAACGATTATCGTTATAACGTCTTACTAGGTACATATGAATCATATTAAGATATTGATACACTTGGTTAATTATGTTAAATGATAAGTAAATATATTATTAAGTGTATTAACAATGAAATACATATGTAAAAATAAGACTACTAACTTAATGATTTCGAAACGAGAAGAAAATGTAACGATTATCGTTGTAACGACATTTAACTGTATATACATCATACTAAGATATATTATATATCATAATATCATGATAATATAATAATTTAACATCTCATTTGTTATAATAAACAATGGGTTAACAACATTCAACAAGATCGTTAACCTAAAGGTTTCAAAACAACATTTACATGTAATGACTAACGATGACTTAACGACTCAGTTAAAATGTATATACATGTAGTGTTTTAATATGTATTCATACACTTTTGAAAGACTTCAAGACACTTATCAAAATACTTCTACTTAACAAAAATGCCTACAATTACATCCTCGTTCAGTTTCATCAACAATTCTACTCGTATGCACCCGTATTCGTACTCGTACAATACACAGCTTTTAGATGTATGTACTATTGGTATATACACTCCAATGATCAGCTCTTAGCAGCCCATGTGAGTCACCTAACACATGTGGGAACCATCATTTGGCAACTAGCATGAAATATCTCATAAAATTACAAAAATATGAGTAATCATTCATGACTTATTTACATGAAAACAAAATTACATATCCTTTATATCTAATCCATACACCAACGACCAAAAACACCTACAAACACTTTCATTCTTCAATTTTCTTCATCTAATTGATCTCTCTCAAGTTCTATCTTCAAGTTCTAAGTGTTCTTCATATATTTTACAAGTTCTAGTTACATAAAATCAAGAATACTTTCAAGTTTGCTAGCTCACTTCCAATCTTGTAAGGTGATCATCCAACCTCAAGAAATCTTTGTTTCTTATAGCAGGTTATCATTCTAATACAAGGTAATAATCATATTCAAACTTTGGTTCAATTTCTATAACTATAACAATCTTATTTCAAGTGATGATCTTACTTGAACTTGTTTTCGTGTCATGATTCTGCTTCAAGAACTTCGAGCCATCCAAGGATCCGTTGAAGCTAGATCCATTTTTCTCTTTTCCAGTAGGTTTATCCAAGGAACTTAAGGTAGTAATGATGTTCATAACATCATTCGATTCATACATATAAAGCTATCTTATTCGAAGGTTTAAACTTGTAATCACTAGAACATAGTTTAGTTAATTCTAAACTTGTTCGCAAACAAAAGTTAATCCTTCTAACTTGACTTTTAAAATCAACTAAACACATGTTATATATCTATATGATATGCTAACTTAATGATTTAAAACCTGGAAACACGAAAAACACCGTAAAACCGGATTTACGCCGTCGTAGTAACACCGCGGGCTGTTTTGGGTTAGTTAATTAAAAACTATGATAAACTTTGATTCAAAAGTTGTTATTCTGAGAAAATGATTTTTATTATGAACATGAAACTATATCCAAAAATTATGGTTAAACTCAAAGTGGAAGTATGTTTTCTAAAATGGTCATCTAGACGTCGTTCTTTCGACTGAAATGACTACCTTTACAAAAACGACTTGTAACTTATTTTTCCGACTATATACCTATACTTTTTCTATTTAGATTCATAAAATAGAGTTCAATATGAAACCATAGCAATTTGATTCACTCAAAACGGATTTAAAATGAAGAAGTTATGGGTAAAACAAGATTGGATAATTTTTCTCATTTTAGCTACGTGAAAATTGGTAACAAATCTATTCCAACCATAACTTAATCAACTTGTATTGTATATTATGTAATCTTGAGATACCATAGACACGTATACAATGTTTCGACCTATCATGTCGACACATCTATATATATTTCGGAACAACCATAGACACTCTATATGTGAATGTTGGAGTTAGCTATACAGGGTTGAGGTTGATTCCAAAATATATATAGTTTGAGTTGTGATCAATACTGAGATACGTATACACTGGGTCGTGGATTGATTCAAGATAATATTTATCGATTTATTTCTGTACATCTAATTGTGGACAACTAGTTGTAGGTTACTAACGAGGACAGCTGACTTAATAAACTTAAAACATCAAAATATATTAAAAGTGTTGTAAATATATTTTGAACATACTTTGATATATATGTATATATTGTTATAGGTTCGTGAATCAACCAGTGGCCAAGTCTTACTTCCCGACGAAGTAAAAATCTGTGAAAGTGAGTTATAGTCCCACTTTTAAAATCTAATATTTTTGGGATGAGAATACATGCAGGTTTTATAAATGATTTACAAAATAGACACAAGTACGTGAAACTACATTCTATGGTTGAATTATCAAAATCGAATATGCCCTTTTTTTTAAGTCTGGTAATCTAAGAGTTAGGGAACAGACACCCTAATTGACGCGAATCCTAAAGATAGATCTATTGGGCCTAACAAACCCCATCCAAAGTACCGGATGCTTTAGTACTTCGAAATTTATATCATATCCGAAGGGTGTCCCGGAATGATGGGGATATTCTTATATATGCATCTTGTTAATGTCGGTTACCAGGTGTTCACCATATGAATGATTTTTATCTCTATGTATGGGATGTGTATTGAAATATGAAATCTTGTGGTCTATTATTATTATGATTTGATATATATAGGTTAAACCTATAACTCACCAACATTTTTGTTGACGTTTTAAGCATGTTTATTCTCAGGTGATTATTAAGAGCTTCCGCTGTCACATACTTAAATAAGGACGAGATTTGGAGTCCATGCTTGTATGATATTGTGTAAAAACTGCATTCAAGAAACTTATTTTGTTGTAACATATTTGTATTGTAAACCATTATGTAATGGTCGTGTGTAAACAGGATATTTTAGATTATCAGTATTTGATAATCTACGTAAAGTTTTTTAAAACCTTTATCTATGAAATAAAGGTTATGGTTTATTTTAAAAATGAATGCAGTCTTTGAAAAACGTCTCATATAGAGGTCAAAACCTCGCAACAAAATCAATTAATATGGAACGTTTTTAATCAATAAGAACGGGACATTTCAAAATTGGCCACTGATCTAAAAACTGCCGAACAAATCAGCATTCTGTTAATCGATATCAAGAATCCCTAAAGGGAAAACGAAAAGAAGCAAATCTTGTGGATGACCTTGATACAAAAATCACTGAGCCAACTTGTGACTACTTTAATGAATAAATTTCTAATATCTATATATATATAGATATCCTATTATATGTTTCCGTTAAATAAATGGTTATAGATTTTCAATCTACACCATATCTAGTTTACTACATATTTCCTTATTATGTGCTATCATTTGTAGCATGTTTTGAATGTAATATATTGATGAATTATGTACTCATTATTTGTTTCTCATATTTTTTTTGAAGTTCATGATGTATACTGCTGGAGTAAAAAATCAGTCAAATGGTCAAGATATTTGTATTGCAGACAGTGGTGCCACTCACACCATACTCAAATCTAAAAAATATTTCACAGACTTGAAAGCAACGGAAGGAACTATACATACTATATCAGGTCCTGTGAACTTAATAAAAGGAATGGGAAAGGCAAAATTCATGTTACCAAATGGTACGAATTTTCTGATAAATAATGCCTTATTTTCTCCCATGTCAAAGAGAAATTTGTTAAGTTTCTCTCACATATACCAAAATGGATATGATTATCAGTCAGTGACAACAGAAAATAAAAAATATTTAAGTATCACTAATAAGAATCGTGTAATTGAAAAACTACCAAGACTTCATTCTGGTTTACATTATACACATATAAATGTACCTGAAGTAAATGTGGTAGTTAAAGAAAAATCATGTGATCCTGTAATGATCAGTTTGTGGCATGAGAGATTAGGCCACCCAGGATCAATAATGATGAAAAGAATAATACAAAATACACATGGACATCCATTGGCGGATCAAAAGATCCCTCATGATGCACTTATCCCATGTACATCATGCTCACTTAGAAAGTTGATAATAAGACCATCACCTCTTAAGGTCGAAAAAGAATCACCAATGTTTCTTGAAAGAATTCAAGGTGATATATGTGGACCAATTCATCCACCATGTGGACCATTTAGATATTTTATGGTTCTAATAGACGCATCTAGTAGATGGTCTCATGTTTGTCTATTATCAAGTCGAAATATGGCATTTGCAAAATTTCTTGCTCAAATTATTAAATTGAGAGCACATTTCCCTGATTATACTATTAAAAGGGTGAGACTAGATAATGCCGGTGAGTTTACGTCTCAAGTATTTAATAACTTTTGCATGTCTATTGGGATTATTGTTGAACATCCCGTTGTCCATGTGCATACACAAAATGGTTTAGCTGAATCATTAATTAAACGATTGCAGCTAATAGCTAGACCATTGATAATGCGAACAAAACTCCCAGTATATGTATGGGGCCATGCAATTTTGCATGCTGCGTCATTGATTCGCATTAGACCAAGCGCAAGTCATACATATTCTCCCTTGCAACTTGCTTTTGGCCATCAGCCAAATATTTCCCACCTTAGAACATTTGGTTGTGCGGTTTATGTCCCTATCGCACCACCACAACGCACCAAAATGGGTCCTCAAAGGAGGATGGGAATATATGTTGGATATGAAACATCTTCAATAATAAGATATATTGAACTCATGACGGGTGATGTTTTTACAGCACGTTTTGCTGATTGTCACTTTAATGAAACATTATTCCCTAGATTAGGGGGAGAAATAAAAAATAAAGAAAATGATGTTTCATGGTGTGAACCTCAATTAATGTATCTTGATCCTCGCACAAAAGAATGCGAGACCGAAGTTCAAAAAATAATGCATATGCAAGAACTTGCGAATAAATTGCCTGATGCATTTACAGATACAAAAAGAGTGACTAAATCATATATACCAGCAGCAAATGCTCCAGCTCGAATTGAAATTCTAAAAACTGGCAATAATGTCATTCTTGAGTCTTTGCCACGCCAGAAACGTGGGAGACCAATTGGTTCCAAAGATAAAAATCCTCAAAAAAGAAAATCAGCTGATAATGAGGTAAAAGAAAGTGTTCAAGAAGAACAACAAATCAATACTCCTTCTGCAGAGGAGATTGATGATGTCAATACGGAATTTTCAATCAATTATGCACATTCAAAAATATTATGGAACCGAAATGAAATGAAAAATCTTGATGAGATATTTTCATATAATGTTGCATATGACATCATGAATGATGATGATGATCCAGAACCAAAATCTGTCATGGAATGTCAAAATAGACATGATTGGGATCATTGGAAAGGAGCAATACGAGCTGAATTTGAATCGCTCAATAAAAGAAAAGTTTTCAGATCTATCATTCTCACACCTAAAGATGTGAAACCTGTGGGATATAGATGGGTTTTTGTACGAAAAAGAAATGAGAAAAATGAAGTTACAAGGTATAAAGCTAGACTTGTAGCTCAAGGTTTTTCTCAAAGACCAGGAATTGATTATGAGGAAACTTATTCTCCTGTTATGGATGCACTTACTTTTAGATACTTAATCAGCCTGGCAGTTTCTAAAAATTTAGAAATGCATCTCATGGATGTTGTGACTGCTTATCTTTATGGATCACTTGATAGTGATGTATATATGAAGATACCTGAAGGATTTAAGGTATCAGAAGCAACCAATGCAAAACCCAAAGAAATGTACTCAATCAAGTTACAAAGGTCTTTATATGGGTTGAAACAATCGGGTCGCATGTGGTATAAATGATTAAGTGATTACTTGATAAGTAAAGGGTATACCAATAATCTTATTTGCCCATGTGTTTTCATTAAGAAAACAACATCCGAATATGTGATCATAGCTGTTTATGTTGATGATCTTAACATCATAGGAACAAATAAAGAGATCCATGAAGCCATTCAACTTCTAAAGAAAGAATTTGAAATGAAAGATCTCGAAAAAACCAAGTATTGCCTTGGTTTACAAATTGAGCATATGCCTAATGGTTTACTTATACATCAAACAACATATACTGAAAATATTTTAAAACATTTCAATATGGACAAGGCAAAACCATTAAGTACTCCTATGGTTGTTAGATCACTTAATGTTGACACTGATCCATTTCGTCCCTGTGAAGATCATGAAGATATCCTGAGACCAGAAGTACCATATCTTAGTGCAATTGGAGCTCTTATGTATCTTACAAATTGTACAAGACCTGACATTTCTTTTGCAGTTAATTTGTTGGCAAGATTCAGCTCAGCTCCTACCAAAAGACACTGGAATGGGATCAAACACATATTTCGATACCTTCGAGGAACTACTGATTTAGGATTATTTTATTCTAACGAATCAAAACAAGATTTGGTTGGTTATGCAGATGCAGGTTATTTATCTGATCCACATAAAACTAAATCTCAAAATAGATATGTATTCCTAAATGGAGGTACCGCAATATCATGGCGTTCTCAAAAACAAACACTTGTTGCAACATCATCAAATCATGCCGAAGTGATTGCATTACATGAAGCTACTCGGGAATGTTTTTGGTTGAGATCAATGACACAACTCATTACTGATTCTTGTGGACTAGAACGCGATAAAAGTCCAACAACTATATATGAAGATAATGCAGCTTGCATAGCACAGATGAAAGAAGGGTATATCAAAAGTGACCGAACAAAACACATACATCCTAGATTCTTCTCATACACTCAAAATCTCATTAAGGACAACGTGATTGAAATGAGATATGTTCAGTCCAGCAAAAACTCTGCCGACCTTTTCACCAAAGCACTTCCAACTGCTATTTTCAGAACACACGTTCATAATATTGGCATGAGACATGTCCAGAAGATGTAACAATTCAGGAGTTGCCTACTTGAGGGGGAGTCAACTCTATGCTGCACTCTTTTTCCCTTAGCTAAAGTTTTATCCTAATGGGTTTTCTTTAGCAAGGTTTTTAACGAGGCAGTACTAGTTATTCTATAATAAAATTGTCATCCAAGGGGGAGTGTTATAAAAGTCATGGATGCTAATTTTATTATTATTATAAACATTGTATAGTAGTTTTTTTTAGTATATATATGTGTGTTATGAGCACATAAGGTGTACACCAAAAACATATATAAAACACCTACTTCTCTCATATTCCCTCTATATACTTATTAGTAGTCTACAGTCAATAACCAGGCCACTAAAGGAAGTTATAAGCCTACAAAATTATAACAACCTTTAGATAAATGTATAATTTTTAATTTCAACTATTGATTATGTCACATTTGTTTCTCTCTCCAAATCGACAATTGATTTCAACTTCAATAATTAATTAATTTGAATTAAGATTATTGATTTGGTAATTACTAATGCAAATAAAAATTACTTTCTTATTCTAATTATTTATTTATTTTATTAATACAATATTTTTATTATTGTAATTGTTGCTATTATTATTATTATTATTATTATTATTATTATTATTATTATTACTAAGAAATTTTGCAAAAAACACATGTTTAAACATATAGTAGAGTGTCGTTGATTGGGTGTTTTGTTACTGAAAATTATTTCGATTATTCGTGAGTTTCGGTTTATGATAAAGGGCGTGGTAAGGATAATCGAGAGTTTTAGGGTACATTTGATTGCCATTTAATTGAATAATTTAATATTTGAATGTTGAATCATTCTGTATTCAACGCGTTTATTTCTAATTTCCAAATTATATATAGTGCTGAATGGTTCCGTGATGAACAATTCAGAGTTGAACTACTTACTAAATAACAACTCCTATATCTTTTTACACATGCATCATATATCAATTTTATATCATTCACATTATTCATTCTAAATTATTATCTAGAAACGTTTTGAATTATTCAGATTATAAATGATTCAATGTTTATTATTATTTAAGTCAGCTCTATTTTTAAGTCAACAGCAAGCGTCGATTTATTGGCGTTTTGACTGCCGTATAGAGCTTAAATTGAATTCCATATAGGATTTAAAACCCATGGAAATTTAATTCTACCATTTTTATGGCGTCTCAATTTTATTTTTAATTTTATCCTACTATTTTTTTTTTAAAAAAAAATCCTACTTATTGGCCGGAGGTCCACTCGGAAGCAATCTCTTTATCCGGCGAATAGAGAGAGGAATGACTTTCTTTACGTTTGAGATTGTTTTCACTCTGGGTGGAGAAATGACTTGTTTTTATTCTCGGATAGAGGAAGGATTGTCAACATCTCACATCCTCCATACACCACTCATGTGGTATTGGGATTTGCTGTTGTTGTGTTTATTATTTTAAATTATTTTGAATGAAAGAGATGCTAGTAAAACAATGCTTTTTAAGTGATATAAAGATAACTATAGTATATTCATGAATAGATATTTGTTAAAGTATGTGTTTTTTATTTGAGGACTCTATAAATTAGGTTGGAGAATTTATTTTACTAGATTAAATTGAGAGAGATACGTTAGTAAAACGATGATTTTAGGCGATATAAGAGTTAATTGTATACATTCTTGAATAATGTGTGACAGTGAATATATGAGTTAACTTATAAAAAATATAGAAAAAGGTCTTTATCCTATATGTATTTATGTTGCATAAAATGAACGCTTGTTTCGTACGTTTGTAACCCTTTGTGTAATCATGCATCATTGGGATTCAAACACTAAAATATAACCACCGCTTTAAAATAAAGATCTCGAGCCAAACATGTTACCCACTATAATTTAAAAAATAATCCAAATACAACATAGTATCCATTTCACATAGAATAGAATTATTGCCTTAACATCTTAGGTGTCCAACGACACTAAAATTAAATTAAACTATATGACCTTTTTTCAAACTATAAACCTTACTTTAGCCGCATGTGTTCATTGATGTCTGATATACCTTTTTCAAACTCATTTCAATCTCCTTCAATCTTGCTGTTTTTTCTTGAAATCTCCTCCCATGAAGTTTCTTGTTCTTGTGTTTCATTACCAGCTGAAATACACAAGACCCAGATAAAAAAAGCACCAATCTTTTTGATTTTATCTTCATTATTAACATAAAGAAGAGATAAAGTTGTTATCTTTTTTACATTTTGGAGATGGGTTTGAGGTATGGGTCTAAACAGACCCACACCCACAAAAGTTGTCCTGGGTCTGCTTCTGGGGTATCTGCTACATTGGTTACATTCTTCTGCATTGTTAGTTTTTGTTTGGGTGTCATCTTCATAAACAGGTAAAATCTTGTAAACCCAATTGCAGATTTGCATTTTTGTTTTTTTTCTTACAATTTTGATTTTTTTGTATGCATTCTATATTATTTGTATTTATGTGAAATTAGATGGAAAATGTGTCTGATTTGTTGATGATATAATGTTTCATCTGTTTTATTGGTTGGTGGTCACTGTCTTGGAAGCTTACTTTGCCAATAAATGGGAATTATATGATTATATGATTATATGATTTGGTGTTAGCTGAATTACTTTACTCAGATTTAGGGTTTATGTTGTACCCAGTTTCTGGCCCAAGGCCCTGATCCTAATAAATGTGGATAATGCCTTTTCAAAGTTTAGATGATTTTTTTGTCCGACCCAATTAGCCAATTTGGATCTTCAAATTAAAAGATAGTGGCTTTTTTCTGGGTCATAATATTAATGTAATTTGGTAGTTTTTTTTTTTTTTTTTTTTTGAAGGTATTTTTGGTAGCACTTTTGAGCACATGAAATGAGATGTATATGTTGCAACTTGCAAACGCAATGTAGGAATGAGGTTTTATCAAAGTAGAATGTACTGATAAGGACTTGATCAGTTAATGGATAAGATTTTCAACCTCAATTGGTAACAAAGTGCACATGTGCCACATTAATGTGTGCATATACTCATAAGTAGACCTAGTAGTCAATATTGAAAAATGATTTTTTTTTTTTTTTTATTATTATTATTTATATATAATTTTAAGCCCAGCGCCTATGTAACTGGGGACTAGGGTTGCTAAGGTCGAGCATGATCAAGTTATTCGATCTTGTTCGAGTTAAACTTAATAAAATTACTAAAATATGAGATTCAACTGAGCTTGTTTAATTAAGCATGAGTTCCGGCAAACACATGTTAAGGATTAAGCACGATTGGGTTATTTGAGCTCATTCGAGTCAAGCTCAATCGACTTATGCGAGCTCGTTCTAGTTAAACTTTATAAAAATGAGCTTGAACTAAGCTTGTTTAATTAAGGTTGTGTTCAGGCGAACACATGTTAAGGATCAAGAACAATTGCGTTATTTGAGCGCATTCGAGTTAAACTTTATATTTCACCAAAGTTTGACCTTGCATGGAGCTTGTTTATTTAGGTATTGCTTCCTGGGAATACATTAGAGCTGAATGAAAAACCTCATTTTCAGTTTCAATACTGATTTGTAGAAGAACATTAAGATGATTAGCTTAAACTGCAATTGAAATTGTAGTTAAATTTGGGCGATATACTGATCTGAAGTAGAGCCAAATGTCACTACTTCTAAAATAAATAGAATAAGATAAGCTTATTCATATTCTTTGTAAAAAATGTTTTGTTTCAATTGGGTGAGCTTTCGTTTTAGTCAATCTGTTGAGTCCTCTAATTTTAATCGATGATGTATAATTAAGAGTTGTACAGATTCAGAAACAAATCATTAAGTGGAAAGTAAATAGACTAGTAATCTTCATTCATCTCCATCACCTTACAATAATTTGTGGACTTCATTCATTTTTAATTCTCAAACTCGTTACTTGTTTTACTATTCTAGGTTTGGCATCACTCCGGTTCACGACAAAATAAACGAGCTCCCTTCATTCTTAGACAAAGAAAACGAAGTACTTAATCGTAATATCGACTGCGCGAAAAAGGCAAGTGTTACCAATATATTATAGATGTCTATAGATTCTCATCTTCACCTCCAAGTCTCATATGTTAGTTATTGCAGGATTCTTCCATTGACATTTTCTCTCAAGTTTCACATACACATGATGTCATCAAGTAATTTTCTTCTCTCACAAAAACCCCATTTTTAAAATGTATTTCTTTCACTCATTTACACATCGAGAAACCACGATTTTCAGGAATCTAGACAAAACAATATCTTCCCTGGAAACACAGCTTGCCTCGGTTCGATCTGCTAAAAAACCGGTATCTGAGACATCAAATGGGCGTGAAAAGTTTTTCTTTTTTATGGGAATTATGACCGCATTTAGCAGCCGAAAACGAAGAGACTCCATCAGAGAAACATGGATGCCTCAAGGTTATATATATATATATATATATATATATATATATATATATATATATATATATATATATATTATGTGCATTCTTTTTTGTTGTATTGTGTAATAACTTTGCGTTTTTATTTATTTAGGAAAGGACTTACTGAGGTTGGAGAAAGAAAAAGGAGTTATAATACGGTTTGTCATAGGACATAGGTGGGTAAATCTCAAAAAGATTCAATTTAAGTATTTTGCTTCTTTTATGTTCCTAGTGACCAACTTTGATATGTCAAGATTAGCGGGTCAGCTGCTCAGGTAATGAGTCAAAATGGGTTGACTTACAAACACTTCTTTGTTTGATTGATGATTCACGCATTGATCAATTACACAAACAATGCTATTACAATGAAAATAATGACAATCTAAATTCTAAATCTTTGTATTAAACCAGTTTCAAAGGCTGTATGTACAGATACAGAAAACAAACTTTGGGCAAAGGCTGTATGTACAGATACAGAAAACAAACTTTGGGCAACTATCACTCTGATTAATCCTTTTGACCCATACACCTTTTAGCTAACTTTCTTATTTGACCCATTTTGAAAGCAACCCAGACCGACCAATAAAAGAGTACATGGTCAAAACTACAACCTCTTAAAAAGCAAGGTCTCAATATCCATAACTTGGGGAGTACTTGGATGTTGACCAAGTTTGACTTCAACCGATTTTGACCAATTTTCTAAGTAATTCCTAGTTTTGACCGATTTTCCGAGTAATCCCAATGTTTGGCCGAGTTTGACTGAGATTTAACAAGTTTGACCGAGTACTCTACTCCCAAGTTGCAAAAACCATGTACTCGTTGAGTAATTTCAAGTTCTGCAACCCTACTTAAAAGCTATATTGATGGGTTGGTGTTTCAGTGCAACATCAGATGGGCTTTTGGATCGTGCTATTGATGTTGAAGATGAACAATACAAAGACTTTTTAAGACTGGTATGATACACATTTCATAGTCTTGAAAACAGCATCTATATATCTCTAAATTAATTAATGCAAATTACACCATTCATTTAATTGTATTGCAGAACCATGTAGAAGGATATCATGAGTTGTCATCGAAAACTCAAATCTACTTCTCAACCGTTGTTGCCAAGTGGGATGCTGATTTCTATATCAAAGTAGATGATGATGTTCATGTCAATCTTGGTATCACAACTTAAAAATAAATCTTCAATATATTCTAATTTTTAAAAAACTCAAAGATTTAAATTAATGTTTGATTTTCCTAGGTATGATTGGCTCTACCTTGGTTCGTCACCGCTCAAAACCTCGTGTTTATATTGGATGCATGAAGTCAGGACCCGTTCTTGCACAAAAGTACGATGTTATAATTGTTTTTCGTTCGTTTTACTCTCCGTTTTTGTATAGTGTATCTTACTTATAATAACTCGTGATTTATGTAGAGGGGTCAAGTATCATGAACCAGAATACTGGAAATTTGGTGAAGATGGAAATAAATACTTTAGGCATGCAACAGGACAAATATATGCGATATCCAAAGATTTGGCAACATATATTTCAGTTAATCGGTTAGCATTCCTTGTTAAGTTTGTGATGTTTCTTCTATATTTTGTTTCAATTATTGATGTAAATTATTATGTATTGGTTTGTTTTAGTCACATGCTACATAAGTATGCAAATGAAGATGTTTCGTTAGGCTCTTGGTTTATTGGTCTTGATGTTGAACATATTGATGATCGAAGCCTGTGCTGTCAATCACCCCCTGGTAACTATTATCTACCCCTTGCGTTTATTGTTTTTGTAAGTATTAGTTTTAGATTCAACAACAACAACAACATACCCAATCCCACATGCGTGGGGTATGGGGGAGGTGAGACGTAGACAATCCTACCTCTATCTTTGGATAAAGAGAGGTCATTTCTCCACCCCGAGTGAAACACTCCAAGAATCGAGAAAGTCCTCCCTCTCTCTATCCGACGGATAAAGAGATTGCTTCCAAGGGGACCTCCGGCCAAAAGAAGAAAAAATAATCCAAGGAAAAATAAAAAAATAAAAAAACTATAAAAGTGAGTAAAAGAAAAATAAGCAATTAAATCAAAAGAGACTCCATGAAAATGGTAGTATCAGATTTTCATGGGTTTGAAAGCATGCCTGGAGTTCAATTTAGGCTATAAACGACAGTCAAGTCGCCAATAAATCGACGCTTACTGTTGACTCGCTTAATAGAGCCGTAATATATATATATATATATATATATATATATATATATATATATATAAAACGTACCTTAGTGTGCGATGCGGACCTCAATTCATATCAATAAATGCTGCACTAAAAGAACAATAAACATATATGACCACATACAAACAAGTGGAGATACTACCATTTGATATATATATATATATATATATATATATATATATATATATATATATATATATATATATATATATATATATATATATGTATGTATATATGTATGTATATATATATATGTATATATATATATATATATATATATATATATATATATATTAGTTTTAGATTCATTTTATTATATAGTAAGAAAGTAAGTGGAGATATCTTTATATGCTTGTATTACCATTGTTGTAAAAGTCGGCTGACGCGTCGCTCTGGGGACTAGTCCGTCCCGTTTTGCCCATTAACGCTTAAAGTTGGGTCAAAGTCGGTCTGAGTTTGGCTGAGTTGAGTCTGAGTCAGTCAAAGTCAAAATTTGGTCAAAGTTAGGTCAAATTGTAATACTTTTTAAAATTAGATTTTGTGTCCTATATGGCTGTATCTATGTTTGAAATATTTATGTTTTTTTTTTTTTTTTTTTTTTTGATATTTTTATACGTAATATATGTGTTTAATTTATTTATAAAAAGGGAACATTGGTCACCGCCCGTCTCGTCCCTCCAAGGTCGTGACCGACTCATCCCCGACTCGCGACTATTTCAATGTAGTTTTAGTGTCTATTCGAAATGATTACATCCTTGTTTCTGGCCTTCCATTTTAATGTAGTTTTAGTGATTTATACTATAAAATTAATCTATTTATGTTTCATTTACTAACTATAACTATAATTATAACTATCATTTAAGAATTGAATTTGTTCAATTTGAACGCACTAGATTGTGAGTGGAAAACGCAAGCAGGGAACATGTGTGCAGCTACTTTTGATTGGAGTTGTAGTGGCATATGCAAATCAGTTGAAAGAATGAAGGATGTACACCAATTGTGTGGTGAAGGTGATGATGCCATCTGGCACACCAGTTTCTAACTACTATATATCACTCTTCGACTCTCAACTTTTATCGGTATGATGATTTCTTACGCCCGAATTTTGCGAATATGTATCGGGACTGTTTGTAGATCATCAAAAAGACAAAAACTACTGATTTTGCACATAAGGGTAGTTCATCATGATCATACACTAGTTTTTTGATATATCATGAGCTTGTAAATCTAATTATTTGGGGTGAATGCCATTTCTTTTCCTTTTTCTTATCCACTATGTTTGCATTTTGAATATCATTTAAAAGATCCAAAAGGGCTCTTTTGTCGAATTAAAAGGATAACGTTTTCCTTGTTAGAACGAGTACTCAGATGTATGTGGTTAACCGTATTATTTAATGACCGTTTTACCTTTTCTATATAGATTTCAAGATATGGTGCTATTCAAATTTGAAACTGAAACCTATTGTGAGAACCAAGGTTGCAAAATTCGTTATTCGGGGATTAATCGATTGAGACTTTGAAATGAGTATTCGGAAATTCGGGAATTAATCCGATTGTATTTTATACATTTAAATGTTAAAATTCAAAAATTATATATTTAAATACAGAAGAAAACTATAAACAAACACATAAATACTAATATAATTGTCTAAAATTGTTCATTTTGTTCGAAAACTTTAAAGTTTTAGTTCAAGTTTATGCTATAATGTTGACCAATTTTGACTTTGATTACCACATCCGATTTTGACCCATCAATCTACGTTCGATTAATTAAACGAATTTTGAAAAATCAGAACGAATTGATCTTAAAAATGATTAATCGGGTATTAATCGATGAGTAATCGGGTTTTTACAACAGTGGTGAAGTGGTGAGAACCATTAGGCTACAAGTGTTTTTCAACATTATTTTTGTTAAATTAAAAATGTCGTCTCACTTGTTTAAAAGCAATGTAATGTTTAACAGTAAATTCACACAGCTTTCATTTTCGTTCCACATACATTTATTCGATACGGATAGTTTAGAAATATGTTGGTGAAGAATGGTAATCACATGACTAGTTTTCATTTGTGAAAGTTGCATATACATTCTGCTGTGAATTTGAAGCTTTAAACATAAAAAACGTGCATAACAAATGTAACAATCAAGATAGTAATGGGCAGGTGAGTGATGCGGTCACATAGCTAATGGCTCGTAAATCTTCAACCTTATATTTCTAATTCACATAGCTTATCTCTTGTGATTCATGTGATTTGGTTCACGTCCTTGGGTTACGGCAGTTCTTATAATACTACCCCATTTGAATGGAATTCCATAAGATTAAAAAATTCTAGAAAAAGAAAAAATATTAACTATGCACAAGTTAATTTAATATTAATAAAGAGTTAGTTACACTGATGGTGCCCGTGGTCTTGGTTAAATTATGTCGCTAATCCCTAACTCTTAAAAATTATATGCTTCATCCCTGTGATTTTAAGTTCAAACGGCGGTGGTCCCTGTGGTCTTGGTTAAATTACGTCGCTAGTCCCTAACTCTTGAAAATTATATGCTTCGTCCTTGTGGTTTTAAGACCAAACGGCGGTGGTCCCTGTGGTCTTGGTTAAATTACTTCGCTAGTCCATAACTCTTAAAAATTAAAATGCTTCGTCCCTGTGATTTTAAGTCCAAACGGCGTAATTTATACTTTTTGTTTTTAAGTTATCCATACTATTTATTTATCTTTTTTACTTTGTATCATGAATATCTAATATGAGTCTTGAACTCTTGACCTCTTTGGTCACAAAAATGTCATCTCATTTCACATGTTCAGAGGCTCAAGTGCTCAGCAGCATTTTAAAAAACTACAGGGACGAAGTATATAAAATTTAAGAGTTAGGGACAAGTGACGTAATTTAACCAAGACCACATGGACCACCTCTGTTTGGACTTAAAACTACAGGGACGAAACATATAATTTTTAAGAGTTAGGGACTAGAGACGTAATTTGACCAAGATCACAGGGACCATCGGTGTAATTAACTCTATTAATAAATTTCCAAATTAATATGAATATTATTATGAATTTTTAATTCTCTACGGAAATTAAACTTCATTAAATATTGTTAGGCACTAACGTACTTCTCAAAAAAATAATTTTTTTTATTTAAAAAAGTAACTTTATTTCTAAATTTTATTAAAAAAACGTTTAATTTTATTATTAAAAACTAGTGAAATGACCCGTGGAATCACGGGTCTGTTTAAACGAAACTGAATGATATGTTTTAGTTATTCAGTGAACGTAAATGCTAAAGTTATTCAGCTTAATGACCCGTGAAACCACAGAGTCCGACTAAGAAACTTATCAGCTGAACATTTCATCAAACACCTAAAATGTATATTAAACAGTCCACATCCAATCATAAGAAATAATATTAGCTGTCATTATATTTTAAAAGTGTAAATTAAAATATAAATTTAGAATTGAGTTCCTTCTGCCTGGCTTTATACTTTCACGTACTCAATTCAAAATAATTAATTAAAATAATTCAAAATTATTTAATTTTAATAATTAAAATAATTATTAATAAGATTTAATAATAATAATTAATTAATAAGATTTAATTTTAATTAAAAATTATTTAGATTAATGACATCACCCACCATGCTTAGATTTTTTTCTTTTTTTTTTGATTTTTTTAACAAAAGAATTAGTTTAATAATGACATCATCATTATAGGGTTTTAATATTAACTATAGATTATCACATGATCGATTTTTCTTATTTATAAAATAATTATCATTATCATTCTTAGTAATTTACCCATAATTTATTAGACCTATTTTGTGTCAAAACGTGTATATATGGCAGGGACACGCTAACCCTGTGTGCCGTAGCACCCACCAATCCCACCCTGAAAGAGACCTGTGCCGGAAAAGTACCTCCTCCCAGTACCCACAGTGGCGGCAAGAGCAATTTTTACCCCAGCTAGCTAGACCCCCGAAAACACTTCACAAATTCCCCCCGGAGGAGAAATAATTCCATGCGGAGCGCCCAGACTGAGAATCGAACTTGCGTCTTCCTTGTGTCAAAGCTTCCCCCACTGTGAGCCCAGGGATCAAAGGCATTGGTTACCACTGAGCTAGAAGAGTTTAGGGCTTTTTAGCCACTTTTATCATCAAATCACTTTTTCAGTTTTACGAAAGAAAAGAAATGTAGTGAAGAAAATAATATGAAAGAAAGTGAAATCCTTTCGATTTAGAAGGAACTGTTAGAAAGAAAATTAGGCACAGTTTTTCTTTTATTTTTTTTTATGTCTCTCCTGAAAAAACTTAACCAATTTTTTTTTTCCAGTTCATTTTTTTTCTTCTTTCCAAACTAAAATTCCGGAATAAAGGCTTGGAAAGTAGAGGGCTTCTTCATTTTTTTCACTTGCGTATTTGATTTTGACTCTCAAACTAAAACTTATCATTCTGTATCACTTAAGATAGATAACGAAGTGAAAAGGAAACTCAATAGGATTGAAACCACTTGAAAATGTAAACGTCTTAAACGACTAACCCATGCGACCTAACAAGAGAACTCCCCGGAAGTCAAGAAATCAATAGCCAAAAAATTGAGACTACCAATCTCCGCAAAACATATGAAAAGGATATCGTGAACATGACATAAAATACTCTTGATCAAATCCATCGTGATGCATATTATTAATAAAAAATGATTTAACTTTAACCACGTTAATCGTACGCATTAGTGGTTGCAGGTGCGTCGCTGCGGATGTCCCTAAAAGTAACCCATTTAGAAATGGAGCTACCGTTTATGTTCTCATATCATTGTCACCGTCTTCGTCTCAAAAAAATAGATAGATACCATGATTATTGAAGCATCAATAAAGTCAATATTCTATTTAGACCACTCCCTACCCGGGTGTGAAAGTAATCATCAATGATCGTTAAGGACAAACGAAGATAAGCAGCGGCTTGTTAACGGCTTCGTCAGTGGAGCCTGCAACGGTCCCGTCACGAACAAAAGTGGGTCCCAATGTTGACCAAAGTCCTTTTTAGCGAAAAATTGAATTTAAGAATGCAACAATAATATGTTGATAGCCGTTTGTTTTATTATCATTGTTTACAGAAAAAATAATTATTTTACAATATAAATATAGATACACGCATAGCTATATTTCTCACACAAAATATACTACCATTTCTTAGTGCTTTCTATCATATCATACAATCTCACAACCATTTCATACAAAAAATGTCTCAATCAAACAATAACGATTTTTTCAACCCATATGATCAACAATCCAATCCCATCACCAAACAATTCGTCATCGAATCAAGCTAGAAATTTTTCTCTAAGTCAAACTAGTTTTTCATAAGACGCGCCAAATCAAAACTCATTCTATCAATAATGATTCATTCAACCACCACAACAACAATTATCATATCCACAACAACTACAATTTCACAACAACTGATCATATTATTCACAACAACAACTATTCCCATATAACCAACAACAATTCTTTTCACAACAACTACCGTACATTCTACAACCTTTACCAGAATCGAGTCTTGAAACCGTACCCGAAACATAACCCGAAACCGAATAACAAATAACTAAAAGAAAGGTAAAAAGAAAGTTGTCGAAACAAGTGAACGTCCGAAACGTCAAGTTATGATTTGGACTTTACAAGAAGAAAAAATAGTGGCGGAATGTTGGCTTGATGTTATGGAAAATCCGCATATCTGAAACTCGCAAACTTACAATTTATTTTGAATACGATTGTAGCCAGCTATAATCGTGCAGCTGATCGCAAAAGGACAACGATCAATAACTGGAAAAAGAGGAAAAATGGCAAAAGAAATCAAACTTTTTATTGCTATTTACAATGAATTCAAAAATATTGGCGAAGTGGAACTAGTGACGCGGATATCATTGAAGTTGCGTATGCACAACATCGAGAACATCAGGGTATAGATTTTACGCACAAAAAACATGAAAAGTACTTCGTGAGTGTCCAAAATTTTGTTGTCCGGAAGGCGTAATGAGCATTCGAAGACGCTGACAACAGGAACCACCGATTACTTTGCGAGACGAGGAACCTTTAAGGGTTGATCCGAACCTAAATCACTGTGACGATCGCTCCAAAACCATAAGGACGAACACGTCATTCATTGATTTTATTGCGAGGTATTTGACCTCTATATGATACGTTTTGTAAACATTGCATTTTTTTGAAAAGGCACACCATAAATGAATATTTAAATCAAAGGTTTTCGACATCTGATGATTTCTATATATAGACAATCACCATAAATAATAGTTTACAATAGTACTTCCGTTGACAATGTAGTCAAAATAAGATACATGGTGATGATTTGGTGAATGCAACGTTTCCTTAAAAAAATATGCCATGTAAGACTCCATGCACATAGCTTGTGTAACATATAATCAAACAGTGGAAGACTTCTAGAGAACCTGAGAATAAACATGCTAACAATTGTCAACACAAAGGTTGGTGAGTTCATAGTTTTAATGTTTCGTATAATCTGTATATGAAGGTGGATCACAAGATTTCAGTTGTTTCATCCAGAAACGTTTATCAAAATATTCTACGAAATTGAGCACCCTGGTAACTAAACTTTAACGTATATATAATTTGTACCATTTGTATAATCATCTTAATAATACACGCAAACCAACGTATACGCTTCTCAAATAGCATACATCCGTTAAAAGGCTAGTGCTCTAGCTCGGATGGGGATATCAAGCCCTATGGATCCATATACTACTACTCGCGCCCACCAGTTCTTATAACTAGCAGTTACTAGTTACCAAAGCTAAGGGATTTTTGGTTCAAACTCAGTGTAGAATTTAGTATGTACTTGTATCCATTGCGTTTAAAATAAAATGCATGTATTCTCAGCCCAAAAATATATTGCAAAAAGCAATTAAAAAGGGATCAATGAAACTCACCTTAGCAGCATATAAAGTCGTTCACCAAAATGTGATCGAAACTCGGATTACCAAATAATCGTAGATCTCAACCTAGAGAACATATGTTGGTTAATAAACGTCTATCAAGCTAGGTCAGGTCATAGTGTATCACAATCCTAATGCTCGAGATCGACATACAAAAGTTATCCAATATCGTTTCAAAAAGTCAATTTTGACAGTTGTTTAACAAAACGAGACGTACCTTATATAAGGATTCATTTACTCGGTTGGTAATATTCAAAAATCCAAATTATCAATCTCGTAAACGAGTTGTTTAAATCTTAATTGTAGATTCAAAAGCAATTTCAATTAACGTCAATCATAATTCAGTTGATCATATCTTTTAATCCGTTCATCGAAATTATTCGATATCTAAATGAAAAGTTATTGATTTTTCGCCAGCTTTTCAAAAACATGTATATCATATACTTTTTACCAGTAATATATGTATTTAATTCGTGATTCATTATAACTGTTTAACGACGAAATTTAGCATACAAGCATATATAAATATATATATACTCGAGCACTAGACATGGATACACAATTAATATATAAAAGATAAAATATGAGTGCTTACGTATAAATATTGAGATTCAATATTGTAGAAAAGTACGTAAACGTAACAGAGATGATAAACACTAGATTTGATTCACAAATATACCCCCGAACATTACCCATAACCTCCTTGGCAATAACCCATAATTTCCTTAGCTCTATCCCGCTCAAAAACCCATTTTGAAGGTGACACGCTCATAACCTCGTCGTAGTATTTTAGGTATATATACTACTAATAATAATATTATAATAAGATTAATAATAATAATAATATTAATCTTAATAATAATAATAATAATAATAATAATAATAATAATAATAATAATAATAATAATAATATAAAAAATAATAATTCGGAGGAATGAACCGAGCTTTTATAGTATGTGGCCTGCTACAGTACCTCATGCGATCGCATGAGTTTTCAGTGTAGCACTGTAGCAAAATACGGTTTCACTGTAGCAAAGAGTGTTTTACTGTAGCAAATAGTGTTTTACTGTAGCAAAGTCATTTTACTGTAGCAAATAGTGTTTTACTGTAGGAAAGTCGTTTTTACTTGTATATATATATATATATATATATATATATATATATATATATATATATATATATATATATATATATATATATATATATATATATATATATATATATATATATATATATATATATATATATACATACATATAATTGTTCATGAATCGTCGAGAGCAGTCAAATGTAATGAAACAGTTCTAAAATTTTGAGATTCAACTTCATAGACTTTGCTTATCGTGTCGGAAACGTTAAATCATTTAAAGATAAAGTTTAAATTTGGTCAAAAATTTCCGGGTTGTCACAGTACCTACCCGTTAAAGAAATTTCGTCCCGAAATTTGAGTGAGGTCGTCATGGCTGACAATAAAAATGTTTTCATGACAGATATGAGTTGATAAATAGAATTTTATCACCGTTGAATTATATGGATAAAACAATCCGATTTCTCGAAGCGTATGAGAGAAGTTATCGTAAAAGAGTGAAATGAAAGAATAGAGATTCGTCTTAACTTTTGACGTAGTTACGATTGATTTCCGGAATTTAAGGAATAGAAAATCTTCATAATCTAAATAAAATTTGATTCTTCGGAATTTCCGGAAATTAGGATTTTCTTTGATTAAATGCGTAATCTGCGTCGATTGCTATGTCTGATATTTCGCTATAAATTGACCTCTTACGTTTCATTTATTTTCACCACTCCTATAATCTTCTTTCTTATTTCATACATCCCAATAAATTGTGAAAATGCTTAATCCAGTTCTGATTCTTGATATTTTTCTGGCTATCGTATCCTTCATTCTTCTTTTTCATCTGCCACCAGAGGAAGTTATTTTCTTCTACTATTACCTTGGGATTATAGTGTTTTTCATTCTCCCGTGTCTTTATATTGCTATACGCATTGATATACACGGTTTGTAATTTCGGGGTTGTTATCGGGCTTTATATTCTCCATTATATTTCGGAGCTTCATGCTTTCGTTTTCTCTTCCCGACCTTAAGTCAAGCGGATAATGGTCCAGAATTCGTAGGTATGAAGTTTCAGATGAACATAAATAATGTTCTAAGAAAGAAATGGTAATAGTACAATCTGACTTGTCAAATTACCAGAATACCTCGAAAAAGACCGAATCATCAAGAAATATATTTTCTTATTATATTTAGAGATTATATAGAATGAAAGAGTTATGTAACATGGTTCATGATGAGGGTGGGATCTGTGAACCTTTATCATGTTCCATTAGAAACTCAGCATGACTTACTGTAATATAATCACGTTGATCAAGTGTCATTATATTATACTAATTCATGCTTCAGTTCCCAACATTACTTCAAAACATCCATTTTTCGAATTTTTCAGATTTTAGAAACTAAAATAGTTTCTTTTATGATGTAACAAAGATAGCGTGAAGAGATAAATGATTTCAGATAAGAATAGTTATGAAAATATCTTCAGAAATATGGAGGATATTTATAATAGAAGATACGATGATATCTTAGAATTTCTAATATCAGAGGATGATGCGGAAAATCTGTCTGTGAAGGTTTAGAATAAGAAGTAAGGTTCTTACTAACGGTTTCAGCAGACACTGAATCATTTGGATTCTTTGAAGGTAGATTTCGTCTTTGTGATTTGTCCACAGCCTCCTTCATGGTCTGCTCAATCCGTTTTCCAGTTCCAAACCTTCTCTTTTTCTCAGCTTTACCACCATACTATTCTTTATCATCAAACTTTTGACTGTTAAGATCGTTTACAGTTTTTGCTACTTCATCAACATTTTTCCAAAATTCAGAGAACTAGTTTCGTAGTTTGGGGTGTTTTTCGGAAACTTCACATTCGAAGTATGTAAGTCCAGGAGGTAGACGTTATATGTACACATATAACTGTTGGCATAGACGTGCTACAAGATTTCAAAATACTGATTGCTAATTCTCGATAATTGGTATGTTAATTGCCGTTACAAGATGTGGATGAGTACATGATACGGTTTCAATGAGTATAAGGATTTTTCGGAAGGTCAAAGATCAATGAAGTTGTTGGTAAATTTACTGCTAATGTGGTGGAACATGAGAGGTTCCCCAGTAACAAAAACGTATATATCAAGGTTATAATAAGGCTAATCTGAAAAGTCGAAGTTGACTGGTTGGAAGTGTGGTAAAACTGGATACTTTGAACAGGGATTGCAAGATTATTTTCGGTAATAACAATGCTAAAGGATCTTTCACAGTTTTAAAGTTAAAGTATACCTTTGAAAGATGTAGAGATCTAAGAATGATGTCACCGGTTCAGAGTTATGGCTTGGATTCTGATACGTTGATATCAGAATATGTGATTGAATTTGTATGAAATGATTGTGTATCATTGTGAAGATAGTGAGTATAGTTAATGATTTTTAAATCAAAATTGAAGAATGTACAATATAACATATTAATTGTGAACTTATATATTTCCCGGGAATTACCTACCCGTTAAAGATTTCACAAGTAATATTTTGTACAAAAGAATTTTTATTACAGTCTTTATGAAAATATATGTATGTATATTTCTTCAGATGTAATACGGATTTAATGAGTTAATATCATATTAAGCTCATTTGATTTTTGACTTGACTTAAAAATGATTAATCTCTAAAACATTAAAGATTACATAGTCTTTGCGGAGTATTTCACTAATGAAATCAACACTTAATTATTTATTCTTATTGATATTCCTCAGTGAAGGATGTTGGTGCTCGTGGAATTTTTGTGAACCTTACAAGGCACAGATGATGTTTTCTGAAAAGTTTCGAGTACATCGAAAATGAAAATGTAAAATCAATTATGTAATTGAATAATACACTTGGTTTATTATGAAATGGAATTCATTAAGTTGAAACAGAGATTGTAGTTAACAATGGTTAAGTTGTTAAGGAAGGATGTACATCATTGCATATTAGTAATATGAACTAACCGAGTAGTACCTGCCAGTTAAGATTCACACGTAATATCTTAGTACGAAAAGATTTATTTTGATTTCAAAATTCATATATATTAAATATACATAAAATTTCTTCAGGGGAAATGAGTTAATACTTCATCGGTTATTGTTGCTGGTATTTCTTGGTAACTACGATGCGTATGACGTTGATGTTCAAGGTACATATTGTGATGTTGAGGCTTGCGGTGCGGATGTTGTTGGTGGTGGTAATGGTACTGTTGGTGTTGTTGTCGGTGGTATTGTTGATTCCAGTGATTCTGCTGGTGCTTGTAACCTTTGCACCATATTCTCCAAAGCCACTACCCGAGCGCGAAGCTCGTTGACTTCTTCTACTACACCGGGATGATTGGCGGTTCAGACGAGCGGATGAATAAGATCCAGAATTTGAGAGAGTATATGATCATGACGAGATATTCTGGAGATGAGAGAGAAAATGGTGTTACGAACAGGTTCGCCGGTAAGTGCTTCAGGTTCTTCGCCAAGAGGGCAATGTGGTGGATGGAAGGGATCGCCTTCTTCTTGTCTCCAATAATTAAGTAGGCTACGAACCCATCCCCAATTCATCCAGAATAGATGATGGCTGATTGGTTGATCCATTCCGGTTACACTGTCTTCGGAATTCAGGTGAATATCCATATCGGAATAGCTGTCGGAGTTTAAGGAATTTGAACTAGATACGGGATCCATCTTGTATAATTAGAGAGATGATTTTTGATATGAAATAGATTATAGAATTTAGATTGGTACTCTTCAATACATAATTTACATATGTATATATAATACCAAAATTCCATAAATCAAGGAGGAATTTTCGGAAGATGTCAGGAAAAGTTTACAGTAACAGATACGCTAAGATATGAATTTTTGTCTATACACTATTTATGCAATAAATGCAGGAAAACGTGTCTAGACTTAAGAATGATAAACATGTAATTTTCGACAAGAAATGATAAGCAAAACTTTTAACATGCAGACACGGTCGAAGTCCAGACTTACTAATGCATCCTAACAACTATCAATTAGACACACTCATGCAAGACCTGGTTCGCTAGGACCAACGCTCTGATACCAACTGTGACGATCGTTCCAAAACCATAAGGACGAACACATCATTCATCGATTTCATTGCGAGGTATTTGACCTCTATATGATACGTTTTGTAAACATTGCATTCTTTTGAAAAGGCACACCATAAATGAATATTTAAATCAAAGGTTTTCGACATCTGATGATTTCTATATATAGACAATCACCATAAATAATAGTTTACAATAGTACTTCCGTTGACAATGTAGTCAAAATAAGATACATGGTGATGATTTGGTGAATGCAACGTTTCCTTGAAAAAATATGCCATGTAAGACTCCATGCACATAGCTTGTGTAACATATAATCAAACAGCGGAAGACTTCTAGGGAACCTGAGAATAAACATGCTAACAAGTGTCAACACAAAGGTTGGTGAGTTCATAGTTTTAATGTTTCGTATAATCTGTATATAAAGGTGGATCACAAGATTTCAGTTGTTTCATCCAGAAACGTTTATCAAAATATTCTACGAAATTGAGCACCCTGGTAACTAAACTTTAACGTATATATAATTTGTAACCTTTGTATAATTATCTTAATAATACACGCAAACCAACGTGTACGCTTCTCAAATAGCATACATCCGTTAAAAGGCTAGTGCTCTTGTAACGACCCGGATTTTTCCAATCGTTTTATACTTATGAGATTAATATTTACATAAATTAAACCTTACCAACATGATAAGCAATCCAAATTGTTGAGACTTGTGTTTTTGAAAAGAGTTTTACACAACGTTTGACGGTCCAATTTGACCGATGATATCACGAACTATATAACATACGATAATTATATGTTTGTGTATATATATGTATTTATATATATTTAACATGATCTAAGGATGGTTTAACATCTCATTGTGTACTAATAACAATGAGTTATAAGTATATTTTGAAACTACTAACTTAAGTTTTCAAAACGATTACTATACGTAACATTCTTTGATATATATACTTATAACCTATAATGCTTATACATGTATCGTATATATAATGTATTTAATCACTTTTTAAGGACTTAAATACATAAAACAATATAAGTATATTCACAAAAGATAGCTATATTTGAATTCTCATTCCGTTTCCTCAAGATTTCTATACTTATATCTAGGGTATATGTACCCGTATCATACCCAGCTTCTATATGTATTTA